>NC_040083.1:3125000-3750000 GCF_003369695.1 Bos indicus x Bos taurus | reverse complement strand
TTCTTGCCTGGAGAATTCCATGGACAGAGGAGTCTGGAGGGCTTGAGTCCATACGGATGAACTATGGACTATTGGACAGTATTGGACACAACTAAGAGACTAGGTGCTACTACTGTGATGCAATGCAACACACAGAATCAGTTGATTTCTGAAGACCGATGTGAAGTGGGAAAAGTGTTTCATACAGGAACAGGAAGACATAGAAGACATCCTTGTGCAAAAACCACCAACCCCTCCCTGAAACAGGAACTAACACATCTCTTTAAGTCACAGAATCTGGACTAAAAGGTATGAAATGATAGGAAGAGAAAAACAAAAACTAGATAGAACTAGCTGGAACCAAGACCGCCACAAATCTATCCTTCCACAGACCCAGAGTCGTATTCTATGCTGATTTTACTGAACTAGCTACTAAATGACACATCAATGAGAAGTCATGACTGGAAGGTGTGGAGCAAAGAAAGACAGAAAGAGGATGGCACCCCATTCCTGGAGAAGCCTTATCCCTTCCCCCAGAAGACAAATGCATACACCTCCCCATTATCATTATCCTCATCCCCATTATCCTCACTCTTTATAATCAAATGGAATCTAGAAAAGTGGCCCTGATCAATCTATCTGAAGGGCAGAAATAGAGACGCAGACATAAGAGAAGGGACTTGTGGACACAATGGTGAAGGAGAGGGTGGGGTATATGAGAGAGTAACAGTGACACATATGCACACTATCATGTGTAAAATATCCAGTGGGAAGCTGCTGTATACAAGAAGCTCAGCTCTGTGCTCTGTGATGACCTGAATGGGTGATTATGTGGAGGGGGAAGGGATATTCAAGAAGGAGGGAACATATGTGTACATTTGGCTGATTCACACTGTCATATGGCAGAACCCAATACAATGTTGTGAAGCAATTATCATCCAATTAAAAATAAATTTTAATAAAGGCATTAAATACTATCAAGAAGATTATTTACCACCACCTGGTGGCTCAGCAGGAAAGAATCTGCTCATCAATGCAGGAGACATGGGTTTGATCTCTGGTTTGGAAAATTCCCATTGGAGAAGGAAATGGCAACCCGCTCCAGTATTCTTACCTGGGAAAGCCCATGGACAGAGGAGCCTGGTGGGCTGCAGTCCATAGGGTTGCAAAAGAGTTGGACATGACTTAGCAACTAAACAACAACAAATACTGTTAAAATTCATTACAAAATCACATGCAAAAAATCAACATGGGAGAAAAATTTGTCTTGTCCAGTCTAGGATCCAAGCAGGGTCCATGAGACCTAAATCAGTAAGAGTTGTTCAATAAATATATATTGAACACATAAATTAACTAATGTGTATAATCATGGAATTTAGAGAGGGTACAGTTTACTTTCAGACAATAACCAAATTGGCAAATTTTACAACTAAGTTTTGTTTGCATTTGGTATTGTTCTTTAAGATATCAAAAGAATTACTGGGCTGTTATCCACACTGATATTATTTGAGTAACAAGAATAACTCACATGCTCATTTCTGAGGAACTGTTCTAGCAAGAGGTCACTTCGCCCAAGTCTTCTTCATAAGCAGCATAAAAATTTCCAACAAAAAATGATTAGTGCAAATGTATCAGGGCACTCAGCAGCCCCTTGAGGTCATTAGGAAGCCCCTGAAGATGAAGTCTGTGCTGTTTCTGAACATATCAAGCATCCTCAAACATCTAATGGCCTTGTTCATCAGGGACCATAATGCTCATCTACCCTTTACAAACAGAAATATGAGCATCATGTCTATTAGAAGGTACAGGATAGGCGCATCTCAACCAGAAAATACTCACACATAAAGAGTGTCTCTTTAACATATCCCCAAATGTCAGTAATGCATTTTAAATTTAAGAGTGAATTTGTGACTACATTTTCCTTTAGCAGACTGCAATAAAAGAATGAGAATCATTAAAAAAAATTTCTTTCTATGCTCCATAGACATCAAGGCAATCCTTCTAAACTAAAAGCTAATATTTTAGCCAAGGTATTTCAACCTTCTTTCCCCAAAAATGTGCTTCCATTTTCTACACCCTCTACTAGTGCCCTCATTTTGTAACATTCAGGTTTCTCCTCCAAAATATCTGAAATGCCTTGAATAAATGAGATCATTCTTTGAGATCAGTCCTCTACTCATTATTGAGTTTTCTCTTTATTTTCTCATGTACAGATGTGTAAAATAAATGAGATTTTTTTCCCATTGAGTAGTCCCATCACAATATTACACTATGGACAAAACATTTTAAATCTTATACTGCAATCAAAACAAAAGTCTTGACTGAAAATTGAGTGGAGTTTGATCAATACCCACAAACAGATTTCTAAATTACTGTGTTTAGCTGATGGTTATTCATTTATTTATCCATAGCTAAGAAGTCAAATAGGGAAAGAATAGCTTAGGTATAGCTGCTTATGTTATCCAGAGTTCTCTCCTCAAGATTATTATAATTATGCCTGGTTATGGCATTTTATTTATTGATATGTTCATTGGATTTTGGAATAATATATGAATTAAGGAGTTCTTATCATGCACTATAAATGGGCTTAGCCTCCAAGTTAAATTAGATGACATTTACTTTGACTTTAGAAAATGACCTTTTTTATAATTTGTGTGTAGCAGAAAAGATATGGTAATTTAAATAAGCTGTGAAGAAGAAACATATCACCCGTATTTAGAGAAAATTACTTTTGAAATGTTGGGAAAGAGACTACTCTGATTTTCTGAGGCTCTGACTTGTCCCCTCACTGCCTTACAATCATTCTCTGCACATATGTACACACATATGCTCACACTCACATGCACACACATGAACACACATGGACATACTCACATGTGCACACAGCCATACACACAAACACACACATGAACACACACATGTATACACATGTACACATTCAAACATACTATTCAATACACACATGAACACATATGCAAAAACACAAAAGCACATATATGCATGAACTCACACACCCATGAATACACAGCACACACACAACGTATGAACATGCATGCACACGAACATACATGCACATAACTCAGATGTACACACACTCATGCATCCACACATGAACATGTGTACACAACATATATACACATGTACATATTATGCAGTAACACAGGAACACACATGCATATACCCACACACACACACACAAACACACAAGCACATAGTCACATAAACACCCTCATGCACCCATGAACAAACAATGCACACACACATGAATATATATGCACATACATTTTCTCTATCACTTTTTCTTACTTTCCCGCTATCCCTCTTACCCATACTTTTTTCACTTGGATAAGATTTGGATGGTTTTCAAGACAAAATTATATTTATTTACTGAGATGGATTATCAGTAAAGCACATTATATGATTATTCTTATAACAACATGTGTTCAAACTGCCTGGGTCCACTTACAGGCGGATGTTTCCAATAGCGAATAACACAGTGCTACTATCTGTGGTTGGCTGAATCCACAGGTGCAAAATCATGGGTACGAATTAACCAAGGATGTGGTGAGCCAAATGCAAGTTATACAAAGATTTTCTACTGGGGAAACCTGTGTTGTTCAAGGATCAGCTGTTTACCTACTAATGATGAATATAATTTCAAATATCTGAAAAGGGAAAGCGTTAGTTGCTCAGTCACGTCCAACTCTTTGTGACCCCATGGATTGTAGCCCTCCAGCCTCCTCTGTCCACGGGATTCTCCAGGCAAGAATACTGGAGTTGGTTACCATTTCCTTTTTCAAGCAAACTTCCCCACCCGGGGATTGAACCCGGATCTCCTGAATTGCAGGCAGATTCTTTACCATCTTACCCACCCTATTGGGATTAAATAATTGCAAATACATGTTGTATATTGTTTAAAGTTTTAGACAAGTTTTTTGAAAATAGAAACAGAAAAGTACATACAACACAGTTAAAAAATGCAACTTCTATAACAGCAGAGTAAGATAAAATACATTCTTTCCTATTATGATTATAACTTAAACTCACAGTTCCTTGTTGAACAGATACATTCCTAGACGGTGAAGAAATATGTCAGAAACTTAACAAGAAACCTCAAATTCAATTCTTAGTTGTGACATACACAACTGTATTTTTTAATCATCACAAACAACTGTATTACAATTTTGATTAGCTTTTTCATATTATTTTGGTTATAAAGAGAAATAAATGAAAAACTCCTTTGATCAACATCAATGTTTTAGCATCAAAAAATGAGTGACATGTAACACTACCAGATCATTCAGACAATTTTGGAAACATGGATTCAAGTTCATATTTATTGAGTAAAAATTCAAAGAAACTGGAAAAAGAGAAAGTGAAACTCACTCAGTCATGTTCATGGACTGTAGCCTGCCAGGCTCCTCTGTCCATAGGATTCTCCAGGCAAGAATACTGGAGTGGGTGATTTTCCAGGCTAGAATACTGGAGGGGGTGGAATTCTCAAGGCTAAAATACTGGAGTGGTAGCCTTTCCCTTCTCCAGGGGATCTTCACAACCCAGGGATTGAACCCAGGTTTCCTGCATTGCAGGTGAATTCTTTACCATCTGAGCCACCAAGGAAGTCCTGAATAATAATTAGCAGAAGTAATTTTATTACTTCTGATAATAAAAGGGTTGTGCAAGATAACCAGCTAAACAAAACCACATATAATATATTTAGTACATAGCCTACATATACATCAACTCATCTCTGTTTTACTTGCAGGATGAAAAAACACAATTAGTGATTAAAGTGTCTTTTCATTTCTTTTTATTAAAAAAAAAAAAGAAAAGCAAACATTTTCATATAATTTCATATAATTTCGTATCTAGAACTAAGTTTTGGAATTGCCTTTTAATCCTTATTCTGAAAATAATTTCAAGGTAAATACAGTCTTCTTAGTGAGAATTAGCCACTTTATTCATTTTAAAAATTCCTCTTTCTTAAAAATGCATCATGATATTGCTTTTATTGGTAATTTCATTAGTATTCAGTTAACTAAAAATGTATTAATTAATTACTGCATTTTATATGTATCAGTCATCAGATGGGTTATTATTATAATAGCAGGAATTAAAATACCATTTATAAAGATGCTGATTATGATATTCATGGTAAGAATTATCATAATGATGATTGAATCTTCAAGGCAGTTACTTATGTAAATTAGTTTCTGAGAATGGAGGGAAGATGTACTATATGTTTAAAAGTTACCACCCAAATAGTTCAAATTAAGATAGTAGCAGTCCTTTAAAAAAAAAAAAAAAAAAAAGGCTGAGTTATGGGGAAAATCCATTTGCTTTTGCCCAGCTCCATTCAGTGATGCCTCCAGAGTAATGAAGTGATTCTTGATGTTTTTAGTCAGCATTATACTGATGGAGGGTATATGTATGTGCTCAGTAATGTCCAGTTCTTTGCCACCCCATGGACTTAAGCCTGTTGGTCTCTTCTGTCCATGAGATTTTCCCAGGCAAGAATATTGGAGTGGGTTGTCATTTCCTCCTCCAGGGGATCTGCCCAACCCAGGAATCAAATCTGTGGCTTCTGAATTGGCAGGCTGATTCTCTACCATTTAACCACATGGGAAACACATACTGATGTAGGGCCCAACCCCAATTTTTCTCAGAACTGCTCTATATTCTTAGGAGCATACAGTTCCCTTTAAATAAGAGAAGAAAGCAAGTGAATTTTCCAATTACAGGATCCCTACATTAAAAAATAAAAGATGTTTAAATCTGTGTTAATATCCTATTTGCCTTTCCAATTAGTTTTAAATTTGTGGCTGAAATTTTCAATTTATTACTTCTAGAAACTCTTTCCCTTCACAAGATTTAAAAACAAATTACTGTAGTTTACCTAAATATGCTTAAATAAATGCTATATTATATGTTGCAAATTCAGATATTTTTATTGCTTATTTCATTATATTTACCCTTCCATTCCTGATATTCTATTATTACTCTGAATGTTTAAGAACTCAATTTTGTTACATATTCACCTCAATGGATTACAGTTTTAGATTTTGTTATTTTTTGATGTTTTTTGATTAAAAAATGATCTATAGTGAAGTCCCTTGTATTGGATAATAATAACTTACTAAAACATTTAAAGATAAATTATTATATTAATGATACAGATGAATCAACATACATAAATAAAAAGCAGATTTTAAAGAATAATGTGACTGCATGTAAATATAAAAAAAAATTAAAAGATTAGCTTTGTTTTTCTACCAATTTAATGGAAATAATGTCTGGGATTGTGGAAGATAATAGGGTTTCATTCTTTAACGAAATACTGATAAGCTTAAAGACAACTTTAATTATTCAGGGAGGAAATGTTTCATCACCAGAATGTCCACTTGACAATGAGACAGAAGGGACTTTCCTGATGGCCCAGTGGTAACGATTTCACATTCCAGGGCAGGGGACATGGGTTCAATCCCTGGTCAGGGAACTAAGATCCCATATGCCTCGGAGCAACTAAGCCAGCACACTAAAACCACTGGAGAATCCGTGCACAGCAAGGAAGGAGCCCACAGGAAGCAAAGAAGGAACCCACAGGATGCAATGGAGGAACCCACAGGATGCAATGGAGGAACCCACAGGATGCAAGGAAGGAACCCACAGGATGCAAGGAAGGAACCCACAGGATGCAAGGAAGGGACCCACAAGATGCAAGGAAGGAGCCTACAGGAAGCAAGGAAGGAGCCCACAGGATGCAAAGGAGGAACCCACAGGATGCAATGGAGGAACCCACAGGATGCAATGGAGGAACCCACAGGATGCAATGGAGGAACCCACAGGATGCAACGGAGTTCCTGTGTACCACATCTGAGACCAAGGCAGCCAAATAAATAAATTGTCATTTAGTCGCTAAGTTGTGTGCACCTTTTTGGGACCCCATGGCCTATAGCCCTCCAGGACCCTCTGTCTATGGGATTTTCCCAGGCAAGAATACTGGAGTGAGTTGCCATTTCCTCCTCCAGGAGATCTTCCTAACCCAGGGATCAAATCCGGGTCTCCCTCATTGGCAGGCAGATTATTTACCACTGAGCCACCAGGAAGGCCTAAATAAATAAAAAAGAAAATGAGACAAAAGAGCTGACACACAGTGGTGCCAAACAAACTAAAACACTGGAGACGGAAGCAGAGAAGGGTTTATGCCCAAGCGTCCCACAACAGGCCTATTCCTTCCGCTCTAAGCATTGTGCTCTGTTGCCTGTGGTTAGGGCTTCCTGGTGGCTCAGATTGTAAAGAATCCACCTGCAGGGCAGGAGACAAAGGTTCAGTCCCTCGGTCGGAGGATCACCTGGAGAAGGAAATGCAACCACTCGTGTATTCTTGCCTGAAAAATTCCATGGACAGGGGAGCCTGCGGGCTACAGTCTTGGGGTCACAGGGAGATGGACACAACTGGACACAACTGAATGACTAACACTTTCACTTTCCACAGTCACGCTGCACCTTAGTCCCAAACTGTAAAAGAATGTGGCCTGTAGCCTGAAGTGTCCAAGAGGGCCCATTCTCAAGGCTCTGCCTTTAAAAGCATAACTCTTTTCATTCATACAGAGATATAAATGTGAAGAACAGAAAATAATTGGCTTGTTGGAGGTTTGTAGGAATGTGATCAGATCTATGTGAACAGCTGCAAGAACAAGAACAAAGGAGTCTGACCCTGGGGTCTGACCCTCACCAAGAAGTTTGCAACAACCTGCCACACTGCCTCCCCTTTAGTATTTAATATAAAAGAAACCTGAATTCTAACTCCAGAAAGATGGTTCTTGGGATGCTAGTCCACTATCTTCTCAGTCTGCTGGCTCTCTGAAAAAGTCAATAATCCTTGCTCCAACACTTGCCCATTTACTGGCCCACTATGAGGTGAATAGCACCTGATAACTCATTTTTAAATTGCATAAATGTTATTATTTCCTGTATTGTGCTCAGTTGCTCTATTGTGTCTGAGTCTTTGCAATCCCATGGAGTGTAGCCTGCCAGGCTTCTCTGTCCATGGGATTTTCCAGGCAAGAATACCAGAATGGGTTGACATTTCCTCCTCCAGTGATTTCCTGTATTAGAATAGTACATATTTCCAATTCCTTTTATTTAGTTTATAATAGTCTGTTATAAATCCAGTCTACTTAAAAGGGAGCAAAACAATTGTCCTTATGTAGTATTTAGAGTCAGACTTGATCCAGAGAAAAAAATTTCAGAGCCTTCAAATTTATCAAAGACATTTTTTTAGAAGTCTAAACTGTCAAGAGACTGTGATAACTCATCTGTTCCTTTCAGATGTCTTGAAGATCAATACTTATTTCAGGTACTGGTGATCATGTGCTTATCTGCATCAATCACTGAGGGGAACATGTCAAACACATGGGAGCCATTTCATTTTATCCTGATTTAGGGGGAATCGTGGTACATATCAATCACCATGACTGTGCCAAAGGGTGCCATTACAAGTGCAAGTCATATTTTAATAATATAAAATGCAGTTTTAAATCTTTCCCATCAAATCTTGAAATGTTCATATTAAACTTGGTTAATAAGCCAGCAGTAACCATGATGGTAACTAAAGTGATTTATTTTGCCCAAAGTCAGAAAGAAGCCAGTGAAGGAGAAGAAAAATTTTAAAAAAAATCCTGATACACATTATCAAATATCATTTATAGGAATATGGAAACATTTACTGAAAATAGCTAAGGATATGCTAAGTATCAAAATAATATCTATCACAAATACATATGGGGGAAAGGGAGGGGGAGAGTGGGAGACATAGACTGTGGTATTCATTTATGTAGTATCTGAACAAATTTTATTTTGGGTTCCAGCCACACCCTTAACAAGATAATTCTGAACATTTTCCTCCCTATACCTGCATGCTGAATGGCATCCATATATTCATGCTTGGTGCATATTCATGGTATTTCTGGGTTACATAAAATTCTTGGGCTTTTGTTTTAAAATACATAATGAAAGTGGGAGAGAAGTCACTGTTTTCCTAATAAAGTTAATATTTAATTAACTGTAACAAATTTCCTTATAATTTTGCCATTTTCAAAATGAGAGTCCATTAGATGAATTTGAGAAATCTAAATCATCTGAAACCAATGCTTTAATTTTTAGTCCCATTTTCTCCATGCACATTCTTTAGATATACTCTAGCGTCAGAGAAATGCAGGCCAGCAATGAATTAGCATGGGTTGGATTGTCAATCACAGCAGATACAAAACCAGAGTGACAAAGATGCCAAAATATTCAAAATCATTTCTATGAGGTATTTGACACAGAAAGAGCAGATACCAGCCACATATATTATAACTCAGTGACAAGTATTATTGCAGGAGCTCACTTTAGTATTAATACAAAACATTGTGAACAAGATTCTGTAGGTGTTATATTGGAGGAAGAGGATAGTAGTCCATCTGTTATCAGATTTATAACATATTACCTATTTAGCTTTTTATAGTGTGAAATTCCAGATCACATCAGTTTAACGTTACTGCTTTTCAATGCTGTTATTGTTTTTTTTTTTTTTTTTTAGCACTTTTTTCTCTTGTTTGGGTCATTTGTATACAATTTGAAAAGATTCCCACACAAAAACAAAAAGCTGTCTCTATTTTTCTCTTTTCTAGATATTATAGACTTCAGACTTGTATTTGCAAAGGTAATGACCAAAAATAAGGGAAAAGTGTTAAAAAAAAAAAAGTGGTATAAACTTTCCCATTTCTCACAAACAAGTTGCAGAGAAAACAGCATGTATTTTCCAACATTGAAAATGTATAAAATCAAGTTAAAAACAACACAGGTATCATACCATGCTTCTACCCTTGTTGAAAAGAAACTCTGCTTCTTGCCAAAGAAACATTCTTTCAAGTTCAGGACACAACAGTAACATCAGATTGCAAGGAAGTGTTTGAATTTAACATGACCTGGATAGAAGATGCTAGATCCAAAGCTTTCAACTTTGAGTATTATACTAGAGTCAGAAAGAAACAATGGATCTTTTCATATCTTTAAATAATTTTATTATCTCAAATGGATAATCTCATCTTGTGACTGGATTACTAGGATCAAATGCCAGTGGATCTCTGCCCCCTACACCTCTCTCCCTCCAGGTAGAAAAATATCTGCCGCTACTGGAGCAGAATATGATAATCTGTGTTAAATCTGCTCCTTCTTCTCTTCAACTCCAAGGATGCATATACACACACACACACAATACTTACTGAATGAATGAATGAACAAGACTTACTTTCTTCCCCCATTATCTCACTGTCACATTGTCATCTGTCACCTTGCCATTATTGCCAAGGCAACGATCAGCGTTTTATTGACAAATAGGTATATATGAGCAGTAGACTGTGAAAAAAGAACAAAAATAAGAGAGGAAAAAGAAAGTGCATATGAAACAAATGCCATGAAAAACTGCATTCCAAAGCAAATTTTGAATGGCTGATAAGATTTGCCAATCAAACTCCCTTGGTACTGTCTTTTAGGTTAGACCCGCTTACATTTTTAAATTTAATTTGAATTCATTGTAATGTTCATATTGTATATCCTGGAGGCAATTCTGATATAATACTTTATTAAAAGTCACCCTCTTCATCTATATTTTCAAATGTTTTGGCAAAGAGTTCTATTTCATGCAGTTATTCTGCTGTTCTTCTCCATTAACATTGTTTAATCCCTGTTCTCATTCCAATAGCTATTTATT
The DNA here is from genome assembly GCF_003369695.1 of Bos indicus x Bos taurus. Lineage (NCBI taxonomy): Eukaryota > Metazoa > Chordata > Mammalia > Artiodactyla > Bovidae > Bos > Bos indicus x Bos taurus. The sequence goes on along the minus strand of NC_040083.1, from coordinate 3,739,266 downwards.
TGTATCATATCTTTTTCGTGATTAAAATTTGTCAGTAAAGGTCTAGTTTATTTAAAAATAACTTTTGGATATTATGATAAAATATTAACTATTTTGCTAATTTCTACTATGTCTTATTATTCATTGATAGTCCTATGAACTTCACTTCTTATTTTTAATTTAATTTTAATCCAGCTCATTTCCAAGTCTGTTATTTTAATATTTTTGGTTTCATTATTATAAGCATTGTATTCTCATTTTATAAAAATATTTACATATTTATGCATACATTATTAAATATTGAACAATGAAAAGAAGTTTTCTTCTCTGTATTTTTCCCACTGCAATTCTATTATCTAGAAAAAAAAATGACTTAATTTTCTTCAGCATTTCCTCTCACATTTTTTGATGGATCTATTCTTTTTTTATTCAAATTATACTAGCTAATATCTCATAATCATACCTTCAGTTATTTCTTAGATGCTGAAAATATAATTATATAACATTATTTTAATAATATAATAACATAACACTATTATTAAAAGTTTACTTAATCTGAAACCGTATAATTGTTTTATTTTTGTTTCCTGGAGTCCTTTGTTGTTTCATCCTGAACTGTTTACTTTGCGTTCTTAGTTGCTCAGTTGTGCCCAACTCTTGCGACCCCATAGACTGTAGCCTGCCAGGCTCTTCTGTCCATGGGATTCTTCAGAGAAAGATACTGGAGGGGGCTGCCATTTCCTCATCCAGGGGATCTTCCTGACCTAGGAATCCGACCTGACTGAGCTACTAGAGAACAACTGATATCTTAGATGTTTTCATCAACTCTTTCCTATTTGAGTGAGTGAAGTCGCTCAGTCCTATCAGCCTCTTTGCGACCCCATGGCCTATACAGTCCATGGAATTCTTCAGGCCAGAATACTGGAATGGATAGCCTTTCCTTTCTCCACAGGATCTTCCCAACTCAGGGATCGAGCCCAGGTCTCCCTCATTGCAGGTGGAGTCTTTGACAGCTGAGCCACAAGCAAAGCCCAAGAATACTGGAGTGGGTAGCCTATCCCTCCTCCAGCTGATCTTCCCCACCCAGGAATTGAACCCAGGTCTCCTGCATTGCAGGCAGATTCTTACCAACTGAGCTATCAGGGAAGCCCTTTCCTATTTGGGAACTGGGTTCCATTTGTTTCCTCCTGCTAAACTACACTCTTGTTTTATAGGAGCAACTCCACTAGTGGTTTTGTCAGAACGTGTTAAAGGGAGGCAAATGTATTTAGTCCGCAAAATTAAAGAAAAGATTTATATTCTGCCTTCACTTGGATTAAATTCTTAAATGGAGAAGGAAATGGCAACCCACTCCAGTACTCTTATCTAGAGAATCTCGAGGACAGAGGAGCCTGGTGGGCTCTGTCCATAGGGTCGCACAGAGTTGGACATGACTGAAGCGACTTAGCATGCATGAATGCATTGGAGAAGGAAATGACAACCCACTCCAGTGTTCTTGCCTGGAGAATCTCAGGGACGGGGGAGCCTGATGGGCTGCCGTCTATGGGGTTGCACAGAGTCGGCCACAACTGAAGCAATGCAGCAGCAGCAGCAGCAGCAGCTGATTTGTACCTAGTAAGACTTCTTCAAAATTTTGAAAATGTTGTTTTATTTTTGCTGTTGAAAATGTGGTATCATTTAACTCATATAATTTTATGTATTTTAGATCCAAACTGTTCTGACAGTTAATGGGTGTTTGATGTCCTGGCTCTGAGTCCTCCTCATCCATGTTGTTGGATAATTAGCAGCACACTCCAGAGAAGCCAATTAAAATTTACCACTTGTTTAATTTGTTCCTCCCATTTTCACTAACATTTTCTGTTTTACCTTCTATATTCTATTTTTAATATTTTTAAAAAATCTGAAGATTTTCTTGACCTATCTTCCATTCCTTCTTTTAACTTTATCAATCACATTTTACATTTCCAAGTAAACTTTGTTATTCTCTGATATTTTCTTTTTTTTTTCAAATTTATTTATTTTAATTAGGGGCTAATTACTTTACAATAGTGTATTGGTTTTGCCATACATCAACATGAAGCCACCGCGGGTATACATGTGTTCCCAATCCTGAACCCCCTCCCTCCTCCCTCCCGATATCATCCCTCTGGGTCATACCAGTGCACCAGCTCCAAGCATCCTGTATCCTGCATCAAACCTGGACTGGCGATTCATTTCTTATATGATATTATACATGTTTCAATGCCATTCTCCCAAATCATCCTCTCCCCACAGAGTCCAAAAGACTAATCTATACATCTGTGTCTCTTTTGCTGTATCGTATACAGGGTTATTGTTACCATCTTTCTAAATTCCATGTATATTCATTAGTATTGGTGTTTTTCTTTCTGGCTTACTTCACTTTGTATGCTGCTGCCTGCTGCCAAGTCGCTTCAGTCGTGTCCGACTCTTTGCGACCCCATAGACGGCAGTCCACCAGGCTCCCCTGTCTCTGGGATTCTCCAGGCAAGAACACCGGAGTGGGCTGCCATTTCCTTCTCCAATGCATGAAAGTGAAAAGTAAAAGGGAAGTCGCTCAGTCGTGCCTGACTCTAGCTACCCCATGGACTGCAGCCCACCAGGCTCCTCTCTCCATGGGACTCTCCAGGCAATAGCACTGGAGTGGGGTGCCACCGTATAATCAGCTCCAGTTTCAACCACCTCATTAGAACTGATTCAAATGTATTCTTTTTGATGGCTGAGTAATACTCCATTGTGCATATGTACCACAGCTTTCTTATTCATTCGTCTGCTGATGGGCATGTAGGTTGCTTCCATGTCCTGGCTATTATAAACAGTGCTGCAATGAACATTGGGGTACACATGTCTCTTTCAGTTCTGGTTTCCTCAGTGTATATGCCCAGCAGTGGGATTGCTGGGTCATAAGGCAGTTCTATTTCCAGTTTTTTAAGGAATCTCCACACTGTTTTCCATAGTGGCTGTACTAGTTTGCATTCCCACCAACAGTGTAAGAGGGTTCCCTTTTCTCCACACCCGCTCCAGCATTTATTGCTTGTAGACTTTTGGATCGCAGCCATTCTGAAGCATGAAATGGTACCTCATGGTGGTTTTGATTTGCATTTCTCTGGTAATGAGTGATGTCGAGCATCTTTTCATGTGTTTGTTAGCCATCTGTATGTCTTCTTTGGAGAAATGTCTATTTAGTTTTTTGGCCCATTTTGTGATTTGGTCGTTTATTTTTCTGGAATTGAGCTGCAGGAGTTGCTTGTATATTTTTGAGATTACATGTTTGTCAGTTGCTTCATTTGTTATTATTTTCTCCCATTCTGAAAGCTGTCTTTTCACCTTGCTTATAGTTTCTTTTGTTGTGCAGAAGCTTTTAATTTTAATTAGATCTCATTTGTTTATTTTTGCTTTTATTTCCAATATTCTGGGAAGTGGGTCATAGAGGATCCTGCTGTGATGTATGTCGGAGAGTGTTTTGCCTATGTTCTCCTCTAAGAGTTTTATAGTTTCTGGTCTTATGTTTAGATCTTTAATCCATTTTGAGTTTATTTGTGTGTGTGTTGATAGAAAGTGTTCTGGTTTCCTTCTTTTACAAGTGGTTGACCAGTTTTCCCAGCACCACTTGTTAAAGAGATTGTCTTTATTTATTTATTTTTTTTTGAAGAGATTGTCTTTAATCCATTGTATATTCTTGCCTGCTTTGTCAAAGATAAGGTGTGCATATGTGGGTGGATTTATCTCTGGGCTTTCTGTTTTGTTCCATTGATCTATATTTCTGTCTTTGTGCCAGTACCATACTGTCTTGATGACTGTGGCTTTGTAGTAGAGCCTGAAGTCAGGCAGGTTGATTGCTCCAGTTCCATTCTTCTTTCTCAAGATGGCTTTGGCTATTCGAGGTTTTTTGTATTTCCATACAAAATGTGAAATGATTTGTTCTAGCTCTGTGAAAAATACCGTTGGTAGCTTGATAGGGATTGCATTGAATCTATAGATTGCTTTGGGTAGTATACTCATTTTCACTATATTGATTCTTCCAATCCATGAACATGGTACTCCATCTATTAGTGTTCTCTTTGATTTCTTTCACCAGTGTTTTATAGTTTTCTATATATAGGTCTTTAGTTTCTTTAGGTAGATATATTCCTAAGTATTTTATTGTTTTTGTTGCAATGGTGAATGGAATTGTTTCCTTAATTTCTCTATTTTCTCATTATTAGTGTATAGGAAGGCAAGGGATTTCTGTGTGTTGATTTTATATCCTGCAACTTTACTATATTTGTTGATTAGGTCTAGTAATTTTCTGGTGGAGTCTTTAGGGTTTTCTATGTAGAGGATCATGTCATCTGCACACAGTGAGAGTTTTACTTCTTCTTTTCCAATTTGGATTCCTTTTATTTCTTTTTCTGCTCTGATTGCTGTGGCCAAAACTTCCAAAACTATGTTGAATGTAGTGGTGAAAGTGGGCACCCTTGTCTTGTTCCTGACTTTAGGGGAAATGCTTTCAATTTTTCACCATTGAGGATAATGTTTGCTGTGGGTTTGTCATATATAGTTTTTATTATGTTGAGGTATGTTCCTTCTATTCCTGCTTTCTGGAGAGTTTTTATCATAAATGGATGTTGAATTTTGTCAAAGGCTTTCTCTGAATCTATTGAGATAATCATATGGCTTTTATTTTTCAATTTGTTGATCTGGTGTATTACATTGATTGATTTGCAGATATTGAAGAATCCTTGCATCCCTGGGATAAAGCCCACTTGGTTATGGTGTATGATCTTTTTAATGTGTTGTTGGATTCTGATTGCTAGAATTTTGTTAAGGATTTTAGCATCTATGTTCCTCAGTAATATTGGCCTGTCATTTTCTTTCTTTCTTTTTTTTTTTTGTGGCATCTTTGTTAGGTTTTGGTATTAGGGTGATGGTGCCCTTATAGAATGAGTTTGGAAGTTTACCTTCCTCTTCAATTTTCTGGAAGAGTTTGAGTAGGATAGGTGTTCGTTCTTCTCTAAATTTTTCGTAGAATTCAGCTGTGAAGCCGTCTGGACCTGGGCTTTTGTTTGCTGGAAGATTTCTCATTACAGTTTCAATTTCCATGCTTGTGATGGGTCTGTTAAGATTTTCTATGTCTTCCTGGTCCAGTTTTGGAAAGTTGTACTTTTCTAAGAATTTGTCCATTTCTTCCACCTTGTTCATTTTATTGGCATATAATTGCTGATAGTAGTCTCTTATGATCCTTTTTATTTCTGTGTTGTCTGTTGTGATCTCTCCATTTTCATAGCTAATTTTATTGATTTGATTTTCCTTCCTTTGTTTCTTGATGAGTCTGGCTAATGGTTTGTCAATTTTATTTATCCTTTCAAAGAACTGGTTTTTGGCTTTGTTGATTTTTGCTATGGTCTCCTTTGTTTCTTTTACATTTATTTCTGCCCTAATTTTTAAGATTTCTTTCCTTCTACTAACCCTGGGGTTCTTCATTTCTTCCTTTTCTAGTTGCTTTAGGTGTAGAGTTAGGTTATTTATTTGACTTTTTTCTTGTTTCTTGAGGTATGCGTGTATTGCTATGAACTTTCCCCATAGCACTGCTTTTACAGTGTCCAATAGGTTTTGGGTTGTTGTGTTTTCATTTTCATTCATTTCTATGCATATTTTGATTTATTTTTTGATTTTTTCTGTGATTTGTTGGTTATTCAGCAGCGTGTTGTTCAGCCTCCATATGTTGGAAATTTTAATAGTTCTTCTCCTGTAATTGAGACCTAATCTTAACTGCATTGTGGTCAGAAAAGATGCTTGGAATGATTTCAATATTTTTGAATTTACCAAGGCTAGATTTATGGCCCAGAATGTGATCTATCCTGGAGAAGGTTCCATGTGTGCTTGAGAAAAAGGTGAAATTCATTGTTTTGGGGTGAAATGTCCCATAGATATCAGTTAGGTCTAACTGGTCTATTGTATCATTTAAAGTTTGTATTTCTTTGTTAGTTTTCTGTTTAGTTGATCTATCCATAGGTGTGAGTGGGGTATTAAAGTCTCCCACTATTATTGTGTTATTGTTAATTTCCCCTTTCATACTTGTTAGCATTTGTCTTACATATTGTGGTGCTCCTATGTTGGGTGCATATATATTTATAATTGTTATATCTTTTTCTTGAATTGATCCTTTGATCATTATGTACTGTCCTTCTTTGTATCTCTTCACAGTCTTTGTTTTAAAGTCTATTTTATCTGATATAAGTACTGCTTCTCCTGCTTTCTTTTTTTTTTTTTTTTTTTTTTTTTTTTCTTTTTTAGATCTTTTTTTTTTTTTTTTTGTTTGTATATTTTTATTATTTTTTTTTTTTTATTCTTCCAATTTTATTTTATTTTTAAACTTTACATAATTGTATTAGTTTTGCCAAATATCAAAATGAATCCGCCACAGGTATACATGTGTTCCCCATCCCGAACCCTCCTCCCTCCTCCCTCCCCATACCATCCCTCTGGGCCGTCCCAGTGCACCAGCCCCAAGCATCCAGCATCATGCATCGAACCTGGACTGGCAATTCGTTTCCTACATGATATTTTACATGTTTCACTGCCATTCTCCCACATCTTCCCACCCTCTCCCTCTCCCACAGAGTCCATAAGACTGTTCTATACATCAGTGTCTCTTTTGCTGTCTCGTACACCGGGTTATTGTTACCATCTTTCTAAATTCCATATATATGCGTTAGTATACTGTATTTATGTTTTTCCTTCTGGCTTACTTCACTCTGTATAATAGGCTCCAGTTTCATCCACCTCATTAGAACTGATTCAAATGTATTCTTTTTAATGGCTGAGTAATACTCCATTGTGTATATGTACCACAGCTTTCTTATCCATTCATCTGCTGATGGACATCTAGGTTGCTTCCACGTCTTGGCTATTACAAACAGTGCTGCGATGAACATTTTGCATGGGATATCATTTTCCAGCCCTTCACTTTCAGTCTGTATGTATCCCCTGTTTTGAGGTGGGTCTCTTGTAAACAACATATATAGAGGTCTTGTTTTTGTATCCATTCAGCCACTCTTTGTCTTTTGGTTGGGGCATTCAACCTATTTACATTTAAGGTAATTATTGATAAGTATGATCCCATTGCCATTTACTTTATTGTTTTGGGATCGAGTTTATACACCGTTTTTGTGTCTCCTGTCTAGAGAATATCCTTTAGCATTTGTTGGAGAGCTGGTTTGGTGGTGCTGAATTCTCTCAGCTTTTGCTTGTCTGGAAAGCTTTTGATTTCTCCTTCATATTTGAATGAGATCCTTGCTGGGTACAGTAATCTGGGCTGTAGGTTATTTTCTTTCATCACTTTAAGTATGTCTTGCCATTCCCTCCTGGCCTGAAGAGTTTCTACTGAAAGATCAGCTGTTATCCTTATGGGAATCCCCTTGTGTGTTATTTGTTTTTCCCTTGCTGCTTTTAATATTTGTTCTTTGTGTTTGACCTTTGTTAATTTGATTAATATGTGTCTTGGGGTGTTTCATCTTGGGTTTATCCTGTTTGAGACTCTCTGGGTTTCTTGGACTTGGGTGATTATATCCTTCCCCATTTTAGGGAAGTTTTCAACTATTATCTCCTCAAGTATTTTCTCATGGTCTTTCTTCTTGTCTTCTTCTTCTGGGACTCCTATGATTCGAATATTGGACACTGTCCTGGAGGTCTCTGAGATTTTCAGGATAAATGCTCACCAAACCAAACCAAAGAGGAAGAGATAGGGAATCTACCTGAAAGAATTCCAAATAATGATAGTGAAAATGATCCAAAATCTTGAAATAAAAATGGAATCACAGATAAATAGCCTTGAGACAAGAATTGAGAAAATGCAAGAAAGGTTTAACAAGGACCTATAAGAAATAAAAAAAGAGTCAATATATAATAAATAATGCAATAAATGGGATCAAAAACACCCTGGAGGTAATAAATAGTAGAATAAATGTGGCAGAAGATAAGATTAGTGAAGTAGAAGATAGAATGGTAGAAATAAATGAATCAGAGAGGAAAAAAGAAAAATCAATTAAAAGAAATGAGGACATTTCTGACATTTTCATGGTGTCATACTCTTGTTTTATGGAAGTCCATTTTTTCTTTCTGGCCTGAGGATATTAATAATGACTTGGTTCATTTTCTTTTGGTTTCTCAATTATCTCTAATCCTTCTTTCTGATTTCCTGGTTTTCCTGATGTAGTCTGTCTCTGTTATCTTGGAGTCTTTCTTCAATGAACTGATGATATTTATCTGCCCATCATTCACAATTAAGAATGAGGCACTAAAGGCCAGTGATTGATATGATTTCAGAGTAAGCTTGTCTGATAAGCTTTTTGGGGATACTAGTGTAAAAATAAAAATAAAACTGTTCTCTCCAGGGACGTGTTGTATATTAAAGAATGGTGTTTCATATTTTTATACTGTACTTTTACTAAATTATTTTCTTGTTTACTAATTTATTTTATTATTTTCTAAGAATATAACATGATATCTACCCTCTTAAATTTTCCACACACCATGCTTATACTGTTTACAATAGCTGCTGTGTTGTACAGTGGACCACTAGAACATATTCATCTTAAACAACTGAAATTTTATATCAGTTGAATTGCATCTCTTTCCACTCCTCGCCAGTCCTTGTAACCAGCATTCCACTCTCTGTTTCTGAGTTTGACTATTTTAGATATTTCATGTAAATGGGTCACATGGTATCTATCCTTTTGAAACTGGCTTATTCCATTTAGCATTATGTCCTCTAGGTTCATCTGTGTGTCAGCTATGGCAGGATATTCTATTTAAGGCTGATTATTCTTTGTACATAGAGACCACATTTACTGTATCCTTTCATCTGTTGATGGACATTTACATTTCTCCCATATCTCTGGTAATGTGCATAATGCTGCAGTGAGCAAGGGGGATTCATACTTTTCGAGAGCCTGCTTTCAGTTATTGTGGATGTATACCTAGGATTGCTGGATCACATGGTAATTCTGTTTGGAAATTATCCCTCTTCTTTAATTAATTGGAAGATTTTTAAGAAGGATCGGTGTTAATTCTTAATTATGTTTGGTAAAATTCACCAGTGAAGCCATCTGGTCCTGGACTTCTGTTTGTTGAGAAGTTCTGGTTTCAATCTCATTCATTATTGGTCTGTTTAAATTTTCTGTTTCTTCATGAGTTTGTTTCGATAGGTTCTAAGTTTCTAGGGATTTATTCATTTTGTTTAGGCTATCCAATTTATTGTAAATATTTATAGCAGTCTCATGGTATATTTTTCATTTGTGTAACATTACTTAAATGTCCTTTCTCTCATTTCTGATTTTCTTTATTTCAGTCTTCTTTTTCTTAGTCCTGATAAGGCTTGTCAATTCATTCATCTTGTCAAAAAAATAAAAAAATAAAAATCAACTTTGGCTTCATTTATTTTTTCTGCAGTTTTTCTCTTTTCTATTTTACTTATTTCTGCTGCAATTTTTGCTATTGTCTCCTTTCTGATAAATATGAACTTTGTTCTTTTTCTAGCTCTCTGGGAGTATATGTTAGATTTTATTTGAGATCTTTCTTCTTTTTGAAAGTAGACATTTTCTGCTATAAAGTTTCATTAGCACTGCCTTTGCTGTGTCCTATATGTTTCATTCTGTCAGGTTTGGGTTTTATTTGCCTTGGGGTATTTTCTAATTTCCCTTTTGAGTTCTTCTTGACTCCATGGCTATTTACGAATATGTTGTTAAACTTCCACATATTTACGTATTTCCAAGTTTTCCCTCTGCTAATGATCTCTATTTTCATTCCCTTGTGGTTAGAAAACATATTTGGTATGATTTCAGTCTTCTTATATTTCCCCAAACTTGTTTTGTGATGTAACATGTGATCTATTCTGATGAACGTTTCCTGTGTGCTTAAAAAGAATGCATATTCTGCTACTATTGCATGAAATGTTCTGTAACTGTCTGTTAGGTCTATTTGGTCTGTAACATTGATGTCTACTCTTTCCTTATCAGTTTTCTGTCTGGATATTTTATCCATTATTGAAAGTGAGATTTTGAAGTCTCTTATTACTATAGTCCTGCTGTGTGCTTCTCCCTCAGGTCTGTCAATGACTGCTTTATAAACTTAGGTGCTCTGATGTTGAGTGCACATATACTTAAAATTGTTATATATCCCTGACAAACTGTCCCTTTCATCATTATAAAATGATCTTCTTTGTTTTTTTTTTTTGTGATTATTTTGGACTTACAGTATGTTTTGTCTAAGTATAGTCACCTCTAGTCTGTTTTGATTATAATTTTCACAGAATACCTTTTTCCATCCTTTCACTTTCATACTTTGTGTGAAAGAAAAAAGAAAGTGAAGTCACTCAGTAGTGTCTGGCTTTCTGCGATGCCATGGACTGTAGCCTACAAGGCTCCTCTGTCCATGGGGAGTGGGTTGCCATTTCCTTCTCCAGGGGATCTTCCCAACCCAGGGATCAAACCTGGGTCTCCCACATTGCAGGCAGATGCTTTACCATCTGAACCATCAGGGAAGCTTCCTGTGACCTGTGTCTTAAAGTGTAGTGAGTATATAATGAGATCTTTTAAAAAAAATCTATTCAGCTACTTTACCCTTTTTGATTGGAGAGTTAAATTCATTTTCATTGAAAGTAATTATTAATAGGTATGGGATTATTATTTGCTGTCTTGTTCATTGTAAATGCTTTACAGTTCTTTGTTCATCTTTTCCTCTCTCATCTTATTTTGTGATTGGTTCATTTTTTATAGTGATATGCTTTGATTTCTGTCTCTCTCTTTTTTTATATATCTAGCATAAACATTTCTTTGGAGTTACAATGGCTTAAATAAAACATATAATGCAAATCTATTTTCAGTTGACAGCAATTTAACTTCAGTTGCATACAAATCATTACATTTTGCTTACCTTCCCCCACTTTATGTTATTGTTTTCACAATTTAAAGATATACAAATTGTGCTTTTTTGACACATTTTAGTTAAAGCTATTTTTGTACATTTGATACTAGAATGAAAAGTGATTTATCTAACATCCTTATCATGGGACAGTATTCTGTTTTTAACTATATATTCATTTTAGCAGCATCTATTATACTTTTATATGCTTTAAAGTATTAATAGCTTTTTAGCATCCTTTAATTTTAACTTGAAGAATGCCCTTTAGTATTTTCTGTAATGCAGGTCTGATAGTAATGTACTTCCTCAGCTTTTGTTTGTCTTAAAAAGTCTTTTTGTCTCCTTTATTTTTGAAAAACAGTTTTGCCAGGTATAGTGTTCTTATTGGCAGGGTTTTGTCCAGCACATTAAATATCTCTTTTCACTCCCTTCTCACCTGCAAAGTATTTGCTAAGAGATCTGCTGAGAGTCTAATGGAGGTTCCCTTGTATTTGATGAATCACTTTGCTTTCTCTGCTTTCCAAATTCTTTTTCCTTAAGTTTTGACTTTTTGTTATAGCATGTCCTTCCATAGACTTTATATGTAGATTCATCCTATTCAGAATTTGGTTGGACCTTCCCCAGATTTGGGATGTTTTCAGCCACTGTATCTGTAAATAAGTTTTCAGCTCCTTAGTCACTTTTCTTTCTGACAGTCCCACTGTGTTTGTATTGTTTCTCTTGGTTTGTCTCATAAGTTCTTTAAGCTCTCTTTAGTCATTCTTTTTTTGTTTAGTTCCTTTGATAGAATACTTTCAAATGACCTGTTTTTAAGTACACAGATTCTTTCCTCTGCTTGCTCAAGTCTGCTGATCAATGTTTCTAGCTGATTTTTTCATTCACTGATTGTGTTCTTACTTCCAGGATTTGTTAGAGTTTTTATTGTTCTATCTCCTCATTAATATTCTCAGCTTTTATAACGTATTGTGGTCCTTATTTCATTTAGTTGTTTGTGTTTTCTTGTAATTCACTGAGATCCTTTTTAGAAATTATCATGTTGAATTATTGATCAAACGTATTATAGACAGCCATTTCTTCAGGGTCAGTTATCAGAAAACTATTTTCTTTAGACTGTATTTTCATGATTCTTCATGTTCCTTGCAGCTTTATAATGTCTGTGCATTTGAAGGAAAACACCCTCTTCAAATCTTTACAAGCTGCTTTTGACTAGGAAAGACTTTCAGCAGTGAGGCTGGTTAGGGAATCTGCTTTCTCCTGCTCCACAGGTCCAGGTATTTCTAATTGTTGCTTTTATTTTCAGTTTGTTGTTATTGTTTTTCTCCAGTAGCTCATAACCTCTTGCTCCCTCTGGTGACTATGTCAGCTCTGTCATCACCCCATTTGAGATGAGACGGAAACCAGCCTCTCTGTGGTGCATTGGAAGACCACAGATGTTGGGGCCATGCTTTACTCTTCTTCTCCATCCTTCGGAAGCAACTTCAGTTATGCATCTTTTCCATATCCCAAAGCCATGCTGACCACTACTGTCCCAGTGATCTGGAGGATGCAGGATTCCTCAGCTCTCTGTGTGAGAGCAAAAACCATCACTGCAGGGAAGCCCATTGAAATACCAGGTTGTTGGAGTCACTCTCTTTTGGAGGAAAGGTCTCAGTGTTGTGCCTCTTCCAAACCTCCCAGAGGAGTACATGCCACAGGATTGCATCCATCCCCTCGGCAACCCTGGGCAGCCGGACTATTACAATTCTTTCAGCATTCATTGTGAGGTGAGGAAGAGTGTCACCATTCAGAGATACTACAGAAAGGCCAGGGACATAGGTATGGATGTACACTCTTTGTCCTGCAGCAGCGAAGGCTCATGGTCAGTCATGACTGAACCGTGCCAGCTTTCAGGAGAGGCTGATGTGGTGAAAGTGAAATTGTTCTCTTCACCACTTCAGTGTGGTTGATCTCCATTTTGTGCTTGTCTGAGGTACTGAAAATCCTTAACTGGATTCCAGTCCTCTCATAAAGGGATTTTGTTACTTAAATCATGTCAGGTCTGGGTTTCCAAGAAGGTATGGGGGCTAGTACTTCTTATGTCAGCATCTTGCTGCTGTCATTCTCTTTGCTGATCTCTGTATAATGGGAATGTATTTATGTACTGCTGTGTACTTGATTTTTAAAATAAGAACATGTCATAGATTTTCTAAAGGTAATGCAAATCTCCCCTTCACTTGCTTGGTTCAAATATATATTTTATATGAGTATCATGTATGTGATGCATTTGGTATATCTTAATATTTTGAGTCTAGGTTAAATATAATCAATCTATCCGTGAAGGATCATTTATTTCTACTCTCAAAGAAGCCTTCCTATGAATACTGAATATTCTATTAATTAAATGAATTAATTTTCTAAAGTCTGGAGTAAAGCCAAAGATAGAAAGAGATGATTATATTAATCTTATGTTTGGGATGATTCAAAAGACAAACCATGAATATAAAGTGCATAATCTCTATGCATCTCAAACTACTCTTAACAGAGAGAAGCAAGGACATGGACAGTTAATTTTAAAAGATTAGATGCTTTCTGGGGAAAAAAAAGTCATGTACTTAAAATAACTTTTGATGAATATCCTAGCATATCTGATGAATTGATTCTTTGTCGAATTTCAGAACTTCTGAAGTCAGTGTTATGACTAAATGGGTTGAGCTAACACCTAGCTTCATGTTCCTGTCCATCCATCTCCTCTAACCCCCCTGAGCCCCTGCCTCAAGAAGCTCAGTCATATTTTAAGCTGAAATTGCTTCATTTTTTAATCTCCAGTCTATGTAATCTCATGTTCCACCCCAAACTCCTGTCCTTCTACTTTGAGTCATGATGGCTATCTCAAAGACTTCCCATTGACTCCTCTATTTGCCCTTATCCCTTCATCTTCAGCTGGATGCATTTTAGTCCCTAATTATTTTACAATCAGTGGGTCATAACCTCAATTTATCTTTTGCCAAAGCTTTCAAAACTCAGCTTGAACCAGCTCAGGACAAGTCTAACTTCATTTTATCAATGCTGGCATGTTGGTTGCTAAGTCAAGTGAAGAAAATGACTGAAAAGGGCAGAATGATTGAACCTTTAATCTTGGTCACTAATGCTCACTGGTCTCAATGCTCAGCCTTGAAATTTATGATTTCTTGAATCAATTCAATAGCCACATCCTGAAGCAACTATTTCAAATAGTCTTATCTCACAACTTTGAGTATCTCACATTCCATGCTTCTACTTCTGTTTTGCATGTTATAGAGAAGATAGAAACCATCAAATCAAACTACTATTTTTTTCAAACATAAGCTAGATTTTCTGCATGTTCATTCATTCCTTTCTCTATCCTTCTATTTTATATAGAAAAATCCTCTTTCTTAATGACCATCCCTGGTACTTGAGCCTTTTAGGCTCTAGATAGAACTCTTTCACTTACTCCAAATCCTGACCTTCTTCCTGTCTTCTAGAGTATCACTCTCAGCATTCAAATAGTCTAAATTTTCTTTACTCATAGAATTATATTCAGTCTTCCAGAAGTTCTACTGTTGCTCTGAGCTATGAATCTTTTTCCTGGTACTTTCCTTTTTCTCTACACTTCTTACCATCAAATATATTTAAAATAAATAAATAAAAGAGTTAGCTGCACTTGTCCTGATTTATTCATCTATAAATCTAGTAATCTAAACCTACATTAAAAGGGACTCATGACCCATGGATCCTGGTGGTTTAAAGTGCTTACATCAAACTCTTCAAAGCTCTCCTTTGGTATCAATTTCTGGTTCCTATTTCTCCTTTTGAGATGCTCTCCAATTGTTCCACCTCCCACATTTGTCCAGACCAAAGAGATAATGTTCTAAGAATGTAGGGATGCAGTATCAAAAAGTTCAAGAGAAGATGCATTTAAACATGGGTTGTTTCTTGTTTATGCTGCAACATTCTTCACGGTAAATTTATAAGATCAGAAAACTATTAATACTTCTTGTTTACATTGTCTTATTCTGAGTAAGACTTCCATTTGTGGTCTTGACTGTAGAAGAACAGTAAGAACCTTTGAGAGAATCTCTGGAAGTCATTATTCACAGGATAGGCAGTGGGATAAATGATGCATTGAGTATCCTGAGAAGTGATGTGATTACCATCAACTAAATGGTCTGAGAGAATCACAGAGGCAAGTTGTTCTGTGGTGTTTCAGTAAAATCAGGTTCCTGGAGTTATGACAAATAACAAGACGTAGTAATAGCGTTGCTGCCTTTTCCTGTAGTAGGGGGTGAAACATGAGTGAAACATTTGGCAACAAAGAAGGCAAAAAAAATGAAGTCCTAGCCACAGCAATCACAGAAGAAAAAGAGATGATCCCTGGAGATGAACAACCAGCAATAACTGTTGGGACTTGGGCAGGAAACAAAGGCAGAGTTTCCTCTTCTCTATACAGCACTCTAAATGGATTGTGCACACGGGCTTGTGAATTTAGTATTCAATTTGTACATCAAATTGTACAGGTGTCTTGGAGAAGGAAATGACGACCCACTCCAGTATTCTTGCCTAGAGAATCCGGTAGTCAGAGGAGCCTGGTGGGCTGCTGTCCATGGGATTGCACAGAGTCGGACAGGACTGAAGCAATTTGGTGTGCATGCATGCATTGGAGAAGGAAATGGCAACCCAATCCAGTGTTCTTGCCTGGAGAATCCCAGGGACAGAGGAGCCTGGTGGGCTGCAGTCTATGGGGTCACAGAGTCAGACACAACTGAAGAGACTTAGCAGCAACAGCAGTACAGGTGTCATGAAATTTACTTTCCTGAGCTTTGCCATCTTTCACATAGCTTTAAAGTGAGAAGTACATAGATGATTATTGATATCTCTCTTTTTCACACTCTCTATCCCATTTCTGAATAGTCTGTTTTCTGAATAGTTCTCAAATTCAGCCACTCTCTACTAAGTTTCCCTTGTCTTTATCCCAGATTATGATATTAACCAATTACCTGTTCATCCTCAGGCCTTATTTGCCCACATTCTATACTTTAGTAAGTCATGGTGACTTCATCACCCCACTGCTGAAAATCTTTTCATTGTTTCAACTGCCTCAAAGAAAAAAGCCAGTATTTTGAATGAGATCACCTAGGAGTTGCATTACCTGGCTCTCCCACTTCCCATCATATAATTATATATCATTGCTGCCTGTTTTTCCTTTCCTTAGCTAACAATATCAAATAGAACCTGATGTATGCCACATGCCATGTTAAATACTGAAGCTATGAGGGTGGATAAAAATACACTGTTCTAAGGAGAGAGTAGCACTGACATATATACACTACTATGTGTAAAATATACAGGTAGCAGAAATGTGCTATATAGCATAGGGAGCTCAGCTTGGTGCTCTGTGATGACCCAGAGGGGTTGAAGAGGGAGGGAGGGAAGGTGGGAGGGAGGTCCAAGAGGGAGGGGGTTTATGTATATGTATAGCTGTTTCACACTGTTGTAGAGCAAAAACTAACACAACATTGTAAAGCAATTATATTCTAATTAAAAATAAAATTAAAAAAAATAGGCCATGTTCTTAGAATTTTGGAGATTAGGCTATAGTGAGGGAAAGAATTTTAATCAATTATCATACAAAATTAAACTGTAGCTGTGATGAGTCTTACAAATGAAATACTTTGATATAATACTGCATAATTTTTAAAATAACAGATATCAGAAATAAATGGATGTTAATTACTAGATGAAAGGGAAGAAAGAGCTATGTCTGAATGTGTCATGCTTTCCCCCAAATCCTGGTTTGTGCAAGCTACTCCCAGTATGTGCAATGGTCTTTCCTCTTTTCAACCTGAGCATCCTCTATGCATTTCTTAAGACTAAGTTTAAATATAATTTCTAAACCATGCAAGCTGCCTATGATTTGCTGACATGTGACCTCCCTGACATTCTCCTTTTTCCACAAAACACTTCAATACTTAGCTAATTTCCCACTTAACTAACAGATCATTACCTGATGATTATATATTTTATGAGACAATATAATGGTCATTATATTCACAGCTCTACTTCTATCTTACAGCACAGAGCTGGAAAATTAAGTACTTAGAACATTTCTTGAATAAATGAGTAAGATATTCCAGCAGCTATGTCATGTGTTTCTTTGCCCTCAAAATATTTAATCTAGTAGAAGTAACGCTTGGTAAGATCAAACATGAAGTGTCAAAGAGGCCATGACTTCTCCACTGTGTCCTGAGAAATCAGTTCCCCAGTCCCTGAGGTCTCTCAATAGAGGCCAATATTCAATGAGTGTCCAGGGGTTGGTTAAAGAGATTCCTGAATTGGCAGACCTGATTAAGTAAAATGATCTCCAAATTTCCTTTCAGTGTTTACTACTACTGTATATATCAACTTAACATTTTCAATAATTTTAGTGATTAAACAAAATTGAAACAAGTCAACCCAGTTTACACATTTTATATTTTGCTTACTTATGTTGGGAAAACTGGAGATGTTCTAAGATGTTCTAAGATACTCAATACAGATTAAGAAAATATCAGGTTCATCTTTTTTTTCTCAGTGAGCCATTTATTGATTTTATTTCATGTTCCTCCCACATTTACTATTTATCCATAACATTTAATGGACAACAATACTAGCAAATTAATATTTGAAGCCTCTAATTGAAGCTTGGCTTGCTTTTGAATATTAACACTTTTTTTTTTTAATTCTTATTTTTTAACTGGTGGAAAACTGCTTTACAGTTTTTTTAAATTTTTTTTTCCTTTTTTAAAATTTATTATTTTTATTTATTTATTTATTTTTAAATTAAATTTATTTATTTTAATTGGAGGTTAATTACTTTACAATATTGTATTGGTTTTGCCATACATCAACAGTTTTGTGTTGGTTTCTGCCATAAAACAACATGAATCAGTCATATATATATATATATATATCCTCCTTTGAACCACCCTCTCCTTCATCCATCCCACCTCTCTAAGTCATCACAAAGCACAATCCTGGGCTCCCTGTATTACTGAGTTTGTCTTTAACAATCCATTTTATGGGCTTTTTAAAAATGTTAAGATCAGATCAGATCAGTCGCTCAGTCGTGTCCGACTCTTTGCGACCCCATGAATCGCAGCACGCCAGGCCTCCCTGTCCATCACCAACTCCCAGAGTTCACTCAGACTCACCTCCATCGAGTCAGTGATGCCATCCAGCCATCTCATCCTCTGTCGTCCCCTTCTCCTCTTGCCCCCAATCCCTCCCAGCATCAGAGTCTTTTCCAATGAGTCAACTCTTCACATGAGGTGGCCAAAGTACTGGAGTTTCAGCTTTAGCATCATTCCTTCCAAAGAAATCCCAGGGCTGATCTCCTTCAGAATGGACTGGTTGGATCTCCTTGCAGTCCAAGGGACTCTCAAGAGTCTTCTCCAACACCACAGTTCAAAAGCATCAATTCTTCGGCACTCAGCCTTCTTCACAGTCCAACTCTCACATCCATACATGACCACAGGAAAAATCATAGCCTTGACTAGATGAACCTTTGTTGGCAAAGGAATGTCTCTGCTTTTGAATACGCTGTCTAGGTTGGTCATAACTTTCCTTCCAAGGAGTAAGCGTCTTTTGATTTCATGGCTTCAGTCACCATCTGTAGTGATTTTGGAGCCCAGAAAAATAAAGTCTGACACTGTTTCCACTGTTTCCCCATCTATTTCTCCTGAAGTGAGGGGCCGGATGCCATGATCTTTGTTTTCTGAATGTTGAGCTTTAAGCCAACTTTTTCACTCTCCACTTGCACTTTCATCAAGAGGCTTTTTAGTTCCTCTTCACTTTCTGCCATAAGGGTGGTGTCATCTGCATATCTGAGGTTATTGATATTTCTCCCTGCAATCTTGATTCTAGCTTGTGTTTCTTCCAGTCCAGCATTTCTCATGGTGTACTCTGCATATAAGTTAAATAAACAGGGTGACAATATACAGCCTTGATGAACTCCTTTTCCTATTTGGAACCAGTCTGTTGTTCCATGTCCAGTTCTAACTGTTGCTTCCTGACCTGCATACAAATTATGTTAAAGTCAATATTAATTGTCATTTATGTAATGACCATTTATATTTGGGATTCCCTGGTGACTCAGATGGTAAAGAACCCACCTGCAAAGCCACAAACCTGGGCTCGATCCCTGGGTTGAGAAGATTCCTTGGAGGAGGGCATGGCAACCCACTGCCATATTCTTGCCTAGAGAATCCCCAAGGACAGAGGAACCTGGCGGGTTATAGTCCACACAGCTGAGCAACTCAGCACAGAACATTTATATCTGGATACAATTTTTAATTGGTTTTCCTGATAGCTCAGTTGGTAAGAATCTGGCTGCAATACAGGATACCATGGTTCAATTCCTGGGTCAGGAAGATCTGCTGGAGAAGAGATAGGCTACCTGCTCCAGTATTCTCGGGCTTCACTCATGGTTCAGCTGGTAAAGAATCCGCCTGCAATGCAGGAGACCTGGGTTTGATCCCTGGGTTGGGAAGATCCCCTGGAGAAAGGAAAGGCTACCGTCTCCAGTTTTCTGACCTGGAGAATTCCATGGACTGTATAGTCCATGGACTCAAAAAGAGTCAGACAAAACTGAGCGATTTTCACTTCACTTAGCTTTATATGACTCAACTTTACACACAAAATGTGTTGGGTTTGAAGGACAGACTATTAGTTATTGACCAGGAGCCATGGAAACATGAAATGCTATTTTTTTTTTTTAAATGTTGATATTTAGTGCTTAAGCAGCTTTGGACAATTATTAACATAGTTTCCTCTCTAATAATACTTTAAGAGGTGAGTGAAAAGTTCTGCTTAAAACTCAACATTAAGAAAACTAAGATCATGGAATCTGGTCCCATCACTTCATGGCAAATAGATAGGGAAACAATGGAAACAGTGACAGACTATTTTTGGGGGCACCAAAATCACTGAAGATGGTGACTGTAGCCATGAAATTAAGACACTTGCTCCTTGGAAGAAAAGCTATGACTAACCTAGACAGCATATTAAAAAGCAGAGACATTACTTTGCCAACAAAGGTCCATCTAGTCAAGGCTATTGTTTTTCTAGTGGTCATGTATGGATGTGAGAGTTGGACTGTGAAGAAAGCTGAGTGCCGAAGAATTGATGCTTTTGAACTGTGGTGTTGGAGAAGACTCTTGAGCATCCCTTGGACAACAAGGAGATCCAACTAGTCAATACTAAAGAAAATCAGTCCTGAATATATATTGGAAGGACTAATGTTAAAGCTGAAACTCCAATACTCTGGCCACCTGATGCAAAGAACTAACTCATGTGAAAAGACCCTGATGCTAGGAAAGATTGAAAGTGGGAGGAGAAGGGGATGACAGAGGAAGAGATGGTTAGATGGCATCACCAACTCGATGAACATGAGTCTGAATAAGCTCCGGGAGTTGGTGATGGTCAGGGAAGACTGGCATGCTTCATTCCATGGGGTCACAAAGAGTCTGGCATGACTGAGTGACTGAACTGATTACTATAAAAAATAGATGTAATTTTTGTTTCTCTAGTCCATGCCAGCATTTTGTGCCTTGTATAAAATTGAGCTATAATATATATCTGTATATATGTGTGTATACATATGAAATGCATTTTAACAAACAAGGAAAATATAATTTCTTCATTCTTCTGATGTATATAACTGAACAATAATTTTATACCACAGATTCTAAACTAGATAACTTAGCATATTGAGAAGTTTAAAAAGCAAAACTGCAGTAAGAACAGAACTTTTGTGCTTGTCATCATGAACACCACACTAGATTGAAATCTTTAATGACAAACCACTGCTTGAGTGTAGGAAATATAGACTATAAATGGAAAGCATATTTGAAAATTATCTTTTATGTATACAGAAAAATTTTAAGTCCAAATGTGATGTGTGTTCTAAATGAGATGCAACATCTAACAAACTTTTTATAGCATGCTTTTCAGAATTTATAATATTTTTGAAAACATATATAGATGTTGATATTTTCTATCAAGCATCTAACACAATAACATTTTTTTTTCTTTATATATAAATGGTCACAGTTATTTGAAACTAAAACATATGAGCCCAAAACCCATGGGAGTCTAGTTCACATCACCAGTTTAGAAAATATAAGAGATCATGCTCAACATGGATTTTAGATGTGTTCTTGTGGATTTTCATGGAAGTGGGGCACATGCAGAGGGTTTTAGAACATATAAAAATATTCCTACATGGAGATTTGGACAGTCTGCAGAAGTAATTGCTCTTATACAAAGACCCCAAAATTAATTGTATGTATATATTTATCTATCTATCTACCTACCCATCCTAAATATTATGCTCACTCTGGGAAAGAATGATAAGATGCTAGCCAACAGTTGCAAGAGAAGGTGTGACTGAGAATGTGCTATGCAGTGACAGAATGCACACTTCCTTAAAATAAATCTAATTATTCAAAATGCTATACAGCCTTTGACAGAATTTTAATTACTACTCCAGATTCAATGGTCCTTCTTATTATCTGTCTTCTAGAAGCAGAACACATAAACCAACACTAAACTCTTCATTCACTAAGTCAACCCAGGATTTAATTATGAAAGGGAGGAATAGGAACGATGCTGTGAGAAACATCGGGGCTTCCCTTATGGCTCAGCTCATAAAGAATCCACCTGCAATGCTGGAGACACTGGTTCAATTCCTGGGTTAGGTAGGTCCCCTGGAGAAGGGAAAGGCTGCCCACTCCAGTATTCTGGCCTGGAGAATTGCATGGAATGTGTAGTCCACGGGGTCACAAAGGATTGGACATGACTGAGCGACTTTCACTTCACTTGACTTCATGAGAAATATCCACCATGAAAAATACATCAGGCTTGAGTCATTGTCATATGAAAGACAGAATGACTTCAGTCAGTCAGTCAGGTCTCTCAGTTGTGTCTGATTCTTTGCAACCCCATGGACTGCAGCACGCCAGGCCTCCTTGTCCATCACCAACTCCCGGAGTTATTCAAACTCATGTCCACTGAGTCAATGATGCCGTCCAACCATCTCATCCTCTGACATCCCCTTCTCCTCCTGCCTTCAATCTTTCCCAGCATCAGAGTCTTTTCAAATGAGTCAGTTTCTCACATCAGGTGGCCAAAGTATTGGAGTTTCAGCTTCAGCATCAGTTCTTCCAGGGAATATTCATGACTGATTTCCTTTAGGATGGACTGGTTGGATCTCCTTGCTGTCCAAGAGTCTTCTCCAAAACCATAGCTCAAAAGCATCAATTCTTTGGTGCTCAGCTTTCTTTATGGTCCAGCTCTCACATCCATACATGGCTACTAGAAAAACCATAGCTTTTACTAGATGGAACATTGTTGGCAAAGTACTGTCTCTGTTTTTTTAATATTCCATCTACTTTGTTCATAACTCTTCTTCCAAGGAGCAAGCATCTTTTAATTTCATGGTTGCAGTCACCATCTGCAGTGATTTTGGAGCTGCAAAAAATAATGTCTGTCACTGGTTCCACTGTTTCCCCATCTATTTGCCATGAAGTGATGGAGTGAGATGCCATGATCTTAGTTTTCAGAATGTTCAGTTGTAAGCCAGTTTTTCACTCTCCTCTTTCACTTTCATCCAGAGGCTCTTTAGTTCTTTTTCACTTTCTGCCGTAAGGGTAGTGTCATCTGCATATCTGAGGTTATTGATATTTCTCCTGGAAATCTTGATTCCAGCTTGTGCTTCATCCAGCCTGGCATTTTGCATGATGTACTCTACATATAAGTTAAATAAGATGGGTAACAGTATACAGCCTTGATGTATTCCTTTTCTGATTTGGAACCAGTCTGTTGTTGCATGTCAGTTCTAACTGTCACTTATTGACCTGCAAACAGATTTCTTAGGAGGCAGATCAGGTGGTCTGGTATTTCCATCTCTTGAAGAATTTTCCACAGTTGTGATCTACACAGTCAAAGGCTTTGGCGTAGTCAATAAAGTAGATGTTTTTCTGGAACTCTCTTGCTTTTTCGATTATCCAGTGGATGTTGGCAATTTGATCTCTGGTTCCTCTGCCTTTTCTAAATCCAGCTTGAACATCTGAAAGTTCATGGTTCATACTGCTGAAGTATGGCTTTCAGAATTTTGAGCATTACTTTGCCAGCATGTGAGATGAGGGCAATTTTGTGCTAGTCTGAACATTCTTTGGGATTGGAATCAAAACTGACCTTTTCCAGTCCTATGGCCACTGCTGACTTTTCCAAACTTGCTGGTATATTGAGTGTAGCACTTTAATAGCACTGTCTTTTAGGATTTGAAATAGCTGAACTGTAATTCCATCACCTCCACTAGCTTTGTTCGTAGTGATGCTCCCTAAGGCCCAATTGTCTTTGCATTCCAGGGTGTCTGGCTCTAGGTGAATGATCACACCACTGTGATTATCTGGGTCATGAAGTTCTTTTGTGTATAGTTCTTCTGTGTATTATTGCCACCTCTTCTTCATATCTTCTGCTTCTGTTAGGTCCATACTATTTCTGTCCTTTATTGTGCCCATCTTTGCATGAAATGTTCCCTTGGTATGTCTAATTTTCTTGAAGAGATCTCTAGTCTTTCCCATTCTATTGTTTTCCTCTATTTCTTTGCACTAATCACTGAGGAAGGCGTTCTTTCCTCTCCTTGCTGTTGTATGGAACTCTGCATTCAAATGAGTATATCTTTCCTTTCTCCTTTACCTTTTGCTTCTCTTCTTTTCAAAGCTATTTATAAGGCCTTCTCAGACAACCATTTTGCCTTTTTGCATTTCTTTTTCTTGGGGATGGTTTGATCACCACTTCCTGTACAATGTCACGAACCTTTACCCATAATTCTTCAGGCACTCTATCTATCTGATCTAACCCCCAAATCTATTTGTCACTTCCACTGTAATCATAAGGGATTTGATTTAAGTCATACCTGAATGGTCTAGTGCTTTTGCCTACTTTCTTCCGTTTAAGTCTGTATTTGGCAACAAGGAGTTCATGATCTGAGCCAGAGTCAGCTCCTGTTCTTATTTTTGCTGACTGTATAGAGTGTCTCCATTTTTGGCTGCAAAGAATATAATCAACCTGATTTCGGTATTGACCATCTGGTGATGTCCATGTGTAGAGTCTTCTCTTGTGTTGTTGGAAGAGTGTGTGTTCTATGACTGGTGTGTTCTCTTGGCAAAACTCTATTAGCCTTTGCTCTGCTTCATTCTGCACTCCAAGGTCAAATTTGCCTGTTACTCTAGGTATTTCTTGACTTCCTATTTTTGTATTCCATTCCCCTATAATGAAAAGGACATCTTTTTTGGGCATTAGTTTTAGAAGGTCTTGTAGGTCTTCATGGAACCATTCAACTTCAGCTTCTTTGACATTACTGGTTGGGGTATAGACTTGGATTACTGTGATATTGAATGGTCTGCCTTGGAAACCAACAGAGATCATTCTGTCATTTTTGAGATTGTATCAAAGTACCGCATTTTGGACTCCTTTGTTGATTACTACGGCTACAGTGTCAGACTTTATTTTTTGGGCTCCAAAATCACTGCAGATGGTGATTGCAGCCATGAAATTAAAAGATGCTTACTTCTTGGAAGTAAAGTTATGACCAACCTAGACAGTATATTAAAAAGCAGAGATATTACTTTGCCAACAAAGGTCCATCTAGTCAAGGCTATGGTTTTTCCAGTGATCATGTATAGATGTGAGAGTTGGACTGTGAAGAAAGCTGAGTGCCGAATAATTGATGGTTTTGAACTGTGGTGTTGGAGAAGACTCTTGAGAGTCCCTTGGACTGCAAGGAGATCCAACCAGTCCATCCTAAAGGAGATCAGTCCTGAGTGTTCATTGGAAGTACTGATGCTAAAGCTGAAACTCCAATACTTTGGCCACCTGATGTGAAGAGTTGACTCATTGGAAAAGACCCTGATGCTGGGAGGGATTGGGGGCAGGAGGAGAAGGGGACGAAAGAGGATGAGATGGCTGGATGGCATCACCAACTCGATGCATGTAAGTTTGAGTGAACGCTGGGAGTTGGTGATGGACAGGGAGGCCTGGTGTGCTGTGATTCATGGGGTCACAAAGAGTTGGACACAACTGAGAGACTGAACTAAACTGAGCTGACTGATGGCTACTCCATTTCTTCTAAGGGATTCTTGCCCACAGTAGTAGATATAATGGTCACCTCAGTTAAATTCACCCATTCCAGTATTTTAGTTCACTGACTTCTAAATGTCAATGTCCACTCTTGCCATCTCCTGTTTGACCACTTCCAGTTTGCCTTTATTCATGGGCCTAACATTCCAGGTTCCTATGCAATATTGCCCTTTATAGCATAGGACTTTACTTCCATCACCAGTCACATCTACAGCTGGGTGTGGTTTTTGCTTTGGCTCCATCATTTCGTTCTTTCTGGAGTTGTTTTTATACTGATCTCCAGTAGCATATTGGGCAGCTTCTAACCTGAGGAGATCATCTTTCAGTGTCCTATTTTTTTGCCTTTTCATACTTTTCATGGGGTGCTCAAGGCAAGAATACTGAAGTGGTTTGCCATTCCCTTCTCCAGTGGACCACATTCTGTCAGACCTCTCCACCATGACCTGTCTGTCTTGGGTGGCCCCACATGGCATGGCTCATAGTTTCACTGAGTTAGTCAAGGCTGTGGTCCATGTGATCAGATTGGTTAGTTTTCTGGGATTGTGGATTTAATTCTGTCTGCCCTCTGATGGAGAAGGATAAGAGGCTTATGGAAACTTCCTGATGGGAGAGACTGACTGAGGGGGAAACTGGGTCTTATTCTGATGGGTTGGGCCATGTTCAGTAAACATTTAATCCATTTTTCTATTGAAGGGTGGGGCTGTGTTCCCCTCCTGTTATTTGACCTGAGGCCAAACTATGGTGGAGGTAATGAAGATAATGTGGACCTCCTTCAAAAGGAGGCACTGGAGTGCTGGCTGCCTGTCTGCTGGAGGAACTTTGAGAAGATACCCCATGTTCAAGGGCAAAGAGAAGCCGCAGCAAGATGGTATGAGGGGTAAAATTGTGTTTAGAATCAAACCCCATACCTGCCAGAGATGCTCAGATGGCTCAAACATACCTTGCACACACCAGGACCCAGAGACCCCACAGAGACTGAGACAGAACTGTGTGTTGAGTGTTTCCTGAGGACGTAGTGGACTGCTCCTCAAGTCAGGTCAGCAGTGGACTGCTGCGGGGGCAGGGGCTCTGGGTGCAGTAGACCTGGGCATAGCACAAGCCCTCTTGGAGGAGGTCACTATTAACCACACCGTAGAGCCACCAGAACTTACACAAGACTGGGGAAACAGACTCTTGGAGCACACAAACAGAACCGTGTGCACAACAGGACCCAGGAGAAAGGAGCAGTGACCCCACAAGAGACTGACCCAGACTTGCTCATGAGCGTCCAGGAGTCTCCAGCGAAGGCTTGGGTTGGTGGTGGCCTGATGCAGGGGTGGGGACATTGAGTGTAGCAGAATGTCTTATCTTTTAATGTAATAATCCCTCATGTCATATTGAGTAAGCTCTAAAGACTACATTCCACTTCGATATTGAAACCTCAACATGGAAGCAAGTGAACATTTCCTGTTCTCTCTGCTGATTCTTCCACAAGACTCCTGGTGTTGCCTTACTGCTGCACCCGTGTCAGCACATCCACCACTCGCAGGGGCCCTCTTGCTCCCTGACAGCTTCTGGTTTCCTTCCTGGCTCTGAAAACAGTGGCTCCTGTTAGCAGCTTCTCTATGAAACACAGAATCATGAAAGAGCGCTGAGCTTGGTGTCATTTACTCAGAAAGGGATTTTTCCCATTCAACACATTTATCGAGAGCCTATACTGTGGAAGCAGTATCCTGTTTTAGCTAAAGTGATGAAGAAATAGTGAGAGCATAATAGGCAGGAAGGCAGGGGTCTCCAAAGGGAGGAAATAGGCTGCAAGTGTCAAACAGTTTTTACCTCTCTCTTAAGTGGCAGGAGGAAACAAAGAAGTGTTAGATTTTTTTCCCCTTCTCTATATGAACTTAAAAAGAGGTTTCTCTTAAAATTCTGTGTCACCATAACATCACATGGCTCCACCTTAACTTAACTTTTCTCAAACCTTGAGCTAACCAATATGTTTTTCTTATGGAAACGTTAGTCTTAAGCTATGTTAATGAAACTCTATATTTACCTGGAAACCTGCATTTCTTCAAGATTCATGTCAATCATTTTGTGGACCGGGATGATTCACCTGGTGCCACTGTTATCTCAAAATGCATGTTGTGGGTGAGGGGCCTGGTGCCAGTCTCTGAGTTTTGAAACTTTTCCTTTCTCTAATTAGAAGCTTGCTAGTAGATACATAACATCCTGCTAAAGACTAGCAGGGGGGAAGTCTTTTTGCCCCTTTCTAATGTCTATGTCAGAAGTTTTCTCTATCTCTTTTATACAGTAATAAAACTTTATTACACAAAATCTCTGAGTCATCAAGCCTCGTCACTGGCCCTGGATTGAATTATTCTCCTCTGGAGGCCAAGAATCCCAGCATCTTTCATGGTTCAGCAACATCTTTTAGATAGTAATCTATGTCCATACCTTTATGGAGTTCTTACTTAAGAGAAAGGAGAGAGATAAATAATAAAGAAACACATAACAGTTTTCCTGATATGGTGTGTGAGAGAGAGAGAAAGAGAGGGGGACAGAGAGAAAGACACACAGAGAGACAGAGTTTGAGAGAGACAGAGAGACAGAAAGAGACAAAGAGAAAGACACAGAAAGAGAAAGAGACAGAGAGAGCCATCGAAGATGGTCTTAGCATTTAGCTTAAACTAACGTGTAATCTGTTGTATGTTGTTGTTTGTTTGTTAAATCATGTCCAATTCTTTGCAACCCCATGGGCTGCAGCATGCCAGGCTTCCCTGCCCTTCATTATCTCTCTGAGTTTGCTCAAGCTCATGTCCATTGAGTCAGCGATACTATATAACCATCTCATTCTCTGTCACCCTCTTTTCCCTTTGCTTTCATTCTTCTCCAGCATAGGGGTCTTTCCTAATGAATAGGCTCTTCTCATTAGGTGGCCAAAGTGTTGGAGCTTCAGTTTGAGCATCAGTCCTTCAATGAGTATTCAGGATTGATTTCCTTTGGGACTGACTTTTTGGTACCCCTGCTGTCCAGGGGACTCTCAAGAGTCCTCTCCAGCACCACAATTGGAAAGCATCAATTCTCTGGGGCTCAGCATTCTTTAGGTACTAAACTTCTTGCAGTGTCATGTACTAAATGGAGAATTCTAGGGAACAACTCAGGGTGGAGTGTATGGAAATAATCAATCAAGATGCCTGCTACTATCCAATGGGGGCAATTAAAGTGCAGGGATTTGGGAAGAAACTCCTGGAGAGAACACAGGTATCTGAGAATGATATGCAGATGAATGATATGAATGCCATAGGACATGATGAAGATATTTACAAAGCAATACAGATACAGAGCAGAGGTCTGATGAACAAAACTGAGTCACTCAGAACAATGATGTTGGGAATAAGAAGCAAGGGTCCTGCACTCCCAACTTTCTATCTGGGATGTTTATCTGGACTTTTGACACATTATCCTGTCTCAGTTCCTCCTCTGGGAAAGGGTGAGAGTCAGGTTGATACAGATATTCTAGGACTGCTCACAAAGGACCAGACGCCCTGTGTGATCCACACGGATGGTCCTTGGCTGAACATCATATTGCTTCTTGGCAGCATATTCTGTGCTTTGTTGCAGCAGCTTTCAGTGATTTCTTCAATAATTACTTTTGAAGTTCCTCTAATTAGTCTCATGTCTTTTGATACTAAAAGCATCCTCTGGCTATTAATTCAGTATGTGCTGTGTCCCTTCTATGTCTTAAGACAGGAGCTGACTAGGTTGACTCTAGTGAGCTGTCCAAATCCAGATGCTGGGGGAGCCACTCTAGGAAGCACAGCATCAGGGAAGGAAATAAACCTCAAATACTGCACAAGGTTATGTTAGAATCCTCTCACCAACTCACTCACACTCCTATATTCTGTTTATGGTGAATTTCCAAATCCGTTTATGATAACTTCTGTTTAACCTTAGCAGTGAATTCCCAGGTGGCATGAATGGTAAAGAATCTGCCTGCCAATGCAGAAGCCACAGGAGATTCATGTTCAATACCTGGGTAAAGAAGATTCCCTGGAGAAAGAAATTGCAATCCACCCCAGTATTCTTGGCTGGAACATCCCAAGGACAGATGAGCCTGAAAGACTACAGTCCATATGGTCTTAAAGAGTCAAACATGACTGAGCATGCATACATGCACACTTTAAACTTAGCAGTAGTCAGATTAGGTAACGCCACCCATTTATGCATAAAAGCTTTCATTTCCCCAAAGGGAGTAGTGTGTGTGCGCAAATTAAGTTCTAAGGAAGGCACTGAACTTGCCCTATTTAAGGCAACTTAGGTTTGTAGACTGAAATGAGTGCTTACCTTGAATGATAAGTCCAACTTCATTGATGCTGGCATATGACAACTCTATTTTTAGTTTTTAGTTTTTTGAAAAAGAACAAAGATGGAGACTGTTGTCATATGTCAGCAATTCCACTCTTGGGCATAAACCCAGATAAAACTTAAGTTTGAAAAAGTACATGCACTCCTATGTTCACAGAAGTACCATTTACAATAGCCAAGACAAGGAAACAACCTAAATTTCCACTGACAGATGAATGGAAAAACAAGATGTAGTTATAGAGAAAGGAATGCACTCTCCTGGCGACACACCTGGTAAAGAATCCACCTGCAATGCAGGAGACCCTGGTTCAATTCCTGGGTCAGGAAGATTCCCCTGGAGAAAGAATAGGCTATCCACTCCAGTAATTTTGGGCTTCCCTGGTAGCTCAGATGGTAGCTCAGAATCTGCTTGCAATGTGGGAGACCTGGGTTCGATCCCAGGACTGGGAAGATCCCCCAGAGACGGGAATGACAGCCTACTCCAGTATTCTTGCCTGGAGCATCCAGAGGAGCCTGGCAGGATGCAGTTCATGGCGTCTCTAAGAGTCAGACATGATTGAGCAACTAAGCACAGGACAGCACAAAGAATGGAATGTTATTCAGTTATAAAAAAGAATGAAATAATGTCATTTGTAGCAACATGAATGGACCTAGAGATTATCATACTATATTAGGTAAGTCAGAAAAAGAAAAATATCATATGATATCACTTACATGTGTTAACTATAGTATGACACAAATGAACATATCTATGAATCAGAAACAGACTCACAGACATAGAGAACAGATTTGTGCCAAGAAGGAGTGGGTTAGACTGAGAGTTTTTGATTAGAATATGCAAAATATTACCTATGGAATGGATAAACAACAAGGCCCTACTGTAAGGACTTTCCTGGCAGTCCAGTAGGTAAGACTCTGTGCTCCCAATGCAAGGAGTATGGGTTTAATCCCTGGTTGGGGAACTAAGATTCTGCATGCCAATGGTGCAGCCAAAAGTAAATCAATAAAATCTGGGGCTTCCCATCAGGCTCAGTGGTAAAGAATCTGCCTGCCAATGCGCAAGACACATGAGACCCGAGTTTGATCCCTGGGTCAGGAAGATCCCCGGGAGGAAATAGCAACCCACATCAGTATTCTTGCCTGGAAAATGCCATGGACTGGAAAGTCTGGTGGGTTACAGTCCATAGAGTTGCAAAGAGACAGACATAACTGAGCAACAGAGCAGATAAGTCTAATTTTAAAATATATATGTATATATATGTTAAGAAAAGCAACCCTCCAAAACAAGGTCCTACTGTATAGCATGGAGAGTGATATTCAATATCTTGTTATAAACCATAATTGAAAAGAATATGAAAAATTATATATATATACATATATGAGTCACTTTGCTGTATATCAGAAACTAACACACTTTAAATCAACTATACTTCAATTTAAAAAATTAAAAGACATTATTTGAAAAATTAGAAGGCAATCCAGAGATTAGAGAAGACATTCATAATTCTTATATCTAACAAAGAACTTCTACCAAAAATATATCAATAACACAATTCAATACTAATAAGAAAAACTCAAAAACAAGAAAAATATTTACACAGACACTTTACAAAAAAAATATGTGCAAATGGTCAATAAGCTTATGCGAAAATATTTTATATCACTAGGGAAATGCAAGCAAAACTGTCATACAAATCTACACCCATTACAACAGCTAAATTTAAAAAGTCTGTCCGTAAAATGACTACTATTGGCAAGGATATAAGGTGACTGCAACTTTCATGTATTTTTGTCAGGAGTGCAGTATCATATGAACAATTTGACAATTTCTTATAAAATTAAGCATAAATTGAGCATATAACCCAGAAATTTTACTGCTAGCTATTCACCCAAGAAAATATCATAGTACATGTGCATACAAAGACTTGTAAAGTATAGTTTTTGCAACTTTATTGATGAAACTAGTAAAAGTGACAATAACTCATATGTCCAACCTCAGATACATGAATAAATAAACTGAGTGAAAAAACTAATTTTCATATATCCATATATTGGGAAACTACTCAACAATATAAGAAGTGTGATACTGATTGATACATACAATAACAACTGGAATGAATATCCAAATCAATATGCTGACTGAAAATAGCTAGATTTTTTTTTAAAAAAGTATACAATCTACAGTTACCTCATATGAAATTCTAGAAATGACAAAACAAATCTATATTTATGGAAAGTAAGTAAGTGGTTGTGTCAGACTGATGGTGGAGGAGAATTGCAAAGAGATAATAGAGAACTTTGGGGGGTGGGTGGGTGATGGAATAGTTTCATAGTTGAGTGTGGTGATGTAACATTTCTAGAAACATTTCTACAACTAAACTGGTTATATTTTATTGTATGTAAATTACATCTTTATAAAACTGATTAAAAAGCAAAGACAAAAAATAGTCAACAAGCTAATAATATGACATTTGGAGAATTGTTTGCTTTATTTGAAAATATAACATCATCTTATGGTGATGTATTTCAAGGATCAGTTGGTGTGGTTCTATTATCAAATATCCAATTAACTTGGGTTGTGACCTGTACAAAATCACTTAGTTGCTCTGTTTCTAACTTCTTCATTTCAGTATGAGAAAATCACTTTGGTCTTAAAAATAGACTGGTACTTTTTTAGTAATTGATCACAATATGCACTGTAATGTCAGCTTATTCCTCACTGGTCCCCAAATATTCAGGAAATAGACTTAATAAAATGCTTTCCATATATGGATTTAAGGGAGCAAGAATGTACAATGAAAGTGTAGATTAGTAAGAAAGGCTTCAAAAAGAGATGTCTTCATCATGTTTTTCTTTTTGTCCCTTAAACTGTTTCCAATGATGATGCCCTCTTGGTAGTGCACCACTTCTTCAGATAGAAAAACTTAGTTGTGACACACACATTTGTTGTTCAGTCATTCAGTCATGCTCCAACTCTTCTACAACCCCATCGACTGTAGCCCACCAGGAGAATCCTCTGTCCATGGGATTCTCCAGGCAAGAATACTGGAGTGGGTTGCCATTTCCTTCTCTAGGGGATCTTCCCAGACCCAGGGATATAGAACCCATGTCTTCTGCTTGGCAGGTGGATTTTTTTTTTTTTTTTTTTTTTACTGCTGAGCCACCAAGGAATCCTAACATATACATGTGACAGTCTTAAATGTATTGCTCTTCATACTGCAATTGGGTGCATTCTATATGCACAATTTCCTTGTCATGGAATTTAAAATAACACAAGAATCTTGAATAAATCATTGGTGTTTGGAAGAGAAAGTATAAACTAGATATATAGTTTTACTCTTTTCCTGTGAAAAGGTAGTTAGTTCATGTTTTCCATATTATGAAGATAACCAGATTCAGTCAACTCAACATATGACATTTTTGTCTTCAGATTACTCATGTGAAATCATACCTCATCTATCTCCCCACCTCCTTACCTTTTCCTCACATGTACAGCAACTCCAATTCATTTCTGGACCACTATGGTGGTGGTGAGTGGTGGTTTATTGATTTGGTTGTGTCTGACTCTTGTGACCACATGTACTATAGCCCACCAGATTCCTCTGTCCATGGGGTTCTCCAGGCAAGAATACTGGAGTGGGTTGTCATTTCCTTCTCCAGGGAATTTTCCCTGACCCAAGTATTGAACCCGCAACTCCTGCCTTTGCAGGCAGATTCTTTACCGAATGAGCCACCAGGGAAACCCTGGACCATCATGATCCCTCTCTAACTTGCCTGTTTGCATCTCCTTACACATCACTTCCCAGGCAGCAGCAAGAGAGATCATTTTAATAAGTTAATCAGATCCTAATAAAACACCAATTTTAATGACTTGGCAGAAGACTTAGACTATAGTTTTAGAGCAAACAATCTGCTCCCTGTGTGTGTTCTGGAATGTATCCCCTACCTGTGTGCTCCAGGTTCACCATCCAAACCACATTTGTCTGTTCCTGTCTCAGAATCCGTGCACCTAAAGCTGTATCTTAAAAATCCCCCAAATACTATCTGGGCACTTGTTTATCACTCAGGTCTCCTTCACACAAGATACACTGTTATCTTTCTTATGTAATTTATTATCACCTGCAATTACATTTTTCACATACTTATTTTCTGGGGCACATAAACCTTATCAGAACAAAGTTTATGTCATCTTCATTGGTATTGCCTCCTTGGCTGAATTACTCTTTAAAAAAAAAATTTACTCCTTTTTCCTACAATTGTCACAATATTTTTTCAAATAATATATACAGTTTTATTATTGTCTAAATGATTTTTAATTTGACTAATATAAATGAAAACAATAATTTTTAGAATATTTATTTAGAGAAATGTAATATAAAATTGGAGGATAATTCAGAAAGTTTAAACTTCATATAAAACTAAAAAGTTCCATATAGACCACATACAAAACTTTCATTGTGGTTCAAAGCCTTAGATAACCAATTCAGAACTTGAGTCTGCATTTTAGCATAGTATTTTCAGCACAATTTGAAACCTTTAGATGACCAGCTTTATAATTCTTGATGGGATATCATTTGAATCTAAATTTTCATTAGCTGTCAGTACTATCCTACTGTGTAAAACGTTTCACCAAGAACAAACAGTTGGCCCCAAATGGAAACTAAAAAATTGGAATTATGAGATGATTCGACCATATTTTCCATTTGTTTAATTTAATTCAATTTGTTCTTAGAGCACATTCTAGTTTACTGCTTCAAGAAAAGAAAACCAAGTAGATGAATTTTATGTAACAATTTAAATCACACCGTATGTTATTATTAAAAATACAAAAATGTAGTTTTTACAAGAACTTAGTACCAAGGGGATTCAATAAATACTCCCTTAGTATAATGTTTAAATAAATACAAATGTAAAATTACTACATCATTTACAATTTAAATTGAAGGAAGATTCAGTAGGCATATGGAAATCCATGGGTAAACCATGGGCTAATGGGATTTCTTTGGAAGGAATGATGCTAAAGCTGAAACTCCAGTACTTTGGCCACCTCATGTGAAGAGTTGACTCATTGGAAAAGACTCTGATGCTGGGAGGGATTGGGGGCAGGAGGAGAAGGGGACGACAGAGGATGAGATGGCTGGATAGCATCATTGACTCGATGGACGTGGGTCTGAGTGAACTCTGGGAGTTGGTGATGGACAGGGAGGCCTGGCGTGCTGCGATTCATGGGGTCGCAAAGAATCAGACAGGACTGAATGACTGAACTGAACTGAACTGAATGCATATAAATATTTTTTGAACTAAGTTTTCACTTGTCATCAAGTTATTTAAGATTTATCATATTAAATTCAGTTCTGGCATTTTGGGTAATTCCAGGAATGTGGAACATAAATATGAGGGAAAAATTCAGAGTCTTTCGATTTTCACCTGCTATTAAAATGTATAAAATATTACATCCGTCTATTTTGATAAATATTTCTCAGAATATTATCTTCATTGGATATTTTCAAGTAGTATAGCAGAATTCCTGGAACCGTGTGAAATGTTGGAGAAATATTTTTTCAGCTTATTATATTTTGTTCTTATAAAAAATGAACAGCAATTTGCTGTTGTTTAGTCGCTAAGTCATGTCTGACTCTTTTGTGACCCCATGGACTGTAACCCACCAGCCTACTCTGTCCACGGAATTTCCCCAGGCAAGATACTGGAGTGGGTTGTCATTTCCTCCTCAACCCAGGGATCGAATCCATACTTCTGCATTGTAAGGCAGATTCTTTACCCCTGAGGCATCAGGGAAGCCTGGACAACAATAAAATGTACTAAATAAATCAAACAATTTATAGACTATATCTGAATACTGAGACGTCTTAGTGACATCATCCACTTAAAATGTCCACTCATTTCACTTCAAACTGTCTTCAGAGAAGACTCTATGTACTGAAGGTCTATGCTCAGCTCTGGGGTCCCTTGGCCTTCTGGCTACTTCAGAACTCCACTCAACGTGCTGAATTCTTCTGTCCCACAGACCCACTAAGCCATTTCCTAATAGACATCACTTATTCTCTCAAAGCCTACCTACCCAATCATTGGTGTCAGGTAGGAAAATCTGGTGTGCTAAATTGCTCATCAAGTTTTATTGTCACCACTCCCATCCTCATCTTTTTGTGCAGTGTCTATTCCTCATGAATGCACTGAACTCATGCAGCTCAATAACAAAAACCACCACAACAAAAAACAAATAGCCCGATCTAAAAATGGGCAGAAGACCTAAATAGATATTTCTCCAAAGAAGACACATAGAGGGCCTAGAGGCACAGGAAAAGATGTTCAACATTACTGATTATTAGAGAAATGCAAATTAAAACCACAGTGAGGCTTCACCACACAACAGTCAGAATGGCATCATCAAAACATTTGCAAACAATAAATGCTGGAGAAGGTATGGAGAAAAGGGTACTCTTGTACCCTTGGTGGGAATGAAAATTGATGCAGCCACTATGGTGAACAGAATGGAGGTTCCTTGCAAAATCAGTTTGTTTCTTAAAATGAATTTTGGATATAGTACTATTAGGTCCAGATTTTGCAAACATTTTCTTCCACCTTGTCATTAGATACTGTTAATAGTCTTTCCCAGAACAGTTTTCAATTTTAATAAAGTATTCTTGTCTTTGGGCTTCCCAGGTGGTGCTAGTGTGAAAGATCTGCCTTCCAGTGCAGGAGACACGAGACCCGGGTTTGATCCCTAAGTAGGGAAGGTTCCCCAGGAAGCCATGGCAGCCCACTCCAGTATACTTGCATGGAGAATCCCCATGGAGAGAGGAGCCTTGTGGGCTACAGTACATGGGGTTGCAAAGGACTGGACATGACTAAGAGACTGAGCAGGCACACACAAACACATATACATATCTGACTGTAGCCTGCCACTCTCCTCTATCCATGGAATGCTCCAGGCAAGAATACTGGAATGTGTTGCCATTTCCTTCTCCAAGGGATCTTCCTGACCCAGGAATCAAATCCATATCTCCTGCATTGCAGGCATATTCCCTACTGTTTGAACCATCAGGGAAGTCCGTACACACATGCACACACACACATGCACACGCACACACATATCTTTATAAATTTTGAAGTTCATGCACTATCAATATTCTAATTTTGCTCTCAGTTTTCTGTTGGCTATTTCTGCTCTCTGCTCCCAGCGAGCTCTGTGTCTCTATTTACAGTCTTTTTTCCTTATGTACCTATATGATCACAAAGCCATCTCTTTTTAAAATTTTTAATTGGAAACTAATTACTTTACAATATTATAGTGATTTTTGTCATACACTGACATGAATCAGCCATGGGTGTACATGTGTCCCCCATCCTGAACCCCCCACACACCTCCCTCCCCATCCCATCCCTCAGGGTCATCCCAGTGCACCAGCCCTGAGCACCCTGTCTCATGCATCGAATCTGGACAGGCAATCTATTTTACAAATGATAATATACATGTTTCAATGCTATTCTCTCAAATCATCCCATACTCGCCTTCTCCCGCACAGTCCAAAAGTCTTTTCTTTACTTCTGTGTCTCTTTTGCTGTCTCACATATAGGGTCATTGCTACCATCTTTCTAAATTCCATGTATATGCATTAATATACTGTATTGGTGTTTTTCTTTCTGACTTAATTCCCTCTGTATAATAGGCTCCAGTTTCATCCACCTCATTAGAACTGATTCAAATGCATTCTTTTTTAATAGCTGAGTAATATTCCATTGTGTATATGTACCACAGCTTTCTTATCCATTCGTCTACCAATGGACATCTAGGTTGCTTCCATGTCCTGGCTATTGAAAACAGTGCTGCGATGAACATTGGGGTGAACATGTCTCTTTCAATCCTGGTTTTCTCGGTATGTATGACTAGCAGTGGGTTTGCTGTGTCATATAGCAGTTCTTTTTCCAGTTTTTAAAGGAATCTCCACACTGTTCTCCATAGTGGCTGTACTAGTTTCCATTCCAACCAAGAGTTTAAGAGGGTTCCTTTTTCTCTTACCTTCTCCAGCATTTAATGTTTGTAGACTTTTTGATAGCAGCCATTCTGACCAGCGTCAGATGCTACCTCATTGTGGTTTTGATTTGCATTTTTCTGATAATAAATGATGTTGAGCAACTTTTCAAGTGTTTGTTATCCATCTGTATGTCTTCTTTCTAAGGCCCACTTGACTTCATATTCCAGGATGTCTGGCTCTAGGTGAGTGATCATACCATCGTGATTATCTTGGTTGCGAAGATCTTTTTTGTACAATTCTTCTGTGTATTCTTGCCACCTCTTCTTCATATTTTCTGCTTCTGTTAGGTCCGTACCATTTCTGTCCTTTATCAAGCCCATCTCTGCATGAAATGTTCCCTTGGTATCTTTAATTTTCTTAAAGAGATCTCTAGTCTTTCCCATTCTGTTGTTTTTCTCTATTTCTTTGCATTGATCACTGAGGAAGGCTTTCTTATGTCTCCTTGCTATTCTTTGGAACTTTGCATTCAGATGCTTATATCTTTCCTTTTCTCCTTTGCTTTTCGCTTCTCTTCTTTTCACAGCTATTTGTAAGGCCTCACCAGACAGCCATGTTGCTTTTTTGCATTTCTTTTCCATGGGGATGGTCTTGATCCCTGTCTCCTGTACAATGTCACGACCTCCATCCATAGTTCATCAGGCACTCTATCTATCAGATCTAGGCCCTTAGAGCTATTTCTCATTTCCACTGTATAATCATAAGGGATTTGATTTAGGTCATACCTGAATGGTCTAGTGGTTTTCCCTACTTTCTTCAATTTCATTCTGAATTTGGCAATAAGGAGTTCATGATCTGAGCCACAGTCAGCTCCTGGTCTTGTTTTTGCTGACTGTATAGAGCTTCTCCATCTTTGGCTGCAAATAATATAATCAATCCGATTTTGGTGTTGACCATCTGGTGATGTCCATGTGTAGAGTCTTCTCCTGTTTTGTTGGAAGAGGGTGTTTGCTATGACCAGCGCATTCTCTTTTCAAAACTCTATTAGTCTTTGCCCTGCTTCATTCCATATTCCAAGGCCAAATTTGCCTGTTACTCCAGGTCTTTCTTGACTTCCTTATTTTGCACTCCAGTCCCCTATAATGAAAAGGACATCTCTTTTTGGGTGTTAGTTCTAAAAGGTCTTGTAGGTCTTCATAGACCCGTTCAACTTCAGCTTCTTCAGCATTACTGGTTGGGGCATAGACTTGGATTACTGTGATACTGAGTGGTTTGCCTTGAAAATAAACAGAGATCATTCTGTCGTTTTTGAGGTTGCAACCAGTACTGCATTTTGAACTCTTTTGTTGACCATGATGGCTTCTCCACTTCTTCTAAGGGATTCCTGCCAGCAATAGTAGATATAATGGTCATCTGAGTTAAATTCACCCATTGCAGTCCATTTTAGTTCGCTGATTCCTAGAATGTCGATGTTCACTCTTGCCATCTCCTGTTTGACCGCTTCCAATTTGCCTTGATTCATGGACCTAACATTCCAGGTTCCTATGCAATTTTGCTCTTTACAGCATCAGACCTTGCTTCTATCACCAGTCACATCCAAAACTGCGTATGTTTTTGCTTTGATTCCATCCCTTCATTCTTTCTGGAGTTATTTCCCCACTGATCTCCAGATCAGTGCACTAACAAAACTAGCGGACGTGATGGAATTCCAGTTGAGCTATTTAAATCCAGAAAGATTATGCTGTGAAAGCGCTTCACTCAATATGCCAGCAAATTTGGAAAACTCAGCAGTGGCCACAGGACTGGAAAAGGTCAGTTTTTATTCCAATCCCAAAGAAAGGCAATGCCACAGAATGCTCAAACTACTGCACAATTGCACTCATCTCACACTCCAGTACAGTAATGCTCAAAATTCTCCAAGCCAGGCTTCAGCAATACGTGATCCGTGAATTTCCAGATGTTCAAGCTGGTTTTAGAAAAGGCAGAGGAACCAGAGACCAAATTGCCAACATCTGCTGGATCATGTAAAAAACAAGACAGTTCCAGAAAAACATCTATTTCTGCTTTATTGACTATGCCAAAGCCTTTGACAGTGTGGATCACAATAAACTGTGAAAAATTCTTCAAGAGATGGGAATACCAGACCACCTGACCTGCCTCTTGAGAAACCTATATGCAGGTTAGGAAGCAACAGTTAGAACTAGACATGGAACAACAGACTGGTTCCAAATAGGAAAAGGAGTACGTCAAGGCTGTATATTGTCACCCTGCTTATTTAATTTATATGCAGAGTACATCATGAGAAACGCTGGGCTGGAAGAAGCACAAGCTGGAATCAAGATTGCCGGGAGAAATATCAATAACCTCAGATATGCAGATGACACCACCCTAATGGCAGAAAGTGAAGAGGAACTAAAAAGCCTCTTGATGAAAGTGAAAGAGGAGAGTGAAAAGTTGGCTTAAAACTCAACATTCAGAAAACTAAGATCATGGCATCTGGTCCCATCACTTCATGGGAAATAAATGGGAAAACAGTGGAAACAGTGGCAGACTTTATTTTTTGGAGGCTCCAAAATCACTGCAGATGCTGACTGCAGCCATGAAATTAAAAGAAGCTTACTCCTTGAAAGGAAATTTATGACCAACCTATATAGCATATTCAAAAGTAGAGACATTACTTTGCCAACAAAGGTCAGTCTAGTCAAGGCTATGGTTTTTCCAGTACTCATGGATGCATGTGAGAGTTGGACTGTGAAGAAAGCTGAGCTCCATAGAATTGATGCTTTTGAACTGTGGTGTTGGAGAAGACTCTTGAGAGTCCCTTGGACTGCAAGGAGATCCAACCAGTCCATTCTGAAGGAGATCAGTCCTGGGTGTTCTTTGGAAGGAATGATGCTAAAACTGAAACTGCAATACTTAGGCCACCTCATGCGAAGAGTTGACTCATTGGAAAAGACTTTGATGCTGGGAGGGATTAGGGACAGGCCAAAAAGGGGACAACAGAGGATGAGATGGCTGGATGGCATCACTGACTCGATGGACATGGGGTTAGTTGAACTTCAGGTTTTGGTGATGGACAGGGAGGCCTGGTGTGGTGCAATTCATGGGGTTGCAAAGAGTCGGACACGATTGAGCGACTGAACTGAACTTAACTGAACTGATGTCTTCTTTGGAGAAATGTCTGTTAAGTTCTTTGGCCCATTTTTTGATTGAGTATTTTATTTTTCTAGAATTGAGCTGCACAAGTTGCTTGTATGTTTTTGAGATTAATTCTTTGTCTGTTGCTTCATTTGCTCTCATTTTCTCCTATTCTGAAGGCTGTCTTTTCACCTTGCTTATATTTTCCTTCATTGTGCAAAAGCTTTTAAGCTTAATTAGATCTCATTTGTTTATTTTTCTTTTATTTCTATTACTGTTGGAGCTGAGTCATAGAGGATCCTGCTATGATTTAAGTCAGAGAGTGTTTGTCTTTGTTTTCCTCTAGGAGTTTTATAGTTTCTGTTCTTACAGTTAGATCTTTAATTCAGTTTGAGTACTTTTTGTGTATCGTGTTAGAAAGTGTTCAAGTTTAATTCTTTTACAAGTGGTTGGCCAGTTTTCCCAGCACCACTTGTTAAAGAGATTGTTTTTAATCCGTTGTATATTCTTGCCTCCTTTGTCAAAGATAAGGTGTCCTTCAGTTAAGTTCATTTGCTCAGTCATGTCGGACTCTTTATAACCCCATGAATCGTAGCACGCCAGCCTCCCTGTCCATCACCAACTCCCGGGGTTTACCCAGACTCATGTCCATTGAGTCTGTGATGCCAACCAGCCATCTCATCCTCTGTCATCCCCTTCTCCCCCTGCAACCAATCCCCCTCAGAATCAGAGTCTTTTCCAATGAGTCAAGACTTCACATGAGGTGGCCAAAGTATTGGACTTTCACCTTCAGCATCAGTCCTTCCAGTGAACACCCAGGACTGATCTCCCTTAGGATGGACTGGTTGGATCTCCTTGCAGTTCAAGGGACTCTCAAGAGTCTTCTCCAACACCACAGTTCAAAAACATCAATTCTTTGGTGCTCAGCTTTCTTCACAGTCCAACTCTCATATCCATACATGACTACTGGAAAAACCATAGCCTTGACTAGATGCACCTTTGTTGGCAAAGTATTGTCTCTGCTTTTGAATATGCATTTTAATATGCAGTGATTTTGGAGCCCCCCCAAAATAAAATCTGACACTGTTTCCACTGTTTGCCCATCTATTTCCCATGAAGTGATAGGACCAGAAGCAATGATCTTAGTTTTCTGAATGTTGAGCTTTAAGCCAATTTTTTCACTCTCCTCTTTCACTTTCATCAAGAGGCTTTTTAGTTCCTCTTCACTTTCTGCCATTAGGGTGGTGCCATCTGCATATCTGAGGTTATTGATATTTCTCCCGGCAATCTTGATTCCAGCTTGTGCTTCTTCCAGCCCAGTGTTTCTCATGATGTACTC
This sequence comes from Bos indicus x Bos taurus, assembly GCF_003369695.1. Taxonomy (NCBI): domain Eukaryota; kingdom Metazoa; phylum Chordata; class Mammalia; order Artiodactyla; family Bovidae; genus Bos; species Bos indicus x Bos taurus. The sequence goes on along the minus strand of NC_040083.1, from coordinate 3,697,380 downwards.
TGCATATAAGTTAAATAAGCAGAGTGACAATATACAGCCTTGACATACTCCTTTTCCTATTTGGAGCCACTTGGTTGTTCCATGTCCAGTTCTAACTGTTGCTTCCTGACCTACATATAGGTTTCTCAAGAGGCAGCTTGGTTGGTCTGGTATTCCCATCTCTAATGCAGAGTTCCAAAGAATAGCAAGGAGAGATAAGAAAGCCTTTCTCAGCTATCAGTGCAGAGGAATAGAGGAAAACAACAGAATGGGAAAGACTAGAGATCTCTTCAAGAAAATTAGAGATACCAAGGGGACATTTCATGCAAAGATGGGCTCGATAAAGGGCAGAAATGGTATGGACCTAACAGAAGCAGAAGATATCAAGAAGAAGTGGCAAGAATACATAGAAGAATTGAACAGAAAAGATCTTCATGACCCAGATAATCACTATGGTGTGATCACTCACCTAGAGCCAGACATTCTGGAATGTGAAGTCAAGTGGGCCTTAGAAAGCATCACTACGAACAAAGCTAGTGGAGGTGATGGAATTCTAGTTGAGCTATTTCAAATCCTGAAAGATGATGCTATGAAAGTGCTGCACTCAATATGCCAGCAAATTTGGAAAACTCAGCAGTGGCCACAGGACTGGAAAAGGTCAGTTTTTATTCCAATCCCAAAGAAAGGCAATGCCAAAGAATCCTCAAATTACTGCACAATTGCCCTCATCTCACACGCTAGTAAAGTAATGCTCAAATTTCTGCAAGTCAGGCTTCAGCAATACATGAACCGTGAACTTCCAGATGTTCAGGCTGGTTTTAGTAAAGGCAGAGGAACCAGAGATAAAATTGCCAACATCCACTGGATCATGGAAAAAGCAAGAGAGTTCCAGAAAAACATCTATTTATGCTTTATTGACTATACCAAAGCCTTTGACTGTGTGGATTAGAATAAACTGTGGAAAATTCTGAAAGGTGTTTGTAGGTGTGTGAATTTATCTTTGGGCTTTCTATTTTGTTCCATTGATCTATGTTTCCGTATTTGTGCCAGTACCATACTGTCTTGATGAGTGTTGCTTTGTAGTATAACTTGAAGTAGACTAGTAGATTCCTCCAGTTCCATTCTTCTTTCTCAAGATTGCTTTGGCTATTCGAGGTTTTTTGTATTTTCATACAAATTGTGAAATTATTTGTTCTAGTTCTCTGAAAAATACCATTGGTAGCTTGATAGGGATTGCATTGAATCTATGGATTCCTTTGGGTTGTATACTCATTTTCACTATATTGATTTTGTTGATCCATGAACGTGAATATTTCTCCATCTATTTGTGTCATCTTTGATTTCTTTCATTAGTCTTTTATAGTTTTCTATATATAGGTATTTTGTTTCTTTAGGTAGATTTATTCCTAAGTATTTTCTTCTTTTCGTTGCAGTGGTGAATGGAATTATTTCCCTAATTTCTCTTTCTGTTTTCTCATGGATAGTGTATAGGAATGCAAGGTATTTCTGAATGTTAATTTTATATCCTGCAACTTTACTGTATTCATTTATTAGCTCTAGTAATTTTCTGGTAGAGTCTTTAGGGTTTTCTATGTAGAGGATCATGTCATCTGCAAACAGTTTGAGTTTTACTTCTTCTTTTCCAGTCTGGATTCTTTTTATTTATTTTTGTTCTCTGATTGCAGTGGCTAAAACTTCCAAAACTATGTTGAATAGTAGTGGTGAGAGTGGGCATCCTTGTCTTGTCCCTGACTTTAGGGGAAATGATTTCAATTTTTCACCATTGAGGATAATATTTGCTGTGGGTTTATCATATATGGCTTTTATTATGTTGAGGTATGTTCCTTCTATGCCTGTTTTCTGGAGGGTTTTTATCATAAATCGGTGTTGAATTTTGTTAAAGGCTTTCTCTGCATCTATTGAGATAATCATATGGTTATTATCTTTTAGTTTGTTAATGCTTCCCTGGTGGCTCAGAGGTTAAAGCGTCTGCCTGCAATACGGGAGACCCTGGTTCAATCCCTGGGTCAGGAAGATCCCCTGGAGAAGGAAATGGCAACCCACTCCAGTATTCTTGCTTGGAGAATCCCATGAAGGGAGGAGCCTGGTAGGCTACAGTCCATGGGGTTGCAAAGAGTCGGACACGACTGAGCTGCTTTACTTCACTTCACTTCACTACATTGATTGATTAGCAAATATTGAAGAATCCTTGCATCCCTGGGATAAAGCCCACTTGGTCATGATGTATGATCTTTTTAATATGTTGTTGGATTCTGTTTACTAGGACTTTGTTAACGATTTTTGCATCTATGTTCATTCAGTGACATTGGCCTGTAGTTTTCTTTTTTTGTGGCATCTTTGTCTGCTTTTGGTGTTAGGGTGATGGTGGCCTCATAGAATGACTTTGGAAGTTTACCTTCCTCTGCAATTTTCTGGAAGAGTTTGAGTAGGATAGGTGTTAGTTGTCTAAAGTTGGTAGAATTCAGCTGTGAAGCCATCTGGTCCTGGGCTTTTGTTTATTGGAAGATTTCTAATTACAGTTTCAATTTCAGTGTTTGATGGGCCTGTTAAGATTTTTTTTTTCTTCCTGGTTCAGTTTTGGAAAGTTGTACTTTTCCAAGAATTTGTCCATTTCTTCCAAGTTGTCCATTTTATTGGCATATAGTTGCTGATAGTAGTCTCTTATGATCCTTTGTATTTCTGTGTTGTCTGTTGTGATCTCCCCATTTTAATTTCTATTTTTACCGATTTGATTTTTCTCCCTTTGTTTCTTGAGTCTGGCTAATGGTTTGTTAACTTTGTTTATCTTCTCAAAGAACCAGCTTTTGGGTTTGTTTATTTTTGCTATGATCTCTTTTGTTTCTTTTGCATTTATTTCTGCCCTGATTTTTATGATTTCTTTCCTTCTCCTTCACCTGGGGTGCTTCATTTCTTCTTTTTCTAGTCGCTACATGTGTCCTGTTAGATTATTTATTTGATTTCTCTCCTGTTTCTTGAGGTAGGCTTGTATTGCTATGAACCTTCCCCTTAGCACTGCTTTTACTGACTCCCATATGTTTTGGGTTGTTGTCTTTTCATTTTCAATCATTTCTATGCATATTTTGTTTTCTTTTTTTATTTCTTCTGGGATTTTTTGGTTATTCAGAAGTGTGTTTGTATTTTTTAATAGTTTTTTTTTTTTTTTCCCTGTAGTTGACATCTAATCTTACCGCATTGTGATCAGAAAAGATGCTTGAGACAATTTCAATTGTTTTGAATTTACCAAGGCTAGATTTATGGCCCAGGATGTGATCTATCCTGGAGAAGGTTCCGTGTGCACTTGAGAAAAAGGTGAAATTCATTGTTTCAGGGTGAAATGTCCTATAGATATCAATCAGGTATAACTGGTCCACTGTAATATTTAAAGTTTGTGTTTCCTTGCTAATTTTCTGTTTAGTTGATCTATCCATAGGTGTGAGTGGGGTATTAAAGTCTCCCACTATTATTGTGTTACTGTTAATTTCCCCTTTCATACTCGTTAGCATTTGCCTTACATATTATGGTGCTCCTTTTTTGGTGCATATACATTTATAATTGTTAGATCTTCTTCTTGGATTGACCATTTGATCATTATGTAGTGTCCTTTGTCTCTTTTCAGCCTTTATTTTGAAGTCTATTTTATCTGATATTAGTATTGCTACTCCTGCTTTCTTTGGTCTCTATTTGGTGGAAAATCTTTTTCCAGCCCTTCACTTTCAGTCTGTGTGTGTCCCTTGTTTTGAGGTGGGTCTCTTGTAGACAGCATATATAAGGGTCTTGTTCTTGTATCCATTTAGCCAGTCTTTTTTTTTTTGGAAGATTTCTAATTACAGTTTCAATTTCCTTATTTGTGATGGGTCTTTTAAGATTTTCTTTTTCTTCCTGGTTCAGTTTTGGAAAGTTGTACTTTTCTAAGAATTTGTCCTTTTCTTCCAAGTTGTCCATTTTATTGGCATATAGTGCTGATAATAGTCTCTTATGATCCTTAAGGTAATTATTTATAAATATGATCCCATTGCTATTTATTTTGCTGTTTTGGGTTTGAGTTTATACACCTTTTCTGTGTTTCCTGTTTAGAGAAGATCCTTTAGCATTTGTTGAAGAGCTGGTTTGGTGGTGCTGAATTCTCTGAGCTTTTGCTTATCTGCAAAGCTTTTGATTTCTCCTTCATATTTGAATGAGATCCTTGCTGGGTACAGTGATCTGGGTTGTAGATTTTTTTCTTTCATCAGTTTAAGTAGGTCCTGCCATTCCTTTATGGCTTGAAGAGTTTCTATTGAAAGATCAGCTGTTATCCTTATGAGGATCCCTTTGTGAATTATTTGCTGTTTTTCCATTGCTGCTTTTAATATTTGTTCTTTGTGTTTGGTCTTTGTTAATTTGTCTTGGGGTGTTCACCTTGGGTTTATCGTGTTTGGGACTCTCTGGGTTTCTTGGAATTGGGTGGCTATTTACTTTCCCATTTTAGGGAAGTTTTCAACTGTTATCTCCTCAAGTAAAGACATCTTTTTTTAATGGCTCCTTTTTACTTAACATTACCAAATACAGCTTGCATTTCTAGCACAAAGCATTAAATGACAATGTGTTATTTCTCATATTACTAAAGCGGAATCTGTTAACAAAGCAGCTATTTTTGAGCATTCTATTGTTCCATCAGTAGACTTGGAAATGCTTTGACAGTCTGAAGTGAAGTGAAGTGAGGTTTGTTCAGTGTGTCTGACTCTTTGTGACCCTATGGACCATAGAGTTCATGGAATTCTCAAGGCCATAATACTGGAGCAGGTAACATTTCCCTTCTCCAGGGGATCTTCCAAACCCAGGGATTGAACTCATGTCTCTCTCATTGCAGGTGATTATTTTCCAGCTGAGCCACAAGGGAAGCCCAAGAATACTGGACTGGTTAACCTATCCTTTCTCCAGGGGATCTTTTGAACCCAGGAATCAAACCGGGGTCTCCTGCATTATAGGTGGATTCTTTACCAACTGAAGCCATTGACAGTCTGATAAATTCCTTAAAGTGAATTCCCAGTAAAGCAAAATTCCTGGGTTAAACAGAATGAATAATTTTAGAGCTTTCAATTGTATCTGCTAAATAATTTCAGCAATATTTTTCTATTTCTATACTCTCAGTTCAACTTGAAGGGATAGGATACCCAAACTGTGACATCAAATACCAATTTGTATGCAAACAAAACTGAAGCTAGTCAAGAAGTCCAAATGTTATGAATTAGCAGATGGGGAATTTGATTAGAGAAAATAGATTTTGCATCTCTATGTCCACTATGCCCTATTTATTTGTCCATCAACGTACCTGAGACACCCTGTATGTTTATCAACTCCTTAAAATGTAGAATCATGTATTATTCATAAAGGTCTTATTCCTATAGTCTACTCAAATGAATGAGTGAATAAATAAATACACGGAAAAGTGACCACAGCTGATAAACTTTCTTCTCCTTGCCCTCTTCTCCACATATGCCATCCCAACACAAGGAATATCCTGAGGATTTTATAGGCTGCTTCCACTCCTATATCTGGTGTCATACATTAGCCAACCTACATTAGCATAAGAAGTAAGAATGTATGCCATCACCAGGACAAGAAGCCTGGCAATAAGGCAGCTGCAGATTTAGTTATTAGTTATATGACCTCTTCAAAGACCTGGGATCTATGCATCTTCTTGGTGTTGTGATCTGTAGTGTGTTAGCTCTTTGCTTAGGCTATCATCCAAGAAAATGGATGTAGCAGTTATAGGCTAAACATCTATACAATAGCTAGGAACAGGAAAACACCAAGCCAAAAACAACAGGCTCTTATTTATGTGTATCCCTTTAAGAATGAGGAATCCTTCTCTAGAAGCTTGTGATAAGACTTTGCTCATACTGATTTTCAGCAAGGGTACAAGGTCATTGTGATTTATTTCAGGAATCTGAGCTCTTCCTTCCAAGGAGATGTATGAGGTCAGCTTCCTTTACAGCACATGTACATGCAAAAGTAGGTGAACTACACAGGACTTGAGTTTGGTGAAATGAGGAAGAAAGGAAAGGGTCTGGGTTGAGTGATAACATTTACCTCCTTTAGCCTGTGAGTCAACTTCACAGATTAGTTCTTTGTAGAGTAAAATTACCTAGTTTGCTTTTGCTCTTGTTGTCTCATAGAGTCTTGTAGTGGTGTAGTGGTTAAACCACTGACAAGGAGATGAGCTTTTATTCTATTGAATAGGAATTCCAGCCATGATGGGAATGAGTGGTGAAATGTATATGGGAAAGACAAAATTATTCATTTATCGATGAGTGGAATTTAAGTAACCTAAATTATACCATCACAGTTTTTCTGTTTGTTTTTAATTGTTCAAGCATGGTTAGTAGACTGTGTCCATCCATAGCCCATATCCAATCTTACTTACACATTGGAAAGTGGAACATTTTCTGCCATATCAGTAAACAAAGGTTGTCACAGTCATCAGTGATAGCAGCCACCACTCATTGTGAGCTGGCGATCCCTGAAGGAATTCAGAAAAGAAAGAATACCTGCCCTCGAGCAGCCATCAGACTGCAGCCACTCCCCACAGTGAGCCCTAAGGAACTCAGGGGTGAGACATAGCATACCAGCCCTAGATAGCTGAGGTGACATATCAAAGGGATGATTTCAGTAAGCCCAGATTCTTGCATCTTCCTGTACACAGAAAAGCACTAAATTCCAAAACTTCTGTATAACCTGGCTTTTCTCCTCACCTTCATGCAGCAATTGTCTCAGAGTTAGTGACTTGACATGCTGCCTACCAGGCTTAACATCCTAAAAATTCCCACCAAATGAAACATAATTCAGTGTTTAGGTTATGAATATTCTTTAAGTCTACAATGGTCTATTATGTCAATCATTATCTAAAACACACATAATTGTAGAATTTATTAACTGTTTATAACATTATTTGCTGTAATTCCATCACTTCGTTTTACAAACAAGAACAACAACAAATGTGGTTGCTCCTATGAAAAGATGCCCTAGAAGTCTGACAGAGTGCACCTTGTGCAGGTAGAAGAGTCCTCACTCACAACTCAACTGCAACTCAACCTCGCAGAGTGACACAGCCTCATCACAGGACACAGCCTCTCAGAGTGAGGACCATAACTCAAGAAAAAGAATCATCACTGCAGTTACAAGGACTGGCTCTGAGTCACCTCCTCCTTGAAACTTGACACCTCCTCCTCTCATTGCTTTGTTTTCTTAATTTCGATTCACTTTTTACTGAGTCCAGGGAATTTTCAAAACTTCTAGAAAAACACTGTGTCAACTTGAATTTGTGTTGCTATAAAACTTTAATTATTCTGACCTTTTTATTTCTCCTTTCAAAAAATAAAGCATAATGAAACAAACAAAAAAATAGTGCAACAAAATGACACTTTACTTAGCATACATTTTTATCTCATTTAGCTTTATGGCAATTTTTTAAACCCTCTAAAGTTTATAGAGCAATTAAGCTATGTTCTCAGGGAAAAACACACACATATAAAAGAGCAATAAGGCAAGTAGTAATTTCCAGATACCAGGCTCATTTTTACTACTGTTTATTCAAGTTCAATGAGTATTTGTTATGTAAAATAAGTAGTTCCTGCTGCAAATGAAAGTTTACTTTTGTTTCTCAAAGACACGTTGATATTTTTGTTGTAACAGAGAATCAGAATATAGCCTTATCAGATCAATCCATGAATTAAAAATTATTCACAAATTTAAATGACCCTTTTCTATTGCTTTTTATTTGAAGTGCTGCATAGAACACTGGATTGGACTGAATAAAACACATTGATATTAACAGGATCTTTTAAAGATAATGTATCATTACCTAATGAAACTAATCAAATATTGAACCTTGAGGAAATTGATTCTGTTTTGATACGTATCAATACTTCAAAAATTCTGCAGAGATTACTAAGTGGAAGAAAATACTTGAAAACTGTGCCACTCTATCAGTCAAATATAAAAGTAGACTTTATAAAAGTAAGTATAGACATTTAAATGAAACCTACACAAATATTTCCAGTGACTTTTCTTAAAAATTCAGCAAAACAGCATAATTTATGAATTAAAATATATGTGCATTTGTTTATAAAAATAGATAAATCAGGTTAAAATTATAATCTACTTAAAAATTCAACTATTGAAAATCAATGAGTGTTATAACATTATGACTATTCCTTGGAAATGTATTTTCAAAATGTGTGTGTTTGAGGGTAGAGGAAAAGAAACTAGTGCAGTTTTTCCACTTACATAAAAGATAACTACAAAAGGACTTATTTTGTGCTCCTTCTTTCCAAAATACTGTAATTTTTGTATGATAAAGGTTAAATGTACCCTCTCTTAAACAACTTGTACTGGACTAATACTTACATAAATTTTCTTGAAAGATAGATAGAAGGAATAATTATTGTGCAACACTCTAATGAATTACCTGGTCTATTTTAAAATACACTGCTAATATTATTATTGCAATAAAGTAAACATCAAAAAATTAAAGGTCTCAAATTTAAAAATGAAATATATTTTTCTTTGGAAAAATCACTTGTACCTACAAGTCTCAGTCTCAGAGCTATCTATACCTGAATATTTCTATTTGTATTTCCATAGGTTATTGACTCTGTAGTTATAAATAGCATACTTAGGCTCAGATGGGAAAGAATCTGCCTGCAATGTAGAAGATGTGGGTTTTTCGGAAAGATCCCTGAAAGAGGAAATGTCAACCCACTCCAATATTATTGTCTGGGAAATCCCCAGGACACAGAAGCTTGGGGGCTAAGTCCATGGGGGCCTAAGAGCTGGACATGACTTAGTGACTAAACTACCGCTTTGCATTATACATTTTATTCTGTTTCTTAATTTTTGTTCGTTTGGCACTAGGTCTGTAAAACATGTTTTTGTGTGTGAAAGTGAACTTCTCTCAGTCTTGTCTGACTCTCTGGGACCCCACGGACTATACAGTCCATGGAATTCTCCAGGCCAGAATACTGGAGTGTGTGGCTGTTCCCTTTTCTAGGAGATCTTCTCAACCCAGGGATCAGACTGGGGTCTCCTGCATTGCAGGCAGATTCTTTATCAGTTGAGCAACAAGGGAAGCCTAAGTCTATACGTTCTTTCACGCTCTTCTAAAGTGTATATCTACTTTAAAAAGAGAGAGCAGGCCTTCTATTAAAAACAATTTGTTAACGTCCTTGAAGTAAGATTCCATACTTCAGGGGGTGCAGGTTTGATCCCTGGTCAGGGAACTAAGATCTCGCATGCAATGTGGAATGGGCCTCCTTTGCAAAATCTTTTGATCGAAAACAAAACAAAAAATAAGAACAATTTGTATGTTCAACTGTCCAGAAATGATTTAACAGCTAGTTCGATGTGAAAATGTAAGTTATCCATTTATTCTTGCAGATAAATATACTTTAGAAAAAGTAGAACTTCAAAAAATATTGTAAGGTACTTAGACAATCAGAAAACATAGTAAACACCTTTTTATACCCTGTTAAGTGTTAAAATTTCTTGATCTATTTTGCACTTTGAGTAGTTTTTTTTTTTTTTTTTTTCAACTCATGCTTAATTGTATAACCTCATGGACGCACTATCAAAAAACTGTTGGCTCACTGTAAATGTAAAATTTCCAAATGCTGATGCATCATTACATGGTGATGTTGGGAAACATCTGCCACAGACGCTTCCCACATGAACACGATCTCAAGGCTGTGACCTACACTTTTCTGAGACCATCAGTTCTCCAGACAGTGTGTGCAGGTGGAAAGAGAGGCGAAGACTTTACTGCATATTTTCAGTGCTATTTGGAGGATTATCATAGTGGGTTCCTCCAGCTGAGGGTTCTCTCCTGTGCTGGATTCAATGCATGCGCAGGCTCCCCATTAATCATGTTGTGGGATTTGGGACCCAGGAAACAGGGGGGATTATACTCATATTCCTACTACTTTCTTTCTGTGAGTAAACAGTCTGATACAGCAGAATCGGTAGTCTAGCATCTTCTGTCAGCATCTATGGGGTTTGGAGAATAAGTTAATAGTTAATGCAGTTGCTCTGGTAGAAGAGCTGTCTCTTGCCGGGAGCCGGCATATTGCATATTGAGTGCATAATGCATATTGAGTGCAGCACTTTCCACAGCATCATCTTTCAGGATCTGGAATAGCTCAACTGGAATTCTGTCACTGCCGGGAGCCAGCGTGAGGAACTCTGCCCATGACAAAGGTCATGAGGAAGGAGGCTCGGCATACGCAAAGGCGGGATCGAGCCTCAGGAGTCCCCCATCTACCCCCAAAACCAGAGTCTGCCTACTTTCTGCTTTGTGCTTTCACCTACACCTCTGACTTTACAGGGGGGCTGTCCCCCACTACCTCTCTCTGAAAAAAGAGCTAGCTTACAGCTCCAGTTAATAATTCCTGGGTGTGACAGTGTTTCAACCTACAAACTCCTTTGGAAATCCTCTAGCCTGCCTGAATAGGTTTTTCTGGCCACATGTGATTGTTCAGAGCCTCCCAACTATGAGAGGCAGGAGATGTTCTAAACTGTCTAAACACAGATTATTTTGAGTAGTTAAAAGTTTGATTAGAAATTGTATTGGTGAAGGGATTTTCACTTGTTGGACCAATGTTTGCTGCTAAGTTTCCATATCCCTTACCTGCTGTGTCCCTGGCAGTGTATTATCACCTTTAGAGAAAAATAAGTTTTCTGAAGAAAGGGTCTTAAAATGTTAACAGGCCTCCAGGCCAGAAGATGATGCAAATCACCTAAGCTTTTGCATATGATAAGTTTGCAGGAAGAAAGCCTGGCTTGCTGCATGACTACCCCTTCCCCCATTATCCTCTATGCATAACTTAAGGTATAAAAACTACTTTGGAAAATAAAGTGCGGGCCTTGTTCACCGAAACTTGGTCTCCCCGTGTCGTTCTTTCTCTCACCTTCTGGCTGAATTATTCAGCCTCTTTTCTCCACTGAATTTCCTCACTGAGCTATCCTTATTCTATTACTCTTTATATCCTTAATTAAAGTTTAATTAAGCAGTTGTTTCCTGATCCTCGCCGACGCCGTCCCCGCTTCGAATTCCCTGGATCCACTGTGGCTGGACCCCGGCAGTCTCTAGTGTCCCTTTGCATTGTCAAGCTGACTTTTGTGGTTCTTATTTAGTTGCTAAGTCATGTCTGACTCTTTGCAACCCCATGGTCTGTAGCCCACCAGACTCCTCTGTCCATGGGATTTCCCAGGCTAGATTATTGAAGTGGGTTGCTATGTCCTCCTCCAGAGGATCTTCCTGAGCATTGAACTAGAGTCTCCTGTGTCTCCTGCTCTGCAGTCGGATGTTTTTACCCACTGAACCATAAGTATATTTTCCCAAATGATCAATAACTTAAAAACAGGTGAATCTAGAGTGAGGGTTCCAAAGTTCATGAGAGCTTCTATGAGAGCTCATGGAAACTCTTCTAGGAAATTCTTATCTGCTTCCCAACAATTTGGCATAATGACCATGAAACTCAAGATGAAGCAATTTTAAAACTTGCATCCAAGAAAGAAACATTGTCATGATGAAAAATCTGAGACTACAGTCCTTGCAGTTGGCATTTACTCCTCTCTCTAGGTACTTATTCTTCAAGATCTCTCATTTTTACTAACTTTATTATCTCATATTCCCTGCTTTTGTCCTAATGTCACCGGATTAAGGTACTAACCTAACAGTGGGCTTCATTTTGTTGAATAATGGATAGTCAAATAACTGGTTTTTTCTCTCATTTGTAAAAGGGGCTCAAAGAATATTAAAATGGCTGAAAAACAAAACCTACAATGAGGTACCACTGCACAATGGTCAGAATGGCCATCATCCAAAAGTCTACAAACAATAAATGCTGGACAGAATGTGGGGAAAAGGGAACTTGCATACACTGTGAGAGGGAATGTGCAGCCACTGTGGAGAACAGCATGGAGGTTCCTCAAAAAGCTAAAAATAGAGCTACCATATGATCCAGCAATCCCACTCCTGGGCAGATATTCAGATAAAATTATAATTTGAAAAGACACATGCACCCCTCTGTTCATGGCAGCACTGTTTATAATGGCTAAGACACAGAAGGAACTTAAGTGTTCGTCAACAAATGAGTGGATAAAGAAGAGGGAGTCTCTCTCTCTCTCTCTCTCTCTCTCTCTCTCTGCCATTGGCAGCTACATGGAGGAAGCTAGATTTTATCTTACTAAGTGAAGTCAGTCAGGAATAAGAAGACAAGTATAATATGGTATGACTTACAAATATGGATTCTAAAATGTGACACAAATGTACTGACTCAGACACAGAACAGACTTGTGGTTGCCGAGGGGATGGGGTTGGGGAAAAGATGGAGCAGGAGTTTGGGGTTAGCAGATGGAAACTACTTACATAGGATGGATAAACAACAAGATCCTACAATACAGCTCAAGGAACTATATTCAGTATCCTGTGATAAACCATAAAGGGAAAGAATATGAAAAAGACTGTATATATGAGTATAACTGAATCACTTTGCTCTACAGAAGAAATTAACGCAATATTGTAAATCAACTACACTTCAATAAAAAATTGAAATAAAATAAAAGGGTTGAGAACAACGGAATATTCAGTCTTTAAAAAGAAGGAAATCTTCAACGTAGATAAACATGGTAGACATTGTGCCAAGTGAAATAAGACAGATATAGACAGACAAATATTGCATAATGTCAACTCTACATGGGATCTAAAAATGATGAACTCATAGTAACAGAGAAAAGAATGATGCTTAGCAGGGATTTTGAGGTGGGCAAAAGGATGGTATTTATCAAAGTGTACAAACTTTCAGTTCTAGAGATCAAATCTTCAGCATAGTGATTACAGGTAATAATAAAGTATTCCAGAAATTTGTTAAGAGGGTAAATGTCAAGTGTTCTCACACACAGAGATGCAAAACACTCACACACACAGCTTACTATGTGAGGTGATGGGATCAACATATGAATTAACTTGATTGTGGTAATCATTTCACAATGCGTACATGCATCGATTCCTCATGCCATACACTTAAGTGAATATTTTCATTTGTCAGCCATTGGTCAGTAAAACTGAAAAAATTAAATATTAACTTTTTCTCTTATAAAAATTAAAATATGACAGAAATTATACTGGATGGTAAAGAAGGAAGAGATGATATGTGTTCAGCTTCAAATATATGTTCAGATTAAGATATATAAACATGATTAAATGGAAAATAATTTGAAATGTCTACGTAGAATTTTTTTTAAGGTAAAGATACTGCATGCATTTCCATATGATTCAAATGGAACTTCACTGTGTCTGTGGATATTTGAATGTTGTAAGGAAACTAGTCCAAGGACATTTGCACCAGGATTGCAAAGTGTCCGTTTCCACAACTTTCCCGACAGTTTGCAGACGAGCTCTGCAGAGGCTGTTTGGATCCAGTTCAATCGTGTTTGCAGATCCAGGTGGCAGACCACCCACTCTCCAGACTTACTGGGTTAATGCAATTGAAAGGAGAATTAGCCCCTGTGCAAGGCAGAGACCCATCAGTAGCTTTTAAGTAAGAGCTGAGAAGCCCTGTGAAATCTGTGCAGAGAGAACAATCAGGTGTGTCTGGCCTCTGTGCTGTCATGGCAACCTCTCACCCAAGGCACTCTTGCTATTTTGAGAAGTATGAATTTCCCCTGAGGGACTGTAACATTCCCCCTAAACAGGGTACAGAGGGCTTTCATTTTAATCCATGTGTTTTATTACTTTTGTACTAAGATATTTTTGCTGTTATTGTTTTAATTTTATTTTGTCAAGTGCGATATTAAAATTTTTAGAGTAATTAAAAAAAATGATGATTCTCCTGCTCCACCATCAAAACCTCTATCATGATATTCTTCAAACCACTGGACTCTGATTTGTTTCTATATCTTAAGGAAATTTTCCCCAATATATCAATAAAATATCTAACATATTGCTATTAAAGATTAAAACTGAATTTGCATACATAATACATTTATCCATAAAAATAAGGTGGCATGGGTATTAATCTAACAGAATATGTTATTTTGTCTCAAATAAAAGATTTTAATGTTAAAGTTGTGCATGTAGTAAATAACATGTTCTTGACATTTTCTTCATACTTGCCTCTAAAATCCCTATACACATATCACATGTTCAAAATTCACAATGGTATAGAAATTTATTTGAGCAAACTCCAGGAGATAGTGAAGGACAATGAAGCCTGGCATTCTGTAGCCCATAGGGTCACAAAGAGTTGGACATGACCTAGTGATTGAACAACAATGACTTCTTTAAATATTTGGTAAAATTTACCCATGAAGTCACCTGGTTCTAGGCTTTTCTTTTTTGGGAGACTTTTATTACAAATTCAATACCCTTAGTACTAATGTGTGTCAGTTGCTCAGTCGTGTCCAATTCTGCAATCCCATGGACTGTCCCACCAGACTCCTCTATCCATAGGATTTCCTGGACAAGAAAACTAGTAAGAGTTTTATTCAGATTTTTTATTTCTTCCTTATTCAGTCTTGGTTCAGTTCAGTTCAGTTCGGTCACTCAGTCGTGTCCGACTCTTTGGGACCCCACGAATCGCAGCATGCCAGGCCTCTCTGTCCATCACCAACTCCCAGAGTCCACCCAAACCCATGTCTATTGATTCGGTGACACTATCCAACCATCTCATCCCCTGTCATCCCCTTTTCCTCCTGCCCTCAATCTTTCCCAGCATCAGGGTCTTTTCAAATGAGTCAGCTCTTTGCATCAGGTGGCCAAGTATTGGAGTTTGAGCCTCAACATCAGTCCTTGCAATGAACACCCAGGACTGATCTCCTTTAGGATGGACTGGTTGGATTTCCTTGCAGTCCAAGGGACTCTCAAGAGTCTTCTCCAACACCACAGTTCAAAAGCATCAATTCTTTGGTGCTCAGCTTTCTTTATAGTCCAACTCTCACATCCATACATGACTACTGGAAAAACCATAGCCTTGACTAGATGGACCTTTGTTGGCAAAATAATGTCTCTGATTTTTAATATGCTGTCTAGGTTGATCATAACTTTCCTTCCAGGGAGTAAGTGTCTTTTAATTTCATGGCTGCAATCACCATCTGCAGTGATTTTGTGCCTTGGTAAGTTGTATGTTTCTAAGAATGTTTCCATTTGTCCTAGCTTGTCCAGTTTGTTAGCACAAAGTTGTTCATGGTAGTCTTTTCTATCAGTCAGAGTCCCAGCTGTTGAGCTCCATGGATTCCTCCTGGATCCACCAAGGGTGAGGTAAGAATAGGGGCTTCCTCAAAGTGGATCTCAATGCTGCAGGGGGCAGTTGTCCCTCCTGGGCCCTCCTTTCCTACTGGATGAACCAGTGATGCAGGGGAGACCCGTCTACCTGGTGCTGTGCTGGCCTGGGGGCAGGGGCAATGTGCAGCGTGCAGACACTTGTCCCCCTTTCTAACACAGTCTGTCTTGATGTCTGTGGTGCAACAGTGTTTCAGCCTCACACTTGTGTTCTAGATTCTCTCAGTGCTGTCCTGTCATGAATAGTTGTCAGTTGTTCTTCTTGTGAGAGGGATGGAAAGTAGGAACAACTTATATCACCATCTTGGTGACATCCCTACCATTATGTTTTCTTAAAGCAAACAACTATTGGTTTCCTAGATGGAATATCCAGACTTCTTTTTAGCTGCTGCAAAATACTCAAGCAGGAACCTATTGATTCTCTAAGACTGTGCTTGGAGAACTATGTCTTAACTAATTGATCTAATAAAAGCTGATGCATTCTATGTAGCAGGTAATGTTCTGGGTGTTATATGCACCACTGCACATATTCTTTCATTCCAGTTTCATAAGATATGTGAAATGGAAAGTAGTTAAGTGATGTACTTACACATACTCTTTCTATAAGATCAATAAAAATCCTGTTACAAGCTGTACTCCCAGGTGAAAAGAGAATACATGATTGACATCTTATACTGGATAGTCATTTACAAGCTCAAGACAGATATATTTTTCCTTTCTGAAAGTATTATACTAATAACATAAAAAGAGGTCAGGGTCCCATAGTAAACTGAAAAGAACTAAATTATAGTTCATGTTTATCTTAATATGATAATCTAAATGCCACTGTACATATTCAAAGGTAGTTTTTAAACACCTTTTCTCTTTGGGGTGAAGACATGGGGATCTTTGAAGTAAAGACATGGAAAAAAAAAAACATTATTGTTTCCTTTGAAAGTAAGGACAATGTATGTTGATGAAAATTCTACTTCATAGCTTGTATATTTCAGTAACAGAGCAATCCATGAATAGAGAGAGACTTCAGACATAAGGAAACCATTAAACCCTAGAAGCCCTGAAATAGCCAGAATAGCTGTTTTCAGGGTAAGTTAATATAACATAATATTGAAGAAAGCAATGTGGCTAAGTTACTGTAAAAGCTGATTGATTATGTCTTCCCCAGGTTCCCTGGTGGCTCAGACCGTAAAGAGTCTGCCTGAAATGCAGGAGACCCAGCTTCAATCCCTGGGTCAGGAAGATTCCCCTGGAGCAGGAAATGGCAACCCACTCCAGTATTCTTGCCTAGAAAATCCCATGGACAGAGGAGCCTGGCAGGCTACGGTCCATGGGGTTGCAAAGAGTCAGATGTGACTGAATGACTTTACTTTTTCTGTCTTTCCTATATTAACCTTCTTCTCTTCAAGATGCCAGAACTTCATTACTTTTTAGTTTCCTTTATTAAAGCCAAAGGACAGATAATGGATTTTTGAGTTGTGTGTCTCTGTGTGGGATTTGTGGGTTCTTGTGTGCCTGGGTTACTGTTTTCACCTAGTTTCTCATGGATAAAATTGCATGTAAGAAGTCATGGGGCTTCCCTGGTGGTTCAGTGGTAAAGAATCTGTGTGCAATGCAGGAGATGCAGGAGACACTGGTTCAATCCTTGGATCAGGAAGATCCCTTGGAGAAGGAAATGACAACCCACTACAGTGTTCTTGTCTGGAAAATCCAGTGGACAGAGGATTCTGGTGGGCTGCAGTCCAGGGGTTTGCAAAAAGGCAGACATGACTGAAGCAACTAGCACACACACACTCAAGCAATTATGAATTTTGTGTTAATGCTCACATTTATTCTTAATATATCAGTTATGTCATAGCAAATTATTTTAAAAATAAACTTGAAGGAAGAACTGACCATATATGGTATTATTTAGTGGGTATTTTTGAAACACATAAATGGTATTGTACTACCTGTGCAAAAAGAAAAAAGAAACACACAAAATCAACCCCTAGATGAATGCCTATATTAGTATCTTACAGTTTTGTTGGTCAAAATTCAGGTGAAATTTGCTGATTTTTTAGAAGTGATTTTTCTCTGTTCAGCAACACTGAAGAGTGATAAAGACTGTGCCAAAGACAAAACTAAAGGCCAATGTTGCTCACGAATATCTTTGGAATAATCTTAAATAAATGAGGAAACATAATACAGTACCACATTTAAAAGTAACATGTCGTACCTAGTGGAATTTTTTTTTTAATTTTATTTTATTTTTAAACTTTACATAATTGTATTAGTTTTGCCAAATATCAAAATGAATCCGCCACAGGTATGGAATTTATTTAAGAAGTACCAGAAGGCTTCAATGTTAGGAGATATTTCAGAACAATGTCTTATGTTAATTGTTTTAGTTCAGTAAGCTTATTATGAATACTGAGTTTATGGCATTAATACTAAACATATATACCTCCAACTTTGAATTGGAAGTTGGATTATAGCTTTAAATTGACCAGATGTATTTGAAATCAACAGAAGATTGTGAAATCTGCTGAACATTTCATGAAAAAACAGAAAATAGAGAGTTTGATTTAATACAACTGAGAGCAATTGAAATTTAGAAATTACAAAAAAAATCCATAATTTAAACTCAATATATGAAGAGTCCCTAACAAATTGACAATTTACGATGGGAAAATAACTGGAAACATTGAAATGCACTCTGGGTACATGGATAAATATATAATGGGGAATATTCACAAAACATTTAGTATAGCAGTTAAAAACAAATGAGTTATCACTCTACAAATTAATAGTAATACTCCTTAAAAATATCAGTTTACAAAAAAGAAGAAAATTTCAGATGTAGTAAGTGAAATATGAGGTGCTTAACCTTGCACATCAATGCAAATAAATTACATTTTGGAAGAGAAACGAAAAGTTGTTAAAATTCTATGAGAACCAGATAGCATGATATGACTTACATTTTTTTAAAGTATCACATCAGTGCTGAGGATTTACGGTAGGACTATAAGGGAGAATAATCAGTAAACTGCAGTGATCCAGACCGGTGGTTAGAGTGGTTTGTTTCAGGTTGGTATCATTGGAGGCAAAGAGATGTGCTTATATTTTCAGTAAACAGACAATCAGGGTGGAGCTGACACCATCTGTCCCTGCTTGGAGGGTAAGAATTGAGAAAATGAGCAGAACCAATGAAGATCCAACATGATTTGAGCAAAGGGAAGATGGAAATGTCATCAATTGGGACTGGGAAGGCCGCAGAAGCAGTACGTAGGATAATCCATTATTTTATAACTCACTGAGGTTCTGTATCTTTGATTCACCATGATGGAACCCTCACTGAGGAAGCAGTCATTGGGGGTATAGATGATATTTAAAGCTAAGGAGCTGAGTGAGGTCAGCGAGGATGTAAGTTTACCTGAAGGAGAGTCCATGTACCGAGTCCAGAGTGGGCATTCTGAAACCTGTTAGTAACTGCGGTGAGACAAAAGCCACAGAGAAAGCTGGGAAGTAGCAGCCGGATGGCATACACGGACGCACTAACATCAAGTCTAGGAGATGTTCCCAGAAGAATGGAATGATGGAGGCTGTCAAATATTTTAGGAGGTCCGGTAAAACTGAATTGAGCAAAATGGTTTCCAGTGATTAGCTTGTTTTGGTGCACTGCACTGGATATATTAACGAGATAAAACAGAAAATAATTTGGGACAAGTTAAAACTGTCATTAAAACTGGTGGCTAAATGGTAAAAAATCCACCTGCCAGTGCAGGAGACATGGGTTTGATTCCTGTGTCGGGAAGAACCCCTGGAGAAGGAAATGACAACCCACTCCAGTATTCTTGTCTGGGAAATCCCACGGCAGAGGAGCCTGATGAGAGTTGGATATGACTCAGTGACCTAAACAAAAGAAAACATCTGCTAAGAAGTAAGAATAAAGGAGGGTCAAACTGGAGGGGGATAATGTGTAAAGTGATTTAAAACATTAAATGAAATGTTATAAAATATGTTTTATGATAACCAATAAGGAAATGAAACTGGCAAGACAGAAGAGACGAGAGGGAGACTACCTGGATGAAGGTCTGCAGAGAGCTCATTGATACAGAGGAAGACAAGGCAGAGGGGGCTCAGATGGAAGCCAGTGGGTCCACCTATGAATGGCTCAGGGTATTTTTTGAAAGATTTATTTTTACATTTATGGCTGATTCATGTTGATGTATGGCACAGACCAACACAATATTCTAAAGCAATTATCCTCCAATTAAAAACAAATATATGAAAATATTTCTTCTTATATGATCCATTTTTAAAGTCTTTATTGAGTTTGTTACAATATTGTTTCTGCTTTATGTTTTGGTTTTTTGGCTGCTAGTCATGTGGGATTTTAGCTCCCAAACCAAGGATTGAACCTGTACCACCTACTGTAAAAGGCAATGTCTTAACCACTGAACCACCAGGAAGTCCCCGCTCAGAGTATTTGAAAGCTTTTTGCTCCACAAGACAAGAAAATAGTTCATCAGCTGAGAGTGAGGAAGCGAGATGGGGTCTTAGGTGTTCCAGTAAGGACAAAGCATGAAAAGCCACCTAGGTAAGTGGGTAAGGAAAGGAACTGAGGGTGAGACATTGACATCAGACCTCTGCACAGTACTAAGAGGCCAATTAAGTTAAGTGATAGTGAAGTCAATAAAAGGCCATCCAGTTTCATGTTTTTTTTTTTTTTTCTTTTTTTTTCCTTCTGCTACATTGGGTAATTCAGGTAAGTTATAGAGTAGATAAAAGCTGAATCTCCTCAAGGTGGGATGCTTGTAGGCTAATCTTTAAAAGGGAGAGAGGAGCAAGGGAGGCAGGTGTGTAGCAAAGGGGTGATCTGAACGGATTGCGAAAATTAAATTGGGAAAACAATGAGGGCATGCACAGGGAGAGAGAAAAGGGCCTCTGTAGAACTAATTTTAATGTCAAATCTAAGAGATGGAAGCAGGCTGGAGTTGTGCTTGGAAGATACGAGTGGATGATAAAGTAGGATACTTGAAACAGTTGTGGGTGGTTTAGTAATGCCATGATGCTAAGATAAATGGGAAAGTAGGGTGAAGAGTTAGCAAGTTAGAAAGAAGGAAAGGAAGTCAAGAAGAGACTCAAAAGCTAGGATATAGGAAAGAATATCAAAATTTCATAGTCACTCTCACAAAATTCTCTGGGGTCATCTTCAACTTGACTTTGAGTGGTAAGGATTCTTACATCCAAGACTGATTATTTTCAGCCCAGAAGGACAATTCTTTCAAATTATATTATCCTAGATAGTAAGACGACCTCAAAAAGTCACTATAAAAAGAACTTCCCTCTAAAGTTACAGGGAGAGATCCAGTTTGCCTTTTTCATAAAAATTCCTGAGCAGGTGACCCAATATTATGCAGTTACAGTAAGTTATACTTTGAACCATACTTTGCTCCCTAAATTGTATGTACTTTTAGTCACTATAATCTGTAAAGGATATAAAATATTTTTCTGCATCTTAAGAAGAAATTTTCCTCTGCTCAGTGACACTGAAGACTGATGAGGATTGTGCCAAAAAAAATAAATAAATAAATTCTAATTTCACTCATGAATATCTTTGCAATAATCTTAAATGAATTAGGAAATAAAATACAACAGAACATTTAAAAATAATGCATCATGCCTAGTGGAATTTATTTAAGAAGTGCCAGAATGTTTCAATATTTTAATATAATTTATTAATTGTTTTCATTTAACAGAATTTATTATGAATACCACAGATGCTGAAAAGACAGCTAGCATCATTCAATACACAGTCATATTAAAAATACTCTAGAAAATGGATAATGGATAATTTCACCATGTGATTCATGGGTATGTATCAATATAAGATCTAATATTTTACTGAATAGGGTATTCTTGCTAAATACAGAAATTAAAACATTCTCTGCTACAAACATTATTTAACACTGTAGCAGAAATATTAGCTATTGAGTCTGAGATTTCATTTTACAAGCTTTGTTGTTGGTTAGTTGCTAAGTCATGCCCGACTCTTTGCGACCCCATGGACTGTAGCCTGACAGGCTCCTCTGTCCATGGGATTTTCCAGACAAGAATACCAGAGTGGGTTGCCATCTCCTCCTTCAGGGGATCTTCCTGACCCCAGGAATGAACCCAGGTCTCCTGCGTTGGAAGGCAGATTTGCTACCACTAAGCCACCAGGGAAGCAATTTTACAAGCATATAAATTAGCTAGTTACTGCATATATGCTGCAAAAGACAGCTTTTGCCTCAGGAGCACAGGACTGTATGACTTAACACAGCAAGCTGCCTAAGCCAGATTTGCAGCCTGCACCTTGCCCAGGCTTGGGGGAATGTGCAGGGGTGGCCCAAATGGATGCTGCAGAAGTACTGGGTGTGCTTCAGGCATCTACTGCTTTCTACTAAGTGAGAAGCAAACTTAGTCTTTGTCCTGGAGAAAGACATTATGATCTCATCTGCCAAAGTTCCTTGCTGCAACGAGCCTGAAGCAAGGGTCGGTGAGGAGTACTCAGGGCTCTGAGCTTGTGATGTAACTGGAAAGATGGGTAAGAGTTTGGAAGGGAGCCATGAACCAGGAGCTCCCAACATTAGTCCATAGAATTTGATAAGACAGAACAATGACTTGCAGAGGAGATTGAAAGGTGTAAATAAAACAATCTATTTAATAAAGGATATAATTTGTGTCATAAAACCAAGGTCCAGAAGAAAAAAAAAAGAGCCCTGCTAAAACAGAGAACATATTTAACAGAAACAAACAAATGTAATGCTCAAACATTAAAGGTCTCCATACAAGGAGAGTGTAATTTGGTATAAGATATATTGGAGGACCTCTCTGGTGGCTCAGTGGTAAATAATTCACCTGCCAATGCAGGGAACATGGGTTCGATCCCTGGTCAAGGGAGATGCCACACTCTGAAAGGCAAATAATCCCAGGTGCCACATTAGTGAACCTGAGATCTAGAGCCCAGGAGCCACAACTTCTGAAAACCGCAAGCCCTGGCGCCTGTACTCCACAACTGATGTGCTTCCCCCCCTCCCCAGATACTTTATAGTCAAAATGTTTGTATAATGACAGTGCAACCACCAAAACCAGGAAACTAAACATTGGTAAATTACTACCATCTAATTATCAGTCCCTTTGACATTTCATGCTAAGTCACTTCAGTCATGTCTGACTCTGTGTGACCCCATGGACGGCAGCCTACCAGGCTTCCCTGTCCCTGGGATTCTCCAGGCAAGAACACTGGAGTGGCTTGCCATTTCCTTCTCCAATGCATGAAAGTGAAAAGTGAAAGCGAGGTCGCTCAGTCATTTCTGACTCTCAGAGACCCCATGGACTGCAGCCCACCAGGATCCTCCATCCATGGGATTTTCCAGACAAGAGTACTGGAGTGGGGTGCCATTGCCTTCTCTGTGACATTTCATAAAGTGCCCCCAAATGTCCTCTAATTAATAAAAAAGTTCAGTTCACAATCATGTGCTATTTTATTAGTTAAGTCTAGGTACTTTCCTCGTGGAATAGTTTCTTACTCTTTTTTTGACCTTTATGACCTTGAAGTTTAGAAATTAGTTGTAGTACATATACACAATGGAATATTAACCAGCCATTGAAAATAATGAAATAATGCCATTTGCAGCAACATGGACGGACCTAGAGTTT
Organism: Bos indicus x Bos taurus; assembly: GCF_003369695.1. Taxonomy (NCBI): domain Eukaryota; kingdom Metazoa; phylum Chordata; class Mammalia; order Artiodactyla; family Bovidae; genus Bos; species Bos indicus x Bos taurus. Next base: position 3,674,387 of record NC_040083.1, on the reverse strand, counting down.
GTCATTCTGAGTGAAGTTAAATTAGACACAAAAACAGAAATATTATATGAAATAACATATGCAGATTCTAAAAATATATGATACAAAAGACCTTATTTACAAAAGAGAAACAGACTTAGAGCACAAACTTACAGTTACCAGGCAGGCAGGGATGGGGGAAAGGGACAGTTAGGGAGTTTGGGATGGACATGTACACACTGCTAGATTTAATGGATAAACAACAGGGTCCCACTGTATAGCACAGGGATTGCTGCTGAATGTTATATGGGAGCCTGGATGGGAGGCGAGTTTGGGGGAGAATGGATACATGCATTTATATCCATGTAAATAAATAAATTTTATTTATTTAAGGGCTGGGTCACTTTTCTGTTCATCTAGAATTATCACATCATTATCAATTGGCTATACTCCAGGATAAAATAAAAAATGATTTTAAAAAGAAATGACAGGCCAGTCATTTTTTCAGAATATCCACCATTTGGATGTGTTATGGTTCCTCATAAACAGATTCAAGGTACTCACCATTTTCAGGAATATCAAAGAAGTGCTATTTTCACTCCATCTTACTGGGGATAAATGATTTTAATTTGTCCCATATTGGCAGTGGCAACTTTAATGACTTGACTAATGTGGTATTTATAAGAATTTTCATTTATGAACTTACTTTTTTAAACAATGCCCATATTTGTTCCTCACAAAATTTTTAGTTATTTGTTAAGCGTAAGTGCAGATTCATGGATTTCTGTTCTATTTAGAAGTTAAAATATATTATTTTTATCCTTTATTTTAACACACAAATTACCCCATATTTCTCTAGTTCTTTCAAACTGATTCTTATTTCCTTTAGATATTTCCCATTGGTTCTGTAAGCACATTTTTACTTGCTGGTTCAACAAGTTCTTTCAGGTTCATCTTGTCTTTAAAAGTAAATCAGGTTTTACTATAAGGTACTTGCACTACTCATAAAGTCCTGTCATGAAATTTGAAACTGGACTTGATAAGTGGTAAAAGAATATTGCAAACTCTAGGAAACCACTGAAAATGATTTAAATAAAAGTATAACTGATGCATTAAAAAAGGAGAGAAAATAGTATTGTGTCTTCAATACTATTGAAAAAAAAAACTTTTCAATTAAAAACACAAAGGAGAGCAAGTAGAAGAAAAATTTATACATGAGAAACAGGTGCAACAAGTAAAAAACAGTGAGAAATGTGGTAGATATAAATTCACTACTTCAATGATTAAACATTAATGATCTAAACATACCAATTAAAAGGCAGAAACTGTACGAGATGATATTAAAAAACAACAACATCAAAAAACAAAAAAAAAAACAAAAAAAAAACCCCACCAAACTCTAAGCTGGTAATGGACAGGGAAGCCTGGTGTGCTGCAGTCCTTGGGGTCGCAAAGAGTGGGACATGACTGAGTGACTGAAGTGTGCCTCTAGACTTGAATTTCCACAGCACTGGTCATCACACCCTCTTTTATATGAGATAGTGTGGTTGGTGTGGGTTGGGGTTGGGCATTTCCCCCGTCTCAGTTGGAAGGGTACAGGGTGACACAGCTGGGTATTTTCCATCTTCCAGGTCAGTTAGACTCTGCTGAACTAGCTTCCTCATGAAGGCTGACCGTGCTGAGAGCAGAGTACTCCGGAGCATGTCTTAAGATTCCTTTCCCCTGGCCTTGATGAAAGCATAAGGGGATTTTAATCTGATATTTCCTATTAGAACCTCTCAAACTCCAAGATGTAAAATTCACAGAAGTGTGGTCCCAGCCCCCCAATACTGGGTTCCCTGGAGTTTGATGTCTCAGACTTTCCCACCCAGGGCTTCCAGCAATTTGTTGGTTATAATCCTGGTTTCTCTACAAGGTTTCAATGACTGGGTTTCTTTTCCCTTAAGTTGTGACTTCCTGTAGTTGCTCAGCAATGTCTTCCAATTGGAGGTGGAAGGGGGTGGTAGCTTGCCTTTTGACCTCAACTCATCTTGTAGATTTAAGGAGAGCTTTCAAGTTTTTCAGTTTGCTTAGTGTTTTGTTTGTTGGGATAAATGATGACTTCAGTTTCTCATGATATTTTCTTGGGAAAAGGCTAAAACTTCACTGATGGACTCTTCTAAACTTCCATCCACTTTATTTTTCTTCTCCTCCTCCTATTTCTTCTCTTTCTCTCCGATATCCTTTTGTTCCTTCCTCAGAAATTATACACACACACACACACACACACATATGTAAAAATCTCAAAACGTTTTCCCTGGGACAAGGAGAAAGAAGAAACTTTTTTATAATTGCACCAGGCTTTAGCAAGGACCTAGAACAGAGGCAGATTAATCTATAGACTCATTTCCAGAGATGGTAACCATTTAAAATATAAAATCAAATAGTTCCTGAAAAACTGAGCTAACAGGGAACATGTGGAAGATATGCAGAAGCCCAAAACAAAAAGCAGAAACATATCTAAATATAACCTAAATTAGCTCACATATAAATTTTGTTTGAATCTATTCATCTAGAAAAGGTAGAAGTTGTCTCAGGTAATTCTGAAGTTCTCTTTCCACTTTTGAATCCTATAATTATGTGATCATAAACACAATGGGATATTCACTACTTCTTAGTGATAAAGACATTTATCACTAAAGACATTTTCTGCCAATCTGAAGCAGAAAATTAATGTTATTATTACAAGTAAGATGGCCATAATTAAAAAGGAATTAACATCTTCCTTTCCTTTTGTAAAAAATTATAGATTGGGTGATGAAAAATTAAAAAAAATAACTTTTAAGAAGTCTTGATACTGATCTACACTGGTAATTTCAAATTAGCTTTTGAATAATTTTGATTAACTCTATTTGAAAAGAAAATACTTTTGTAGTAATTAATTACAAAGTTAAGCACTATTCCATTTTTCATCATACTGAGATGGTTAAAATCATAAGGCAATGGCATTAAGTATAGATTTGTTTTGATTATTTTGGATTCAAAAATTACTAATTGAAAACTCAAACAAAAATTATAACTTTATAACTCATTTATATCTAATTTTATGTTTGTCTTATATATTCAAATAGCTCTTAATGTTTTAGCTAAGCAATGGCAAACAAAAACTCCAAGATGAGATGGAGGAAGTGAAAAGTTGTGGTTGCTAGCCATCTCTTATGCTGGAATTTGTGACCTCCAGATGAGAGGATCTCCATCCGGGGCCAGAGACTAGGCTTGACTACTTGGAGCTTTTTGTGTGGCAAAATTTTATTAAATTAAAATAGAGATATGGAAAGCTTCTGGCGTAGACATCAGAAGAGGGAAGGAAGAATGTCTCCTTTCTAGTTTTTTAGCAAGGCCTTTTATGTCTGTTAGCAAGCTGCTGATCAAATAAGAGAGACACACCAAGGCTGAGGGAGTTTTACCAGGCCTCTTTCCCACAGCATGCATTTTTGAGATAGGATGGCATCCCTGGCCATAAAGCAATTGACATGAATACTGGTTTGTTGAGCCATTATCAGCTCAAGGTATGAGAAAAGACAAAAACTAAAAAAAGGTCAGTCTTAGGCCGAACCCATTTGAAGAAAGGCAGATTCCAAAGCAAATACATAGTTTGATGAACATAGCTTAAGAAAAACATTTCCATAAGAAAATTGCATTGGTTAGCTGAAGGTTTGAGAAAAGTTAAGTTCGGAGGGAACCAGGTGTCCTCAGCAGAGAAGTGGAAAAAAAAGCTTATTACTTGCAGTTTGTTTCCTTCTGCCAGCAGGGGACGCCTGGCATTCCTACCTGTACCCTTCTCAGAAACAAGGAAAAATTAAAATATTTAGTTAGTTTCTTTTTCTTTTTCCATTATGGTTTATTATAAGATACTGAATATAGTTCTCTGTGCTGTAGAACAGACCTTAGTGTTGATCCATCCTATATATACTATTTTGCACCTGATAGTCCCTAACTCCCAATCCAACTTTGTCTTGATTACTGACCACCATCAGGCTTTCATTCTAGTTATCCAGTGGACATGGCCACAGCCTCTGAGGCCACAGTCCTCATGTTGCTTTGTCCCCAGACACAGGACTAGAAAAGGTCAGTTTTCATTCCTATCTCAAAGAAATGCAATGGCTAGGAATGTTCAAATTACCATACGATCATACTCATTTCATGTACTAATAAGGCAAATGTTCAAACTCCTTCAAGTTAGGCTTTAATACTACATGAACTGAGAACTTCCAGATGCACAAACTAGATTTAAAAAAGGTAGAGGAACCAGACATCAAATTGCTAACATCTATGATCCAACATTTGTTAGATCATAAAAAAAGCAAGGTAATTAAAAAAAAAACATCTACTTCTGTTTCATTGACTACACTAAAGCCTTTGACAATGTGGATCACAGCAAATTATAGAATATTCTTAATGATATGGGAATCAGTCAGTCAGTTCAGTCCCTCAGTTGTGTCCGACTCTTAGCGACCCCATGGACTGCAAAACACAAGGCCTCCTTGCCCATCACCAACTCCCAGAGTTTACTCAAACTCATGTCCATTGAGTCGGTGATTCCATCCCACCATCTCATCCTCTGTCATCCCCTTTTCCTCCCACCTTCAATCTTTCCCAGCATCAGGCTCTTTTCAAATGAGTCAGTTCTTCACGTCAGGTGGCCAAAGGATTGGAGTTTCTTTCAGCTTCAACATCAGTCCTTCTAATGAATATTCATGACTGATTTCCTTTAGTATGGACTGGTTGGATCTCCCTGCAGTACAAGGGACTCTCAAGAGTCTTCTCCAACGCCACAGTTCAAAAGCATCAATTCTTCAGTGCTCAGCTTTCTTTATAGTCCAACTCTCACATCCGTACATGACTTCTGGAAAAACCATAGCTTTGGCTAGATGGACTTTTGTTTGCAAAGTAATGTCTGTGCTTTTTAATAAGATGTCTAGGTTGTTCATAACATTTCTCCCAAGGAGCAAGTGTCTTTTATTTATTTATTTATTTATTTTTTATTTTTTTCTAATTTTATTTTATTTTTAAACTTTACATAATTGTATTAGTTTTGCCAAATATCAAAATGAATCCACCACACGTATACATGTGCTCTTTTAATTTCATGGCTGCAGTCACCATCCTCAATGATTCTGGAGCCCCCCAAAATAAAGTCTGTCAATGTTTCCACTGTTTCCCAATCTATTTGTCATGAAGTGATGGGACCGGATGCCATGATCATAGTTTTCTGAATGTTGAGCTTTAAGCCAACTCTCCTCTTTCACTTTCATCAAGAGGCTCTTTAGTTCTTTGCTTTCTCTTTAGTTCTTTTCTTTGCCATAAGTGTGCTGTCATCTGCATATCTGAGGTTACTGATATTTCTCCGGGCAATCTTGATTCCAGTTTGTGCTTCATCCAGTCCAGCATTTCTCATGATGTACTTGGCATATAAGTGAAATAAGCTTATATATATAAGCTATATATATGACAATATACAGCCTTGACATATTCATTTCCTGATTTGGAACCAGTCTGTTGTTTCATGTCCAGTTCTGTTGCTTCTTGACCCACATACAGATTTCTCAGGAGGCAGGTCAGGTGGTCTGGTACGCCTATCTCTTGAAGAGTTTTCCACAGATTGTTGTGATCCACACAGTCTAAGGCTTTGGCATATTCAGTAAAGCAGAAGTAGATTTTTTCTGGAACTCTCTTGCTTTTTTGATGATCCATCAGATGTTGGCAGTTTGATCTCTGGTTCCTCCACCTTTTCTAAATCCAGCTTGAACATCTGGAATTTCTTGGTTCACATACTGTTGAAGCCTGGCTTGGAGAATTTTGAACATTACTTCGCTAGTGTGTGAGATGAATGTAATTGTGTGGTAGTTTGAACATTATTTGGCATTGCCTTTCTTTGATTGGAATGAAAACTGACTTTTTAAGATTTCAAATAGCTCAACTGGAATTCCATCACCTCAGCTAGCTTTGTTCATGATGATGCTTCTTAAGGCTCACTTGACTTCCCATTCCAGGATGTCTGGCTCTGATACCATACCATATTACCTGTCTCCTGAGAAAACTATATGCAGGACAAGAAGCAACAGTTAGAACTGGGCATGGAACAATGGACTGGATCCAAATTGGGAAAGGAGTACGTCAAGGCTGTATAGTGTTACGTTGCTTATTTAACTTAAATGCTGAAAACATCATGCAAAATCCTGGGCTGGATGAATAACAAGTTGGAATCAAGATTTCTCAGAGAAATATCAACAAGCTCAGATATGCAGACACCGCCCTTATGGCAGAAAGTGAAGAAGAACTAAAGCACCTCTTGATGAAAGTGAAAGAAGAGAGTGAAAAAGTTGGCTTAAATCTTAGCATTCAGTAAACTAAGATCATGGCATCTGGTTTCATCACTTCGTGGCAAATAGATGGGAAAGCAATGGAAACAGTTCCAGATTTCATTTTCTTGGGCTCTAAAATCACTGTGGACAATGATTGCAGCTACAACATTAAAAGACTATTGTTCTTTGGAAGAACAGCTATGACAAGCCTAGACAGTGTATTAAAAAGCAGAAATATCACTTTGCAGACAAAGGTTCTTATAGTCAAGATATGTTTTTTCCAGTAATGGTGTATGGATTTAAGAGTTGGACCATAAAGAAGGCTGAGTGTCAAGAATTACTACTTTCAAACTGTGGTGCTAGCTAAGACTCTTGAGAGTCCCTTGGACAGCAGGAGAGCCAACCAGTCAATTCTAAAGGAAATCAACCCTGAATGTACATTGGAAGGACTGGTGTTTTTGGCCAATAATTTGGCCACCTGATGCAAAGAGCAGGCTTATTAGAAAGGACCCTGATGCTGGGAAAGATTGAGGACAAGAGGAGAAGGGGATGGTAGAGGATAAGATGGTTGGATAGCATCACTTTCTCAATGGACATGAGTTTGAGCAAACTCAGGGTGATACTGAAAGACAGAGAAGCCTGGCATGTTGCAGTCTGTGGGGTCACAAAGAGTCAGACATGACTTAGCAACTAAACAACAATAACAACAAATAACAAGATTCAGATCAGTTCAGATCAGTCGCTCAGTCTTGTCCGACTCTTTGTGACCCCATGAATCGCAGCACGCCAGGCCTCCCTGTCCATCACCAACTCCTGGAGTTCACTCAGACTCACATCCATTGAGTCAGTGATGCCATCCAGCCATCTTATCCTCTGTCGTCCCCTTCTCCTCTTGTCCCCAATCCCTCCCAGCATCAGAGTCTTTTCCAATGAGTCAACTCTTTGCATGAGGTGGCCAAAGTACTGGAGTTTCAGCTTTAGTATCATTCCTTCCAAAGAAATCCCAGGGCTGATCTCCTTCAGAATGGACTGGTTGGATCTCCTTGCAGTCCAAGGGACTCTCAAGAGTCTTCTCCATCACCACAGTTCAAAAGCATCAATTCTTTGGTGCTCAGCCTTCTTCACAGTCCAACTCTCACATCCATACATGACCACAGGAAAAACCATAGCCTTGACTAGATGGACCTTTGTTGGCAAAGTAATGTCCCTGCTTTTGAATATGCTATCTAGGTTGGTCATAACTTTCCTTCCATGGAGTAAGCGTCTTTTAATTTCATGGCTGCAGTCACCATCTGCAGTGATTTTGGAGCCCAGAAAAATAAAGTCTGACACTGTTTCCACTGTTTCCCCATCTATTTCCCATGAAGTGATGGGACCAGAAGCCATGATCTTTGTTTTCTGAATGTTGAGCTTTAAGCCAACTTTTTCAGTCTTCACTTTCACTTTCATCAAGAGGCTTTTGAGTTCCTCTTCACTTTCTGCCATAAGGGTGGTGTCATCTGCATATCTGAGGTTATTGATATTTCTCCCAGCAATCTTGATTCCAGTTTGTGTTTCTTCCAGTCCAGCGTTTCTCATGATGTACTCTGCATATAAGTTAAATAAACAGGGTGACAATATACAGCCTTGACGAACTCCTTTTCCTATTTGGAACCAGTCTGTTGTTCCATGTCCAGTTCTAACTGTTGTTTCCTGACCTGCATATAGGTTTCAGCCATAGGTATACATATGTCCCCTCCTTCTTGAACCTCCCTCTCATCTCCCATCCCATCCCACTCCACAGTGTCATCACAGAGCACAAGATTTGAGCTCCCTACATCATAGAGCAAATTCCCACCAGCTAGGCATTTTACATATGGTAATATATTTATGTATGTTTAAATGTTACTCTTTCAATCTGTCCCTCCCTCTCCTTCTCTCACTGTCTCCACAAGTCTGTTCTCTATGCCTGAGTCTCCACTGCTGTCCTGTAAACATGTTCTTCAGTACTATGTTTCTAGAGTCCATATGTTCAGTCTTTCTAGAGTCCATGTCCAGTTCAGCCTTTCTGGAGTCCATGAGCTCATGAGTTCAGTCACTCAGTCGTGTCTGACTATGTGACACCATGGACTGCAGCGCGCCAGGCCTCTCTGTCCTTCACTGTCACCAAAGTTTGCCTACATTCATGTCCACTGCATTCGTGATACCATTCAGCCATCTCATGATGCTATTTTCTCCTTCTCCCCTCAGTCATTCTCAGCATTAGGGATTTTTCCAATAAGTCAGCTTTTCACATCAGATGAGCTGAATACTGGAGTTTCAGCTTCATCATCAGTCCTTCCAATGAGTATTCAGAGTTGATTTCCCTTAAGATTGACTGGTTTGATCACCTTGTGTCCAAGGAACCCTCAGGAGTCTTCTCCAGCACCACAGTTTGAAGGCATCAATTCTTCAGCGCTCTGCTTTCTTTACAGTCTAGCTCTCACAGCTGTACATCTAGATTCCATATTTATTCATTAATATATTTGTTTTTCTCTTTCTGACGTACTTAATTCTGTATAATAGGCTCATCCATCTTATTAGCAGTGAGTCACATATGTTTTTATCACTGTGCAATATTCCATTGTTTATATGTACCATAACTCCCTTATCCATTCATCTGTCGATGGACATCTAGGTTGCTTCCATGTCCTGGTTACTGTAAATAGTGCTACAATGAACATTGGGGTGTATATGTCTTTTTCAGTTACGTTTTTCTCTGGTTATATACCCAGTAGTGAATTTCTGGGTCATATGGTAGTTTTATACTTAGTTTTTTAAAGAATATCCTTACTTTTCTCCATAGTGAAGCTATCAGTTTGCATGATTCTTGAATTATGGCAAAATGCAACCAAGTTGTCACTCAAACATATACCAAACATAGACCAGATGTGAAATTGAAAGTTGTAGATAAACTTCACCCCTGCAGCTACACAATGATTCCTTCCAAGGACACAGAACCCTATATAGGTGAGTGATATGACTCAGCTTAGCATCACATCCAGTTCTCCCAATTAGAGGAGAAAGTCCTCATACAATACACGTGTAAGAAGTAAATGCCATTTTGGACAGAGAGGTAAGCAGTTGTGGGGTCTACTCTGGAAGACAAATTTGCAGTAGAATTTCAGAATGTTTTGATAAGATAGCCCACAACTTTGAGAAATTAACCCATATCACTTGGCATGTATGAGCAGTGCCTACCAACGATGCCCCAGAATCCTGAGAGCTTGTGTTGTGATTACCTTGGTAATCACATGGGTAACTTGGACACTGCTGTCCTTTTGCTTCCGTTTTTGTGAGCCTACATACATAAACAACTGTTCATAAAAGCACCACCTCATCTGTTCTATTTGTGATAATCAATTCATGGGAGGAACATCAGACAGATGATCAAAGGAAAGTTCAGTGTCTGGATAGTTTTATTATAATTTCAACCACCTGTGGTTCATCCCCAACTATCTACTATGAATGTTCACCTTTTTGCTTGAAGCTGCCCACTAAGACTAGATTTCCCCATGCCTGAAGAAGGTAGAAGGGGCAATGATGGGAGTGGGAGATGAGGGACTCATTCAGCATATAGTAGACTTTTCTCCAAAAACCATGATCCTGGTAGTATTGGGTTGGTCAGAAAACTTGTTTAGTTTTTTCCACAAAATCTTACAGAAAAACCGAATGAACATTTTTTTTTTGCTAACCAATATTTATGCACTTTTTTTCTACTTCTCTTGTTATGTTTGTTGTTAATGCTGTAAAAGGCTGCTCAGTGGTCAGCCTTTACAAATCATTAGCCATATTCTAAAAGGCTTTGAATGATTTCATATGAGAAAACTATATAGTGAGTATGCATGCTCGTATGTGCTCAGTTGTGCCCGACTCATTGTGACCCCATGGATTGTAGCCCAGAAGGCTCCTATGATCATGGAATTTTCCAGGCAAGGATACTTGAGTGCATTGCCATTTCCTGCTGCATGTAATAGTGAGTGCAGCCTTATAATTTTTGTGCAAACTTAGGATATTTGTAAGCATAAAGGAGAGCACTAATAATTATGCTGGTACAATAGGCATGAAATGAAATGATTCCCAGAAAATTGAAACATTCAGTCATTCCACACATGGCCAAGATAGTTCCTTAATGTACAGGATGGATTTGAAAGCATGCCATCCTGTATTTAATCATTCCCAATCTTTATAAAACCTTTATGACACGTAACAGACTCTCCTATTTTAGAATATCATAGTTCCTTTCTCATCAACTGCACTATCAAAACCTGCAGAAGAGCTAAATTTTAATAATGGATACATTAGAAGATAGTTTTTCCAGCTCCTATTCCTTCAGCCTGCAATGCCTTTCCTTCTCACATATACACAGTTGTGTCTCTTAATGTTCAAATATCTGTTATCAGTAAGGCCATCTCTGAAAAACTAATCTGAAATTTCAATGTCCCCAAAATTCCCATCCCTCTTGTCTGACTGACTTTTTCTCCTAGGCGTCTAGCGGTCTAACATAAATACAGTCATTTATCCCAAAATGTGACATACATGTTTCTAAAAATATTTGCATATTATTTAAAACTTTTTAACAACCACAAGGCTCATGTGAAAAAATGAGGTTAGAAGACAACATTCAAAAATGTTGTTAATAAGACACTAAAAAAAGATCAGAACCTCGTAAAAATGGTAGCACAATTTTACATACTGTAAAACTTTAAGATAAACATGTTCTCTACAGTGGATATGCCATGTCACCTTAAGAAAGAGCTGAGGTTTTTGTGGAGGGGTGTCAGAGAGTGAGCATTTGGAAGTGCAACTAGGGAGTCCTTGTGAAGTGTTGGAAGGAGGCTTACGTGGAATCTGACTGAAAATTGTAAAACCAGGTGTGGGTGAGTGCAGCTGGTAACACAAGTGGTGAAGGAAGGGCAGCTGGTAGATGCTGAGGGGGTGTGTGTGCATGTGAGTGTGCACAGGCAGCGTGCTTCTGTTTATGTCTGTGTCACTTGGTTCAGCCAAATGCAGTTTTCAGCATTTACTTGGTGTTTCTTGTGCAGGAAATGGTGCACAGGTTGTTAATAGGAAATATGCACCATGCTCAAATCATTGCCTTGTGTGTATGTGCAAGTCTGGGTGTGCTTGTATATAAGCATATAATGTGTACATGTGTGTATATAGCGTGTATATGTATTATGCATGTGTGATCTATAACAAAATGCATGTGTAAAAGCATTATGGTGGGACTGACTGCACTTCTTTTTTACTGTCTCTTTCCCTCACTCACTAGTACTTCTAAACTATGTTTTCCCTACTACAGGTAATATCTGACACATAATGAATGGATAAAGAAAATGTGGTACATATATACAGTGGAATATTACTCAGCCAGACAAGGAATGGATTTGAGTCAGTTGAAATGAGATGAATGAACTAGAGCTTATACAGAGTGAAGTAAGTCAGAAAGAGAAAAACAAATGCCATACATTAACACATATATATGGAATATAGAAAAATGGTATGGATGAACCTATCTGCTGGGCAGGAATAGAGATGCAGATGAACAGGACAAACTTGAGGACACAACAGAGGAAAGAGAACATTGAAACGTATACATTACCTTATGTAAAATAAAGTATGGGAAGCTGCGTATAACATAGGGAGCTCAGCCTAGTGCTCTGTCATGACCTGGAGCAGTGGGATGGGGAAATGGGAGGGAGGCTCAAGAGGGAGGGGATATATGCATACATATGGCTGATCACATTGTTGAACGGCGGAAGCTAACACAACATTGTGAAGCAATTATCTTTCAATTAAAAATACATTTTTAAAATTTAATGAATGAATACGTGTAAAATTTCTTTAATGACGTGAGCCCTTCTCACCTCTTGAACCTCAGCTCTCATCCTCGTGCTCTGGACCTGAGAGACACACTCACTTATCTCAGTGACAGAGATGTGAGTTCCCTAAGACATGGAGTCATCACCAACTGCATTTCTATCACCTCCAGACTGTCACACATGATATTTCCCTGGCTTATAATTTTTTCATCGCTCATCAAATCTCTAAATCCTAGATATTCTAGAATTATTATCTTAAAAGTAAAGGTCTTCTGAGAGAACCTGGACTAGATTCAGATGTTTGTCCTGTCATCCCATTCTACCTGGTATTTCCTCTTAACAAGATATGCAATAGTTGCTAATTTAAAGATGTCTGCATTTTTAGACTTGCTGTCAGGAAAGGAATACACTTTCCTGCTCATACGGCATCCTTAGCCTCTAATGTTGTGCCTGCTACAAAGTAGAGTCTAAGTAAATGTTTGCAAAATGACTAAAGAAGTGTTTCCCAGCTATAAGCATACTGAGGTCAGAGATATGGATCAAATAATCAGTTTTTGAGAGGAAAAGCAAAGGATTTTGAGCATTCTGCACATGCATGGGCTTTCCTGTCATCAAGAAATAACAGTAGCTTCCCAGACACTGTTTAGTGTCTGGAGTTCAGTAGACATTCTTTTCCTGTTACTGATAAATTTATTTTTCCTTTCAAAGCACACCATCTTCCATTTTCATTAGCTCTGCCACTAACTACATGTATTTATTTGAAACCTTTTAATGATCAGTTTATTCATCCTCAAAATAGGGAAGAAACTCGTAGAAGTAAAAATCACATGAATAGGCAATGAATGCCTAATAAATGTTAGAAGTGATCAGAAATAAAAATGAGGTTTATTTTAAAAGATTAGATTAGTTACAGATTAGGTTAATAGAACATGTAGAACATCTTTCAGTGCTGTTCCTCACCAGAAATCTTTTCTCCTTGTCCTAGGTTTGGAAGCCTGATATTCACTTAGCATGTACTTAAATCTCACAGTAAGGAAATTACACAAATGAGCTGGAATATTCTCATTCCAAAATTCCCAGAAGACTGTCCAAGCACAGCCTCGGTCAGGGTCTTATCCCTGTTCTAATTATCTGTGTTTGAAAATGCAGTGATGTTTTAGACTCATGACATTTGAAAGCTAGCTAGGAAATCTTTGAGATCCTGGTGAGCCTAAAACCTGCATTGTCATGCTTAAGGATTTTAAGTCAGCCGTTTCCAAATACATTAATACAAAAGTATACAAGATTGACAAAGACACATTCTACGGATGCAGTCAAGCTAAGGGATTACCAGGATTTGGGCAATATGCTTTTTAGTATAAGATAACTGTAAATAGCTAGCATTCAAGATTTGTATTAATAACTTTTCTCTACTATAATTTTATCCCCTTCATACTATTCAGTTTTTCATTTCCTAATTTGCATTTCAACCATAATTCTTGGGCAAAGTTGGTCAGTATATAAGCAATATGTGAACATTTTAAAATTAAAAGTTACAGGGATGTACCTAGAGATTATTAGACTAAGTGAAGTTAAAGCCATACAAAGACAAATATGGTATTGCTTCTACACAGAATCTAAAAAATAATAATACGAATGAACTTATTTACAAAACGGAAATAGACTCACACACATGGAAAATAAATTAATGATTACTAAATGGGAAAGGGTGGAAAGGGATAGATTAACAGTTTGGGATAGAAATACACACGTAACTAGGGCTTCCCAGGTGGTTCAAGTGTAAAGAATTTGCCTATCACAGCAGGAGACGTGGGTTTGATCCCTGGGTTGGGAAGATCCCCTGGAGGAAGGCATGGTAAATCCACTCCAGTATTCTTGCCTGGAGAATCCCATGGACAGGGGGGCCTTGGCCAGCTACAGTCCTTGGGTCACAAAAGAGTCAGACATGACTTAATGACTAAACAACAACAATAACACACATACAGTTATAAGTAAAATAGATAACCAACAATGACCTACTGTAAAGGACAGGGAATTCTACTCAATATCTTACCATAAACTATAATGGAACAAAATGTAAAACTAAAATGTAACAAAAGAATATACATATATATGTATGTATATATACAAAACTGAGTCACTCTACATCTGAAAATAACACATTTGAAATCAATTATATTTCAATGAAAATATTTAAAAATTTACAGGTAGGACAGAGATAAAGGTAAACATATATTGCAGGTTTTCAGAAAGCTGAAAGTTATTTAGTAGCCAACTAAATTTGCTAGGATAACCTTAGGCTGACATTGTCAAGAACCATTGAGATTTTATCAAAATATGTCTTTCCACAGCCACCCTCAGACTCAGACTGTTACTGTCTGCTGGAGCAGTTTATTCTGAAGCTGACATTGGCTGTCCTGTTGAAACCAACCTCCCATCACTCCTGTGGGCCTAGTATTTGCTTCAGATGTGATGGGATTAAAAAAAAAAAACAAGTATTTGAGAACTTTGGAGCCAGGAATGCTAGGGAGCATGACAGTTTGTGCTTGCTGCTGTGATATACTTTTAAAACTTCACCAAAAGAAGAGAAGGCATGGTTGCTTATGCACACAAAAATATATTCCCCAAACTCATCCAGATCTTGATTAGAAAAAACACATGCTCACACAACACAGGAAATCAGTCATTTTAAGGAGGATTTTATAAGATCATAACTTTATTTTATTTTATAATGGTTCCACAAGGGGATAAATTATGGATTATTAGTATCTGTAAAAAGAAATATTGGGCCAGAAGAATAAAGTCCACTCCTATGAATACTGGGGTATATCCATGGAGTTCAATAACTGCTTATCTTAGTAACCAATTTATCTCAAGGTAAAATAAAAAATATTTAAAGCTATAACACACTGTGCTAAAAGGCATTACTTGTCTTTGCTCCTTGCAGGAAGAGATCCAGAATTTACATACATAGATTAAATAGGTTTGACAAATAAGAGCATTAAGCTAAGTGATATTAAATGGAAGAAAAGAGTAAGAGATGGCCAGATGATAAAGTCAGGTGAAGCCCCATTTCCTGAGCAAAGCACAGCCCAGATGTAGAGACAGCCAGAGGGATGAACTTTTATATTCACTTAACAAAGAAATTCACAATTGAGTGACTTTCACTTTCAACCAAGAAATTCAGGAAATTCTATTTATTTTCCAGCTTCACTCCTAGCATACCTCATGGCAATGCTGGAACAGAGTGCCTGGGTAGTAGGAGTTAGTATTTAGTCCTGTTTTTGAGCTCAGCAGCTCAGTCAGGTACAACTCTGCCGTCCCAGGGGCAGTAGCTTGCCAGCCTCGTCTGCCCATGATTGGATTTACTAGAGAAGAGTACTGGAGTGAGCTGCCATTTCCCCCTCCGGGAGATCTTCCCCACCCAGGGACCAAACCCATTAACCCATGTCTCCTGTGGCTCCTGCATTGGCAGGCAGATCCTTTAGGACTGAGCCACTCGGGAAACCCAGTCCTGTCTTAAACACCTGGAAATAATTGCATAGGAAAGTTAGCTTTTGTAGCACTTGTATTTCTTACCTGCCAACGCCATAAACAGGGCTTTCCAGGTGACTCAGTGGTAAAGAATCCACCTGCCAATGTGGGAGACTCAGGTTCAACTCCTGGGTCTAGGGAGATCCCCTGGAGAAGGAAATGGCAACCTGCTCCAGTATTCTTGCCTGGAAAATCCCATGGACAGAGGAGCCTGGTGGGTTACAGTCCATGGGATCGCAGAGAGACAGACACAACTTAGTAACTGAACAACAAGAGCAATATCATAAAGAGAAGGCTCAGTTTGAGACATATGAAAGGTAATACTCAGTCCCTTTGCTCATTAGAGAAACATATTACCTTTAGTGGATAATACCCAAGCAGGGAGTCTGCACTATTTAAGGGTTTTGTTACTCTCTATTTGAGTATTTTAAGTTACTGATTCAAAGGAAATATTTGCTTCAATTTTCCATCTATATTAAAATTGTAGTTGTTGGAAAACTGCTTCACCTTGTTTCCTTTTAGGCATGGAATATTTCCTACAATTCACTTTTATAATGTTCTTCAATATCCTATTCAGAAATGTTCATGTAAAACTGTTCAAAATTAAAATATGTTCTCTGGTAAAGGAGTTTATAATATGTAATGGTATTGCATTATTAAATTACAGTACCTTAGTATTCTAGTGGGAAGACTTCAGAATATAAATAATAGAACAAATAGCCATTAATTTTTCTTTATTTCTAAACATTTAGTATCAGCATCTCTAAAATTAGTAGTGAATTGCTGAATGATTTATAAAATGATACTTAATAAGAAGCAAAGAAAAAATGTGTGACAGGTACAGGTCTGATATAGTTCAATCCATAAGCTTATATCTTATACACACACATAGACACACATCCACACAGAGATAGATAAATTAACATCTCCAGTACAGTAATGAAGGATATACAAAAGGGAAAAATTTGGTAAGAAACCTACTACACAAAACAAATGGGAGCCCTTATTTATCAAAAACCACAGAATTGGACTCCCTTGGTGATTCAGTGGTAAAGAATCTACTTGCCATGAAAGAGACAGGAGTTTGATCCTTGGTCTAGGAAGATTCCAGGGAGCAACTAAACTCATCCACCACAACTACTGAGCCCATGCTCCAGAGCCCGGGAGCTGCAGCTCCTGAAGCCTGTGCCTCTAGCCTGTGCTCTACAACAAAAGCCACTGCAGCGAGAAGCCCCCACAGCAGCTAGAGAGTAGTCCCCTCTTGCCATAACCAGTGAAAAGTCCACAAAGACCCAGCACAGCCAAAAAGGAGTAACTTTTAATTAATTTAAAAACATCACAGAATTTTTGATAAAAGAAGTAATAATCATATGGTCTGTTCTGAATTTTAGGTTTGATAAATTGTTTCAAAATGTATGACTTAACAAATGAATTCAATTTGATCTGGATTTATGCACTGTAATAAATTAAGAACATTAGATAAAGGGATATAAACAATTCATAATTATAAATGAAGCACATAAGATAAATGAGGACACACCAGGGAATCAAATAATCTCTCTTCGGTCTCTCTTTTTAAACTGTGTATTGAAAGAGAGTATGTCAAAGCTTTTAGGTTTGCATGAGTTTTAAACAAGTGAATGTTTCAAATCGAAGCAACTTAAAGTTTTATTCACTCCCTGAAGTGCTGATAGAAATCATGACTTCTCAGAAGGGAAGCTAAATTTTCTGCCTCAGCTCAAATCAATTGGAAATTGAAAATAACTTTGTCCATAATTTCTTATTACCACTGACCTTGCCTTTCTGGATTGTTGGTTCATGGAAAGTGCCAAGCCAGTCCACAGTAGCACAAATAAAGTAAATGTGTCAACTGATAAGCTTTGTTCTCATTTTCTATTTTGCAACTTCTAATTCCAGGCTAGAAGGAAGCATTGTAAGCTTCGTTTTACAGAGTGAAATTCTTGGTTTACTTGAAAATTATTCAGTGGGTGAAAAATAAAATGCTTTGCTTTGCTTTGCAGAAATAGAGCATGGCTTCGGGGTTTATAAGGTTTTAGGGTTTATGCTGATTCTACACACTGTCAACTGTTGATAAAATTGATGGTGGTTTCAAGGGTAGAACTCATATTAACATTTACCTTAGTGTTAGGGAAATATGGTGTTAGGAAAATATGGGCTACCCTGGTGGCTCAGTGGTATAGAATCTACCTGCAAATGCAGGAGACTTGGGTTCAATCTCTGGGTCAGGAAATCCCCTGGAGAAGGGAACGGAAACCCACTCCAGCGTTCTTGCCTGGGAAACCCCATGGACAGAAGAGCCTGGCGGGCTGAAGTCTGTGGGTCATAAAGAGCCAGACAGGACAACTCAGGCACTGAGCACACATGCACCTCTTCAACTAAGGCATCTGTTCACTGCCAACCTGACTGACGCAGGCAGCATGAGGCCACTGAGCTGGGGGCAGAGAAGGCCCACAGATGGTCCATGTGCACTGTGAAGAAGAAAGGAAAATGGAAAAGCACTCAGAGATTTACTCTGCATCAAGAACACAATTTTATAAATGAATGTGTAATGGCTAATTCTAAGATCACAACATTTTACATTGCATTTGACTTTCTTCTGTCCATCATATGATATGGAAACTAAAAGCAATATGCTAAACATTTCAACATTATGCCACACTTTCCTCAAAGCACTTTTTTCTTTCCAGACTGAACAGTTTTATATGGTATGTTGCAGCTGAATGCCATGTTGAAGTGAAAGTGTTAAAAAATCTTCTAAATGAAATTATTTTTGAGCTTCAGTTGCCATAACAACTTCCTTTGCTTTTCAAATAATGTTGAATTAAATATGATACAGCATATGCTTCATATAGGCACTGAAATCATAAGCAGTGACATTGAGTATAAAACATTAAAGAAAAAATAACTTGCAGAGGAACTTATGATTTGAAGGATGAATTTCAACTGTAGTAATTAACCAGAAGTATAACCAAATTCACACATTTTCTTTCATAAATATTGCTCCTTCTCTTAACATAAGAAGCCATTTCGCTTCCTTGACCCATTTCTGAATGTTCTCTCTCTCTCTCTTTTTTTTTTTTTTTAAAGGTACAGCACTCAAAGGACTTGAATTTGAACAAACTTTGGGAGATAGTGGAGGACAGAGGAGCCTGGCAGGCTACAGAGCATGGGGCCGCAAAGAGTTGGACACAACTTAGTAATTGAACAATAACAACAGAGGTAATGGTTTCTTTATGTGTTATACAGGAAACATTTTTCTCCTGTAAAAGTACATAGGTTATAAAGTTTCTAAAAGGAAGTAGCATAATTTACACACCAATTTAAAAATAAAAAAGCACAACATACAGGTATGTCTCTTCTTTCAAATATACATTTTCTCCAAGATATTACTACGCATTATACACTGGACAAGTTATAATGTAAATTTAAATTATTTTGCTATAGTATTAGCAATGGCTTACATTGCTTTTTTTTTTAAATCTTGAAATAGGCTAGATTATTTAGTTTGAAAATACCTCCTTTACATTGAGGTTAGATTGAGAATGCTAACAGAAAAATTAAGTAGCTTGTTAGGGAGGAAAATATCAGAAAATTGCTTAGAAAATAAAGGAAATATACAAATTTATATGTCCTCGAGTATTATCATAGCTTCCTGGGTAGCTCAGTGGTAAAGAATCCACCTGCCAATGCAGGATCCCTGGATCGGGAAGGTCCCTTGAAGAAGGAAATGGCAACCCATTCCAGTGTTCTTGCCTGGGAAATCCCATGGACAGAGGAGCTTTCGGGCTAGTCCACAGGGTCTCAAAGAGTCAGACATGACTGAGCAACTGAGCATAAATGTGAAAAAAATATCATAATAATATCACACTGTCTACACAGTCTTTCAACTTATTAATCAATCATTAGTGTATACTATATGCCTAAGAGAAAGAGAACAAAATATACACTTTTAACACAATATATGTATAAGTTTTTTTAAATATTTCAACATTATAATATATAGCACATGGCATATAGGTACAATGCTACCACCATTAGGTTCAAATAAGCCATGCAAAATAAAATATATATTTATAAATGATATTTTGTATTATATCCCTATTCCAGTGAGCATTCATCAATAATTTCAATATTTCTCTCTCTTAAGGTAATATATTAGTAGATGTATTTTTAAGATTTTATTTTTCAGAGCTGTTTTATTTTCACAGCCAACTGCTGGAAACTTTTCTGTCCTTTTCTTTCACCAAATTTTTCAAAGTATTTCTTTCAAGGTCCCTGCTAATTCAAGCAACCTACAGCTTATTAACCACTGTAAATTTAGAAATTCATATCTTAGCCAAATTTTCTTCCTACAAAATTACATATTCAGATATATATTATATACATGTGTATATAAATATGTATACATTTATATACACATATACGTAAATACATATATATGGTCTTCCCTGTTGGCTCCACAAGTAAGGATCCGCCTGCAACGCAGGACATAGTTTCAATCCCTGTGTCAGAAATATCCCAGGATAAGGAAATGGCAACCCACTCCAGTTTTCTTGCCTGGGAAATCCCATGAACAGAGGAGCCTGGTGGGCTATAGTCCACGGGGTCGCAAAGAGTCAGACAGGACTGAGCACACAGCACACACACATAATTATTATACATAATTGTTGGGTATACTCTCGGAAGTTACACCCACTGAAAGAATTCCTGGGTAACCACTGCTACCCAGCATGAAGTTGTAAATACAACAAATTTTAATGAAAAGGCTGTTTGCAGAGGTGTGGGAAGAGTTAAGGGAGACAACAAATGATGGTGGAGTTAGCCATAGTGGAATTATATTACAATTACAAGGTTTTATAAGAATCTGGTGAGGGCTGTAGCTGAGAGTGTAAAAGACAATCAAAAGATCAGTGGCTGTCAGGGACTGCAGACGATATATCCAACGAGGATATACCTGTTTATAGCCTCTCTACAGTCCTTTCTGTTGGCAAACTCCAGGCAGTCTCTCCTACCCTCTCCCTCTCGCCTTGGTCATCTTCTTCGTATTCTCCTTTTCCTTCTTCTTCTCCCCAGAATTAGAGGTCTAGTTTACAGATCAAAAGCTTAATGAAGTGTGCTAAAATCATGTCTGTAGGTGGTGATGAGAGCAATGGTATCCTAAGTCATTAATATACTCTTGGTGTTCATTTGCTTAGTTCGGCAACTTTTAAAAACTAAAAGCTGTTATCTTAAAAAAAAAAAAAAAACGTAGTTAAGTCAAGAGTAGAAAATGCCTAAGGTGTGTGAGAAACAGTGTATCAAGCAAAGGAAGTCTGTATAAAGCCAGCCAATTCAATCCTGCAAGCAAGGGATATTGGTACATTTTACCAGAAAGTGCATATATTCTTTCATTCAATAATTCTGTATCTTGAAGCTCTGTGTTGTTTTACACAAGTGCAGAGCAAGGTACTACATCGTGTGGTTTATAGTCTTCAGAGGGAGCACAGTTGTGTACTTCTGAAAGATGTGTCACGATTCTGACATGGCGGCCAGTCCCCACACCCAAGAATAATTTGGTGCCAAAAGTCCACGTGTCCTGCAGGTCACTTCTGAGCGATGCCAAGTTGCTGGGAGGACAGCAGCTATGTGAGTGGGCATTCATGCCGATGCGTATGGTGTTTACAAACTGCAATTCAAACTAAGAAACCAGACAAATTTTGCTTGTAAATATTTGCAATCTGTTACTTAGATAATTGCTTCATCCACATTGGGATATATTTTTAGGCATCTAACAACGCAGACAGGCTCACTTGCCATAGTGAAGTGAGAGATGTTTATTTAACACCAGTAATCAATGTAACAAAACACTCACTATATTAATCATCTTAACTTATTTGAAAGAACAAAGCCATGAGTTTATAACACATCTTTTGTGTCTTTAAGCATGATGAATACTGGTTTGGTGGCTTTATTTCTTATGGTGTATCTTCCTGATTTTCTTTGAAATTCTGGATTCAAAAACAAGCTAGAAATATCTCTCCTTTTTACCATCAAGAAGAACTTGAGTAGAATTGGAATTCTTTAGTTCTTAAGCATTTCCTAGTATTTACCAGTCAAGTCATCTGAGCCTGTCATTATTTTTATAGTTAGATTTGTAACTACAAATACAAATTTTTAAATAGATATGTTGATATAGTTTCTGTATTTTCCCTTTAGTCAGCTTAGTAGTTTGTGTTACATAAGGAGTTTTCCTTTTTTTTTTTTCCATTTTTGTGTAATGACTTCAATTTATGGGCATAAATTGAAGAATTTTCATTAAACATTGTGTACACCATCACACTATGTCTCAGTTCAGTTGCTCAGTCGTGTCTGACTCTTTGTGATACACACCAGGCCTGCCTGTCCCGGAGTTTACACAAACTCAAGTCCACTGAGTCAGTGATGCCATCCAACCATCTCATCGTCTGTCATCCCCTTCTCCTGCCCTCAATCTTTCCCAGAATCAGGGCCTTTTCAAATGAGTCAGGTCTTTGCATCAGGTGGCCAAAGGATTGGAGTTTCAGCTTCAACATTAGTCCTTCCAATGAACATTCAGGACTGATTTCCTTTAGAATGGACTGGCTGCATCTCCTTGTAGTCCAAGGGACTCTCAAGAGTCTTCTCCTACACCACAGTTCAAAAGCATCAGTTCTTCGGAGCTCAGCTTTCTTTATAGTACAAATCTCACATCCATACATGACCACTGGAAAAACCATAGCTTTGGCTAGATGGTCCTTTGTGGACTAAGTAATGTCTCTGCTTTTTAATATGCTGTCTAGGTTGGTCATAACTTTTCTCCCAAGGAGTAAGGGTCTTTTAATTTCATGGCTGCAGTCACTATCTGCAGTGATTTTGGAGCCCCCCAAAATAAAGTCTTCCCCTGTTTCCATTGTTTCTCATCTATTTGCCATGAAGTGATGGGACCAGATGCCATGATCTTAATTTTCTGAATGTTGAGCTTTAAGCCAACTTTTTCACTCTCCTCT
Source organism: Bos indicus x Bos taurus (assembly GCF_003369695.1). Lineage (NCBI taxonomy): Eukaryota > Metazoa > Chordata > Mammalia > Artiodactyla > Bovidae > Bos > Bos indicus x Bos taurus. The sequence goes on along the minus strand of NC_040083.1, from coordinate 3,651,683 downwards.
TTCACTTTCATCAAGAGGCTCTTTAGTTCTTCTTCACTTTCTGCCATAAGTGTGGTGTCATCTGCATATCTGAGGTTCTTGATATTTCTCCAATCTTGATTCCAGCTTATGCTTCATCCAGCCCAGTGTTTCTCATGATGTACTTTGCATATAAATTAAATAAACACAGTGACAATATACAGCCTTGACGTATTCCTATTCCTTTTTGGAACCAGTCTGTTGTTCCATGTCCAGTTCTAACTGTTGCTTCCTGACCTGCATACAAATTTCTCAAGAAGCAGGCCAGGTGGTCTGGTATTCCCATCTCTTTCAGAATTTTCCACAGTCTATTGTGATCCACACAGTCAAAGGCTTTGGCATAGTCAATAAAGCAGAAGTAGATGTTTTTCTGGATGTTGATGTTTCTAGATGTTTTTAGATGATCCAGAGGATGTTGGAAATTTGATCTGTGGTTCCTCTGCCTATTCTTTTTTTTTTTTAATCAAAAAATATTTTTATTGGAGTATAGTATATTGTGTTAGTTTCAGGTGTACAGCAAAGTAAATTAGTGATACATATACATATCTCTCTTCTTTTTTAGATTCTTTTCCAGTATATATGTTTTTATAGAGTATTGAGTAGAGTTCCCTGTGTTATACAGTAGGTTCTTTTTTTTTTTCCACTTGGTAAGTTGATTTTATTTTATTTTTTTATTTTATTTTATTTTTAAACTTTACATAATTGTATTAGTTTTGCCAAATATCAAAATGAATCTGCCACAGGTATACATGTGTTCCCCATCCTGAACCCTCCTCCCTCCCCATACCATCCCTCTGGGTCGTCCCAGTGCACTAGCCCCAAGCATCCAGTATCATGCATCGAACCTGGACTGGCATCTCATTTCATACATGATATTTTACATGTTTCAATGCCATTCTCCCAAATCTTCCCACCCTCTCCCTCTCCCATAGAGTCCATAAGACTGTTCTATACATCAGTGTCTCTTTTGCTGTCTCGTACACAGCTTGAACATCTGTAAGTTCACAGTTTCCATAATGCTGAAGTCTGCCTTGGAGAATTTTGAGCATTACTTTAGTAGTGTGTGAGATGAGTGCAATTGTGTAGTAGTTTGAACATTCTTTGGCATTGCCCTTCTTTGGGATTGGAATGAAAACTGACCTTTTCCTGTCCTGTGGCCACTGCTGACTTTTCCAAATTTGCTGGTGTATTGAGTGCAGCACTTTCACAGCATCATCGTCCAGAATTTTAAATAGCTTAACTGGAATTCCATCACTTCCACTAGCTTTGTTCGTAGTGATGCTTCCTAAGGCCCACTTAACTTCGCTTTCCAAGATGTCTGGCTCTAGGCGAGCCAGACACTATGTCTAAAATAGGTCAAAAATTTAAGTTCATAAACTCTGATTTTCAAAGTTGTAACAATATTGGACTCATAATCACTGTGGTGCTATAGATTAACTTCGGCAATAGGAGCTTACTTGTCAGATAAAATGACTATGCCAATGACTGAGTTGAAACTAAGTACTGAGTTGGCCAAGTAACTCATTTGGATTTTTCTGTGCCATCTTACAGAAACAGCCAGCCATCTTTTTGGCCAACCCAATGTTATACAGAAATGGCAGTGTGTTGCCATTTCTGTATAACAGAAGTTGCCACCACAACATAAGGTGACTACTTTAAACATACTAAGAAAAGAATACAGGGTGCAACCAAGGTAAGTATGAGGAGACCCTAGTTAAACTAGAGAAAAAGGAGGCTCTGTCTCCCAATATAGGTTTCTTCACTGTCACAAAAAACATGCATTTGAGCAAACTCTGGGAGATGAGGGGAGAACAGAAGAATCTGATGTGCTGAAGTCTGTGGGGTCTCAGAGCTGGACACAACTGAGCAACTGAACAGCCACAACAACACTTACACAAAGGATCCAATTTTGTCTCACTAGTTTCATTTTTTAATAGGTTCAACTTAAAAACTAGACAATATGTAACAAAGGTAACTTCATTGCTCCACCAAAAATCGGTGTTTTAACTTTTTCTCATTCTTTCCTTTCCATTATTGAGAATTTTTTCCTCTCAGAGGAGTTCAATACAAGTATATGCTGCTGCTGCTGCTAAGTCGCTTCAGTCGTGTCCGACTCTGTGCAACCCCATAGATGGCAGCCCACCAGGCTCCCCTGTCCCTGGGATTTTCCAGGCAAGAACACTGGAGTGGGGTGTCATCGCCTTCTCTGTGGTACAAGTATACAGTGTCTGAGTAATGTTAAACAGTTTCACACCTCTTTGTAAAGCATTCCATTTTAAATAGTGATGTAAGTGGCCTGAGTTATTTATAAATTTTATAATCTCGTATTAAAGGAAATAGGTTGGCTGTTTAGCTAAGCCTCCAGAGATTCCTAATGCATAGGGTCTTCCCTAAGGACTGCATTGAATTGTCTTTCTTTTGTTTCATCTTGAAAAGCCTTCTTTCAGGTGGCTCTTTGGGGCCTGTGATCCTGATTCTCTCTGTCATAAATCAATTTTGAGCAGTGCTACTGGGAAAACTTTGAGTGTATTATGCTTCCCAATGTGTAGCATACCTTCTCTGCATATAAATTAATTGAGAAATATCCACCCCACTGTCACAGTCACATTGTTTTTTAAGAGGAGCTCCCCTCTCTGGAGAGCTGGCGGTGTTCCAAGAAGCCCTGGCTTTGAATTACCTGAGTAAAAGCTACTGCCGGAAATGAAGCACAGAAATTCCATCAGGAGCATTATCCTCAGAGCAATCCATTGCATCACATGTTGTTTCTGCTCTCTGCTACTTGATGTATGTCTAATTCTAACCCAGTAGACACCACATTTGTGCTTAAGCAGTGGGAGTTGATCATTATAAGAAATCCACTTGCATAAAGCTTAGAGGTTCCAGGCAGTATAAATTATCCAGGGAACAATTTTTTTACTCTCCATGTTACAAATTAAGGGGTGCATTTTTCTATTAAATTGAATTTTCTAAGCAAGGATAAGAACTTGCACTCAACAAGCAGCCATGGATGAATATTGTTTACTCGCTAAGTCCTGTCTAGCGCTTTGTGACCCCATGGACTGTAGCCCGCCAGGCTCCTCTGCCTATGGAATTTTTCAGGCAAGAACACTGGAGAAGGTTGCAAAGAAGTTGGACAAGACTGAGTGCACCTGTACCCGCACATGCGTATATATATATATAATATATATATATAAATGTATTTATATATGATAAACATATAGAATTATTTTGGTATATACTATATATTATGTGCTGTGCTGTGCTTAGTCACTCAGTTGTATCTGACTCTTTGTGACCGCATGGACTGTAGCCTGCCAGGCTCCTCCATCCATGGGATTCTCCAGGCAAGAAATCTGGTGTTGGTAGCCATTTCCTTCTCCAGAGGATCTCCCCAAACCCAGGTCTCCTGCATTGCAGGTAGATTCTTTACTGTTTGAGCCACTAGGGAAGCCTCCTAACCTCATGGAGCCCTGTTAAATTACAGTATACTCTAATTTTGATGTTAGTCTCTATTATACTCAAGAAATACCTTAGCAACTTTTACTTGGGAATGCATAGGAGTTGTTTTGTTTTGTTTTGTTTTGTTTTTCAGCAGAATGGAACACTAAAAGCAACTTGATATAAATAAAACTGATTTTAATGCATCATTGTGCTCAAAAGAAAAAAAAATGTATTAAAATCTCCTACTCAATCCCACTTCCCCCAAACAGGAGAGTAGACAGAAGTAATGTGTATGAAGAAACTGGCAGAGAGAAATAAGTAAACAGAGACCCCAGTGTCTGGGAGCAGATGCCTTTATCAGCATTGCATCTCTTCAGGAGCCCTGGGCCAGAAGCAAGGTGGAAGAACTCCCTGAGTCTCACACTTTAATTCAAGGATGCTCAACGGGTGCAAAGGTCTCACTGTTCAACTCTCAAACTTCCCAATGGAAGACTTCAATTGTCTCTCATTGGAATTAGCCTAATGAGTCCCCACAATAAAAGTACAGATATGAACTCATTACTAACAATTGCCAAATAAGAAACAAGTAGTTATGAATAGATTCACAGAAAAAAAAAATGAACACATTTAGAACCTTAGGACTTTTATACCCTGGAATATAGAAAATATATTTAGAGTAAGTGTACACAAATGTTTACAGAGAAAAAGATGGGACTCATTAAGATGATCATGCAACAGGGGACTATTGAGATGTTTAGGACAGTGTAAATAAAAGCCCAACTTTGTTTTATAAGCTAAAAGTATATTAATATATAATAAGGTAAAATTTAAATTAATGGTAAAATAGCATATAAAGTACAACTGAAGAGAGAATTACTGAACCCTGGGATAGATTGAAAACCCACTCTGCAGTTAGATGTGTGGCCCTCTATTAAAGCAGCTTGGTTCAGTTTGTCATTTTAGGACATCAGACTTACATGTTTGTGGTCATCTGCTATGTATCAACAGAAAACTAATACAGTGTATTAGTTGACTGTATGCTTAGTCACTCAGTCATGTCTGACTCTTTGCAACCCCCTGGACTGTAGCCCACCAGGCTCTTCTGTCTATGGAATTTTTCAGGCAAGAACTCTGGGATGGATTGCCATTTCCTACTCCAGTGGATCTTCCCAGCCTAGAGATTGAACCCACATCTCTTGTGTGTCCTGCATTGCAAGGCAAATTCTTTACCACTGTACTACCTGGGAAGCCCAAGTTTACATTATAGGATAACTGTAACATTTCAAACAGAAGAGAAGCAACTTAAAAGCTGGCAGAGAGTAAAAACACATCTATAGATAACACTGATGTTGGACATGTTATTAACAATAAATGGAAACATAAAGAGTGTGAATAATAGCTTCAAACTGCCCACAGGAAATAATTTGCAACTTAGAACTGCACATGACACAACTCTCTAACAAGAATGAAACAAACATCTCCAGTTTAACTGGAGTCAAAGAGAATTTTTAACCAGCAAACTTCTCCTTAGGCAACTTTTAAGAATACATGGAAGAAGCTAAATGGTCTCAGCAGTATGATATGAAATATGAAAAAAAAAAGATGAACAAAAATTTGATAAAGATAAATATAAACAAGCATTATGAATAAAATAACATGAATAAAAATAATGTCTAACTGATACGATTAAAAAATGAACAAAACTAACTTGAATTGGCCATGTTTCCCTGAGGAAGAGTTTAAGCAAAGAGAAAACTCATCTTAGAGGCAGATATGAGAGAGATGGTTAATATTTAGTGAACGTCTGATATGTACCAGACACTGTGCATACCTTTTACAAGTTTTATTCAATACTCAAAGCAGCGCTATGCGTATAATATTAATAGCATTCCCATTTTGAAATAGAAGAAAGCAAAGCATAGAAAGTAGAGTTAGAGTCCAAAATGGGCAGACAGGTCACAGTAACTATATTTTGACCCCTAAATACTGTAACATCTCAGATGTTTTTAAATGGTCAGCTATAAATTGGCACTTACCATTGGTATTGCCTCTACCTCTACAAGCATTAAATCATATGCTGCTGAAGCTGTCAATTTTCAATAGTCCCTGAAAAAAGTTCAAGGTAGAGAGCAGAAAAGAGTCACTCTGTGCTCTCTAGTTAGATATTTTCAGGAGATGATTCTTTGGGCACAGTTATTGCATATCCTTGTATCTAGATAAGCACTAAAACCCTTCATGGTGGCTTCTATTCCTTGTGACTAGTGGCAAACTTCTGCAAAAATATATGTGCTTGATCACATGCACTCCTTCTTTGCCAAAATTACATATACACTGAACTTTTGTCCTGTCTCTTTGCAACAGTTTCTCAGAGCTATCTGAAACACTGTATCCCAGGCTATAGTGTTCATTTTGCCCCAAATAAAACTTAACTCACAAGTCTCAATTTGTGTATTTTATTTTAAACTGACATAGGTAATGAAGCATTATATAAGGACTTTCTTATCTTTTATGTCCAGAGGAGGTGGGGAAATACTCCTAACACAAGTATTGATAGAAGAAATGGAAATATATTTAAAAAAATATCAACTATATGTAAACCAGTTATTTAATTTTTAAAGCATTTCGATTATTAAATATTTACCTATACGAGACCAGACCAACTATCTGACAAATGTCAGCATAATAAATACTGTTAAGGGAATGGTCATGGTCTAATGGGAATGCATTTCAGCTCTATTATACTGTATTTGAGTGACTCTGGGTCATTCTGAGTCTTTGACTTTTTAAAATGTTATAAAGTGGGTGGATAAAACCAAAAGCTCCACCTATTAGCCACAGGATACAAGAACAAAATTAGAAAATAATATTAAAAAATAAGGATTAAAACCATGGGTGAACCCTCTGGGTGAGATAATCATGTAATCTTCTTAAGAATGATCATGCTGTTTTACAGACAAAGAAAAAGCAAAAAGTATTTTTATTTTTATTTGTTTGCACCATTACATAAAATCCCAAGGAAAATGGAAGCATCAAATTCATTATGCTATGCTACGCTAAGTCACTTCAGTCGTGTCCAACTCTGTGTGACCCCATAGACGGCAGCCACCAGGCTCCCCCGTCCCTGGGATTCTCCAGGCAAGAACACTGGAGTGGGTTGCCATTTCCTTCTCCAATGCATGAAAGTGAAAAGTGAAAGCGAAGTTGCTCAGTCGTGTCTGACTCTTAGCAACCCCATGGATTGCAGCCTACCAGGCTCTTCCATCCATGGGATTTTTCCAGGCAAAAGTACTGGAGTGGGGTGCCATTGCAATGTTCTAATTAAGAATGGATTTGTCAAACATCTAAAGCTGCTGCTGTTGCTAAGTAGCTTCAGTCCTGTCCGAGTCTATGCGACCCCATAGATGGCAGCCTACCAGGCTCCTCCATCCCTGGGATTCTCCAGGTAAGAATACTGGAGTGGGTTGTCATTTTCTTTTCCGATGCATGTATGCGAGAGAGCAAAAGAGATACAGATGTATAGAACAGACTTTTGGACTCTGTGGGAGAGGGAGAGGGTGGGATGATTTGGGAGAATGGCATTGAAACATGTATAATATCATATATGAAACGAATCTCCAGTCCAGGTTCGATGCATGATATTGGATGCTTGGGGCTGGTGCACTGAGATGACCCAGAGGGATGGTACCGGGAGGGGGTTCAGGATGGGGAACACGTGTATACCCGTGGCAGATTCATATTGATGTATGGCAAAACCAATACAATATTGTAAAGTAATTAGCCTCCAATTAAAATGAATAAATTTATATTAGAAAGTGAAAAGTGAAAGTGAATTCGTTCAGTCATATCCGACTCTTAGCAACCCCATGGACAGCAGCCTACCAGGCTCCTCCATCCATGGGATTTTCCAGGCAAGAGTACTGGAGTGGGTTGCCATTGCTTTCTAAACAAACATCTAATACTATGGAATAAATAGTAACAGCTTGTATTTTTTTTTATATCTGTGTCTCTTCTTTAGAACCAGAAGCACTTCACTATCCATTTAAAACCTCTATTTTAAGCCACACTAAGTACAATATTTATTAAATGTCTTCTTCCAGAAGCAAACTTAAAAGTGCTCAAAATTTGGAGGCATGGAACACCTGCTGCTGCTGCTGCTGCTAAGTCGCTTCAGTCGTGCCTGACTTTGTGCGACCCCATAGACGGCAGCCCACCAGGCTCCCCCGTCCTTGGGATTCTCCAGGCAAGAACACTGGAGTGGGTTGCCATTTCCTTCTCCAACGCATGAAAGTGAAAAGGGAAAGTGAAGTCGCTCAGTTGTGTCCGATTCTAGCAACCCCATGGACTGCAGCCTACCAGATTCCTCTGTCCATGGGATTTTCCAGACAAGAGTACTGGAGTGGGGTGCCATTGCCTTCTCCGCATGGAACACCTAAATATTCCTTATTACCCTTTAGAGGTATCTGGGACTAAAGGACTTATTCACAACAAATACGCTTGTTCTAAAGGGAAAGAGGGGCTTCCCTGATGGCTCAGTGGTGAAGAATCTGCCTGCCAACGCAGGGGACATGATTTTGATCACTCGTCTGGGAGTGAACATCCCACATGCCACAGGGCAACTAAGTCAGGCACCACAACTGCTGAAACCCATGAAGCTAGAGCCCGTGCTTTGCAACAAGAGAAGCATCACAGTGAGAAGCCCACAAACTACAACTAGAGGGTAGCCCCTGCTCTCGGCATCTGGAGAAAGTCTGCGCAGCAATGAAGACCCAGCGAAGCCAAAACAAATGAATAAAGGACATGCATCTCTACTTTTATATTCAGAGTAATGCCAGAGTTTACTTTTGAAATAAGCAAGCTATTTATTTATTTTTATTTATTGTTCTGGTTTTCATTGACAACACAGCACCACAGACAGCAGTCAGTAAGAGAAGCACCATCTGCAGTGACTTTGGAAGCAATCATAAAACAGAATAAAAGTTGATCTGTTCTTATCATTACCGTATTATTACTGTGAGTCAGTACCTCAGGACAATTTCAGTGATGGAGTGCTTGCGCCTACCCAGGCAGACCACTCTTACCAACCTCATTGTCCACCTGCTTGCTCTGTGCATTCTTGAATTGCATCGCCATACAAATATACTTGGATTTGGAAATCCTCAGGTCTCTCAGTTTTATGTCAATAGGACGGGAGCAGATTAAAACGTGTAATAACACCCGAGTAACTTAGAAGTAAAATTATGATGCTACTGTTTACATCATGATTAAATAAAAACATACAATTTCAGAAATAGAAGTTGTAGAATTAAAAAGAAACTATTAAGGTCCTATTGAATAAAACAGTCTGCCAGTGGTGATGGTTTCTTATATTAAGTGTGCTTAATATATATTTTCTTATATTAAGTGACCAAAAAAGTTAAATATTCAGATAACTGGAAATCTGTATTATTCATTTGCTGTTCTATTTTTATATATTTGCAGTGACTTCTTCATTTCCAAAATGCAAGTATACACATTGTTATTTTACTGCAAAAGGTGGTTAGTACTTTCTAGCTACTTGGGATAATTTCAAGATCCTTTATTATCTTACATTTGCAGAATACTTAGAAAGCTGGAATAAAACACTGAAGGCCTAGGGCACACAGGCCTTGTCTCAGAAGGGATTTCATGATGAAGAATTTGCATGGATATTGTAATTAAAATGCACCACATCATTTGAAGAACAGCTGCAGAAAAATGTGCATGTCCCTTTAAATAGTTACTCTCAATTGTAAAAGGGAATTCCAGAGGCTGATGCTGAATTTGTTGTTGTTGTTCAGTCACTAAGTCATATCCAACCCTTTGTGACCCCTTGGATTGCAGCACACCAGGCTTCTCTGATCTTCACTATCTCCCAAGTTTGCTCAAACTCAAGTCCACCGAGTCGATGATGCCATCCATCCATCTCATCCTCTGTTGCCACATTCTCCTGCCGTAAATCTTTCCCAGCATCAGGGTCTTTTCCAATGAGTTGGCTCTTTACATCAGGAGGCCAAAGTATTGGAGCTTCAACTTCTTCAGTATCAGTGCTTCTGTTGCAAAGTTCTTCTGTTGAAAAGTTTCTAGGCCCTAATCAGACTTTCAAACCTGGGGATCCAACAAAGGGACTTAGGATGTCCAGGGAATCTGACTTGGAAGGGCAGAGGGATTTGATGACAGAACTTCCACAGGACTGGGGGAAGCAGAGACTCTTGGAGAGTACAAACAAAACTTTGTGAGCACCAAGACCCAGGGGAAAGAAGCAGTGATCCCCCAGGAGATGCTGATTCAGGCATTTCTAAATACCTGGCAGACTATGGCGGTTAACTTCTTCAACAGAAACAGAATTTATAATTTGTCATTATCTATTGTTGGTGTAGAATGGCATTTGTCCTACTAAATTTGGAGCATAAAGACCATTTTTATAGTTGTTAGATTTAAAAAATACTCAACTCAACTCTACCTAGATGAAGACTGATGTGGGCATATGATGTTTTCAATAAGAACAAGAGAAAATTCTTCTTTATGGTCACTTAGTGACCTTAAGTTATTTTAGTATAAAGGAAAAAAATTATAAATGACAGATATTTATTTTTCATTTGTCACATTGCTGGCCCAATTTAACTTCAATATATTGCTTTCTCCCTTAAATTCTATCTTGTTAATTTACATTTATTTTTAAAAAATATTTATCCAGTTTGCATTTCCTTTCACTTTTCTTGCACAGTGTTCTTATACTGACATCCTTACTGCTTTTCCTGGGATGTTGGAAGATCAGAAAAAAGACATAAGATGTCTGGATCTTAAACAAGTTTAATTCTACTCTTGTTTTCTCAAAGAAATGGACTATAAACAATCAAATTACATGAAAGGACACAACGTCTCTGGTAGTTGGGAGGAAGTTTTATTTTTAATATTTTTAAAAAGGATGAATTTTCAAATTCTATTTTTAATTGGAGAATAATTGCTTTACAATGTTATGTTGGGTTCTGCCATCTGTCAACATGAGTGAGCCATAGGTATAGATATGTCCCTTCCCTCTGGAACATCCCTCCCACTTCCCACCCCATCCCACTCCTCTAGATTGTCATGAAGCACTGGATTTGAGCTCCCTGCATAATACAGTAAATTTCCACTGGCTATCTTATTTTATACATTATAATGTATATGTTTCAATGCCACTCCCTTAATCCATTCTGCCTCACACCAGTCAGAAAGGACATCATCAAAAAATCTGCAAACAATAAAGCCCAGAAAGGGTGTGGAGGAAAAGGAATCCTCTTGCACTGTTAGTGGGAATGCATATTGATACAGCCACTAGGGAGGAGTATGGAGATTCCTTAAAAACCTAGGAATAAAATTGACATATGACTCAAAATTCCACTACTGGGCATATACTCTGAGGAAACCACAATTGACATAGACACATGTACCCCAGTGTTCATCACAGCTCTGTTTATGATAGCCAGGACATGGAAACAATTTAACTCTCCATCCACAGATGAATGGGCAAAGAAGTGATACATATACACAGTGGAATATTATTCAACCATAAAAATGTTGAGATATTTTAAATTTATATAATCACAGTATTAAACTCTAAGATCTGTAATTTATTCTTTTTTCAAGCAGACTTTGGTTTGCATTTTGTTTTGCCTTCCTGAGTTTTTCAACATACATTATTCTTTTTAGAGAAGATTCAGATTCACAGGAAAATTGAGAGGAAGGTACAGGATTTCCCCATATATTCTGCATCACTAAAAAGGCAGAACCTCCCTCATAATCAACATTCCCCACCTGAGTGGTACATATTTTGCAATTCATGAAGCTACAATGACCTACCATAGTCACTCAAGGTCCATAGATTTCCCATCATTCACTCTTAATTTTGTGGATCACAATAAACTGTGGAAAATTCTGAAAGAGATGGGAATACCAGACCACCTGATCTGCCTCTTGAGAAATTTGTATGCAGGTCAGGAAGCAACAGTTAGAACTGGACATGGAACAACAGACTGGTTCCAAATAGGACAAGGAGTTCGTCAAGGCTGTATATTGTCACCCTGTTTATTTAACTTATATGCAGAGTACATCATGAGAAATGCTGGACTGGAAGAAACACAAGCTGGAATCAAGATTGCTGGAAGAAATATCAATAACCTCAGATATGCAGATGACACCACCCTTATGGCAGAAAGCGAAGAGGAACTCAAAAGCCTCTTGATGAAAGTGAAAGTGGAGAGTGAAAAAGTTGGCTTAAAGCTCAACATTCAGAAAACGAAGATCATGGCATCTGGTCCCATCACTTCATGGGAAATAGATGGGAAAACAGTGGAAACAGTGTCAGACTTTATTTTTCTGGGCTCCAAAATCACTGCAGATGGTGACTGCAGCCATGAAATTAAAAGACGCTTACTCCTTGGAAGGAAAGTTATGACCAACCTAGATAGCATATTCAAAAGCAGAGACAGTACCCAACCAGTCCATTCTGAAGGAGATCAGCCCTGGGATTTCTTTGGAAGGAATGATACTAAAGCTGAAACTCCAGTACTTTGGCCACCTCATGCGAAGAGTTGACTCACTGGAAAAGACTCTGATGCTGGGAGGGGTTGGGGGCAGGAGGAGAAGGGGATGACAGTGGATGAGATGGCTGGATAGCATCGCTGACTCGATGGAGGTGAGTCTGAGTGAACTCCAGGAGTTGGTGATGGACAGGGAGGCCTGGCGTGCTGCGAATCATGGGGTCGCAAAGAGTCGAACACGACTGAGAGACTGATATGATCTGATCTGAGTTCCGTTAAATATGTAATGACTGATTCAAATATATACTTTTTATGGCTGAGCAATATTCTATTGTATATATGTACCATGACTTCTTTATCCATTCCTCTGTCTATGGACATCTAGATTGCATCCATGTCCTTCAGTTTAGTTCAGTTCAGTTGCTCAGTCATGTCTGACTCTTTGCAACTCCAAGGATTGCAACATGCCAGGCTTCCCTGTCCATCACAAACTCCTGGAACTTGCTCAGACTCATATCCATTGAGTTGGTGATGTCATCTAACTGTCTCATCCTCTGTCATCCATTCTCCTCCTGCCTTCAATCTTCCCCAGCATTAGGGTCCATTACAAGGAGACAATTCTTCACATCAGGTGGTCAAAGTATTGGAGCTTCAGCTTCAGCATCAGTCCTTCCAATGAATATTCAGGATTCATCTCCTTTAGGATTAGCTGGTTTGATCTCCCTGCTGTCCAAGAGACTCTCAAGAGTTTTCTCCAACACCCCAGTTCAAAAGCATTAATTCTTTGCCCCTCAGTTTTCTTTGTGGTCCAACTCTCACATCCTTACATGACTGCTAGAAAAATCATAGCCTTGAATAGATGGACCTTTGTCAGTAAAGTAATGACTCTGCTTTTTTTTTTTTTTTTTTTAGATTTTATTTATTTTTTATTTTTTCCAATTTTATTTTCTTTTTTATTATTATTTTTATTACTTTACAATGTTGTATTGGTTTTGCCATACATCAACATGCATCTGTCACAGGTGTACACGTGTTCCCCATCCTGAACCCCCCTCCCACCTCCCGCCCCATACCATCCTCTGGGTCATCCCAGTGCACCAGCCCCAAGCTTCCTGTATCCTGCATCGAACCTGGACTGGTGATATTCGTTTCTTATATGATATTATACATGTTTTAATGCCATTCTCCAAAATCATCCCCTCTCCCTCTCCCACAGAGTCCAAAAGACTGTTCTATACATCTGTGTCTCTTTTGCTGTCTCGCATACAGGGTTGTCATTACCATCTTTCTAAATTCCATATATATGCTTTAGTATACTGTATTGGTGTTTTCATCCACCTCATTAGAACTGATTCAAATGTATTCTTTTTAATGGCTGAGTAATACTCCATTATGTATATGTACACAGCTTTCTTATCCATTTATATGCTGATGGACATTTAGGTTGCTTCCACGTCCTGGCCATTATAAATAGTGCTGCAATGAACACTGGGGTACACGTGTCTCTTTCAATTCTGGTCTCCTCTCTGTGTATGCCCAGCAGTGGGATTTCTGGGTCGTATGGCAGTTCTATTTCCAGTTTTTTAAGGAATATCCACACTGTTCTCCATAGTGGCTGAACTAGTTGCATTCCCACCAACAGTGTAAGAGGGTTCCCTTTTCTCCACATCCTCTCCAGCATTTATTGCTTGTAGACTTTTGGATTGCAAACATTCTGACTGGTGTGAAATGGTACCTCATTGTGGTTTTGATTTGTATTTCTTTGATAATGAGTGATGTTGAGCATCTTTTCATGTGTTTGTTAGCCATCTGTGTGTCTTCTTTGGAGAAATGTCTAGTTCTTTGGGCCATTTTTTGATTGGGTCATTTATATTTCTGGAATTAGCTGCAGGAGTTGCTTGTATATTTTTGAGATTAGTTGTTTGTCAGTTGCTTCATTTGTTATTATTTTCTCCCATTCTGAAGGCTGTCTTTTCACCTTGCTAAAGACTCCACCAGAAAATTACTAGAGCTAGTCAATGAATATAGTAAATTTGCATGATATAAAATCAACACACAGAAATCCTTTGCATTCCTATACACTAATAATGAGAAAATAGAAAGAGAAATTAAGGAAACAATTACATTCACCATTGCAACGAAAAGAATAAAATAGTTAGGAATATATCTACCAAAAGAAACGAAAGGCTTATATATAGAAAACTATAAAACACTGATGAAAGAAATCAAAGAGAACACTAATAGATGGAGAAATATACCATGTTCATGGATTGGAAGAATCAATATAGTGAAAGTGAGTATATTACCCAAAGCAATCTATAGACTCAATGCAATCCCTATCAAGCTACCAACGGTATTCTTCACAGAGCTAGAACAAATAATTTCACAATTTGTATGGAAATACAAAAGACCTCGAATAGCCAAAGCAATCTTGAGAAAGAAGAATGGAACTGGAGGAATCAACCTGCCTGACTTCAGGCTCTACTACAAAGCCACAGTCATCAAGACAGTATGGTACTGGCACAAAGACAGAAGATCAATGGAACAAAATAGAAAGCCCAGAGATAAATGCACTCACCTATGGACACCTTATCTTTGACAAAGCAGGCAAGAATACACAATAGAGAAAAGACAATCTCTTTAACAAGTGATGCTGGGAAAACTGGTCAACCACTTGTAAAAGAATGAAACTAGAACACTTTCTAACACCATAGACAAAAATAAACTCAAAATGGATTAAAGATCTAAACATAAGACCAGAAACTATAAAACTCTTAGAGGAGAACATAGGCAAAACACTCTCTGACATACGGAGAACATAGGCAAAACACTCTCCGACATACGGAGAACAGAGGCAAAACACTCTCCGACATACATCACAGCAGGATCCGCTAGGACCCAACTGGCAGAATATTGGAAATAAAAGCAAAAATAAACAAATGGGATCTAATTAAAATTAAAAGCTTCTGTACAACAACAACAACAAAATCTATAAGCAAGTTGAAAAGACTCTGCTTTTTAAAATGCTGTCTAGGTTGGTCATAGCGTTTCTTCCAAGAAGCAAGCGTCTTTTAATTTCATGGCTGCAGTCACCATCTGCAGTGATTCTGGAGCCAAAGAAAATAGAATCTCTCTCTGTTTCATTGTTTTACAATCTATTTGCCATGAAATGATGGGGTGGGATGCCGTCTTTGTTTTCTGAATGCTGAGTTTTAAGCAAGCTTTTTCCCTCTCATCTTTCACTTTCATCAAGAGGCTCTTTAGTTCCTCTTTGCTTTCTGCCATAGGGTGGTGTCATCTGCATATCTGAGGTTATTGATATTTCTCTGCGCAATCTTGATTCCAGTTTGTGCTTCATCCAGCCCAGCGTTTTTCATGATGTACTCTGCACAAAGTTAAATAATCAGGGTGACAATATACAGCCTTGACATACTCCTTTCCCGATCTGGAAACAGTCTATTGTTCCATGTCTGGTTCTAACTGTTGCATTTGACCTACATACAGATTTCTCAGAAGGCAGATAAGGTGGTCTGGCATTTCCATCTCTTTACGAATTTTCCACAGTTTGTTGTGATCCACACAGTCAAAGGCTGTAAGGTAGTCAATGAAGCAGAAGCCTTACTGGAATTCTCTTGCTTTTTCTATGATCTGGCAGATGTTGGCAAGTTGATCTCTGGTTTCTTTAGCTTTTTTAAATCCAACTTGAGCATCTGGAAGTTCTTGGTTCACATACTTTTGAAGCCTAGCTTCAAGAATTTTGAGAATTTCTTTGCTATCATGTGAAATGAGTGTAATTGTATGGTAGTTTGAGCATTCTTTGAAATTACCTTTGTTTGGGACTAGAGTGAGAACAGACCTTTTCCCGTCCTGTGGCCACTGCTGAGTTTTTCAAGTTTGCTGATATATTGAGTGCAGCACTTTCACAGCATCATCTTTTAGGATTTGAAATAGCTCAACAGTAATTCCATCACCTCCACTAGCTTTGTTCTTATTGATGCTTCCTAAGGAAAACTTGACTTCACACTCCAGGATGTCTGGCTCTAGATGTATGATCATACCACCATTGTTATCTGGGTCACTAAGATCTTTTTTTATAGTTCTTCTGTGTATTCTTGCCACCTCTTCTTAATATTTTCTGCTTCTGTTAGGTCTGTACCATTTCTGTCCTTCATTGTACCCATCTTTGCATGAAATGTTCCCTTGTTATCTCTGATTTTCTTGAAGAGATTTTTAGTCTTTCTGTTTGTATTTTCCCATTCTATGGTAGGGGTGATGGTGGTGATGGCAGCTTCCTTCAACAGGGCTTATGCCAGGACTGTTGTGTTCAGTGCCCCAACAGAGCAGCAGGCCACATCTTTGCCAGAACCTCCTGGCCACTCACAGGCATGTCTGGCTGTGTCTTTTGTGGGGGTCACTGCTTCTTTCTCCTGGGTCCTGGAACACACAAGGTTTTGTTTGTGTCCTCCAAAGTCTGTTTCCCCAGTGCTATGTAACATTTGGCAGCTCTATGGTGGGGCTAATGGTGACCTCCTCCAAGAGGGCTTATGCCATACCTACCCAACAGTATTGCATAGGAACCTGGAATGTTAGGTCCATGAATCAAGGTATATTGGAAGTGGTCAAACAGGAGATGGCAGCAGTAATGTTGACATTTTAGGAATCAGTGAATTAAAATGGACTGGAAAGGGTGAATTTCACTCAGATGACCATTATCCATTTCTGTGGTGAAGAATCTCATAGAAAAAATGGAATAGCCCTCATAGTCAACAGAAGTGTCTGAAATGCAGTACTTGGATGCAATCTCAAAAATGAAGATGATCTCTGTTTGTTTCCAAGGAAAGACATTCAGTATCACAGTAATCCAAGTCAATGCCCCGACCAGTAATGTTGAAGAAGCAGGAGCTGAATGGTTCTATGAAGACCTATAAGAACTTCTAGAACTAACACCCCTCAAAAGTTCTCCTTTTCATTATAGGGGACTGGAATGCAAAAGTAGGAAGTCAAGAAACACCTGGAATACCAGGCAAATTTGGCCTTGGAGAACAAAATAAAGCAGGGCAAAGACTAATAGAATTTTGCCAAGAGAATACACTGGTCATAGCAAGCACCCACTTTCAACAACACAAGAGAAGACTCTATGAGTCTACACATGGGCATCACCAGATGGTCAATACCAAAATCAGATTAAGTATATTCTTTGCAGACAAAGATGAAAAAGCTCTAAACAGGCAGCAAAAACAAGACCACAAACTGACTGCAGTCCAGATCATGAACTCCTTATTGCTAAATTCAGACTTAAATTGAAGAAAGTAGGGAAAACCACTAGACCATTCATGTATGACCTAAATCAAATCCCTTATGATTGTACAGTGGAAGTGACAAACAGATTCAAGGGATTAGATCTGATAGACAAATTGCCTGAAGAACTATGAACGGAGGTTCCTGACATAGTACAAGAGGCAGTGATCAAGACCATCCCCAAGAAAAAGAAATGCAAAAAGGCAAAATGGTTGTCTGAGGAGACCTTAAAAATAACTTAGAAAAGAAGAGAAGTGAAAGGCAAAGGACAAAAGGAAAGATATACCCATTTGAATGCAGAGCTCCAAGAAATAGCAAGGAGATATAAGAAAGCCTTCTTCAGAGATCAATGCAAAGAAATAGAAGAAAACAATAGACTAAGAAAGACTAGAGATCTCTTCAAGAAAATTAGAGATACCAAAGGACTATTTCATGCAAAGACAGGCACAATAAAGAACAGAAATGGTATGGACCTAACAGAAGCATAAGATATGAAGAAGAGGTGGCAAGAATACACAGAAGAACTATACAAAAAAGATTTTAATGACCCAGATAACCATGATGGTGTGATCACTCACCTTGAGCCAGACATCCTGGAATGCAAAGGCAAGTGGTCCTTAGGACACATCGGTATGAACAAAGCTGATGGAGGTGATGGAATTCCAGTTGAGCTATTTCAGATCCAAAAGATGATGCTGTTAAAGTGATACACTCAATATGCCAACAAATTTGGAAAAGTCAGCAGTGGCCACAGGACTAGAAAAAGTCAGTTTTCATTTCAATCCCAAAGAAAGGCAATGCCAAAGAATGTTCAAAGTACTACACAACTGCACTCATCTCGCATGCTGGCAAAGTAATGCTCAAACAGGCTTCAACAGTACATGAACCAAGAACTTTCAGATGTTCAAGTTGGATTTATAAAAGCCAGCAGAACCAGAGATTCAGCAGAAGCAAAGAGGAACTAAAGAGCCTCTTGATGAAAGTGAAAGAAGAGAGTGAAAAAATTGCCTTAAAACCCAACATTAAGAAATCTAAGATTATGGCATCTGGTCCCATCACTTCATGGCAAATATATTGGGAAGCAATGAAAACAGTGAAAGACTTTATTTGGGGAGGGCTCCATAATCACGGCAGATGGTGACTGCAGCCATGAAATTAAAATACGCCTGCTCCTTGGAAGAAAAGCTGTGACCAACCTAGACAGCATATTAAAAAGCAGAGTTTACTTTGCTAATAAAGATCCATCTTGTAAAAGCTATGGTTTTTCCAATAACCACGTATGGTATGAAAGATGGACCATAAAGAAAGCTGAGCACCAAAGAACTGATGTTTTTGAACTGTGGTGTTGGAGAAGACTGTTGAGAGTCCCTTGAATTGCAAAGAGACCCAACTAGTCAATTCTAAAGGAAATCAGTCCTGAGTATTCAATAGAAGGACTGATGTTGAATCTGAAACTCCAATATTTGTCCACCTGATGCAAAGAACTGTCTCTTTGGAAAAGCCTCTGAACTAGGTGAGATTGAAGGTGGAAGAAGGGGACGACAGAGGATGACAAGGTTGGATTGCACTACCAACTCGATGGACATGAGTTTGAGTAAGCCCCGGGAGTTGGTGATGGACAGGAAAGCCTGGTGTGGTTCAGTCCATGGAGTCGCAAACAGTCAGACATGACTGAGTGACTGAGTTCACTGAATGACTCAGTTAAACTGAATTGAGAGACAGCTTACTCTTTCAAAACTCCACTATTCAGACGTTTACTAAACCTAAAATTTTATTTTAAAGTCTTGACAAGTGTGAATGTATGTTTCTTTAGTTGCATTTGGAGGAAATGCTGATATAATAGGCATTTTTAGAGGCATACAGTGTACTAAATTATATGCTAACCATTCTCTTGCATTATCTAATTTAATTTAAAAACATCTTTCAGCAAGGTTCAAATGCTTTCTCATAGTTACAGGTGATGGAAGAGAGGTAAGCATTAAGATATTTCATCCCTACTTTTTCTGTGCTATAGTATTTACATATGCAAATCGAATGTATTTGTTCAAAAGGTTTTATTATTCCAGTTAGTGACTATCTACATTTTTTTTTTTCTGTAGGGTACTGCAAATGTTTTAGAGTTGACCTAATTTTCAAAGATTCATGATGCTGCAACTATAGTAGTACATAGGAAGTTTACTTGGTCATCATTTCAAAGTCTGTAGAGTCTTTTTCATATGAAAGTGTCCTATATGCAGTTTAAATTTTCTGTGTGAATATAATTGATTGATCACACTCAACTATTTTCTCTTCTAAAATCCCAATAAAATAATAACATATCATTAAAAGTTGAATAAATGTATGTTGAATAAATCTAATACAATGATAGCTTATGGTGACCAATGTTGGATTCTTGATCTCCAAAGAAAATTTAACTTCAGGACCAGGGACCACGCTTGATCACTCAAGAGCTTTTATATAGCACAGTTTTCTTAAAGTGGAAAGGGGGCAGGGAAAGCTTCTGACATAGACATCAGAAGGGGGATGGAGAGTATCCCCCTCACTAGTGTTAACAACGGAGTTATGTATTTTTATAATTGGTTATTATGATAAATCAAAAGAATGTGTCAAGGTTGTAAAGGTCTTACTAGATCCACTCCCACAATATACATTTTAAGATAAAAGGATATGTCAGAAGATTTTCAAGAAGGAGAAACATGTCCTTAAGCAGGATATATTACTGTTATAATCTTTACTAAGGAATGAAAAAAGAAACATTTGTCCTTTCCTCCTCCTTAAGAATTCCAGACCCCATCTCCTCCTTGAGAGCCCCAGACCACTTTCTCCTCCTCAGGGACCCTGGACTTCTTATCAACCTGCCTAGGAATTGACTCAATAAGAAGGATTGCATGAACAATTTCAGTTAAATCAGACCATGGTAGTTGTATATTATATCAAGATGAAATTCAGATATTTTCCCCTGGACAGAAGTCTTCATATGACATTAACCTGGTTAGCAAATAATAGTGATAAAAACAAGAAGAAAAGAGAGAAAGCAGATGGACTTCAAGGAAGTTGCAGGCTATTGAATCAGATTGACCTTCATAGGAGGCCCATGGAGCAGTTCACCTAGTGGTAATGAAAATGAAATCTATATTTAGCAAGGTCAGCAGCTGTCACCTCACTCTGAGCTTTAAGAAGTCTGATGATACACATGTGACTCACACTTAGAAGAGGATCCTCTAGTGGCACAGTGTTAAAGAATCTGCCTGCCAATCCAGGAGTCATGGGTTAGATTCCTGGGTCAGGAAGATCCCCTGGAGAAGGGAATGACAACTCACTTCAGTACTCTTGCCTGGAGAATCCCATGGACAGAGGAACCTGATGGGCTACAGTCCATGAGGTCACAAGAAGTTGGACAAGATTTGGCAACTAAATAACAGCAACAACAAGTTGTATATAAGAGTAGTAACTAAGGCACCAGGTCATGAAAGATTTGGTCCAGAATGTTCCTAAACCATGATGCAGCTCAGAAAGCAGAAACCCATGTATGGCAAAACCAACTCAATATTGTTAAGTAATTAGCCTCCAATTAAAATAAATAAATTTATATTAAAAAACAAACAAACAACAACAACAACAAAAACCTCAAGGATGCCAGATGGGAATCAAAAACATAGTAGTAAATTCAAAAGGATTGTTGAAATGCTTCATAGGAGGGATTTTGTTCCCTCTCAGACTCACACACTGCATGACATTCCAGTAATACCTCCCAAGTAGGATAACTTAAGAGTTTGTCCCTGGAAAATGTAACAGTTCCAAGGAAAGTGATGTGAGTGGTGGCATTCAGGCTTCCCTTTGAAACCTCACTTCTAGTCTTCCCTATTAAAGCCAAGATGAAGGTGCATACTGAAAGCTGCCAACCAGCCTTTTACTTCCTTATACTTATGTCGGAATAAGGAGTAAAACACCTCTTAACATCTGATTTAATTTATCACCATGTGTTAGCAGATGCAAAATATTACGCATAGAATGGGTGAACCACAAGACCCTACTGTATAACACAGGGAACTACATTGAACATCCTGTGATAAACCAGACTAGAAAAGAATATAAAGAAGAATATACACATGTGTATAACTTAATCACTTTCCTGTATGGCAGAAATTAATACAACATTTTAAATAAACTATATTTCAATAAAAAATTTAAAAACATCACTATGAAAAATTACCCCAGGAAACAGATAATAAAAGTGATATAAAGAATAGAAAGCAAAAACAAAAAGATATCCTAATGTATGCTCAGAGAAATGTGAGAGCCATTGCATCCATAAAAATAACAAAGAACCAATCAGGGAATAAACCAAATAAACAAAAATTATAAATAAATTTTCAAAATAAAATTTAAAATTTGTCCAGTGACCTTAGAAAACATAATCAAGGAAGCTTTCCAAAAGTTTTAAATAAAATTCAGAAAAATAAAATATCAAAGAGATGCACAGTATCAATATATAAGGCCACATATCTGAATAATAATTAATATCTCTGTTCTAGAGATATAAAATGTCAGAAAATTGCATAAGCTTTTACCACCAAAAAGCAATAACTTACTTAAGAGTTGTAGTACAGATGGGTCCACTAAAGGACCTGGTTAATGAATGAAAAACAAGCTCACCAGAGTATAAGTTCCCAAAATTTTAAAATGCTAACTGTAAGGAAAGAAGTTAAGACATCCAGAGAAGAAAAATAAAGTAATTTAGAAAGTTTAACAGTGGAATAAAGAGGTGTGTATGTGACTCCATGGACTGTAGCCCTTCAGGTTCCTCTTTCCATGGGATTTTCCAGGCAAGGATACTGGAGTGGGTAGCCATTCCTTTCTCCAGGGGACCCTCCTGACCCAGGGATTGAAATCAAATCTCCTGCATTGCAGGCATGTTCTTTAATATCTCACCACCAGGCTGACTGTAACAACATTAACTAAATGACAAAATCACAGGTACAATGATAGTTCCAAGACTGACCATAAAAAGCCAAAAGCGGTAGGGGCCAGTTCCTGGAATTCCCTGCTCCTTCTCCAAAATAGTTTGAATAATCCTCCCACTCACTGGCCTATAAAATTGCCCAGCCTCTAAATACTAACCAGCCCCTCACCTCAGGGTGATCTTGCCTTCTGAGATGAACCATACTCTATCTGTGGTTATCTAAGTGTGTATCTCTTTTAATAAACCTGCTTTCCCTTTACTATGGCTTGAGTTCTTGAGTTCTTTCCTATCAGAAGCCAAAGACCCTCACTTGGTGGCCCATCCCTAGGACTCACTGAGGACCTAGGATGTGGCCATCCTCTCATGCCCTATTTTCCTACAACTTAAATACATCATCAATACTAAAATGTATTGATAAGTAGGATTGCAATGATGTTGGGGTATGTTATTCTGCTTTCTATTTCTCTCTCTCACTCTGTTTCTAAGGAAACCTGAAAAGCTAGATAAAATCCATGTGTTTAAATCCACCAGGAAATAGCAAAGAGCTAACAAGACAGTGATGAATTACAGAGCAAGATGCCAGAATGTGTGCTTTGTGGCCACAAACAATGTGCTAAAATATTAATCTCAAGCTGAATAAATTAGACAGGGTTAAAAACTGCAAGTTTATTTTCTATTTAAGGTCAGCAATCTCCACTTTTGACCCTTTTGAGGTTTTTATTTTTCCCATTTCATTTCACAGGTCTCTAAGCTATTGATTTCCAGTCACTTTCCATAATTCTAAAAGCTGTTTCCTAAACTAAGAGAAGGTCAATTGATCAGAAAATTATTTAAACACACTCAAGACGTTCTAGTTTTATTTCTTTAAATACATGCACTTTAATAAGTTGGCCCCTTTAGATTTGCATGTTGGACAACCACGAATTATAGGAGATTATTCCTAGAGTGAAAAAGAAAACACTCTCAGGTCCTCCATCCCATTTTCAGAGAATAACCTTCACAATTATTTAGGGAAGTACATCAAGCTGCTGCTCCCCAACCTTCTGGTGGAGCCCTTTAAACTTGGGTCACAGATAACTGGTTCATGTGGACACTCCTCAAGTCAGGCCAACCAGAATCCTGCCCAGGTTGTCTCTTAGTAAGATTCCAACTCAGTAGGTAAGACATTTTAAAGTACCAGAATGTAAACCTGTGTTCTTCTGACTGCCTTATTTTGGTTTGTGGTTTGAAATAAATAAATAAATCAGCTTGACTGCATAAAATAAGAATGAGGCAAACACTCAGAAGGAAGGAGAATAGGAAAAAAAAGAGAGAATTCCAATAGAAATTGACTCAATTCTGATTTTTCCAGATTCTTAACTATTTCCTTGGTCTATGATTATGCACAATATTTTGTAATGTTATTAATATCTTTGCCTCCTTTCTAAATTGACTTGACTTGCTTTTGTGTGCTCATAAAAAAGAGTCAAGTATTTCAAAGTTTTAGATAGGACAATAATATCCTTCTATAAGCTCAACTTTAACCAATGCAGTAATTAATGTTACATATATATTTTATATAGGAAGTTCTTCAGAAATGGACAATATTTACCCTAAAGCTCAGAAGCACAATATGGGATATTATTTTAATTATATCAAAAGAGGAAATAAAAAGACCTCTATAATTAATGACTCAGATAACTGATGGTGTGATCACTCACCTAAAGCCAGACATCCTGGAAGGCAAAGTTAAGTGGGCCTTAGGAAGCTTCACTACAAACAAAGCTAGTGCAGGTGATGAATTTCCAGCTGAGCTATTTTAAATCCTAAAAGATGATACTTCACTCAGTATACCACAAAGTGGCCACAGGACAAGAAAGGGAATGCCAAAGAATGTTCAAACAACTGCACAATTGCACTCATCTCATCCGCCAGCAAGGTAATGCTCAAAATTCTCCAAGTCAGGCTTCAACAGTACATGAACCAAGAACTTCTGGATGTTCAAGCTGGATTTAGAAAACACAGGGGAGATCAATTGCCAACATCCATTGGATCATAGAAAAAGCAAAAGAGTTCCAGAAAATCATCTACTTTGGCTTTACTGATTATGCCAAAGCCTTTAACTGTGTGGATCACAACAAAGTGTGGAAGATTCTCAAAGACATGGGAATACCAGGCCACCTTACCTGCCTCCTGAGAAATCTATATGTAAGTCAAGACACAACAGTTAGAACTCATCATGGAACAACAGAGTGGTTCCAAATTGGAAAAGGAGTATGTTAGGGCTGTATATTGTCACCCTATTTATTTAACTTATATATAGAGTACATCATGCAAAATGCTGGACTACATTAAGCACAAGTTGGAATCAAGATTGCCGGGAGAAATATCAATAACCTCAGATATGCAGATGACATCACTCTTATGGCAGAAAGTGAAGAGGAACTAAAGAGCCTCTTGATGAAAGTGAAAAAGGAGAGTGAAAAAGTTGGCTTAAAGTTCAACATTCAAAAAACAAAGATTATGGCATCTGGTCCCATCACTTCATGGCAAATAGCTGGGAAAACAGTAGAAACAGTGATAAACTTTATTTCCTTGGACTCCAAAATCACTGCAGATGGTGACTGCAACCATGAAATGAAAAGATGTTTGCTCTTTGGAAGAACAGCTATGACCAACATAGACAGCATATACTTTGCTGACAAAGGGCCGTCTAGTCAAAGTTATGGTTTCTCCAGTAGTCTTGTATGGATATGAGAACTGGACCAAAAAGAAAGCTGAGCGGTGAAGAACTGATGCTTTTGAACTGTGTTGTTGGAGACTCCTCTTGAGATCCCTTGGACTGCAAGGAGATCAGATCAGTCAGTCTTAAAGGAAGTCAGTCCTGAATATTCATTGGAAGGACTGATGCTGAAGCTCCAATACTTTAGCCACCTGATATAAAGAACTGACTCATTAGAAAAGACCCTAATGCTGGGAAAGATGGAAGGCAAGAGGAGAAGGGGATAACAGAAGGTAAGATGGTTGGATGCCATCACCGACTCGATGGACATGAGTCTGAGCAAGCTCCAGGATTTGGTGATGGACATGGAAGCCTGGAATGCTGCAGTCCATGAGGTTGCAAAAAGTTGAACACGACTGAATGATTGAACTGAACTAATACTTATTATTATCAGAAATGCTTTTTCATTTAATATTTTTATATGTCAAGAATCTCTATGTTGACTTATATTCTGTTTCTCTAGTCATGATTTGCCTTATTGTACTTTATAAAATTAGCAAAATACACACTTCCATAAAATAGTTTAAAATAGCTAGTTCTGATATTTCAGTCCCTGAATATTGGCTCCTAGTGTTCCAAATTACAAAATTCATTCACAAAACCCGAGATATAATGTCAAAGGTACATGAACAATTATCTGTGACATTTCATTTGTAGTTAAGTCTACAAATTGTTCATGATGAAGTCTTGAGGAAGATGCTTAAATGTCAAATACAAGGCTTCTGGTTTCCCTATTAATTCTTCTTCTCTGACTCATACTTTTTAATATTTGCTATCTTCTACCATTTGACATTTGACACTTTAAACTTTTAATTCAGATTTAGGGATACAGAAAGATAAAAGAACAGTGCATACATTGAGAATTGACCAAAAAAATCTAAGATGAATGTATTGTTAGGTCATAATTTGATTCCTTCAGTCTCAACTATCAAAGGAAATACAAAACAATCAACTGAGTTTTAAAATATATAATGAAAAAATTCTATTGATATTCACAATTCAATTGGAATATGGCTTTTTAACTTGTTTCCCTAGCCTTAAACATTTATTGTGGAAGTCACATTTCACTGGCTAACAGATAGTTTGGTAAAATTAATTGCTGCTGAAACATTAAGTATTTTTGACAATCACCATCTAATGTCCATCTCAGAAAAATGGCATGCCTGCCTAATTTCTGGACAATGAAAATTCATTATTTTATTAAGATTATTCTGTTAATAGCTTCCCAAGTTAAGGATGGAGACACCTGTAATGTTCTAGAACAGAAAAGAATAGCTTTATGCTTTTACACCTTGCTAAATTTATTATAGGTATTTACTTCAAAATCAATCAAGATTCTATTTTAGAGAGTATTAAAGAAAATAATTTGTAAGTGTATATAGGAAAATAACATATAAGAAATATAAAATATCTTATATATGTATATGACATTTTGATTCAGTGATTAACAGTTTATGTTAATAATTTAGTACAATAGTCTTTGCACTTGAAAAAGTAAGGCTTATTTTATCACATATACTAAATTATTTCTAATAAGCTAATATTCTAAATGTAAAAATAAAATATAATAAGAATCCTTAGAATTGAGGAGAAAGTTTTAAGCAAGATAGGAAAACCAGAATTTATAAAGAAAAAGAATGTCAGATAGACTCCATAAGTATTAGAAATTTCAACACGATAATGTTCACACTAAGCAAAGCCAAAAGACAAATGAAAGATTGCAGAAGACTACTTGCTTCATATGATAGCAGAAAAAAAGCATAAAGTCACCCCCACACAGAGAAATGCTCAAATTAATCAGAAAACATCCAGCAAACAAAACAAAGAAAAACCTGGAAATTCGTTACTGCTGTGGCAGAAGCTTTAAACCTCAATTTCAAAACGCACAAATAAAATATCTAGTATTTTAAAATGTAGATGTAAAAATGTATTTGCACACACACATTTCTTAGTATATTTGGTAATTTTCTTAAAGGTCTCAGATTTCACTATTTTCAGTCTCTCCTTTTGTTTTCCTCTCTACATATCTCTTTTTCCCCCCTTATAATTCTCCTCAGTTCTATTTCAGCATTGGCAATTCCTTTGTTTAAGTGGCAGAGCAGAATATTGTTAATGGACCTATGTTGATTTCTTTACATTCTTATAAAAAATAAATCATGATTTTTATTATACTAAATACATAATCGACAGGAGCTGAGATGATTTATGCTAGATGTCAGAATGAGTGTGTGTGCTTTACAACAGTTCATACGACAGCAAATTTTTATTCTTGAGCATCAAATTACTGGAACTAAAGTGTCTGTGAAGGCTCTGAATTTTGGGGAGTTTCTATTACTGCCTTACATTAACACTTGTACTCGACGGTATCAGGCCATCCTTCTGCCAGGAGAAACTTGGCCAAATGAGACAGAGCCTTTAACTAGCCCTTAGTTCTGTTTCCTTATCATTTTTTCTCCCAAGTCTGCTCAGCTTCTGAGTTAAGGATGAGATAACACGAGCTTGTTTCAGACTGACTAAACAAGCTTGTTTCGTTCAGACTGACATATGCGCACAAGTGTACACATGCACACACACATACGCACGTGCACACACAAACACACACACACCATGCCTACACACACACACACACACACACAGAGGTTTTACTTAGAGTGAGGTCATGCTTTCTTGCTAACTTGTCTTAAATTCTCTTTAGGAACATATTTCAAGTCTGTAAATAGGTATTTAGGTAAATAAGTATTTAACTTTTAAATAAGTATTATTGACACAAGTTTCTCCTCTTGAATATTTTTGGGATGTCTTTTAGTACTCAGTATACAAAATTTTAAAACATGCAACTTGCATGTGTGTCCAGTTGTGTCCAACTCTTTGTGGCTCTGCCAGACTCCTCTGCCTATGGTTTTTCTCAGGCAAGAATATTGGAGTGGGTTGCAATTTCTTTCTCCAGGGGATCTTTCCCACCCAGGGATCAAATCTGCATTTCCTGCCTTCGCGTGTGGATTCTTTACCACTAAGCGACCAGGGAAGCCCCAGACATGTAGAATATTTCTCTAAATTTGGGATTTATGTTGCTTTAAAGAATTCCTTGGGAATGGTAAAGAAAAATGTAAAATATTGAAAAAAATTTACAGCATCTTGCTGCATGAAATGTGCAGAACATGCATTGCTAATTCTTGAAACTTTCTCAAATTTCTTTAGAAATGGAATAATTAATTCCATTTTAAGGAGATACATTTTAGAAAAAATTTTCAAACATATCATCAATCACATTAGCAACATCAAATGTATACAGTCAATTTGGCTTAAGAGTTATTAACATTTTAACTGCTTATACAGCTTATAACCCATGGATATATAATTCTTGTTTCTACTTATTAATAAAAATATTTCTGGTCAGGTATTTCTGAATCACCTGTAAAATGTTAGATAGAATTCCAATACTATTGATATCAGAGACCAAAAAAAAAAAAAAAAAAGGAAAAATGTGGAAAGTTCGATAGAACTCATGTTAAATTACTTTGTTTTAGAAGAACTTTAATGATGTTTTTTTGATTCAGTCAAACAGGTATATATTTTTGAGTACTAAACTCATCCTTTTTAATCTCCAAACTCACACACTTTTCTTTGCTAAAATATTGTTTTTAATCATTCATACAGATTCATGTGTAATTTTTTTTCCTCTTTCCACATTTCATGATCTACTCCTGGAAAACTGAATGACATAGTCTTGGATATATTTATTTTTGTCATTTCTTTATTCAAAAAGCAAAAGTATTTGTTCTTTTTCCTTAGTAAGAAAGAAAAAGGGAGGAATGAGTTCCAAATAGTTAGCACGTAAATGCTGACCAAAGCAAAGTGGTATAGAGACCAAGGGAACCAGAAGGCCAGGGTTAATCTGAAGTATTTGAATCAAGCTGATGGGTTTTGAAGGAGCCAATGAAATTATGGCTAAAGTCAGGCTAAAGAATGCTTGAAGTTAGGAAAGTGAAGCAGTTTTGTGAGATAAAATATTTCTGTTTGTGGCCATGGTCTGCATCTTAGAAGGTAAATGGGAGATGATTCTAGAAAAGATGAAGCAAGATAGTGGAGTAGGAGGACATGTGCTCATCTTCTCCTGCAAGAACTCCAAAACTGCAATTTGCTGCTGAACAACCATCAACAGGAGAATGTTGAAAGTGAAAGTGAAAGTGACTCAGTCATTTCCAACTCTTTGAAACACCATGGACTAAACAGCCCATGGAATTCTCCAGGCCAGAATACTGGATTGGGCAGCCTTTCCCTTCTCCAGGGGATCTTCCCAACTCAGGGATCAAATTCATGTCTCCTGCATTGCAGATGGATTCTTTACCAGATCAGCCACAAGGAAAGCCCAGAAAAAT
This sequence comes from Bos indicus x Bos taurus, assembly GCF_003369695.1. Classification (NCBI taxonomy): domain Eukaryota; kingdom Metazoa; phylum Chordata; class Mammalia; order Artiodactyla; family Bovidae; genus Bos; species Bos indicus x Bos taurus. Next base: position 3,622,286 of record NC_040083.1, on the reverse strand, counting down.
GTTAGATCCCACCAAAATAAGATACCCCATGTCCAAGGGCAAAGGAGAAACCCAAGAAAGGTTGTAAGATGGGCAAAATCACGTTTTGAATAAAACTCCATACCCACCAGAGACTCTCAGTAGGCTCAAACAAAACCTTGTGCAAACCAGTACCTAGAGACCCACAGAGACTGAACCAGACCTGCCTTTGAATGTCTTCTGGGGAGTTTCGGGTCACCAGTGGCCTGCCAAAGGGGCAGGGGGTTTGGGTTCAGCAGACCTGGGTCACATAGCGTGTGGCATAAGCCCTCTTGGAGGAGGTCACCATTAACCCCACCATAGAACTGCCTAGCAGATGACCCACAGTCTGCAGAACAATTATACCAAAAAATTCTCACACTGTTAAGAAAGTTATAGGGCCCACAACAGATATCCCAATCTGGGGATCTGGCAAAGGGCCTGTAAAACTGGAGGGAATTTAACTTTGGAGGCCAGTGAGATTTGATTACAGACATTATACAGGACTGGGAAAACAGACTCTTAGAGGGCACAAACAAAAGCTTGTGTGCACCAGGACCCAGGAGAAAGGAGTAGTGACTCCACAAGAGACCGACCAAGACTTGGCTGAGAGTGTCCAGGAGTCTCCGGCAGAGGTATGGGTTGACACTGGCTTGCTGCATGGTCAGGGGGCACTGAATACTTCAAGTCCTATTGAAGAAGGTCACCATTATCTTCATTGTCCCTATTATACTTTGGTCTCAGGTCAAAAAGCAAAGTGGGAACACAGCCCTGCTAATTAATAGAAAATTGCATTAAAGATTTACTGAGCATGGCCCCACCCATCAGAACAAGAGCCAGTTTCCCCTCAGTCAGTCTCTCCCATCAGGAAGCTTCCATAAGCCTCTTATTCTTATCCATCAAAGAGCAGACATAATGAAAACCACAATCACAGAAAATTAATCAAACTGATCACATGAACTCTTTGCAACCCCATGGACTATACAGGCCATGGAGTTCTCCAGGCCAGAATACTGGAGTGGGTAGTCTTTCCCTTCTCCAGGGTATCTTCCCAACTCAGGGATTGAACCTAGGTCTTCCACATTGTAGGCAGATTCGACACCAGCTGAGCCACAAGGGAAGCCAACATGGACCACAGGCCTGTCTAACTCAATGAAACCATGAGCCATGCCACGTAGGGACACCCAAGACAGATTGGTTATAGTGGAGAGTTATGGCAAAACGTAGTCCACTGGAGAAGGGAATGGCAAACCACTTCAGTATTCATGCCTTGAGAACCCCATGAACTGTATGAAAAGGCAAAAAAATATGACACTGAAAGATGAACTCCCCAGGTCGGTAGGTGCACAGTATGCTACTGGAGAAGAGTGGAGAAATAACTTCAGAAAGAATGAAGAGCCAAAGTGAAAGCAATGCTCAGTTGTGGATGTGACTGGTGATGGAAGTAAAGTCTGAGGCTGTAAAGAAAAATATTGCATAGGAACCTGAAATTTTAGGTCCATGAATCAAGGAAAATTGGAAGTGGTCAAACAGGAGATGGCAAGAGTGAACATTGACGTTTTAGAAATCAGTGAACTAAAATGGACTTGAATGGGCAAATTTAATTCAAATGGCCATTATATCTATTACTGTGGAAAAGAATTCTTAGAAGAAATGGAATAGCCCTTATAGTCAACAGGAGTGCACAATGCAATACTTGGGTGCAATCTCAAAAATGACAGATGATCTCTGTTTGTTTCCAAGGCAAATCATTCAGTATCACAGTAATTCAAGCCTATGCCCTAACCAATGCTAAGAGGCTGAACTTGAAAGGTTCTATGAAGACAAACAAGATTTTCTAGAACTAACACACACACACACACACACACACACACACGATGTCTGTTTCATCTTGGGGACTGTAGTGCAAAAGCAGGAAATCAAAAGATACCTGGAGTAACAGGCAAATTTGCCCTTGGAGTACAAAATGAAGCAGGGCAAAGGCTAACAGAGTTTTGCCAAGAAAAAGCACTAGTCATAACAAACACCCTCTTCCAACAACACAAGGCTCTACACATGGACAACACCAGAAGGCCAAAACTGAAATCAGAATGATTATACTCTTTGCAGCCATAGATGGAGAAGCTCAATACAGTGAGCAAAAACAAGACTGGGAGCTGACTGTGGCTCAGATCATGAACTCCTTATTGCCAAATTCAGACTTAAATTGAAGAAAGCAGGGAGAACCACTAGATCATTCAGGTCTGACCTAAATCAAATCCCTAACAATTATACAGTGGAAGTGGCAAACACATTCAAGGGATTATATCTGATAGAAAGAGTGCCTGAAGAACTATGGACGGAGGTTCCTGACATTGTTCAGGAGGCAATGATCAAGACATCCCCAAGAAAAAGAAATGCAAAAAGGCAAAATGGTTGTCTGAGGAAGCCTTACAAATAACCGAGAAAAGGAGAGAAACTAAAAGGCAAAGAAGAAAAAGAAAGATATACACATCTGAATGCAGAGTTCCCAAGAAGAGTAATGAGATAAAAGAAAGCCTTCCTCAGTGATCCATGGAAAGAAATAGAAGAGAATAATAGAATGGGAAAGACTAGAGATCTCTTCAAGAAAATTAGAAATACCAAGGGAGCATTTCATGCAAAGAGGGACTAAATAAAGGACAGAAATGGTATGGACATAACAAAAGCAGATGATATTAAGAAGAGGTGGCAAGAATACTCAGAAGAACTATACAAAAAACATCTTTATGACCCAGATAACCACAATGGTGTGATCACTTATCTAGAACCAGACATTGTGGAATGCAAAGTCCAGTGGATGAACAAAACTAGTGGAAGTGATGGAATTCCTGTAAGGCTCTTTCATATTATAAAAGATGATGTTGTGAAAGTGCTGCACTCAATATGCCAGCAAATTTTGAGAAGGCAGCAGTGGCCACAGGACTGGAAAAGGTCAGTTTTCATTCCAATCTCAAAGAAAGGCAAAATAAAAGAATTTTCAAGCTACTGCACAACTGCACTCATCTCACACGCTAGCAACGTGCTCAAATTCTCCAAGCAAGGCTTCAATAGTACATGAACTGAGAACTTCCAGATGTTCAAGCTGGATTTAAAAAGGCAGAGGAACCAGAGATCAAATTGCCAACATCCCTTGGGTCATTGAAAAAGCAAGAGAGTTCCAGAAAAACATCTACTTCTGCTTTATTGTCTATGCCAAAGCCTTTGACTTTGTGGAGCACAACAAAATGTGGAAAATTCTTAAAGAGATGGTAATACCAGACCACCTTACCTGCCTCTTGAGAAATGTATAAGCAAGTCAATTAGCAACAGTGAGAACTGGACATGGAAGGATGGACTGGTTCCAAATCGGAAAAGGAGTCCGTCAAGGCTGTATGTTGTCTCTTTGCTTATTTAACTTAGATTCAGAGTCAGTTCAGTTCAGTTCAGTTCAGTCACTCAGTCGTGTCCAACTCTTTGTGACCACATGGACTGCAGCATGCCAGTCCTCCCTGTCAACTGCCAACTCCTGGAGCTGATTCAAACTCATGTCCATTGAATCAGTGATGTCATTCAGCCATCTCATCCTCTGCCATCGCCTTCTCCTCCTGCCTTCAATCTTTCCCAGCATCAGGATCTTTTCAAATGAGTCACCTCTTTGCATCAGGTGGCCAAAATATTGGAGTTTCAGCTTAAACATCAGTCGCTACAATGAATATTTAGGACTGATTTCCTTTAGGATGTATTGGGTGGATCTCCTTGCAGTTCAAGGGACTCTCAAGAGTCTTCTCCAACACTACATTTCAAAAGCATCAATTCTTCGGTGCTCAGGTTTCTTTAGAGTCCAACTCTCATATCCATACATGACTACTGGAAAAACCATAGCATTGACTAGATAGACCTCTGTTAGCAAAGTAATGTCTCTGCTTTTTTTTTTTTCCCCAAATCATCCCACCCTCTCCCTCTCCCACAGAGTCCAAAAGACTGTTCTATACATCTGTGTCTCTTCTGCTATCTCGCATGCAGGGTTATTGTTACCATCTTTTTAAATTCCATATATATGCGTTAGTATACTGTATTGATGTTTCTCTTTCTGGCTTACTTCACTCTGTATAATAGGTTCCAGTTTCATCCACCTGATTAGAACTGATTCAAATGTATTCTTTTTAATGGCTGAGTAATACTCCATTGTGTATATGTACCACAGCTTTCTTATCCATTCATCTGCTGATGGACATCTAGGTTGCTCCCACGTCCTGGCTATTATAAACAGTGTTGTGATGAACATTGGGGTACACGTGTCTCTTTCAATTCTGGTTTCCTCGGTGTGTATGCCCAGTAGTGGGACTCTTGATGAAAGTGAAAGAAGAGAGTGAAAAAGCTGGCTTAAAACTCAACATTCAAAAAACTAACATCACGGCATCCAGTCCCATCATTTCACAGCAAATAGATAGAGAAACAATGGAAACAGTGACTGACTTTATTTTCTTGGACTCCAAAATCACTACAGACTGACTGTAGCCATGAAATTAAAATACACTCACTCCTTGAAAGAAAAGTTATAACCAACCTAGACAGTATATTAAAAAGCAGAGGCATGACTTTGCCAACAAAAGTCCATCTAGTCAATGCTATGGCTTTTCCAGTAGTCATGAATGGATGTGAGAGTTGGAGCATAAAGAAAGCTGTTTGCTGAAGAACTGATGCTTTTGAATTGTGGTGTTGGAGAAGACTCTTGAGAGTCCCTTGGACTGCAAGGAGTTCAAACCAGTAAAGCCTAAAGGAAATAAGTCCTGAATATTCATTGGAAGGACTGATGTTGAAAGTGAATCTCCAATGCTTTTGATTCTTGATGTGAAGAACTGACACACTGGAAAAGACCCTGATGCTGGGAATGATTGAAAGCAGGAGGAGAAGGGGACAACGGAGGATGAGATGATTGGAATTGTATCACCAACTCAATGGACATTAGTTTGAGCAAGCTCCAGGAGTTGGCGATGGACAGTGACGCCTGGCATGGTGACGTACATGGTGTTGCAAAGAGTCAGACACATTGCGCGAGTGGACTGAACTGATTCCAGAACAATGGCTCCCAAGATGGCTCAGTCACTAAAGACTCCACTTGCAATGCAGCAGATGCTGGGTCAGTAGGATCCCCTGGAGAAGGAGATGTCAAGCCACTCCAGTGTTCTTGCCTTGGAAATCCCATGGACAGAGGAGCCTGATAGGCTACAGTCCATGAGGTCTCAAGAGTTAGACACGAATTAGTGACTAAACCACAATTTCAGAATAAGACTTCAAAACAAGACAAAAGGTCTAGAACTTTCATTTCTAATCCTCAGAACTCCAGCAAGTTCTTGTAAAAGATGAGTAGGGGAACAAGCAAAACAGCAGATGTACTCATCATTCTATCATCTGTTATTCATCCCCTGAAGAGAAAGAATTTCTGACATAATGTGGGCATCTTGTGAAAGAATTACTCAGTGAGAGAATTTGCTATAAGAAAATGCACACTAACATTTTAGTGTAGTTATATAATTTAGGGCTAAATACTTAATTCTTAAGGAAAGGCCCTCAGTCTGCACCATCACATGAGTCAGTCTGGACCAGTTCAACTGAATACATTTCTAAGATGCTGAGTCTGATCAGCCCTAGGTCAATTTTCTCAAGCACTTTCCTCTATCTAAGAGGTAATATTGGGTAGCTGTAACTTTCTGGTCCAAAGGGAAATAAATGAACCTTTTTATTTTAAGTTTCCTCTGCAGCACATAGTTTTTAATGTAGTTCGATCAAACTAACAAGGGATGGAATTTTAAATGGTTTCATGCATAATCAACTGCCCTAGAGCAGTCCCTAGAGCCTTGTCCACCATTAGTTTGAATGCACGGCTATGCTTTAGTTCTCTTCTGATACTACTGAAATTCCCATCTGATTCCTGTGTAATCTCATACTTTATCAGCAGGGCAGTGTGATGAGCAGACACCCAGCTGTACCATTCAACTCACACTTAAAAGGGACTCTGGCCCATTTACATTTTTAGAGTTTTTGAGATGATAACACTTACTGTAAAATGATAGTTTGGTTATTTGTAGAAGCATTGACATGACACCTAAAAAGGAATGTTTTTTTTTTTTTTTTCCTGTATTTAAATGTATGTCTCAGAAAGGAATTCATATTCTTTAAGGGGGAGTGTTTAAAGAGTCAGACACGACTGACTATCACAACACTTTTTTTTTCTCTGAAAGTAGGTCAGAAGTAATTTATATGCACTCTTGTGAAATGCAAAGAAAAATATTTCTGAGTAATTTTGCAAATGTAAGACATATTTAAGATTAATACATAGTAGATTAAAACTCAATTTTAATTTTCCTAAATCTATTAGCTCTTTATTATAAGCACTCAATATGTATACAATTTGAGCCAACACATTTAATTCCAGCAGACTCTGCAGCTTTTATGTTTGAAGAATTGTGGGTTATTTAAATGAAGTCTTATGTCTGAGCAAAGCTTTAACATACTGTCAACCCTATTTGCTGTGTTGGGTTCAGATGCTCAGTCGCGTTCAACCTTTGCGATCCCGTGGACTGTAGCCCAGCATGCTCCTCTCTCCATGGGATTTCCCAGGCGAAAACACTGTAGCTGGATGCCATTTCCTCCTTCAGGGGATCTTCCTGACCCAGAATTGAATCTGTGTCTCTTGGGTCTCCTACATTGACAGTCAGATTCTTTATCACTGTACCACCTGGGGCTTCCCTAATCTGACAATAGGAACTAATAAAAAAAGTATAATTTAGTTGATGAATGTGAATTATTTTTATTTTGAGCAATTGTTAACACCAATGTGAAATATAAAACACCTTGGGTAGGTATCATTCATTTTCCTCATGCACATCTCCTGGTTTACTTCAAGACCCCAATTCTGTTGTTGGAGAAGCAGTCATTTTCTGGCTTGCCCTAATCATGTTTGTGGGCTTTGACAGGTAGAGCAAATAGTATTGCTTTTTTGTGGGGAAAAGAAAGGATAAAAAGAAAACTAGATTGTGCCAAAGCATTAACAAGAACCAATAACTATGAACTATGAGAATGTGCAGAGGGTACTTTGAATAGGATTATCACATCCCCGTAAGGTTTTTCTAAGTAAGATAAGATTTCTGGAGTAGGATGAAGAATTGAACCCTCTAGCGAGCTGGGTGCCTTGTATTAATTTTTTTTTAACTATTTATTTTCAAATGTAGATATATAATAGGGAAGAACAAATCTGCATCCATGTTGGATCTGTTTCCTTAACTTTTTATTTAATTTTATTTTATTTAACTTTACAATATTGAATTGGTTTTGCCATATACCAAAATGAATCTGCCACAGGTATACATGTGTTCCCCATCCTGAACCCTCCTCCCTCCTCCTTCCTCATACCATCCCTCTGGGTCGTCCCAGTGTACCAGCCCCAAGCATCCAGTATCGTGCATCGAACCTGGACTGGCGACTCATTTCATATATGATATTATACATATTTCAATGCCATTCTCCCAAATCATCCCACCCTCTCCCTCTCCCACAGAATCCAAAAGACTGTTCTATACATCAGTGTCTCTTTTGCTGTCTCGTACCTTGCTACAAGTTTGAAATGTTGCATACAGCCTGAAATATACAGGACAGTCCATTTTCAAGGCTCTGATCTTCAAAGATACGACATTTCCATTCATATAGAGATAAGTTGCAGAACAAAAAGTAATATTTGTCTTGTCAGAGGTTTACAGGCACAGTGTGACCTGACTTACGTGGACAGCTGCAAGAACAAAGGATTCCGACACCAAGAAGTCTGCAACAACTAACCACACCCCCTCCAATTTTATCATTAAAAAAAATAATAATCATTTAGTTGGTTAGTCCTGTCTGACTCTTTGAGACCTCATGGACTATATAGTCTGCCAGGCTCCTCTACCCATGGAATTCTCCAGGCAGGAATACTGGAGTGGGAAGCCATTTCTCTCTCTATGGGATCTTCCCCAGCAAGGGGCTGAACCCAGATCTCCCACATTGCAGGTAGATTCTTTACCATCTGAGTCACCAGGGAAGCCACCTCCCAAAAAATATCCTGAATTCTAACTCAGGGAAATGGTTCTTTGGGACACTACTGCTCTATGTTCATAGTCTACTAACTTTATGAATAAAGTCCCTATTGTTTTCCCCAATACGTATTCCTATGTTAAGAATAAAACTTTGACAGCAGCTCTTTCACTAAGCATCTTGATCATCAGTTCCTCCTTTCCACCTGTACAGTGGTCAGTTCTCTGAGATTCTTTATAGTTTTACTGAGCAAAGATACATCTCCATACTTTAGAGTTGTCCTTTTATATAATTCAACAAATCTCTTATGCTAAGCATTAATTTATAGTGTTCCCTTTTCCATTTCCATTTCTTTTTTTATTTTTTAATATAAATTTATTTATTTTAATTGGATGTTAATTACTTTACAATATTGTATTGTTTTGCCATACATCAACATGAATCTGCCACAGGTATACACGTGTTCCCCATTCCGAACCCCCCCCCTCCCTCCTCCCTCCTCGTACCATCCCTCTGGGTTGTCCCAGTGCACCAACCCCAAGCAACCAGTATCATGCATAGAACTTGGGCTGGTGATTTGTTTCATATATGATATTATACATGTTTCAATGCCATTCTCCTAAATCATCCCACTCTCTTCCTCTCCCACAGAGTCCAAAAGACTGTTCTATACATCTGTGTCTCTCATTTCCATTTCTTTTCAATAAAATTACTTGATTAATTTACCAGCTTATTCTGTGCCAAGAAGCACTATTGTAGTTTTAAGAAAAGCTATACGACAATATGAAAGCATTTAACTTATTTAAGCATGGCAAAATATTTACACAAATCCACATACACACATATACAGTTTTCTCTTTTGTTTTTAACCTCTGTTATTCTTACTAGTACATTTTCATTCCAATACCAAACAAAGGCAATGCCAAAGAATGCTCAAACTACCGCACAATTGCACTCATCTCATACGCTAGTAAAGTAGTGCTCAAAATTCTCCAAGCCAGGCTTCAGCAATATGTGAACCATGAACTTCCAGATGTTCAAGCGGGTTTTAGAAAAGGCAGAGGAACCAGAGATCAAGTTGCCAACATCTGCTGGATCATAGAAAAAGCAAGAGAGTTCCAGAAAAACATCTATTTCTGCTTTATTGACTATGCCAAAGCCTTTGACTGTGTGGATCACAATAAACTGTGGAAAATTCTGAAAGAGATGGGAATACCAGACCACCTGATCTGCCTCTTGAGAAATTTGTATGCAGGTCAGGAAGCAACAGTTAGAACTGGACATGGAACAACAGACTGGTTCCAAATAGGAAAAGGAGTTCGTCAAGGCTGTATATTGCCACCCTGTTTATTTAACTTATATGCAGAGTACATCATGAGAAACGCTGGACTGGAAGAAACACAAACTGGAATCAAGATTGCTGGGAGAAATATCAATAACCTCAGATATGCAGATGACACCCCCCTTATGGCAGAAAGTGAAGAGGAACTCAAAAGCCTCTTGATGAAAGTGAAAGAGGAGAGTGAAAAAGTTGGCTTAAAGCTCAACATTCAGAAAATGAAGATCATGGCATCTGGTCCCACCACTTCATGGGAAATAGATGGGGAAACAGTGGAAACAGTGTCAGACTTTATTTTTCTGGGCTCCAAAATCACTACAGATGGTGACTGCAGCCATGAAATTAAAAGACGCTTACTCCTTGGAAGGAAAATTATGACCAACCTAGATAGCATATTCAATAGCAGAGACATTACTTTGCCAACAAGGGTTCGTCTAGTCAAGGCTATGGTTTTTCCTGTGGTCATGTATGGATGTGAGAGTTGGACTGTGAAGAAGGCTGAGTGCAAAAGAATTCATGCTTTTGAACTGTGGTGTTGGAGAAGACTCTTGAGAGTCCCTTGGACTGCAAGGAGATCCAACCAGTCCATTCTGAAGGAGATCAGCCCTGGGATTTCTTTGGAAAGAATGATGCTAAAGCTGAAACTCCAGTACTCTGGCCACCTCATTCGAAGAGTTGACTCATTGGAAAAGACTCTGATGCTGGGAGGGATTGGGGGCAGGAGGAGAAGGGGACGACAGAGGATGAGATGGCTCGATGGCATCACTGACTCAATGGACGTGAGTCTGAGTGAACTCCGGGAGTTGGTGATGGACAGGGAGGCCTGGCGTGTGGCGATTCATAAGGTCGCAAAGAGTCGGACATGACTGAGCAACTGATCTGATCTGATCTGATCTGATTCTTACTAGTTGGAGAAGGCAATGGCAACCCACTCCAGTACTCTTGCCTGGAAAATCCCATGGACGGAATAGCCTGGCGAGCTGCAGTCCATGGGGTCCCTAATTATAGGACACGACTGAGCAACTTCCCTTTCACTTTCATGCACTGGGGAAGGAAATGGCAACCCACTTCAGTGTTCTTGCCTGGAGAATCCCAGGGACAGGGGAGCCTGGTGGGCTGCCATCTATGGGATCGTAGAGTCAGACATGACTGAAGCGACTTAAGCAGCAGCAGCAGCAGCATTCTTACTAGTTGGTATTTTTCATTGTTTCATTTTAAAAATTGACAACACTTTAAAATATAGAATATTTAATTAAATATTTAATTATTGACTAGGGTGTGAGAGTTGGACTGTGAAGAAAGCTGAGCACCAAAGAATTGATGCTTTTGAACTGTGGTGTTGGAGAAGACTTGAGAGTCCCTTCGACTGCAAGGAGATCCAACCAGTCCATCCTAAAGGAAATCAGTCCTGGGTGTTTTTTGGAAGGAATGATGGTAAAGCTGAAACTCCAATACTTTGGCCACCTCATGCAGAGAGTTAACTCATTGGAAAAGACTCTGATGCTGGGAGGGATTGAGGGCAAGAGGAGAAGGGGATGACAGAGGATGAGATGGCTGGATGGCATCACCAACTCGATGGACATGAGTTTGAGTGAACTCCAGGAGTTGGTGATGGACAGGGAGGCCTGGCGTGCTGCAATTCATGGGGTTGCAAAGAGGGACACTACAGTGCGACTGAAATGAACTGAACTGAACCGAACTGAATCTTATCTGACCTAAAATTCATTATTGGCAATATTTTGTCATATTACAATCTCAGTTTTAAATTTAATAATAAGCCATCATTATTTCCAGTTACTAGAAACCCAGGAATAATAATTTATAAGACTTGTTTATGTGTCATAAAAGGAGTTAGAAATAAATACCACAGATTCCTTTGGACTTTCTCCATTCTTTTTATGGATGTCATAAAGCTCCAAAACGCTGCTTGATCTCTGACTATTATATCTACAATCCAGGTAGAGGAATTACAAGGACAGAGGGCTTGTCCTCTCTCATTAAAAAGAATTTACAAACACTTATGTATAGAGCATATTGGCTAGAAATTAATCATATTTCCACATTTGACTGCAAAATGATCTGGTAATGTAATTTGTATTCAGAGAGACCATCTACGTTCACAAAAACTGGGAATTTTACTAGTATTCTCTAATGCAGGCTGCTCCTCTGGCTACTGGAAAGCCTTTCTCTTATATACAGAATCTCTTCCTGAAGGGAACCAACCAAAAAAATCTAACTCCATCCAGCTGAAGTTAGGTATGTCTAAGTGACTGCAGTCCTGTCCATCCAGTCTACAGAAGTTGTCTGTCACCAAGCATCAATACACAAAGCACAGTAAGAAAGATAAATCAGTGAGACACAATATTATCCATTCAGAGACTACAGAATGGGAAACATACAGCTGTCACAGATCAGGAGCTCTTATAAACCATGGAGACAAACATAAGGGACACTCCTCCCAGTGTGGATGTCCCTGAGTTGTCCACATGCTTGGCCTGGAGTCTGCTTTCTGGGTGAAAACATCTTGTTAACCTTTGCTGCTGGTTTTGTATTCATGGTCCCAAGTTCTCTGTGGTCACATACCAGGTGGGCATTAGAAAAATAATTCCCTCTTTGGGGTTCATATCTTTCACAGGCTGCTCCCTTCTTGCACATTTTGTGGAGTTTCAGAAACTATCCAAAAGCATTGAGAGGCAAAACTGAGAGTTCTCTATCAAATATTATTCCGTCATAAGTTTAGTTGGCTGCCAATCTACCCCCTTCTGTTGAGGTCCATGTCTGTGTGAACACGTACAAAGGTCCTGTGTGATTTTTTGGTAAACTTGACAACTCCTGCACTAGACTGTTCTCAGTTCATTCTCCTCTTGCAACATAGTGGTCATTGTTTTGTGGCCATCCTAACAGATTTCAGAGGACTCTCTCCATCCAAGTTCAGACATTTGTGTTATTATAGAAAGATCCCTGGAGCAGAATTTGAGGGTGAGCAGTGTGAATGGAGTAACAATTTGACCACCTCATGCATAGACAACCTCAGATGAATGTTAGTGAGTCATTTTCCTAACTATATTTAAGCAACAGACAGAAAGTAGATTGGCTCATCTAGTCTTATATGTCTGCCTGCTGAAATGTTGATATATTATACATATAAATTATAAAGCTTTGTAGCTCACCATCTTTTGTATATGGTTTTGGAGGTATCAGATCAAAAAGCAAAATGAGAAAAAAATGTTTTTCATTAACTGCAGAATACAAAATAAAAGAAATATTCTCTCACCAATACCCAAGAAGACATAGGTATCATCCAGTTTTCAAGGACAACTTATAAACTAACAAAGGAAGTAAGCTCATTATTATATAAAACACAGTCCATCATAGTAAAGACTAAAAATAAAATATAACACCATCTTCCTGCTGCTTCCAAAAAATTAAGCATAGAACAAGGAAATTTGAAGACGTGGTCTCCCAGCACAAGTTTTAGAAATAAAAGTTGCAAATCTTAGCTGATCAACTCATATAAATTTCCTCTGGAATTAAAATCCTAGGAAAATGACCTCAAATTTTATAGGCCTTATGCAGACCTTATGTTTCTCATAAGCTGAGACTTGATAATTCTGTCACATAAAGTCTTATGTGAAATAAAGTAATGAAGAGTGTATTTTATTAACCATAACTACTTAAAATCTCTTCTTCAAGTACATAGTTTTGTGCAAAAGGATAACTTACAATGGTGCCTTAGATTCTTTAAAAGGTCTTTAAAGCCCTATACTTGCCTCTATAAACAATTTTGTGTGTATGTACTCATTCACTCCCATTCTAAACTCTATGATAAAAGGAAATTCAGGTTCTGACCTCATGATTAGTACTTAAACAAAAACAAAAAAATAGCCAACTTTGATTTAGTTTAGAGAAGTAAAAACCAAGGGGGGAAACGATATCTGATGTTAAATAAACAGAGGTAACCACACACACACATTCACTCCCAACTGATTAAGTTATGTGTAGTTTTGAAGGATTACAATGGCCTCAGATGGCCAGAGTGACTAGATGACAGTTCAGAGTATGAATACAAAAGTAGATGTATTTGAGAAACAGACTCACAGACTTAGAACAGACTTAAGGTTGCCAGGGGTTAGGACAGAGGGAGGGGATAGTTGGGGAGTTTGGGATGGACATGTACACACTGTTATATTTAAAATGGATAACCAACAAGGGCCTACTATAGAGCACAGCTAACCCTGCTCAATGTTATGTGGCAGCCTGGTTGGGAGCAGAGTTTTGGGGGGAATGGATACCTGTATATGTATAGCTGAGTCACTCTGCTGTGCACCTGAAGCTATATTCCTATATAAAATAAAAAGTTAAAAAAGAATATTTGATATCAAACAAGTGGAAAACATTGCAGATAAGAAAAAAAAAAAAAAAGATCATGTGACTTTTGAGAAATATCAGTGGTGACTGTTACAGATCAACCCTGAATATTCATTGGAAGGACAGATGCTGAAGCTGAAGAGCCAGTACTTTGGCCAACCTGATGCTATGAGCTGACTCATTAGAAAAGACCTTGATGCTGGGAAAGATTGAAGGAAGGAGGAGAAGGGACAACAGATGATGAGATAGTTGGATGGCATCACCGACTCAGTGGACATGAGTTTGAGCAAGCTCGGGGAGATGGTGAAGGACAGGGAAGCCTGGCGTGCTGTACTCCATGGACATGTTGGACATGCAGTCCACAAATTTGGACATGACTGAGAGACTGAACAACAGCACTCATAAGTGGTATGGATGTGGGCAATTAATTTTTTTAAATAGACTACAAAAAATGTTATTTGCTGAAATCCTTCTAGAATTTTGAGGTTCGGGGGGCACGAGCAACCACCCATATCTTTGCATGGCCCTGCAACAAACCAATACATCCAATCCCCACATCTGGTTTGTTTGGCCTCACAGTGCACTGGGCACAGGAACTTGCATGCAGTAACAGTCATGTTCCACTTGTGTTACTAAGATCTCAGAAACACAGCTGCACTCAGATGTATAAGAGACTGAGGAATCTTGGCTCTAGTTTTTTTGTCCTAGAATGAGCTAAAGCAATCATTATTGATGAAGAAATCAACACCTGTGAGGGTCATTAATTAGTTCCTTGCTAGACTCAGTATTCCTTTCCTCAGGTGATCTGTGCATACCCTTCTCCCATGCAGGACACATTCCCAGCCTCTCCAGCAGCAGTAATGCATGGGTTCATGCATTAAGTTAGTAGAGCACAGACTTCTGTGTCTCTGGTTGATAAACAATTCTCCAACAAGCCCAGGTTGGGCCCTGTGTTACCATTTAATGACAAGACACAATATCTGCTCATCTTACAGTAGTTAGAATGGTGGCAGAAAAGGAAAACTGCCAATTGTAATTTCTACATATTAAAGGGAAAAAAGGAAAAACAGAGTTGATGAAATCCCTGACTCAGCAATGAAGTACATTTCTTGGTCACACTTTTTCAAAACCCTTGGCTCTACTCTTTGTATGTATCTTTCTTGGCCATGATAGTATAGTGGTTAGTACTCTGTGTTGTGAATACAACTTTCTTGTTCAGTCTGTCTATTGCATAAGCTTTGCCCCATGGTTGAATTTTTATTGTGCAATTATCCTCATGGCCATGTCTGAAAGTGAAAAGTGAAATCGTTCAGTCGTGTCCGACTCTTTGAGACCCCATGGACTGTAGCTTACCAGGCTCTTCTGTCCATGGGATTTTCCAGGCAGTAGTACTGGAGTGGATTGCCATTTCCTTCTCCAGGGGATCTTCCCGACCCAGGGATCGAACCCAGGTCTCCCGCATTGTAGATAGGTGCTTTACCATCTGAGCTACCAGGGAATGGGTGACTTTGACGTCTTCCCTCTGGGACTTGCAAGTTTTGCAAACCTTTGTGGATGGTGTGGGTGTGAAGTCCAGGCAGGTCAGCCATATTGTTTCTTTGATAATAATTTTTTCTTTTAACTCATATTTTCCACCAGAGCCTAAATTCACTATGACCTTTCTATTCATTTTCCCCCCAACTTTGTTTATTTATTTAGAATAAGCTGGGTCTTTATTGCAGTGAGCAGGGGCTACTCTCTAGCTGCAGCGCACAGGCTTCTCTTTTTGTAGAGCACAGGCTCTAGAGTGCAGCCTCAGTAGTTCTAAAGCACGGGCTTAGTTGCCCCACAACATGTGGGATTTAAGATCCCAGACCAGGGATCAAATCCATGTCCCCTGCATTGGCAGGTGAATTCTTAACCACTGGACCACCAAGGACATCCTGTTTTTTCTACTTTCTGATTCTCTTTTATGAATATTTTGTCACTTTTATCTTCACTTCTCTTTAAGTCCTGTAGTTTACCAGTGGTAAATTTGAGATCATCTGAAACATCAGGGTTAAGGAATTAACACCTAATCTGCTCTTTCTAGGTCCACAAGATCATGCACCTATGAACATGGTCTGATTTTCAAAACTGGCACAGTTCATCACTCTCAGGAAGGGGAAAGAGATGTGATAATACATAATTTATTTTTAGACAAATAATGTATGAACATCATTTCTGCTCATTTTCTATTAAAGGGAACTTAGGAACACAGCAAATCTCATTTGAAAACAAGGCTGGAAAATTTATTCTCTATCTGTGTGGTCACGTGCACATGATTTAGGGGAATACTAGGCGGCATTTTACAGTTGATACCTAAGTTATTTCTTTCTATTTTTTAGTCTATAGATTTTGAAGGATGGATATTTTGGGAACAAAGTGGAAAAAGATTTTAACATTATAATGTATATCTTTAAATTGCATTTTAATGATTTTTCAATTATCTCTGGTGTGGCAATATATCAAGATTTCAGTTTTATTGTAATCTGGAGCAATAAAATGTCTGTAAAAGATGAAAGATGGGTCTTCATTAGTGACTTAATTGACATTCACTAGATCACTACTGAGGTTATACATTTCTCATGTTTATTTGCAGGTTGACTTTGGTATGTTATTGATATATTCCTTTTAGGTTTGCATGGAATATTCATATAGGATAGTGACTTTTGTCTCTTATCAATAGATACAATTGTGATTTTATGTAATTGGTTATTTTTTATTTTGAAGTATCAAATTACTAAGTCTTCATTTTGTTTTTTTTGTTCTACAACATCTAAATTAAAAGGTCTCCCCCTATTTAAAGTTTGCTACATAATATATTCGGCTTTGACTGATTTATTGGATTAAGATCTATATAGGTTTTACCTACAGATTGTGAGTCAGTTACTGCAATGTCATGATTAATTTATTCACATTTGATCACAGAAGCATCTTGGCTCCTTTTTATATTTATTTAGGTAAGAAAGGAGGTATCCTCAGGCTCAAAGTTGGCTCTTACTCAGCATATATTGTTCACTCTACTCTCAGTTTCTTAAGTTATCTCTTATTTTAAAATATAATGAATAAAAAATACTTTGAATACAATATTAGAAGGCATAATTTTGTATATAACACTGACTAAAATTCCCAGAACCAGTTAGTTTTCAACAGATCCATCAGGGAGATTCTAAAATCCACCATTTGAATGACAATGGAAGTTGGGCCAAGCTTATTTATATTCTTGTCAGGATTTATAAAATTAAACTTACAAAAGTAATTTATATTTACTATTGAATGTAGGAAAAAAAGAGAACAACAGTCAGAAAAACAAGTTATGGCGATCTTGCCTCATAGAATGTCAATTCAAACACAAATAGTTTACTAGCTGTATTATATTAGATGTGTTACTTACAGTCTAGTGGTTGGTTTCTTTATATTTAACAGTGGATCATAAGAGTAAGTTCATTGCATGCTTCAGATAAGGACTAAATAAATCAATATTTTTAAGTTATCTGTGAACTTTTTCTGGCACATGCGCTAGTTTTTAATATGTAGGCATCACAGAGACTGATCACAGAGATTTAAATTTAAAAATGTAGGCAGGGCTTCTGTATGACACTGGGAGCTCAGCCTTGTGCTCTGTGATGACCTAGAGGGGTGGGATGGGAGGCTCAAGAGGGAGAGGGTATATGATTATGACTGGTTCACGTTGATATGTGCCAGAGATCACCACACAGAATAAAGCAATTATCCTCCAAATAAATAAATAAATAAAATGCAGGTGTCACAGAGATTGGTTTGTAAATCCTAGTCCTAATACTCAATAGATGTATGATTTTGTAAACCACTTCAAGTATCTGTAGTTAGTATTTATAGAAATATTATCCCAGCATACCACCTTATTTAACTTATATGCAGAGTACATCATGAGAAACGCTGGGCTGGATGAAGCACAAGTTGGAATCAAGATTGCTGGGAGAAATATCAATAACCTCAGATATGCAGATGACACCACCCTTATGACAGAAAGTGAAGAAGAACCAAAGAGCCTCTTGATGAAAGTGAAAAAGGAGAGTGAAAAAGTTGGCTTAAAGCTCAACATTCAGAAAACAAAGATCATGGCATACAGTCCCATCACTTCATGGCAAATAGATGGGGAAACAGTGTCAGACTTTATTTTTTGGGGCTCCAAAATCACTGCAGATGGTGACTGCAGCCTTGAAATTAAAAGATGCTTACTCCTTGGAAGGGAAGTTATGACCAACCTAGACAGCATATTAAAAAGCAGAGATATTACTTTGCTAACAAAGGTCTATCTAGTCAAGGCTATGGTTTTTCCAGTAGTCATGTATGAATGTGAGAGTTGGACTATAATGAAAGATGAGTGCTGAAGAATTGATGCTTTTGAATTGTGATGTTGGAGAAGACTCTTGAGAATCCTTTGGACTGCAAGGAGATCCAACCAGTCCATTCTAAAGGATATCAGTCCTGAATGTTCATGGGAAGGACTGATGTTGAAGCTCAAACTCTCATACTTTGGCCAACTGATGCAAAGAGCTGACTTATTTGAAAAGACCCTAATGCTGAGAAAGATTGAAAGCAGGAAGAGAAGGGGACTACAGAGGATGAGATGGTTGGATGGCATCACTGACTCAATGGACATGGGTTTGAGTAAACAGGATTTGGTAATGGGCAGAGAGGCATGGCATGCTGCAGTTTATGGGGTCTCAAGGAGTTCGACAGGACTAAGTGACTGAACTGAATTAATACCACCTTCATTCAACAGTGAATATTTATTAAGGAAATCTATTCCCAGCATTTTTGGCCCTAGATACACAACTCTGAACTAAACACTCTGCCTTCTTGGTAAATGTGGTGGCTTATCAGAAAGCATTCAGTGCTATGGGAGGGAAAAGTGATAAAGGATTTAAAAGCACAAAAAAATTAGGGTGTTGTGTACAATTTTAGAGTTAAGTGTCAGAGAAAGTCCTGATGAGAAGGTGTAATCTGAATTGAGGGAGACAGTATTATCCAGATGCTTAGAGGAAGAAAAGGATGGGTGAGAAGACATTGACTTGCCTGGGTGGTTTAAGGAAGGTAGACAAGGGAAGACAATTGCGAGGAAGGAACACAGGTAGGAAGTCAGATAGGAATGGAGATCTAGGTTGTGAAGCTCTATAGACTCTGGAAACCCCATGGCTTTAGTTCTGAGTTGTGGATCGATGGCATTGGAGGGTTCTGAGCAGAGGATTCATACAACCTGACATGCTTTTGGAGTATCACTCTGTGGACTTGAGATAAGATGTTAAGTCAACAAATGCATCATCAGAAAGAAGATATGCAAGACTGGAACTTGTCTGAGGAATAGCTTGCCAGGCTCCTCTGTCCATGGGGTTCTTCCAGCAAGAATACTGAAGTGGGTTGCCATGCTGTCCTCCAAGGGATCTTCCTGAAAGAGGGATCCAAACTACGTGTCTTATGTCTCTTGCATTGGTAGGTGGTTTCTTTACCACTAGCACCACGTGGAAAGCCCTCTCTTCCTCCAACTCTTTACAAAGATAGAGGCTACCAGGGTATTAGAACTTATCACCACCACCCCAGACATAGTTAAATGACCCAGAAGCTAGTCAAGCAGGGCAGGTCAGAGCATTGTGAGAGCTTTACTGATACAAGAGGAAAAAAATGTACCAGAAAAATGTTAATACTTCTCTACTGATGCTACTGCAGAATGTGGTATATGAAATTTATAGGTTATTAGCTGCCATGAACTTCAATGTAGAGAAGAAAATAGCAGGTGATTCTGAAGCCTGCATTTGCTTTTAGAATAGAAATGCTCTTTTCCAGCTGAGCCTATTTTCTCTGATAAAGGGACTTCAGTTTGTACTGTGCTTACACTGAGGGTTCTGTGATATAAAAACCAGAGGAAAAGTAACATTATCCAAGTGCTCTCTTCTTCCTGTTTTCTTACATTCCAGGAAAATGCAGAATTACTCCTCAGAAGACTTTTGCTCTTTTCAAGACCACGTCTGGTAAGCTAGGCTTACTACTCATTCTTAGTTAAGGTCATCAGTTTGGCCCAGGAAGTAGAGATCTAGTGAACTTAATTCCTGCCAGGATTCGTGCAAGGCTGTAATGTAATTTGTTGAAGTTATAATTTAATTTTTAAGGTACCAACACTGATGTTTCCTATTCTTATGTTTCATGGTATGTCAGTAAATAATGGGACCTATACTTATTCTACCATTGTTCTAGGTGTTCCCAAGGAAGACCTTTGGGAACTCTTAATATTCTTAATATTCAAAAGAATATCCTTCAACAAGAGTAAGTGAAATTCCTGTGATAGCAAGGGCTTAAAAAATTCCAGATCAGGTCATCACTTGGCAAGAACAGTAAGGTAGAGATTAATAGATGAGATGAGCGACTGAAATACTTTATTTTCTTACTGATTCTGTCATACTAAAATCAACATCACACTTGTAAAAACTGTTAGTCGCTCAGTCATGTCTAACTCTTTGAGACCCCCTGGACTGCAGTCCACTAGGCTCCTCTGTCCAGGGAATTCTCCAGGCAAGAATACTGGAGTGGGTTGCCATTCCCTTCTCCAGGGGGTCTTCCTGACCCAGAGACTGAATCTGGATCTCCTGCATAGCAGGCAGAATCTTTACCATCTGAGCCACCAGGGTAGCCCCATTGTACTCAAAGGCTGCTCAAAAATGCTTTGTATTCAATACCTACAATATGTGTGTGTATTCTATTACTTAGAAAAATAATGAAGGAAACTTGAGAATTCTTAATGATCATTGAAACTCTGAGATCTGCTATACACATATTTCAGAAGGTAAATATAGGTTTTACAATGATCCTGACTGGAAACGGAGTGGTGCCAAAGGGCATTTTCCTTTTGAAATGGATTCTTCTTTACCACTGAATGGACTTTGGGGAATCTGCATCAGTGACCAAGCTCATAATGAAACAGAAGTTATCTTGTAAAAACAAGTTTACCTTAAAAACTGGTTACATGTGAATTAAGCAGTAATGGGCTTCCCTGGTGGCTCAGGTGGTAAAGAGCTTGCCTTCAATGTGGGAGACCCGGGTTCGATTCCTGGGTTGGGAAGATCCCTTGGAGAAGGAAATGCCAATACTCCAGTATTCTTGCCTGGAGAATACCATGGATGGAGGAGCCTGGTGGGCTACGGTCCACGGGATTGCAAAGGGTTGGACACGACTGAGCAACTAACATTAAACAGTAATAATAAACAAGGATTGGTTTTAATATTAAAATATGAAAGTCTGTTTTTGAGTATGCACTATTTTAGTTTTACACTGTGCATTAGTTTATTTTCTTAATCCCAAATTGATTATCTCAAAAGATATTATTTCATAATACCTCAATAACATATTTTTTAAATGTCATCAAAGCTTTTCTAATCTTCTTGCCCATTTTTAAGTCAAAACCTGTGTGTGTGTTCGTGTATGTTTAATTCCCTTCTATTTTCTCATTTTCCTTTTTGAATGGACATAGCTAAAAGAAGGAGTTATATAAAATTAATTTCCTCATATTTTAGGATCAAGTCATAACATAACCCTTTAATTTTGTGAAGGAGTATCTGTTCTGTCAAGAAATAACAGATAGCTAGTGATTATGTCTTCTTTATGAGGATACTGGTGGAGAATCTCAAGAAAAAAAGAAAAAGATTTTCCCAAACATATTTCAAACAAATAAAGAGGCTTAAAACATCAATACTGTAAGTTAAATTGCAAACTCTCTAGAGTCAGAGACCTTATTATTTCTACACATCTGTTAAGTACCATGACTTTTCAAAAGTAATAAATTATCCTTAAAAACAAAATGTGTCTTCACAAGATAAATAAAATTTATCTTTCTTCTTTGTTGATAAGTTGACATAACCTTTCAAGGCAACTCTAGACAAAGTTTTGTTTCAGAATTATTTTGCAAATAATTAGTGAAATGTCAACAAATTGATTCAAGAGGAAAGGTTCATGCCCAACATGATAATTCTGTGAAGGGATAAAAGACTGGTTAAAAGATGAGAATATTGGAAGATTGTCTGGAGAAATAGAGAAATGTTGAACTCGAGAAGAAAGATACATAGATCAGTGTGACCAATATTCTAAATATGCCCTTCTTTATTTTTTTCCCTCTAAAAAGAGAGATGAGATATATTAAGTTCACATCCTATTTCTATTTGCTTTGGTAAATTCAACCCATTTGTCCTATTGCAATGTGCCAAAAGTCTCATCATATTAATTTAAAACAATTCTTAGTATCTGTTCACAATCTGCCTCCAGTCACAACCCTGGGTGAACTGCTTTAACAGCATCATTCTCTCTTTTTTCTAACAATTGTTGTTGTTCAATAACTAAATTCTGTCTGACTCTTTGCAACCCTGTGGACTGCAGCATGCCAGGCTTCCCTGTCCTTCATTATCTCCCAGAGTTTGCTCAAATTCATGTCCATTAAGTGATGTTATCTAACTATTTCATTCTCTGCTGTCCTCTTCTCCTTTTGCCTTCAATCTTTCCCAGAATCAGGGTCTTTTCCAATGAGTTGACTCTTCTCATCAGGTGGCCAAAATATCGGAGCTTGAGCTTCAGCATCAGTCCCTCCAGTGAATATTCAGGGTTGATTTCCTGTAGGGTTGACTTGGTTTAGTCTTCTTGCAGTCCAAGAGACTCTTCAACAGTGTTCTCCAGCACCACAGTTTGAAAGCATCAATTCTTTAATGCTCAGCATTCTTTATTCCATCTCTCACATCCATACATGACTACTAGAAGAAACCATAGCTTTGAGTATATGAACATTTGTCTGCAAAGTGATGTCTCTTTAATATGCTATGTTTTTCATAGCTTTCCTTCCAAGGAGCAAACATCTTTTAATTTCATGGCTGCAGTTACTGTCTGCCATAATTTTGGAGCCCAAGAAAATAAAGTCTGTTACTGTTTCCATTTTTTCCCCATCTATTTGTCATGAAGTGATGGAACTGGATGACACAATCTTCAATTTAAAAAATGAATTATCTACACCTTATAAATGACTAATTATTCCCTTAAAGTATTAATACTTATCACTACTTGATACACACAGACATACACTCACACATTTGTTAGTTTCTGTTCGTCTGTTTTCTTGCTGTATGAGCAGTATTAAACCCAATGACTGTGTTTTATCTAAAGAGGGCCCTAGTCTGATTCTCCTCAGAGAATGCTCTTCTTTGTGAAATGAGAATCCAGGGGGATAAGTGATCTGTTAACCCAAAGTTGGCTCCACTTGTACCTCATGTTCCAGCTGATTGGCATCCTGAAGTTTCCTCATGAGATGAATAATTAGCCATTTCAGAGCACATGTGGCCTTCTTCCCTGGGTCTCTTTTTCCAAGAGAAGACTAGGCTACTTGTTTTTTACTCCCTTCTCCAGTCAGAAGAGGGGCACTGTATTTACTGGCAGAGAAGATAATTATGCATATGGTTGTGGAGGAGACTACAGAGGCTCATCACGTGCCTGTGACCCCTTGCTTAGTGAGATGCAGTGGGAAGTGGGGCAAGGAAGGGTGGAGGACTGTGGAGGATTCCACCTTAACTCTTCTGCAGGACCTGCAGCTGTAATGAGTAATTCAAAACAAGTATAAAAAGGCTGTGAAACATGACTCTGTGTGTGCTCAGTTGTGTTGGACTCTTTGCAACCCATTGAACTTTAGGCTGTAGCCCACAAGGCTCCTCTGTCCATGGGATTTTTCCAAAAAGAATACTGGATGGGGTTGCCATGCCTCCTCCAGGGGATCTTCACACCCAGGGATCAAACAAAAAACTCCTACACTGAAGGCAGATTCTTTACCATCTGATCCACCAGGGAAGCTCAAGTACATCCATATCTATATCTATCTATATAATACACACACACACACACACACACACACACAATATAGCTTGTGAAAAAGGGTTGTGCTGTGCTAAGTCACTTCAGTTGTGTCCGACTCTGTGTGATTCTATGGACTATATCCCACCATGCTCTTCTGTCCATAGGATTCTTCAGGCAAGAATAATGGAGTGGGTTGCTATGCCCTTCTCCAAGGAAATCTCCCCAACCTTGGGATTGAACCTGCATCTCTTATGTCTCCTGCATTGGCAGGCATGTTCTTTACAGCTCCACCATTCTGTAAAATATTTAGATACTATCAATCTAAAATTTTCTAAAAGATCAGTTTATTAATTGACAATATTTTGTCTTATGCTCTGGCAGTATTCTGATAAGAATTGCTTAATATAGAAAGTGCAACCACCACTTCTATAGAAATATCCATTTGAACAAAGAAAGGAAACATACACTGTTCTAAGTGCATTAAGCCAACTTGTTCCACAAAGGGAGTTGAGATGTTTCTTGATGATATGTAATATTCCATCTTCTTAAAAAATAAGGATTTTCAGCTATTATCATACTTAGTTAATTAATTCTAAAAATTTTAATAGCTAATAAAGTTATAAAGGAGCTAAATAGGATTTTGGAATATTCTGTAACAGTATATAAAGAACTTGAAAGAGTGTTAAGGCTTTATATTATTCAAACAATAAAAAGTAAATCATCCATAATTATAAAAGGTTTTATCAGAGTAATTAAAATTTACAAAATATTACTGCTGTGCAATTATGATAATGATAATAAAACAGTTTTTTTCAACAAGGTCACTGTATGAAATTTTGCTACAATAATACAGTCATTATTTTAGGAAATTAATTTCCAAACCTTTATCAACTGTATAAGTGTTTTTACCTAGTTCTTTCTTTGTAATTCATGGAAGTAACATACACTTGTCTAGACGAATAAAGGTATGCTATTGCATTTTTAAATTGGTAATGCATTTTTCAGAGTGTATGCATATATACCATTGTTTAGTCAACCCAGCCATGTCCGACTCTGTGACCACATGGACTGTAACCCTCCAGGCTCCTCTGTCCATGGGATTTCCCAGGCAAGAATACTGATTGGGTTGTCGTTTCTTCCTCCAGTGCATATGTAGTGGTGTACTTTAAGTATGAATTTATCAGCTTTTTTCCATATTGAAAACATTAATCAAGACCTAACTTGAGAAGCTGTGCACCCTTATAATAGTGGGTATTATGGAAATGATACAAACTGTGCCATGATCATAAGCTTTTGATCCAAGCCAGTGCATCCACATACCTAACAACCCGCAGACCTTGTCTGGATTTTCGGGAGGTTAGTGTCTTTACATCTCCCTGTCACCCTGTCTTTCCTCCCTCTCAGAACTCACCACTATAGCTGTCCTGCTTCTGAGCCCATTTCTGCTGGCACCTCCTGGTCCTGAACATTCAGCCTCTCTGACTTTCTCTTTGGCTACATCAGAGCTTAGTTACAGGGATCCTTCAGCTTTTCCAGTGGCTTCCACCCTGGTCATCAAACAGATCAGTCTAAACTCAAGTCCTGGTGAACAGCAGTCTGCCCATGGGAACCTGTATTGGATGGCCCCCACCTCCCAGAAGAGGAAAGCTCACAAACCCAGTTATCCTTTCTCACCCTTCCTCACCTCAAAGGGCCTCACTGTTAATTCTGTGATTTCAAAAACTTGCTACTGTACATACTGTAAGACTATTTTTTCGAGGAGATGATACTATCAATTAAAAGTACCTCAGTACCATATGATCCCTCAGTCCCACACTTGGGCATATATCGGGAGAAAACTCTAATTCAAAAAGGTGCATGCACAGCAAGGCTCACAGCAGCACTATTCACAATAGCCAAGACATGGAAGTGACCTAGATGTCCATCAGCAGATGAGTGGATAAACAGGGTGTGGTAAGTACATACAGTAGAACACCACTCAGCCATAAAAAGGGTTAAAAAACCATCATTAGTAGCAATATGGAAGGATCTAGATATTATCATACTAAGTGAAGTAAGCCATACAGAGAAAGACAACTGTCATATGATATCACTTATATGTGGAATCTAAAAAAATGATGCAACTGAACTTATCTACAAAACAAAAGCAGACTCACAGAAACAGAAAACAAACTTATGGTTACCAAAGGAGTTGAGGGAAGAGTGATAAATTAGGAGTATGGGATTAACAGACACACTACTATATACAAAATACAAAAACAACAAGGGCCTACCGCAGAGCACAGGGAACTATATTCAATACCCTGTAATAAACCATAATGAAAAATAATCTGAAATACATATATGATAAATATGTATAAGTAATTACTTTGCTGTATTCCAGAAACTAATGCATTATAAATTAACTATACTTCAGTTGAAAAAAAGATAAATATTTTTAAAAATTAACAAAAGTAACTCAGTCACAGAAGGGCAGATTAATGAGAACAGTTTGCAGTGCCACACAGTCATGACTTTATGCCAGGAAATATCACATGTTTTAGATTAAACACAGTATCAATGACACATGCCTTATATTAACATATTGTCCAAATAAGGTACAGGTAAGAAGTGCTATGGGCTTCCCTGGTGGCTCAGATAGTAAAGAATCTGCCTGCAATTCAGGAGACCTGGGTTTGATCTCTGGGTCAGGAAGATCCCCTGAAGGAGGAAATGGATACCCACTCCAGTATTCTTGCCTGGGGAATCCCATGGTCAGAGGAACCTGACAAACTACAGTTCAAGGGGTTGCAAAGAGTTGGACATGACTGAAGCGACTTAACATGCATACTAGATCAAACCTCTGTGAACTAAAATTGACAATAAAAGAGGCAGTTCCCAGAAAATCTCAGTGTAAGACTGTCCAATACACAGAATCTTCCTCTAAAACTTCATATCAATATTTCCTACATTAAATTATATCCAAATATGCTCGTATTTAAAGTCCATATCAATTTTTACACCCAAATAACCCACAAATTTGGTACACACAGTAAAATACAGTTCTACCTCATAAGGTAGAAAAAGATTCAGGATTTTATTCTCAGTTTATTTTGTAAATAGTGATAAGAAAAAGAAACAGGTATCTCTTTAGTAAGATTTTATAACTGTGCATTAAGAAAAAATAAAGCCTGTGAAACATTGGCTTAAAGCTCAACATTCAAAAAACTAAGATAATGGCATCTGTCCCCATCACTTCATGGCAAATAGAGAAACAGTGGAAACAGTGGCAGACTTTACTTTTTGGGCTCCAAAATCACTGCAGATGGTGACTGCAGCCATGAAATTAAAAGACGCTTACTCCTTGGGAGAAAAGTTATAACCAACCTAGATAGCATATTAAAAAGCAGAGACATTACTTTGTCAACAACGGTCCATCTAGTCAAGGATATGGTTTTTCCAGTAGTCATGTATGGATGTGAGAGTTGGACTATAAAGAAAGCTGAGTGCCAAAGAATTAATGCTTTTGAACTATGGTGTTGGAGAAGACTCTTGAGAGTCCCTTGGACTGCAGGGAGATCCAACCATTCCATCCTAGAGGAAATCAGCCCTGAATATTCATTGGGAGGACTGATGTTGAAGCTGAAACTCCAATACTTTGGCCACCTGATGTGAAGTGCCTGACTCATTTGAAAGGACCCTATTGCTGGGAGGGATTGTGGACAGGAGGAGAAGGGGATGACAGAGGATGAGATGGTTGGATGGTGTCACCAACTCGATGGGCATGAGTTTGGGTGAACTCCGGGAGTTGATCATGGACAGGGAGGCCTGGTGTGCTGCAGTCCATGGGATCGCAAGGAGTCGGACACAAATGAGTGGCTGAACTGAACTGAAATGTGCATGTTTACTAATCTTCCCCGAAATCTCTAACGACTACAGATAGATCCATGAATCAATTTCTAGCATCACAGTGAAATGAAGTTCACATAAAAAAACATGGAGAGTAATTTATGTTCTTCCCAAGCTCTGCAAAATTGTTGACTTATTTCCTTCTGAGGTGATGCTTCTGCCTTTTTATCAGATGCTCTTCAGTCTTTTGATCCTATTATTTATTCTATTTGATTATCTCACATAGATCAATATATTCCTGGATATCTCCTTTCATCAGGTATATAGTATTATAAGGTCATTCATAGAGTATGTTAGATATTTAGCTGATCTGAAATATCTTATAATCTCATAATTTTACATGTGATTTCCTTCTCCTAGTAACTAAAGCATGAATTTATAATAAAATCAAATTTAGTGTCAACCTTTGGCTAAAGTCAGCTCTTTTTACTTGACAACTGTAGAGGTCCACGGATGACTTCACTGCAGTGCCCTGTTGTGGGTAAATGCATCTTACCATAACTGCAAGGATGGACCTTAGTGAGGACTTCAAAGATGGGAATGGGCCTACAGAGAGGAGGGAACTTCTCATGGAGACAAGAGGAAGAAGAAGTAACTGAAGAAGCAAAGAGAGTCTGACACAGGAGACGAGGGGATATTCTTTATCTGAGGAGGCATTGTTGGCTTCTGAGTCACAGGACCGAATGCAGCATGGTAACGGAGAGTGCAGCAGCTGTTCGGAATGCAGTCCAATGCTACAATGTGATCCATAGTGAGAGGGAAAAAGCCACTGCCCAGACTCCAAAGGATTTTTTTTTTTTTTTTTTTGAGAGGGTAGACAGAATTGAGGGCTTCCTTCATGGCTCAGAAAGTGAATAATGCACTTGAAGTGAGGGAAACCTGGGTTTGATCACTGGGCTGAGAAGATCTCCTGGAGGAGGGCATGGCAACCTACTCCAGTATTCTTGCCTGGAGAATCCCATGGATAGAGGAACCTGGTGGGTTGCATACCATGTGGTCCCTAAGAACTGGACACGACTGTGCGACTAAGCCCAGGCAGAATTGAATCCAGCAAGGAACCAGAACTGTGCTATTAACATCAGGTGTGAGTGAAATTGCAGCTTGCCCTCCATCTCCCACTGCTGACAATCCTTCAGTTCTACCATCTCCCACCTCCTCTCCCTTCTCCAGCCAGTAACTCTTGTTGCCTATTCACTTGATGTCAGTCCCTGAGTGGCAGCTATTATACTGTAATAATGTACTTTCTAAGTACTGAGTTGTAAGATTAAAAATGTTTTTTTAAATTTTTGTGTTTGTGTGTTATTTTTGTGAAAAGTATTATAAGTCTCTGACAGTACCGTATTATACAGCTGACTATGTTAGTTGGGTACCTGGGCTAACTATGATGGGCTTATAAACAAACTGGACTTTTTTTTTTTTTAATAATTTAAAAAAAGAATCCACCACAGGTATACATGTGTTCCCCATCCTGAACCCTCCTCCCTCCTCCCTCCCCATACCATCCCTCTGGGTCGTCCCAGTGCACCAGCCCCAAGCATCCAGCATCGTGCATTGAACCTGGACTGGCATCTCATTTCATACATGACATTTCACATGTTTCAATGCCATTCTCCCAAATCTTCCCACCCTCTCCCTCTCCCACAGAGTCCATAAGCCTGTTCTATACATCAGTGTCTCTTTTGCTGTCTCGTATACAGGGTTATCATTACCATCTTTCTAAATTCCATATATATGCGTTAGTATACTGTATTGGTGTTTTTCCTTCTGGCTTACTTCACTCTGTATAATAGGCTCCAGTTTCATCCACCTCATTAGAACTGATTCAAATGTATTCTTTTTAATGGCTGAGTAATACTCCATTGTGTATATGTACCACGGCTTTCTTATCCATTCATCTGCTGATGGACACCTAGGTTGCTTCCATGTCCTGGCTATTATAAACAGTGCTGCGATGAACATTGGGGTACACGTGTCTCTTTCCCTTCTGGTTTCCTCAGTGTGTATGCCCAGCAGTGGGATTGCTGGATCATAAGGCAGTTCTATTTCCAGTTTTTTAAGGAATCTCCACACTGTTCTCCATAGTGGCTGTACTAGTTTGCATTCCCACCAACAGTGTAAGAGGGTTCCCTTTTCTCCACACCCTCTCCAGCATTTATTATTTGTAGACTTTTGGATCGCAGCCATTCTGACTGGTGTGAAATGATATCTCATAGTGGTTTTGATTTGCATTTCTCTGATAATGAGTGATGTTGAGCATCTTTTCATGTGTTTGTTAGCCATCTGTATGTCTTCTTTGGAGAAATGTCTATTTAGATCTTTGGCCCATTTTTTGATTGGGTCATTTATTTTTCTGGAGTTGAGCTGTAGGAGTTGCTTGTATATTTTTGAGATTAGTTGTTTGTCGGTTGCTTCATTTGCTATTATTTTCTCCCATTCTGAAGGCTGTCTTTTCACCTTGCTAATAGTTTCCTTTTGAACGTGCTCTCAGAACAGAACCTGTTCTTATGTAGGGTATTTACTGTATTAGAAAAGAAGCAGGTCTCAACTCAATTACCTAAGTTTCTCCCTCATTAACTAAATAAATTAAAAGTGAGCGAAGTAAGAAAATAACAGATATAAGAACAGAAATCGATAAAATTAAGAACAGAAGATTGGAAGAGAAAATCAATCCAACTGAAAGCTGGTTCTTTGAAAAGAGCAATCAAATTGATACTGATGAAGAAAAAAGCGAATAAACAAATTACCAACATCAGAATGGAAAAGGGGCTATCACTATAGACCAATTAGATATTGAAAGGGAATAAAACAACTGGAAAAAAAGAAAGTCAACAACATAGCTGAAATCAAACTATTTTTGTAAACCATAAACTACTACAACTCATTCAAGATGAAATAATTTGCATTGTCTTAAATTCACTAAAATAATGGACTTAATAATTAAATCCCTTCATAAAAGAAATGCTTAGTATCAGACAATTTCATTGGCAAGTTCCACCAAATAGTTATAGAAAAGTTAGAATCAATTCTATAAGATTTCCTCCAGGATATAGTAAAAAAGAAAACACTTCTCAACCTATCTTATCAAGCTGGAATTACTCCGATACCAAAATCATATAAATACAGTATACACAAAAGAGAAAACTATTGTCTATGTCCTTTAAGATCAAAGCTCCAAAAACCTCCAGCATAATACTAGGAAATCAACACCAGCATTACATAAAAAATAAAAACACATCAGGACTAAGCGGACTTAGTTCCCAGAATGCAACTTGCTCAATATCCAAAAGTAAATCCATATAATCCACCAACACACCATCTTAAAGATACTCAGTGGTTATAATTTATATAGAAAAATGCATTTAGCAAAATCTGACACCTGTTCACGATAAGATTATAAAAAAAAAATCTCAGAAAATCAATTACAAAACCACAAAATCAGCTCAGTGAAGGAAGGTTAGTATTTTTGACAGATTGTGTTGAAACAATAAAAGCAGAAACTCAAACTAAACCAAACAAAATCTTGAACAAAACATTAAATCTCATACAAAAATTAAATCAGAAACAATAACAGATCTAAATATAAAGCTATAAAATTTTAAAGGAACATAGGAGAAAATATTTGTGATTTATTATTTTCAGAGTAAGCATTAGTATACATATGTTGTTGCTGCTGCTAAGTCGCTTCAGTTGTGTCTGACTGTGTGCAACCCCATAGATGTCAGCACACCAGGCTCCTCTGTCCCTGGGATTCTTCAGGCAAGAATACTGGAGTGGGTTGCCATTTCCTTCTCCAAGTTTGCATGTGTGTGTGTGTGTGTGTGTGTGTGTGTGTGTATATATATATGTATATATATATATATATATAAGTGGTCCTTACATCTTTGGTTGTAGACATGCAAATGTATCCTCAAAGGGCAAGGTGTTGTAGCTACTGTCAAGTCCCTTCAGTTGTGTCCAACTCTGTGCGACCCCATGGACTGCAGCCTACCAGGCTTCTCTGTCCATGGGATTCTCCAGGCAACAACACTGGAGTGGTTTGCGATTTCCTTCTCCAATGCATGAAAGTGGAAAGTGAAAGTGAAGTCACTCAGTCGTGTCTGACTCTTAGCGACCCCATGGACTGCAGCCTACCAGGCTCCTCCATCCATGGGATTTTCCGGGCAACAGTACTGGAGTGGGGTGCCATTGCCTTCTCCAGGTGTTGTAGACATGCCACCAAAGAACATAGGAAGGATATGTTTGTTAAAGAAATTACTTTCTATCATGTAGAAAAAAGGTTCATTTTGCCCATGAAAGGACTAATACATTTTCTAATCTCAAGACTGATACAGTTTTGTGTTTTTTTAAATCTTTACTGAATTTGTTACAATATTGTTTCCATTTTATGTTTTGATGTTTTGGCCATGAGGCATGTGGGATCTTGCTCCCTGACCAGAAGAGACTGAACCCATACCACTGCACTGGAAGGGGAAGTCAACCATTGGACTGCCAGAGGAGTTCCAACTTATGCACTTTTTAACAGGGACTAAAAACAAACTACTGATAGGCAGATTGATATAAATATACAACAAGTAAAAATGTTAATATATTACAAAAACTATATATATATAGAAAAGTATGTGCCTGATTTGTTATTTAGCTATATATATTTATACATATTTCATTCATATATGGAGAGAAAGAAAGAATGAGAAAAAATTGTAATTGCTGCTGCTAAGCTTTTATCTAAATGCAGCTTTATAAACACAATAGCAGAGAGGGAATGATTCTTAGATAGTTATTATACAGAATGACCCCTATGTTGGGTCAGTGCAAGTAAAGAAAAGCTTGGCTAGTCTTAACCTAGAAAGCCATAAAATATGTTGAATGGATGCTTCTCAAGTGTGTGATAAAAATGTATCATCACTACCGCTAGTAATACTGTCCCTGACCTCAGAACATCATTGAAGAGAGACCAACCGAATGCTTTAATTTCCACATAAACTGCTGATCACGACGGTTCAGACATGCCAGATGGCAGCGGGAGTGATGGATGGTGTTGATGCCTCAGGAGAAATGAGCTACTAAAATTATATTATATTCAGCTGGGATTTTAAAACATGCAATATAAATAAAATCGTTATACCAGAGCAAAATGTCGCACCTCTTTATTTAATAGTGTGTTGGTTGAGGAGATGAGTGTGTGCATTTGTTTTGTAAAAAGTGTGCTTTTCTGTGCCCAGGGATCACGCCAATAGGACAGCATAGTGCCGAGTAAGCATCAAGCCTGCTCGTCACAAATCTGGGGCCAGGAGGAGGGAAGAGCACTCTCAGTGTCATTCAAATGTATGACAAAAACACATCGAAGATCTTCCTCCACTTTCAATGAGATTATGTCTCATAAACCCACTATAAACAGGAACCCACTATAAACAGGAAAAAATTGTAAGTCAAAAATGCACTGAATGCTCCTCACCCACAGAGCATCAGAGCTTAGCACAGCCCAGCTTCAATGTGCTCAGAAAACTTAACATTAGCCCACAGCTGGGCAAGATCATCTGACACAAAGCCTAGTTTAGAATAAAGAGCTGAATATATCTCATGTAATGTACTGAATACTGTGCCTGCATGTGTGCTCAGTCGCTCAGTAGAAACTGACTCTTTGTGACCCCATGGAGTGTATCCTGCCAGGCTCCGCTGTCCATGGAATTTTTCAGGCAAGAATACTGGAGTGGGTTGCCATTTCCTCCTCCAGGGGATCTTCCCGACTTGGTGACTGAACCCACATTTTCTTCATTGGCAAGCAATTTCTTTAACTCTCAACCACCGAGGAAGCCCCACTGAATACTATATTGACAAGGAAAACCAGAAGGGCTGGGCTGTCTGGGTGCAGAAGGTTTGCAAATGTGTCTTTGTTCGCCCTGGTGATAGTGTGGCTGCCCAGCATCAGCCTCAGGAGAGAAGAGAGGTACGCATATCGCTGGCCCAGAAAAGACCCAAATTCAAAATATGAAGCACAATTTCTACTGAATGCATACCACTTTCAAACAAGTGTAATTTCAAAATATCCTAAGTTGAACCACTGTTGAGAAGCGACCACATACCTAATGAAAAAACATGTAATAGACCATTAAAAAAAATTCTTCGAGAAATGCTGATAGAGTTTCTCCCTAAATTTAAATTGTAAGATCATGATGTCTATATTAATTAATGACCTTGTTATTCTGAGGAAAGATTCTATCCAGCAAGTAGATACTCATTTGTAAATATGTAGATCAATAGACTCCATCTGTCTACTTTCCTTTAGATGTAGGTATCTATTTGAACAGTTAAATTGGCATTTAGTTTTAGTTCCCCATTCAAGGAATGCGGAGAAGGCAATGGCACCTCACTCCAGTACTTTTGCCTGGAAAATCCCATGGATGGAGGAGCCTGGTAGGCTGCAGTCCATGGGGTCGCTGAGAGTCGGACACGACTGAGCGACTTCACTTTCACTGTTCACTTTCATGCACTGGAGAAGGAAATGGCAACGCACTCCAGTGTTCTTGCCTGGAGAATCCCAGGGACGGGGAAGCCTAGTGGGCTGCCGTCTATGGGGTCGCACAGAGTCGGACACGACTGAAGTGACTTAGCAATTAGGAATTCAAAGAATGAGCACAGAATTTCTTTAAATCTTTCTCTAATTCTACTCTCAACTTACTTTCCTTATCCCATCACAAATATAGCAAATCCATGTTATACAAATGCATGTGATACACTTTCTTTTTCTCTTAGATGTATGTGAGTAAAGTCTAGCTTATTAATAGCTACAGTTTTAGGGAAAATTTTTTGAATTTATTTAAAAAAATGTAGAGCTGGATGCTTGGGGCTGGTGCACTGGGACGACCCAGAGGGATGGTATGGGGAGGGAGGAGGGAGGAGGGTTCAGGATGGGGAACACATGTGTACCTGTGGCAGATTCATTTTTATATATGGCAAAACCAATTCAATATTGTAAAGTTAAATAAAATAAAATTAAAAAAATAGATAACCAATAAAGTCCTACTGAAAAAAAAATGTAGAGCAAATGAAGTTGAATGATTTTCATGGCTGAAAAACACAGACCCTTGTACAAAAAGCAGAAAAAATAAACATGCCATTGAAATATAACTTTTTCTTGCATTTTATGGTCTCTCCCTGACATATAGTATTTCTAGATAATAGAAATTCCATAATATACTAGTATTTCCTTTGGGCATAGAGATGGTTGCAGGGAGAGTGCAGACCTTGAAGACATGGTTTGCAGGAACAACTACCACCCTTTGCTAATCTCAGCTGTGCGGGGTTCCTACATCTCAGCTCACCCACCAGAAACACCCTTGGCAGATTCCCTGCCAAGAACATGACGCTACAGCAGTCATGCATAGGTTCAGGGGGAGGGGCCAAGTGGCTGAAGGCTAGGAGAGGGGCAAGCGAGGGTCTAAAAACCCTTCCTAGGAGGCAGAGAGACTCGAGTAAAGCTCCAATCCCAGGGTTAGTCCTCCTGTTTCATCCCATCTCATTCACAGAACAAACGTACAAACTTTCAGTTGTAAGATAAATACGTTCTGAAAATGTAATACACAACACAATGACTTTAATCAACACTTTTGTATTGTATATTAGAAAGTTGCTAAAAAGTGAAGAGTGAAAGTGTTAAGTCGTTCAGTCACATCCAAGTCTTTGCGACCCCACGTACTGTAGCCCACCAGTCTTCTATGTCCATTGGATTTTCCAGGCAAGAACATTGGAGTGGGTTGCCATTTTCTACGCAGGGGATCTTTCTGACCCAGGGACTGGGTATCCCGCACTGCAGCCAGATTCTTAACAATCTGAGTCACCAGGCAATCCAGCAAAACCTGCTAAGAGTGCAGTTTTTTAAATCGTTATTATAGAAATAAAAATAAATTAAAAAACATAAAAATTTGCAACATTGTGAAGTGATAGATGTTAACTGAATTTACTGCAGTAATCATTTTGCAATATATATATGTTTCAAATCATTGTTAGACTAATATAATTTCATGGCAATTATAACAATAAAACTGGAAAATAAATAGTAAAATAATAAAATTAAGATAAAACTATTAACATTTTCAAGGTGATGGTCACTGACCATTAAACCTCAGGCAGATGGTCCTTCCAGGTTAGGCAGAGTATGACTGCACTGGTCAATAGTCCATGCAGCCAGCCCTGTGAGTATTTCCTTAAAATATTTAGAGCTCTTTTATGGCTTTTGTGAAGGCTTCCTGGGGTGGCAGGGGTGAAGTATTAAAGAATTATCCTGCCAGTGCAGGAGACTCCAGACACTCGGGTTCGATACCTGGGTCAGGAAGTTTCCATAGAGAAGCAAATGGCAACCCACTCCAGTATTCTTGCTGGAGAGTTCCATGGACAGAGCAGCCTAGTGGGCTACATACAGTCCATGGGGTCACAAAGAGTTGGACACAATTGATTGACTGAGCACACACAGCTTATGTGAATTCAGTTCAGTTCAGTTCAGTTCAGTCACTCAGTCATGTCCGACTCTTCGCGACCCCATGAATTGCAGCATACCAGGCCTCCCTGTCCATCACCAACTCCCGGAGTTCACTAAAACTCATGTCCATCGAGTCAGTGATTCCAGCCATCTCATCCTCTGTCGTCCCCTTCTCCTCCTGCCTCCAATCCCTCCCAGCATCAGAGTCTTTTCCAGTGAGTCAACTCTTCGCTGAGGTGGCCAAAGTACTGGAGTTTCAGCTTCAGCATCATTCCCTCCAAAGAAATCCCAGGGCTGATCTTCAGAATGGACTGGTTGGATCTCCTTGCAGTCCAAGGGACTCTCAAGAGTCTCCCCCAACACCACAGTTCAAAAGCATCAATTCTTTGGTGCTCAGCTTTCTTCACAGTCCAACTCTCACATCCATACATGACCACAGGAAAAACCATAGCCTTGACTAGACAGACCTTCGTTGGCAAAGTAATGTCTCTGCTTTTGAATATGCTATCTAGGTTGGTCATAACTTTCCATCCAAGGTGTAAGCATCTTTTAATTTCATGGCTGCAGTCACCATCTGCAGTGATTTTGGAGGCCAAAAAAATAAAGTCTGACACTGCTTCCACTGTTTCCCCATCAATTTCCCATGAAGTGATGGGACCAGATGCCATGATCTTCGTTTTCTGAATGTTAAGCTTTAAGCCAACTTTTTCACTTTCCTCTTTCACTTTCATCAAGAGGCTTTTTAGTTCCTCTTCACTTTCTGCCATAAGGGTGGTGTCATCTGCATATCTGAGGTTATTGATATTTCTCCAGAAATCTTGATTCCAGGTTGTGTTTCTTCAAGTCCAGCATTTCTCATGATGTACTCTGCATATAAGTTAAATAAGCACAGTGATAATATACAGCCTTGACATACTCCTTTTCCTATTTGGAACCAGTCTGTTGTTCCATGTTCAGTTCTAACTGTTGCTTCCTGACCTGCATATAGGTTTCTCAAGAGGCAGGTCAGGTGGTCTGATATTCCCATCTCTTTCAGAATTTTCCACAGTCTATTGTGATCCACACAGTCAAAGGCTTTGGCATAGTCAATAAAGCAGAAATAGATGTTTTTCTGGAACTCTCTTGCTTTTTCCATGATCCAGCAGATGTTGGCAATTTGATCTCTGGTTCCTCTGCCTTTTCTAAAACCAGCTTGAACATCTGGAAGTTCACAGTTCACATACTGCTGAAGCCTGGCTTGAAGAATTTTAGCATTACTTTACTATCATGTGAGATGAGGGCAATTGTGTGGTAGTTTGAGCATTCTTTGGCATTGCCTTTCTTTGGGATTGGAATGAAAACTGACCTTTTCCAGTGCTCTGGCCACTGCTGAGTTTTCCAAATTTGCTGGCATATTGAGTGTAGCACTTTCACAGCATCATCTTTCAGGATTTGAAATAGCTCAACTGGAATTCCATCACCTCCACTAGCTTTGTTCGTAGTGATGCTTTCTAAGGCCCACTTGACTTCACATTCCA
The DNA here is from genome assembly GCF_003369695.1 of Bos indicus x Bos taurus. Classification (NCBI taxonomy): domain Eukaryota; kingdom Metazoa; phylum Chordata; class Mammalia; order Artiodactyla; family Bovidae; genus Bos; species Bos indicus x Bos taurus. The sequence continues at coordinate 3,584,755 of NC_040083.1, read as the reverse complement.
GGATGTCTGGCTCTAGGTCAGTGATCACACCATCGTGATTATCTGGGTTGTGAAGATCTTTTTTGTACATTTCTTCTGTGTATTCTTGCCACCTCTTCTTAATATCTTCTGCTTATGTTAAGTCTATACCATTTCTGCCCTTTATTGAGCCCATCTTTGCATGAAATGTCCCCTTGATATCTCTAATTTCCTTGAAGAGATCTCTAGTCTTTCCCATTCGGTTGTTTTCCTCTATTTCTTTGCATTGATCACGTAGGAAGGCTTTCTTATGTCTTCTTGCTATTCTTTGGAACTCTGCATTCAGATGCTTATATCTTTCCTTTTCTTCTTTGCTTTTCACTTCTCTCCTTTTCACAGCTATTTGTAAGGCCTCCCCAGACAGCCATTTTGCTTTTTTGCATTTCTTTTCTATGGGGATGGTCTTGATCCCTGTCTCCTGTACAATGTCACGAACCTCATTCCAAAGTTCATCAGGCACTCTATCTATCAGATCTAAGCCCTTAAATCTATTTCTCACTTCCACTATATAATCATAAGGGATTTGATTTAGGTGATACCTGAATGGTCTAGTGGTTTTCCCTACTTTCTTCAATTTAAGTCTGAATTTAGTAATAAGGAGTTCATGATCTGAGCCACAGTCAGCTCCTGGTCTTGTTTTTGCTGACTGTATAGAGCTTCTCCATCTTTGGCTGCAAAGAATATAATCAATCTGATTTCGGTGTTGACCATCTGGTGATGTCCATGTGTAGAGTCTTCTCTTGTGTTGTTGGAAGAGGGTGTTTGCTATGACCAGTGAATTTTCTTGGCAAAACTCTATTAATCTTTGCCCTGCTTCATTCCGTATTCCAAGGCCAAATTTGCCTATTATTCCAGGTGTGTCTTGACTTCCTACTTTTGCATTCCAGTCCCCTATAATGAAAAGGACATCTTTTTTGGATGTTAGTTCTAAAAGGTCTTGTAAGTCTTCATAGAACCGTTCAACTTCAGCTTCTTCAGCATTACTGGTTGGGGCATAGACTTGGATTACTGTGATATTGAATGGTTTGCCTTGGAAACGAACAGAGATCATTCTGTCATTTTTGAGATTGCATCCAAGTACTGCATTTTGGACTCTTTTGTTGACCATGATGGCTACTCCATTTCTTCTGAGGGATTCCTGTCCGCAGTAGTAGATATAATGATCATCTGAGTTAAATTCACCCATTCCAGTCCATTTTAGTTCGCTGATTCCCAGAAGGTCTACATTCACTCTTGCCATCTCTTGTTTGACCACTTTCAATTTGCCTTGATTCATGGACCTGACATTCCAGGTTCCTATGCAATATTGCTCTTTATAGCATCAGACCTTGCTTCTATCACCAGTCACATCCACAGCTGGGTATTGTTTTTGCTTTGGCTCCATCCCTTCATTCTTTCTGGAGTTATTTCTCCACTGATCTCCAGTAGCATATTGGGCCCCTGCTGACCTGGGGAGTTCCTCTTTCAGTATCCTATCATTTTGCCTTTTCATACTGTTCATGGGGTTCTCAAGGGAAGAATACTGAAGTGATTTGCTATTCCCTTCTCCAGTGGACCACATTCCATCAGATCTCTCCACCATGACCAGCCTGTCTTGGGTGGCCCCACTGGCATGGCTTAGTTTCATTGAGTTAGACAAGGCTGTAGTCCTAGTGTGATTAGATTGACTAGTTTTCTGTGAGTATGGTTTCAGTGTGTCTGCCCTCTGATGCCCTCTTGCAACACCTACTATGTTACTTGGGTTTCTCTTACCTTGGGCGGGGAGTATCTCTTCATGGCTGCTCCAGCAAAGCTCAACCACTGCTCTTTACCTTGGATGAGGGGTATCTCCTCACTGCCACCCTTGTGACCTTCAACATGGGATAGCTCCTCTAGGCCCTCCTGCACCCAGGCAGCCACCGCTTCTTGGACGTGGGGTTGGTCCTCCTGGCCGCCGCCCCTGGCCTCGGGTGTAGGGGCGTGGGGTAGCTCCTCCAGGCCACCGACCCTGACCTCATTTGCAGGGTATCTCCTCTCAGCCGTCACCCCTGACCTTGGACTTGGGTAGTTCTTCTCAGCCATTCCTGCACCGTCGCAGCCTTGCACTCTCGGCCGCTGCCCCTGACCTCGCACGTTGGGTAGCTCCTCTCAGCCGCGCTTAGTGCGCCGGTCGCACCCGCCGCTGAAAGATTCAAAACATTATACCATGAAATATAACTTGATCACCTTCAAAGTTGCAATTTAGTAACAAGAAATATTTTAGGCTTTAGAATATAATTTTTATATTTTCACTGTATCAACACATCAAAGTTTCAGACGATTTGGAAAAATCATATCCATTTACATAGCAGATGTTAACAGCCTACATTCTACAAAGCAGACATTTTGTGGGGATGGCAATAATAACAATTATCATTTAATCTCTACTAAGTATCCAAGCTCATGATCAGAACTGCCCCTGTGGTTTGATTCTGCCTAGGTAATTGGCATGTTTTCCTGAGTATAACATGCCAAGGAAAGAACACAACATATGCAAATATAGCTAAACTAATTGCCCAAAGAATGACAATGGCTTCACATTACTCAGTCTTGAAGCTGCCCCACTCTCTGTTCATGGGCTGTGGGTGAACCCTGATGCACATTCTGAGGCAGGTAAGTCCTGTCTCAAATGACAGTTCCCCTTGGCTGCTGATCTTCACTTTTACCAGTCCACTGCCCACAGCACAGGGAAGATGAGAATGAACAAAGCAGGTAACAGAAAGGAAACCAAGTCCTCAATACTGCAAGGAACTGAATCCAAGGAATGCCACTTATTCCCTGGAAGGATCGCTGTAAATGATATAGAAAACAACTGTAAGTGAAGATCTCCAAAGGAGGGCATGGCAACCCACTCCAGTGTTGTTGCCTGGGGAATCCTATGGACAGAGGAGCCTGGAGGGCTGGCTACAGTCCAAGGGGATGCAAAGAATCAGACATGACTGAACTGACTTAGCTCACACCTAACCATAGAATCCCTTCACCTGGAGACCAGGTCACCTAAAGATGTGGGGCAGGTACTTTGATATTTAATGCATGTGGTGTCACATGTTCCCAGAGGAATCTTTATGTGCTTATGTATTCAAGTAAGTACACAATTAAAAAAAAATCATTCAGGAAGTTAGAGAATTAACTTTAGTAATAAAATATTGTTTTTGGCAGATTAAAATTCATTTGGTTTGCGGTAACCCCTTTCTTTTAACAGATGGTTCCTAAACTAAAGGCAATGTGAAAAAGTCATTTACTTTGATAGGAAACTTTCAATTCGGAGCTAGAATTTTAGAGAAGCAACTGATAGAGCACAACTTGTATTGATTATCTGCCTTGTGGTTTGAATGAAGGGCTTTAGCAGGCTATTTTGGAAACACTGAGGGAATTTGATATAATCACTCACTTTTTCTGCTTCAGGAAAACATTATTCCTGTTGGTTAAAAAAAGTATTTCTATGCTTAGAACTTTAGCAATGGCTAAGATCTATGTAGTAGATTTATAATAGTTGCAAAGTGTATCCATGGTCAATAACTAAACAGAAGATGGGAATCTCAGGATAGAAATATACATATATTTGAGAAAATATTAGTCACTTTGTCTGGAATCAGATCTTTAGGTTACTGAAAAATGTACATATTTATAACTCAGACAAGGGCTTTTATTACTTTGATATATTACACTTGCATTTCTTAGGTACTAACACAGCTTTGGGCTTCCCTGGTGGCTCAGAGGTTAAAGCGTCTGCCTACAATGCGGCAGGCCTGGTTCAATCCCTGGGTCGGGAAGATCCCCTGGAGAAGGAAATGTTAACCCACTCCAGTATCCTGGAGAATCCCATGGATGGAGAAGCCTGGTAGGCTACAATCCAGGGGGTCTCCAAGAGTTGGACACGATTGAGCAACTTCACTTTCACTAACACAGCTTTATTGTTCTTTAAAAGTAAAATATTTTGCTTTTTTAAACAAAATATTTAATCCCATGAGAGAAAATAATTTACATTTGGATTTTTAAGAATAGCCCTGTGTAGTAAATCATTTCTATCTTCAAACGTTTCCCCATTTTAGCGTTTTGGATGACAAACTATCTCATGAGATCAAACATAAAAAATGACCTTCCTTGAAATATATTGATGGGAATGTCTTGAACAGAGGTCAAGCAAATGATGTGTTCCTTGATATTAGCTTTTCCAATACTATACCTTAATGATACACTTACTAAAATAATGAAGACATTAAATATCACAACATTCATTGGATATAGAAGTGTCCTTAATACTAACTCATGTACTTTTCATCCCTGAGTGATTTTTGCTGTAACTTTTATTGCAATTCTCCCACCCCCTCATTCTTAAAGGGAGCAGATGTCACATTATTTGGGAACCACCATAAGGACACATTTCCAGGGAGAATGCAATATCAATACACAGTAATATTGCTTGTATAAATATTTAATTAGAAAATGTAAACTTCTATAAAATACCTCATGATTAAGCAGTTATATTTCTACCTCTTTGAGATTTCATTTATTTCAGAGATTCTTTCCTTATCTTGTTCATTTTATAAACACTTAAGTCTTCTATATGCATCAAAATGCTAAAGATTTTGTATTCTTTTACTTTCATGCTTCCATCCTGAAGAGTATGGGTTGACTTCTACAAATGGTACATGTTTGGTTCAGAGGTATTTGTGAGAATAAGAACCTTATGAGATTCTCTTTTTCTTCAAAGTTACCATGACAACATTTTTATCCTCTTGCTGTGAGGACATAATTCTCCATGGAGCTCTCACATCTTTGTGCATCTTCTGAGCAAAGACATTAAGAGCTTACTATTATTATTGTTGTCTTTCCAGTAATATTTGTATAATGTACCTCTTAGAAGATAGAATTAGCTTCTTCCTTCATGGTAGAGGACAGATTTGTTAAAAAAAAAAAAAAAGAAAGAAAGAAAAGAAAAGCTAATATAATATGTTTCCAACCAGCAAAGTTTAGGCATGTTTGTTACCAGCCTCCTGATAAGTTTGAGGTTTGCTGAGGTCAATGTTCCTTAGCTGTGACGCGCTGCAGACAGAATTCACCTGGAACTCCGGGAGTCCTGTGGGACCTGGGGAACAAGAACAACTAGGAGACCAACCAGGTGAACGTGAAGTGTGTGCTGCCCCTGCACAAAGGATAGAATCCTTTGTCTTTGACAAAGGGTCTCTTGTTTTCTACTGTAATAGCATCCATGAAACTAAGGCAGGCTACCTTTTTAGCTTGCCAGCAAGGTAAAGTTTCACCCTTACAGTTTTTTGCACTGCTAATATTCTACCAGTCTCTAAGACAAATTTTAGATCAAAATATAATAAACAATATGGAGGAGACTGTGCAAAAGTGAGAATTAAAAATCTGTTAATGTAGTAAATGAAAATTGTGTTATTTAAAGACATACTGTTAAATTTACAAATATAATATGATATTGCTTATAGGTAGAATCTTAACAAAAAATGGCACAAATGAGCTCAAAACAGAAATAGAGTCACAATGTAGAAAACAAATGTATGGTTATCGGTGGGTAAGTGGAAGAGAGATAATTTGGGAGATTGGGATTGAAACATACACACTACTACACACAAAATAGATGACTAATAAGAACCTACTGTGGAGCACAGAGAATCTACTCAATGCTCTGTAATGGACTATATGGGAAAAGAATCTAAAAAGTGTGGATATGTGTATATGCATAACTTATTCACTTTGCAGTACAGCAGAAACTAATATAAAATCGTAAATCAATTATACTCCAATAAAAAATAATTTAAAAACTTGTGCCACTGATATTGAAACAATACTTTGTCCACCTGATGCAAAGAACTGACTCATTGGAAAATACCCTGATGCTGGGAAAGATTGAAGGCAGGAGGAGAAGGGGACGACAGAGGACGAGATGCTTGGATGGCATCACCGACTCGATGGACATGAGTTTGCACAAGCTCTGGGAGTTGGTGGATGTACAGAGAAGCCTGGTGTGCTGCAGTCCATGGGGTTGCAAAGAGGTGGACATGACTGAGCAACTGAATTGAACTGATATTGAAACAATATCAATAAATACAATTAATTATTTTAAAAACTCACATAATATTAAGATATATAAATTCTTCATTTAAAGAAAAGCATTTTCTTTGAAGGAAAAGAAATAGTAGAGTTTGGGAACACTGACTCATTTTTTAGATCATCTGTCTGCTACCACTGTTAACTTGGTTTCTTTTTGTTGTTACTATACCATGAATATTGGAGAAGGCAACGGCACCCCACTCCAGTACTCTTGCCTGGAAAATCCCACGGATGGAGGAGCCTGGTAGGCTGCAGTCCATGGGATCACTAAGAGTCTGATATGAATGAGCGACTTCACTTTCACTTTTCATTTTCATGCATTGGAGAAGGAAATGGCAACCCACTCCAGCGTTCTTGCCCGGAAAATCCCAGGGACGGGGGAGCCTGGTGGGCTGCCATCTATGGGGTTGCACAGAGTCGGACACGATTGAAGTGACTTAGCAGTATACCATGAATACATGTATCTCATAAATAAAAAAGGACTTCCCTGGTGGCTCAGGTGGTAAAGCGTCTGTCTACAATGCAGGAGACCCAGGTTCAAACCCTGGGTTGAGAAGATCCCCTGGAGAAGGAAATGGCAATCCACTCCAGTACTATTGCCTGGAAAATCCCTTGGACAGAGGAGCCTGGTAGGCTACAGTCTATGAGGTCTCAAAGAGTTGGACATGACTGAGCAGCTTCACTTTCACTTTCATAAATAAAAATGTAAGAAAAGAAAAAAATAATAAAAATAAAGTTACAAAGACATCTTACAATACTTAATCCAGACATTTAATTATATAGATAAGGAATTTCAAAACCATCCTAAAGGAGATCAGTCCTGGGTGTTCATTGGAGGGACTGATGTTGAAGCTGAAACTCCAATACTTTGGACACCTGATGTGAAGAGCTGACTTATTAGAAAAGACCCTGATGCTGGGAAAGATTGAGGGCAGGAGGAGAAGGTGACGACAGAGGATGAGATGGTTGGATGACATCACCGACACAATGGACATGGGTTTGGGTGGACTCCAGGAGTTGGTGACGGACAGGGAGGCATGGCGTGCTGTGGTTCATGGGGTCGCAAAGAGTCAGACACGACTGAGCAACTGAATTGACTGACTGACTGAATAAGATATATATCATAAAGGCAATAAATCAACAATTTTTTTAAAAAGGCAAGGTGCAAGTTGCATGATTTCTGATCTAATGTTATCTAAAATTATACTGATAAAAATAAAAGGTCTCTGTTGAGGATGCCCACAATGATTTGCTATTCCTCTGAAAGGCTGGAGTCCAAGTTTCTTTTCCTGAATCTGGGTTGGCATTTTTGACCTGCCTGACTAAGAGAATACGGTGGGAGTGAGCTGATGAACTTCCAAGGCTGGGTCATGAGAAGCTCTGAATCCTTTGCCTCAGCTTCTTGAGGCACTTGCTCACAGAGCCCTGACCTACCATCAGAGATCTGTGGTTCCGACATTAGAGATCAGGTGAGGCTGCCTGAGACTCACAGAGAAACAGGGGGGCTTGTGCAAGCCCATTCTGCCACTCAGTCCTGCCAAGGTACCACACATGTGAATGAAGCTGCCTGGACTCCTCAGGTTAGCTCCATAACCAGCTGAGCCATTCAGTCCATGGTATCCTGAGTATCTGCCATAGGAACTGAACATGGGCCCAGCTAAATCGTTCCTGACCAACAATATTCTTTCATATCATAAAGTCCTATTGCTTGAAGTCAATGTTTTAGCATAACTCAGTACATAATAGAGGGTATCTAGGACAGTTTCTAAATTCCTTAAAAAATACTGTGCTTTTCTGTGCAGTAAAGCACTTTGGTTTAAAATGTTAAATATACAGAATATTAGTAATATTGTTTTTCTTTTTTCCATCCTCCTTTCTCTATTGGAAGCTTCCTAATCTCTTTTTAAATTAATCAGATAATATATTTCAGAGTAACGTTTAGAAATAATAGTTTCTCTCAAAGCTAAAATCTGCCTTAAGTGAATTTTTGCAATAAATCTCTTAGGGTTTATAATAAAACTGCCAAAACACTCTTAAATTTATATGAAGTCCTTGGCAGTAGTTTTCTTTTTCTTTTAATTTATAAATAGATTCTTATTAATTAAAATTAAGATGTCTGAAATTTGTCTCCTCATGTCTTAGGCATGAGTGAAAATGAGAAGATTTTTTTCACTGAGTAATTGTGACCTTTAAGTTAAATGCATTAACTACGTTTTAGAAGTCAAGTGTCATGCATGCTTCAGCAATGATGGAGAGGGTGAGCAGAGCTAATATCCATGTGTGAACTTTGTAAGATAGTGGCTCAGAATGAGCTTAGGTCCATATCTACATAGTATGTGAAATATTTCTGCATCTCATTTTATTTCTTTCTATTGGGGTATCAGTCCTAAAGGAAATAAACCCTGAATAGTCATTGGAAGGGCAGATGCTGAAGCTGAAGGTTCAATACTTTGGCCACCTGATGTGAAGAGCCAACTCATTGGAAAAGAGCCTGATGCTGGGAAAGATTGAAGGCATGAGGAGATGGGAACCACAGAGGATGAGATGTTTGGATGGAAATACTGACTCAATGGACATGAGTTTGAACAAGCTCTGGGAGTTGATGAAGGACAGGGAAGCCTGGTGTGCTGCAGTCCATGTGGTCACAAAGAGTCCGGCACAATTTAATGACTGAACAACAGCTGCTTTACAATGTTTTGTTAATATCTGCTGTACAACAGTGTGAATCAGCTATATGTATACATATATCCCCTCCCTCTTGGACCTCCCTCCCACCACTCCATCCCACCCCTCCGGGTCATCACAGAACACTGAGCTGAGCTCCCTGTGCTATACATCAGCTTCCCAATAGCCATCTATTTTACACACAATACACATATGCCAGTGCTACTCTCAATTCATCCCGTTCCCCTTTCTCACGTCCACCCATCCTTTCTCTATGTCTGCACCTCTATTCTTGCCCTAAAAATAGGTTCATTTTTATTACTTTTTCTAGATTCCACAAACATGTGTGGAATAAAAATGTCATTGGAATGCTTTCGATTCAGCATCATCTTAGCTATTTGTTAGATCTTTTGTGCTGTCTTATCAAAATTTAATGCATACAGTTCCATAGTTCTTGATGTGTTTTTGTGCATAGTTGATTTGTATAAAGATGGTGCTAAGTCAATTAAAAAAGAGAGAGAAGAAAAAACAGGTAACCTTAGGTAATATAACTAGATTGAAGTCCTGTCTTCCTCATTATGAGTTGCAGCCATCTCTGAAAGTGGTAGAAAGCCCCAGGTACCTAGGTAAGCCATGTAACCAGCTACTGATGTCTGCCTGAGGGGTTGTGGGTCTGGCTAGTTATAGAATCTGAAAGAACCTAGCTGAAGAAGGTTTACCGAATTGGTTCACATACACTTAGACTCTTCTCCTTTGGCTGTGAATATCCTGAGAGTAGAAAGTGTACAAAATAAAAACATGTGCCTGTGAGCCATACAACTTCTGCTCTGCTGTTGCTTTGCAGGCTATACTGTTTGCAGTGAATCACTACCTAAATTTAGTGCTGTGGGAGGCTTTTGTGTCTTGTCTGTTTCATTTTCAATCAGAACCAAAGGTCACTAATGCTTTTTAAACAATATTAGACACAATCATTGCCTAAGTTATCTCACAGTCTAGGTTAATTTAAGATCATACTGGCTCTAGAATCACAGGGAAGATAAAATGGTAGGGAAAAAAAAATCAGAAACAGAAAGTTAAACAGAAACTGGAAAAAAATAAAATTAAAAAAGAAAGAAATTGGGAATATGATGTTGCATGATCCAGCTTTTGTATTTACTTTGGTAATATACTGGGTTTTATTGACTTCTGAATCATAAATCAATCTTTAGTTCCTGAGATAATACCCTGGTAATAACGCAGTATATTTTTTTTGCATTGCCAATTTTGTTTTGTTAATGCTTAGTTTAGACTTTTTCCATTTATGTTTATGAAATGTATTGATTTGCAATTACTTTTCTTATAATATTCTTGTCAGATTTTATAATCAAATTAAATATGCTTAGAATTGCTTTCACTTATTAATGGAGTTGGAATTAATTGTTTCCACTTATTATTAATTAACTACTGTAAGCTTGGAATTATTTCTTCATAAATATTTAGTAATATTCAGTAGTGGAATTCCACAAAGCTGAAGTTTTCTTTGTGGGAAGTTATTTATGTATTTATGAAGTCAAGTCTTTTAAAAAATAGAAAGTTTTCATTTTTTTCTTTTATCAGTTTGACAAGTTATCTCTTTCTAGGAATTATTTCACTTTGTTTACATTTTCAAATTTAAATACATTTGCTATAATTTAATATATGTGCAATCTTTACTGATGTCCCATTTTTATTTCCAATTTTGATCATTTATACCTGTCTTTCACTATCTTTGTTTTTCCAGGCATTTATCAATTTTACTACTCATTTTAAATGATTAAATTTTATCTATTTTTATTTTCTCTATTAAAAATGATATTAAGTATTGTTAACTTTCACCTTTTTCATTGCTTTTAACTTCTTGATTTCATACTCAGATCTTTGATTTAAATCTTTGTTATTTTTTTTTAATTTTATTTTATTTTTAAACTTTACATAATTGTATTAGTTTTGCCAAATATCAAAATGAATCCACCACAGGTATACAAATTACACATTTAAGGCTGCTTTCACTCTAAGCACAGCTTTTCACTTCAGTTCAGTTCATTTCAGTTGCTCAGTTGTGTCCGACTCTTTGTGACACCATGAACCACAGCACACCAGGCTTCCCTGTCTGTCACCAACTCCTGGAGTTCACCCAAACCCATGTCCATCAAGTCGGTGATGCCATCCAACCTCTGTCATCCTCTGTCATTCCCTTTTCCTCCTGCCCTCAATCTTTCCCAGCATCAGGGTCTTTTCAAATGAGTCTGCTCTTCACATCAGGTGGCCAAAGTATTGGAGTTTCAGCTTCAACATCAGTCCCTCCAATGAACACCCAGGACTGATCTCCTTTAGTATGGACTGGTTGGATCTCCCTGCAGTACAAGGGACTCTCAAGAGTCTTCTCCAACGCCACAGTTCAAAAGCATCAATTCTTCAGTGCTCAGCTTTCTTTATAGTCCAACTCTCACATCCATACATGACCACTGGAAAAACCATAGCCATGATTAGATGGACCTTTGTTGGCAAAGTAATGTCTCTGCTTTTTAATATGCTGTCTAGGTTGGTCATAACTTTCCTTTCAAAGAGTAAGTGTCTTTTAATTTCATGGGTACAGTCACCATCTGGAATGATTTTGGAGCCCAGAAAAATAAAGTCTGACACTGTTTCCACTGTTTCTCCATCTATTTGCCATGAAGTGATGATGTATTTAATGTTTTAATATACTTAATTTTAATACACTGAAAATATTTTCCATTATAATTTCTTCTTTACTTGATGTGTTATTTAGTAATTTGTTGGCTTATTTTTATTCATTTTGAAATATTCTTGTCTTTTTAAAACTTATTTATTGTTTAGTCAAGCAATTTAGATATTTTGGTCAGAGAATATCCTCCCTATGGTTTAAATTCTTTAAGATTTTTGAAACATTCTTTATTACTCCACATATGGTTAGTTTTCACAGAAATAAGTGCTTGTAAGATTGGAAAGAGTATGGAGTATGTATTCTGAACTTTTGGGCAGGAGATTTTATACCCAGGTCAGGGGTACAGTGTTCAGTTGAATGTTTATTTACTTTTCATTTGCTCATGTTGTTCTGTCAATTACTAACAGAGACATGTAAACAGTTCCCATTGTGAATGCAGGTATGTATAATGATCCTGTAATTTAATGAAGTTTATTTAGATCAATCCTAAAGGAAATCAACTCTGAATATTCATTGGAAGGACTGATGCTGAAGCTGAAGCTCCAACACTTTGGCCACCTGATAGGAAGAACTGACTCTTCACAAATGTGTATGTTGCTGGGAAAAATTGAGGGCAGGAGAAGAAGAGGGCAACAGAGGATGAGATGGTTGGATGGCATCACTGACTCAATGGACATGAATTTGAGCTTTATGTCTATCAAAGTTGTCTGCCTTAATGTGTGGCATTACCATAGATTTAATAGGTCTTTAGTGCAGTTTTTGCACTATATATTTTTTATACTTTTTCTTTAGATTCTTTATTTTTAATTAATCTATTTATTTTAATTGTAGGATAATTACTGAGGCCATGTCCTTCTACTCTGCCATCTTGAACAGAAACAGGCTCCTCAATTACATTTTGATATTGATTTCTTTTTTTTTGAATTCATAGTTTTTAAAAATTAATTAATTAATTTTAATTGGGGGATAATTACTTTACAATCTTGTGGTGGTTTTTGCTCTACATCGACATGAATCAGCCACAGGTACACTTGGCTTTGAGTGCCCTGATTCATGCATCAAACTTGCACTGGCCATCTATTTTACATATGGTCTATTTTAAATATACATGTTTCAGTGCTATTCTCTCAAATCACCCCACCTTCACCTTCTTTCACAAATTCAAAAAGTCTATTATTTACATCTGTGTCTCCTTTGCTGTCCTGCATCTAGGATCATTGTTACTGTCTTTCTAAATTTCATATATATGTGTTAATATACAGTATCTATCTTCCTCATTCGGACTTACACCACTCTTTTATAAGAGGCTCCAGTTTCATCTACTTCATTAGAACTGACTCAAATGTTCTCCTTTTATAGCTGAGTAATATTCCATTGTATATTCGAACCTCAATTTAATCTCAATGTTTATGTGTAAGTTTATTTCAGTTTTGTTATTGAAAAGAAGCATATCTTTGAATGAAAAAATAATTTGATCTGAAAATCTCTGCTATAAATTCCACTTTTTGTCAATTTACCATAATGTATTTAAGAACATATTTTGTTTGAGATCTACCATCTAAATATTTAATTTCTATTTGTTCCCTTTTCTGCCTTTTACTTATTACTTTATTTCTTTCTCTTATTTTTATTAGAGTTCTTTTCTATCTAATTTATTTTTTTTTACCTCAGTTAGCTTGTAAGTTTTGGATTATTTCATATTTTATAAATACCCTAAAAATTGGAGTAGGCATCCTTGACTTATGAAGACTAGTATATCTTTCTACTCCTGTCTTGCAATTACAATGAACTAATTTTACAGCCTTTTTAACCCATTTATTCCCTATTGACATTTTGCTATTAAAGATATATTTTGAAAAATACAAACAATATTATTCATATTCTATGTTTACCCACATATTTCTTTTTATTACTCTATATTCCTTCTCACAGTCTCTGCTTCTATGGGATAATTTTTCTGTTTCACGAATCAGTTCAGTTCAGTTCAGTCACTCAGTCATGTCCGACTCTTTGTGACCCCATGAATCACAGCACGCCAGGCCTCCCTGTCCATCACCCACTCCCAGAGTTCACTCAGACTCATGTCCATCGAGTCAGTGATGCCATCCAGCCATCTCATCCTCTGCCATCCCCTTCTCCCCCTGCCCCCAATCCCTCCCAGCATCAGAGTCTTTTCCAATGAGTCAACTCTTCCCATGAGGTGGCCAAAGTATTGGAGTTTCAGCTTTAGCATCATTCCTTCCAAAGAAATCCCAGGGCTGATCTCCTTCAGAATGGACTGGTTGGACCTCCTTGCAGTCCAAGGGACTCTCAAGAGTCTTCTCCAACACCACAGTACAAAAGCATCAATTCTTCAGCACTCAGCTTTCTTCACAGTCCAACTCTCACATCCATACATGACCACTGGAAAAACCATAGCCTTGACTAGATGGACCTTTGTTGGCAAAGTAATGTCTCTGCTTTTCAATATGCTATCTACATTGGTCATAACTTTTCTTCTAAGGAGTAAGCGTCTTTTAATTTCAGGGCTGCAGTCACCATCTGCAGTGATTTTGAGGCCCCAAAAAATAAAGTCTGACAATGTTTCCACTATTTCCCCATCTATTTCCCGTGAAGTGATGGGACCAGATGCCGTGATCTTCGTTTTCTGAATGTTGAGCTTTAAGCCAACTTTTTCACTCTCCACTTTCACTTTCATCAAGAGCCCCTTTAGTTCCTCTTCACTTTCTGCCATAAGGGTGATGTCATCTACATATCTGAGATTATTGATATTTCTGCCGGCAATCTTGATTCCAGCTTGTGCTTCTTCCAGTACAGCATTTCTCATGATGTACTCTGCATATAAGTTAAATAAGCAGGGTGACAATATACAGCCTTGGCGTACTCCTTTTCCTATTTGGAACCAGTCTGTTGTTCCATGTCCAGTTCTAACTGTTGCTTCCTGACCTGCATATAGGTTTCTCAAGAGGCAGATCAGGTGGTCTGGTATTCCCATCTCTTTCAGAATTTTCCACAGTTTATTGTGATCCACACAGTCAAAGGCTTTGCAATAGTCAATAAAGCAGAAATAGTGTGTAGTGAAACATTATTTAAGCAAAATTTTTTAAACTTCTAAAGTATTGTTTTAAAGTATTTATTTTGCATTGGGTTGATATGCAATACTCTGCATTACATATACCTCTTCCAATATGTATATTATTTTTATATTTGTATTCACAGTAGGAAAAATTTTCAGATATGTACATCTAATGAAATTTTAATGAAATTACCCTTATGAGGTACCATTTCACGCCAGTCAGAATGGCTGCAATCCAAAAGTCTACAAGCAATAAATGCTGGAGAGAGTGTGGAGAAAAGGGAACCGTCTTACACTGTTGGTGGGAATGCAAACTAGTGCAGCCACTCTGGAGAACAGTGTGGAGAGTCCTTAAAAAACTGGAAATAGAACTGCCTTATGATCCAGCAATCCCACTGCTGGGCATACACACTGAGGAAACAAGAAAGGAAAGAGACACGTGTACCCCAATGTTCATCACAGCACTGTTTATAATAGCCAGGACAAGGAAGCAACCTAGATGTCCATCAGCAGATGAATGGATAAGAAAGCCGTGGTACATATACACAATGGAGTATTACTCAGCCATTAAAAAGAATACATTTGAATCAGTTCTAAGGAGGTGGATGAAACTGGAACCTATTATACAGAGTGAAGTAAGCCAGAAAGAAAAACACCAGTATAGTATACTAACACATATATATGGAATTTAGAAAGATGGTAACAATAACCCTGTGTACGAGACAGCAAAAGAGACACTGATGTATAGAACAGTCTTATGGACTCTGTGGGAGAGGGAGAGGGAGAGGGTGGGGAGATTTGGGAGAATGGCATTGAAACATGTATAATATCATGTATGAAACGAGTCGCCAGTCCAGGTTCGATACACGATACTGGATGCTTGGGGCTGGTGCACTGGGACGACCCAGAGGGAGGGAATGGGGAGGGAGGAGGGAGGAGGGTTCAGGATGGGGAGCACGGATATACCTGTGGCAGATTCATTTTGATGTTTGGCAAAACTAATACAATATTGTAAAGTTTAAAAATAAAATAAAATTAAATTAAAAAAAAGAAAAATTTTAATTTCTGTTATCATTCTAAAATAATAATTCCATGAAAATGTCAAATGTTTTAATAAACATAAATGAAAGAATATTTTCTTACCAGAAAATGAATAGCTATAATAAACTTTCAATAAATATTGAATAATTTTGTTCTTCATTAATGCAACTCCACCAGAATACCCCAAATGGATTTCTTTCCTATTTGCATCACATATCCTCAAATTTCTAACTTATGTGAAGTCCTACCAGCTACATGTTTTAAAGCAAGGATCACTTTGCCATACCTGGTTTCTGCCATATGCTATCTATCTTGGCCCCAAATGCTGTTTGATAATTTAAATGAGAATGATTTTTCAACTGGTATAACCTTTAAACACTTTAACCTCTAAATAATCTTTGGAAATCACAGAGAGGAAACTATTTTACTTCTTAGAGCAAGACTTTGGGGATGCTCACAGTTGGGTTTAAACCTTTGTTTCTCTAACTACTAATTACATCACATGTGCTATACCTAAGAGTTACCTAAGATTTTTTACATACACCACTTCTCCGATGAATGAAGATGTATCACTCATAGAAATATTTGAGAATAAATATGCTATTGTTTATAAAGAGGTTTTTAAGATTCATGATTGCAGGACATTACAATGGTGGTAATGATTGTGTTTGTAATTATTACAATAAAATGTAGTTACACCATACAAATAATATTCAAAGAATAGCTCAATATTAAGGAAATTTTTAAACATAATAGATTATCTATCTACCTATGCTTCTTGGACAAATGATACTTTATAGGAGTGGGAGCAGGTAAATGCATCAATAGCTCTGAAACTCACAACTACAATTAAGTTAGTTATTTTTAAAATTGATTTTACCCCTTAGGGAACTGAGACTTGCAAATTCTCATACAATTTGTAAATGATGGAACCAGTGTTTTCATCAAGGTTTGACTGGTTCTAAAATATGTTTATCTCCAGATTGTGCCATGTTGGCTCCTTATGGATTGTGACCTTTCACAATGATATTAACAACATGTTGATTTGTAAGAGATTTAAAAAATAGTACTGCCTTAAAGAATGTGTTAGGCCCCTGTCCTTGTAGTGGTAATTATTTTGAGACTAGTTAGTTAAATGCTATATGGGTTCCCTAGTGGCTCAGATGGTAAAGAATCTGGATGCAATGCAAAAATGCATCCTTGGGTCAGAAAGATCCCCCAGAAAAGGGAATGGCTACACGCTTTAGTACTCTTGCCTGGAGAATCCCATGGACAGAGAAGCCTGGTGGGCTAGAGACCATGAGGTCTCAAAGAATCAGACATGACTTAGTGACTAACATTTTCTATTTCACTTGGTACAATTAAGCTGATAATTTTTAACTAAGGAATAATGGTAGGCAGGCATATGAAAAGATACTCATCACTAACTATTAGAGAAATGCTAATCAAAACTGCAATGAGGTATCCACTCACACTGGTCGCAATAGCCATTATCAAAAATCTACAAGTAAATGCTGGAGACGGTTAGTAGAAAAGGGAGTCCTTCTACACTGTTGGTGGGAAGATAAATGTGGAGAACAGTAAGGACACTCCTCAAAACACTAAAAATAGCTACCATATGATCCAACAAACCCAGTCCTAAGCATATACCCAGACAAAAAATGTAATTCAAAAAGACACATACACCCCAGTGTTCACAGCAGCACTGTTTATAATAGACAATATGAGGAAATAACACAAGCACCCATCGACAGATGATTGGCTTAAGATGTGGTGTGTACACACACACACACACACACACACACACACAGTGGGATATTACTGAGCCATGAAAAAGAATGAAATATTGTCATTTGCAGCAACATGGATGGACCAAGGGGATATTATGCTTAGTGAAGTAAGTCAGACAGAGAAAGATAAATACCAGATTATACCACTTACATTTGGAATGTAAAAAAACATATTACAAATGAATCTATATACAAAAATAAATAGATTCACAGACATAGAAAACAAACATCATTACCAATGGAAAAGGGATAAATTAGGAGTATGGGATTAACAAATACAAACTACAGTATATGTAATAGAGAAACAACAAGGATTTACTATATAGCACAGGGAATTAGGTTTACATTTTGTAATAACCTATAATAGAAAACAATCTTAAAAATACATATATAACTGAATGATTTTGCTATATACCTGAAACTATCAAAAATATTGTAAATAACCTATACTCAACTAAAAAGAAATAATTATGATTGGTAGAGATACAGGGCAAATTTTGTTGAAGCTTATACTTAGGCCTTCATGAAATAAAATCTATATGGAATAAAAATAGGCTATGGCAACTGGATGGCATTTGAATTACTAAAAATGTATCAGAAAAAGTTCTCACCAACATTGAGAAAAACTTCTCTGTATCTTTAAGTGGAAAAGAATCATTATAAATATTTTACATAAAATCTTGATATTATAGAGCATTTTATGAGTATAGCTTGAATTTAGGAGCTTGTATGGAAAAATGTGTTTTTTCCTATTAACAAAAAATACCTTAGAGTAATGAGGCTTCTCTGGTGGCTCAGTTGGTAAAGAATCCACCTGCCAGTAATGCAGAAGACCCAGGTTTGATCCCTGTGTCTGGAAGATCCCTTGGAAAAGAGAATGGCAACGCACTCCAATATTTTTGCCTGGAGAATTTCAAGGACAGAGGAGCCTGGTGGGCTACTGTACATGGGATCAAAAAGGGTCGGATGCAATTGAGCAACTAACACTAGAGTAATTAAGTCAGAATTCAAACATATGCACCAGGGATTATTGTCAATGAGGTATACTTTTATATGGGCTTCCCAGTTGGTTCAGTGAAAAAGAATCTGCCTACCAATGCAGGAGACACAGGTTCCATCCCTGGCTCAAGAAGATCCCCTGGAGAAGGAAATGACAACCCACTCCAGTATTTTTACCTGGGAAATCCAATGGACAGAGGAACCTGGTGTGCCTCCATGGGGTCATAGAAGAGTTGGATATGACTTAGCAACTAAACAACAGCAACAGAATTTTCTATACACACACTTTAACTTGAAATAAACCACTATTTAATACATGTTTAGTCTATCATTATTGTAGTTGAAATTTGGTTTTGCCTGAATCTTTTATGTTAGAGGTCATTCTCTGGGGGAAAAAAAACCAAAACAACTATTTGCTCAGGCATGAACACTCACAGTTCTACTTAATGTAAAAAAATATTAAAAGGGATTTGTTTAAAAAGGAGATGTATCAACCATCAATATATTAAAACAGAATGGTGGATATTTTAAGGCTTCAATGACTAATGCAATTAGAGCATCTTTCTGTTGTTTTATTTTAAATTTTATTTTTAAATGATATTCTCCATAATATAATGTTGGTAGTTTTCAAATTAACAACAAATTCAACCACACTTCTTTCAAAAGAATTTCTTGCTTTATAAAATTTGTATACTTCAATGCCCTTTTACTTTTGAGAACTGATGGAGAAATAATTCCATATACAATTTAATGATAAATTCAAATTAAGTGTGACCACTCTGCAAAAAATTGTAAAACCATTCAGTTCCATATCTGACAGCCTGTTACATATTTAGATTAATGAGTTAATAGAGTAGTCTTAGCTAAACTGTAGATAAAACTATGATGAATGTTAATTACCCTTAAAGAGAAATCAAGAACTTGATCTACTTGAACCACAGTAGAGAGTTGATTTTGGAGCCCCCCAAAAAATAAAGTCTGACACTGTTTTCACTGTTTCCCCATTTCCCATGAAGTGATGGGACCAGATGCCATGATCTTAGTATTCTGAATGTTGAGCTTTAAGCCATCTTTTTCACTTTCCTCTTTCACCTTCATCAAGAGCCTCTTTAGTTCCTCTTCACTTTCTGCCATAAGGGTGGTGTCATCTGCATATCTGAGGTTATTGATATTTCTCCCAGCAATCTTGACTCCAGCTTGTGCTTCTTCCAGCCCAGCATTTCTCATGATGTACTCTGCATATAAGTTAAATAAGGGATTCTTGAAGGTCCCTTGGACTGCCAGGAGATCCAACCAGTCCATTCTAAAGGAAATCAATCCTGGGTGTTCATTGGAAGGACTGATGCTGAAGCTGAAACTCCAATACTTTGGCCACCCCATGTGAAGAGTTGACTCTTTGGAAAAGGCTATGATGCTGGGAGGGATTGGGGGCAGGAGTAGAAGGGGACGACAGAGGATGAGATGGCTTGATGGCATCACTGACTCATTGAACATGGGTTTGGGTGAACTCTGGGAGTTGGTAATGGACAGGGAAGTCTGGCGTGCTGTGATTCATGGGATCACAAGGAGTCGGACACGACTGAGTGAACTGAACTGAGAGAGTTGATAGAGTTGGGAAAATACCCATCTTCTGTTTCATAGAGGTGACTGTCTTACAAAAGATTCACATACAATATTCAGTATTAAAGTTAGGATTCTTTAAGTCAAAATTGAAGGCAAAAGGAGAGGGGGCGACAAGGGACGGCATGGTTAGATAGCATCACTGACTCAATGGACATGAATTTGAGCAAGCTCTGGTTGATAGTGAAGGACAGGGAAGTCAGTTGTGCTGGATTCATGGGGTCACAAAGAGTCAGACACGACTTAGCGACTGAACAAGTCAAAATATTCCATCTATCTAGCATTTAATGGAGAACACCCCTGTTTTTAAAGAAAGGCTCATTTTTTGTTTGATCTTGTATTTATTTTGATTCTCCTTAGTTTTAAAGTGACTTTAAGCTGGGTCTCCATGATCATGATTAGATGTCTGTGCCGAATTGTGAAGTTTACCTCACTTAGGATAGAAAGACAACACTCACAGCTTATTGACTCTGTAGGTCTACCATGATAAATCAAAATCACGAACAGTTATATGAAAGCCAGTTTCTCTCATCACACACAGGCACACACACACACACACACACACACACACAGAACTTATTGCATACCTCTTCAGACAAGTCAGTGTACTGATCTGTTATTTTCATATTTTCTACAATGAACACATGCCTTGTGATAGGCCACTGAAAAGAAAGGCTCTGTGAATGAGAGTATATCAAATCCATCATAAAGCTTATGTAAGTTTGAATATGAGAAGCAGAAATAAAGTCATTATATATTAGATGGGAATGCTGGAGAAAATGCATGGGACGACTGAGCTCACAGCAGTTGCTGTTGTTCGGTCACTTAGTCATACCCAACTCTTCTGCAACCCCATGGACTATAGCACACCAAGCTCTTCTGTTAATGGGATTTCCCAGGCAATAATACTGGGGTGAGTTGCCATCCCACCCAAAGATCAAACCTGTATCTCCTGCACTGCAAGCAGATTCTTTACTCCAGAGCCACTAGGGAAGTACCAAGAACTTACAAAAGTATTGAATAATATACCCCTGAATCCTTTACTGCAGTTGACCTAGAGATCAAAGCAAAAAGCCAAGCACAGCAGTGACATCACACACTTAACTGAAATGTTATCAATTTTAAAACAACTGAATCCTTTCTTTATGATAAATTATAAGTAACTATTATATATTAGATCTCTAGCAAGTTGTGTAAAGGCAAAAGCATTGATTTTTCTTCTTATATTTACCACAAAACAGTAACCAACACTATATTCCTATTCTTTGTTCTATTACCAACTTAAGCAAAGATATGAGTTTTGTTCAGGACCTTTTGTCCCCTTCATGGATCACAGCCTTGTAGCAAAAGGGTTTGCCTAACTCCAAGAAGCCATGACATGCAGGGCCACCCAAGACAGATGGGTCCTCGTGCAGTGTTCTCACAAAACATGGTCTGGGGGGAGGAAATGGTAACCTGCTTTAGTATTCTTGCCGTGAGAATGCCATGAATAGTATGAAAAGGTCAGAAGATATGACACCAGAAGATGAGAGCTCCCAGGTCCTTTATTATATTTTTCTGTTTTTCTTCACATCACTTATAACAAACCTAGTCAGAACATTATATATCATATGCATATATATATGATTTTAAATGTTTTATTCTCCACTAACCTCTAAGTTCCCTGTAGACAGGTAGGAACTCAGTTGCTTCAGTGTTTGATTGCACGATGTCTCAATGTCTGATTGTTTGTGACACTATAGACTATAGCCCGCCAGGCTCCTCTGTCCCTGGGATTCTCCAGGCAAGAATACTGGAATCGGTTGCCATTTACTCCTTCAAGGGATCTTCCCCACCCAAGGATCAAACTCGCATCTCCTGGATCTCTTACATTACAGGCGGATTCTTTTACCATGGAACCACTGGGGAAATGCCCTGTAGACAGAGACTTCACCCATTTGTTCATTGCTGTGTCATTTGAGGCTTGTAAGTTGCCTAACATTATCATGAGCATGCATACAGTGTTTGTTTACTGAAGGACGTTAAGTCCCAATCTCTGTGTCTTTCTAGAGATCTGCATCCCTAAATGACAAGCTTCTATTCTGCTGTGGCTCCATTCTTGGGACGCCCGTGAGCCTCACCTGCTCTCAGATACACTGCTGGCTGCTTGACTTGGTTATAAAAGTGTTCTTGCTAACTTCAATCACTGAGAACATAGCATCTAGTCCCTGTTAAGAATTTTAACCAATAGTCTGGTTTTTCTTTTTACAATGTCAAGAACTGCTTAATTTTTAATATTTGGGAATTGTCTTAGAAAGAAAGGCTAAATATTTCATATGTTTTTCACTGAGTTGTATGTAGTTAAACTATTTAACCTATGTTCAATAGAGTGTCTCAGAAAATGGGAACTCTTCCACATGAATCCAGAAACAATGGCTAGAACTTTATTGAACCTAGGCCTACTGTGAGTGTACAAATAATAGACTACTTGAAAATGTAAATAAAATAAGGCAGTGGTGGAGAAGAGAATAAGCTTAAAAAAATAAATGGCATTGCCACTTTGTATCATTTCTCATTTAGATGTCCAGTTTCTTACAAAGATGCCTTTTTTTTTTTCAAAATTACAGTATGGTTGCTATGGTAATATGTGCTTTATAAATCAAGTGCAAAGGCTGTCTTCATTCCCACTGTGTCCCAAAATAATAAAGAAGATTATTAAAGTGGAGTCATGAGAGTCTGAAAAGAATCTGGGGTGAGAGAAAAAACAAAGAAGGCTTTAAACATTAAAAGCAAAATTTCAAAAGATCCCACAAAGACCTCATTAAGCATTTGTGGTAGCCTTGGGGGTCACTCAGTAATACTCTGGACAGCTTTGGACAGCTTTCCAATTCTTTTTGGAGAAGAATAATTTTGGACAGCTTTCCAATTCTTCTTGAGAGAGAGTGTGGACGATTGATGATCAATTATTCACTGATATTTGACAGGGCTGACAGTCACCTGTGTGATTTGGGATTATTTTCTTTCACAAGAGAATGAGTGAGTTAGCATCTCTGTGATAGGATTTCAAACACAGTGGATCCCTTAGTGGGTTGAGTACTTTTCACAATTTCTTTCCATCATTACAATTTTAGACTTACACACAGTCCACATCTACTTCTTTCAACATAAAAGGAAATGATTTTTACTTTCCTTTACAGTGAAAATTATTCTAACACACAGATTGGAGGCAAGCCACTCAGAGGGTTTATAAAACATGTCACCACTTCAGAAATCATTATTCTCTGTGTGAACATTTGACTGGAGATTCCATTTTTGTGTTTCCCTGTAATCACTGGGAGAGCATGGTTGCAGATTGAAGCTGCTACATCTATCCTGCCAGGAGGAGCTGAAGAGCTTTCAGAGGACACCTTGCACAATTAATTGCAGGGTGTCCGCCACCTGAGCCTTCATCGCAGGGAGCTCCTGTGCAATTAAAATTACTGCAGCCAAGACTGAAGCTCTCTCTCAACGGGGATTTTTAAGTGAATTGTCCCATGATGGCTCTATTTTCTGTCTTCTCTCTGTCTACTCTATGCAATGAGGGCTGCCAAGACACTGACCAGAACACACATTAGGGTTCCACAGGAAGTTCAGGGGTAAAGGGATTATATAAGACTGAACACTGCCTGCTGTTTAAGTGTGTGCATTCTGCATCTATGTTTCAGTGATGATATTACCTGTCCATGAAAAATCTTTTTGGTGAAAATCATAGGTACTTAGCTTCATATTTTGAATATACACATTCAGAAATTGATATTTTCTAGGATATTGGGATTTTGATTCATCTATAGATTATATTTAGGTAAGCACTTTTGCATATATATATATATGTTTTATGGATAAAATGGAGATATAAAAATTAGCATGGTTATTTAATTCTTCTCTGGTGGCTCAGACAGTAAAAAATCTGCCTGCAATGCAGGAGACCTGAGTTCAATGCTGGGATTGGGAAGATCCCCTGAAGAAATTAATGGTTACCCACTCCAGTATTGTTGCCTGGGAGAGCCCATAGACAGAGGAGCCTGATGGGCTATAGACCATGGGGTTGCAAAGAGGTGGACATGAGTGAGCAACTAACACTTTCACTGTCATTTGAGGAAAGGAGAGCTGTAGTTAGAGAACTAGCAGTAACAGAGAAACTTCATCTCTCTACGAATTGCCTGATTGTATAAGTGAACTGATGGTCAGTGGTGGTACAAATGTCATGTATGATTATCTACTTGTGGAGATAAGAATATGAGACAATGCATGGAGTTCCTTTCTGTGCAAGTATTCTCATGGATATTGTGTGTGAATAGGCATCAGAAACTCTTATGATGGTTCAAAACTGACTCAAAATTTTCCTGGAGACGTTTTTAAACAATTGATATCAAGTACAAACCATAGGAGACTCTCCACTTTGAGACTATGATTATCAGCTTGTTGTACTGTCCATTGCATCTGTAAGTACCTATTTCCTTTTTCAAATCCAATAAATGCTTTTAACAAACTCTAAGCAAAGTTCATTTTACTGGTAGAATAAGTCACTTGTACTGAGCAAGCTCCGGGAGTTGGTGATGGACAGGGTAGCTTGGCATGCTGCAATCCACGGGGTCACAAGAGTTGGATACCACTGAGCAATTGAATTGACTATTGTTCTAAGCTTTATAATAATCAGAGCTAATTTTTCTTAGGTTATCTATTTCTCTTGTGATCCACCTTAGTGCTTTCCCATGAACTTAATTCACTTTCATGTGATGCTAACATGAATATTACTATACTCTTAGAAAAAAAATCTTGCTCTTTTGTGCTCTGTTGGCAGACATGTGAGTCTTGGGTCCTATCTTCAACCTTCACTCTAACTTGATTAATGTTTTTGAAAGGCTTATGTTACTTCTGTGAACTCCCCTTTTCCTTTCATTAAAACCATACTGACAACAGGTTTTAATCTCAGAGCTCTTAAATATTCATTATTTACAAAGCACTTTAGGGTATCTGGGGGAAAGATTTATTATTTGTAGCTTTGTTGAAAAAATATATGCTGTATTATTTAGCACATATTGAGCCATCTACTTTTTGTGTATTATGTGAAAGTGAATGTTGCTAAGTTGTGTCGGATTCATGACACCATGGACTATAGCGTCCATGGAATTCTCCCGATCATAATACTGTGGTGGATAGCCTTTCCTTTCTCTAGGGCATCTTCACAACCCAGGGACTGAACCCAAGCCTCCTGCATTATGGGCTATTCTTTACCAGCTGAACCACAAGAGAAGCCCAAAAACACTGGAGTGGGTAGCCTACCCCTTCTCCAGGGGATCTTCCCAACCCAGGAATCAACTGGGGGGGTCTCCTGCATTGCAGGTGGATCCTTTACCAACTGAGCTATATAAAATGTATCAAAATACATGTTACTTGGGCAGACTGGAGTGGGTTGGATAAATGCTGGATTAGAAGGCAAGGTTAATGTCTGACCATGTTTTTCCTTATGTTTATATGTCAAGATGGGCTTCCCATGTAGCACTAGTGGTAAAGAACAGGCCTGCCAAACCAGGAGACTTGAGAGATGTGGGTTCCATCTCTGGGTCGGGAACATCTCCTGGAGTAGGAAATGGCAACCCATTCCAGTATTTTTATCTGGGAAATCCCATGGACGTAGGAGCCTGACAGGCTATGGTTCGTAGGGTTGCAGAGTCAGACCAGACTGAAGCAGCTTAGCTCACATGCACAAAATGTTAAGATAACACGTTTCAAGAATAACATGTAATGCCTAAATGAAATTTTGTAGGTACTAGAAAAATGAAAATAAAATAGAAACAAATTTATTTCTCCTTCTACCAAGTAAAAGTTACACTGAAATTCTTGTAACAGATTCATCAAATTTTCATATTGATATTTATATGTGATAGCATCTCTGTACACCATGAATCAATTGCATTTCCATTTAATTTATTGACAATATCACTTCTATTGATATGTCTAATGAACTTCAGTGATGCTGAAAAGCCTGATGATATTCTAGTTTTTTTTCTATACTAAGTCACATGTTATTCTTTTCCTTAGAGCTTCCAAAATGCATTCATTCTTCTTTCCTTTTTTTTTTTAAAGTTTATCAAGTTTATTAGAACATGCTTTGGAGTTTATTCAGAATCAATATTTCCAGGCACATGGTCTTTTTTTCTAAATATGTAGTTTAAAAATACTTTTGTTTTATCTGCAGAATTTTTTTTAAATGATAGCTTTTAGTATATACACTGTTTTCTTGCTTTGATTTTTCTTCTGAGTCTTATTATCCTATTTTCTGTATGTTTAATTTCCCTTTATTCAAAGTATAATAGCTTGCCTATGTTCCTGTTAAACTGGTTTCTTTCCTTCCATTTTTATGGTTGTTTTGTATCTTATCTTTTACTACTTGTCTTAAGGCATTATTTTGTTGTTGCTGTTGTTTTGTGTTCTTTCAACAATAGTACTTGTTTCTGACATAATTTATATGATTTCTAATTCTTTCTTGATTTCTGGGACCTCAGTAATCAGTTTAGTTCTGTTGTGTGTTGCTCTTTCATGTTTTGTATTATTTTGTTAATATCTTTAAATCTGTGTAAATGTGGAGTTTGGTTTTCCAGTTCTAAGATTGGGATATGAAGGGATCTAGTGAAGGGGACATTATTTCATCACAGTGCTACATATTTCAAAACTGATAAATGAAGACACATCCCTGAGAATATTATGCTTTACCTTTAAAAATATGAATCTAATTCCTTCTATTTCTTGGACCTTACTTAGGGGTTCGTTAATATTTTCAAAACTGCTTTTTTTTTTTCCTTTTTCATGTATATTCTGTATTCTTCTCTTCATTTTATTTGGCACTTTCTTTTTTATTAATCTTAGTTGTGTTATTTCTGAGAATAAAGGGAGAACTCAATGTGAGAGCATATTTTTAACAAGGGAATTCCTATTAAATATAATATCTAATAAGTTGGATTATGACTTATCTGTCATATTTATTATTTCTTATATTTATGAGTTTTATTATTTCATAGAGTCCTTTAACTTAATGATTTTTCAAAATTTTATCTATATTATTTCATATCCATGAATTTGGACATTCTTTTATATATCCCCGCTTACTGTTAATTGCCTTTTTATTTTATATACTTTCACAGTTTTTCCCAACATGTGTTTTTCATCATTGATATGAGAGTTTGGAGATATTTAATTTTCTTTTATTTCTCTTCCCTTTCTTACTGCTGCTGCTGCTGCTGCTAAGTCGCTTCAGTCATGTCCGACTCTGTGCGACCCCATAGACGGCAGCCCACCAGGCTTCCCCGTCCCTGGGGTTCTCCAGGCAAGAACACTGGAGTGGGTTGCCATTTCCTTCTCCAATGCATGAAAGTGAAAAGTGAAAGTGAAGTCGCTCAGTTGTGTCCGACTCTTAGTGACCCCATGGACTGCAGCCCACCAGGCTCCTCCATCCATGGGATTTTCCAGGCAAGAGTACTGGAGTGGGGTGCCATTGCCTTCTCCCCTATTTCTTACTACTACTTCCAAATACTAAATCTTTGAAAAACTTCCTGAATTTCATTTCAACACTGTTTTTATTTTTCGTTTTGTGTTTGTTTTTTCCTGACTAGATATTTTCCTTAGATGAATTCCACAGAGATGGTTCATGAATGGGATGTTACCTAATTTTGTACATATTCCAATGTATCTTTATACAGTCTTCCAATATGAAGATTAAGTGCCCTCATGTTGCTTATTGGATAATAACCCTTCATTGCAAAGCCTACATGTCTATTCCCTTGTCTAACGTGACCTTGTGATCAGATTTTTTTAAAAAGATACTCATCTGATTGCCTTTCCTTATGAAGTTATCTGTTTTCCCATTTTAAAACCAGTGTGAGAACAAATGATTTCACAATTTGTATGGAAATACAAAAAACCTTGAATAGCCAAAGCAATCTTGAGAAAGAAAAATGGAACTGTAGGAATCAACCTGCCTGACTTCAGGCTCTACTACAAAGCCACAGTCATCAAGACAGTATGGTACTGTCACAAAGACAGAAATATAGATCAATGGAACAAAATAGAAAGCCCACAGATAAATCCATGCACCTATGGACACCTCATCTTTGACAAAGGAGACAAGAATATACAATGGATTAAAGACAATCTTTTTAACAAGTGGTGCTGGGAAAACTGGTCAGCCACTTGTAAAAGAATGAAACTAGAACACTTTCTAACACCATACACAAAAATAAACTCAAAACGGATTAAAGATCTAAATGTAAGACCAGAAACTATAAAACTCCTAGAGGAGAACATAGGCAAAATACTCTCTGGTATACATCACAGCAGGATCCTCTATGACCCACCTCCCAGAATATTGGAAACAAAAGCAAAAATAAACACTGGGACCTAATTAAACTTAAAAGCTTCTGCACAATGAAGGAAACTATAAGCAAGGTGAAAAGACAGCCTTCAGAATGGGAGAAAATAGCAGATGAAGCAACTGACAAACAACTAATCTCAAAAATATACAAGCAACACCTGCAGCTCAATTCCAGAAAAATAAAAGACCCAATCAAAAAATGGGCCAAAGAACTAAATAGACATTTCTCCAAAGAAGACATACAGATGGCTAACAAACACATGAAAAGATGTTCAACATCATTCATTATTGAGAAATGCAAATCAAAACCACAATGAGGTATCATTTCACGCCAGTCAGAATGGCTGCAATCCAAAATTCTACAAGCAACAAATGCTGGAGAAGGTGTGGAGAAAAGCGAACCGTCTTACACTGTTGGTGGGAATGCAAACTAGACAGCCACTATGGAGAACAGTGTGGAGATTCCTTAAAAAACTGGAAA
The DNA here is from genome assembly GCF_003369695.1 of Bos indicus x Bos taurus. Lineage (NCBI taxonomy): Eukaryota > Metazoa > Chordata > Mammalia > Artiodactyla > Bovidae > Bos > Bos indicus x Bos taurus. Next base: position 3,555,880 of record NC_040083.1, on the reverse strand, counting down.
TAAAACTGCCTTATGACCAAGCAATCCCACTGCTGGGCATACACACCGAGGAAACCAGAATTGAAAGAGACACATGTACCCCAATGTTCATTGCAGCACTGTTTATAATAGCCAGGATATGGAAGCAACCTAGATGTCCATCAGCAGATGAATGGATAAGAAAGCTGTGGTACATATACACAATGGAGTATTACTCAGCCATTAAAAAGAATACATTTGAATCAGTTCTCATGAGGTGGATGAAACTGGAGCCTATTATACAGAGTGAAGTAAGCCAGAAAGAAGAACACCAATACAGTATACTAACACATATATATGGAATTTAGTTTATCTCATACGATAACCCTGTATGAGAGACAGCAAAATAGACAGATGTATAGAACAGTCTTTTGGATTCTGTGGGAGAGGGAGAGTGTCAGAAGATTTGAGAGAATGGCATTGAAACATGTATAATATCATATATGAAATAAATCGCCAGTCCAAGTTCAATGCATGATACCGGTTGCTTGGGGTTGGTGCACTGGGACAACCCAGAGGGATGGTACAGGGAGGGAGGAGGAAGGGGGGTTTTGGATGGGGAACACGTGTATACCCATGGCAGATTCATGTTAATGTATGGCAAAACCAATACAATATTGTAAAGTAATTAACCTCCAATTAAAATAAATAAATTTATATTTAAAAAATGGTGTGATATCTTTTTATGAAAACAGCTCAAATTCAAGAAACTATGTTGAGATTTATCTCACTTTTCGGTGTTTTTGACTACTCTTGATTTACCTTTAATCTCTGTATAATGTTCTATTTGTTTAATTTTATATATCCCTGAAAATAAGGTCCTATTTAATCTCACAGTTTTCTATTTTTTTTTCTTTTTTTGCTCTCTGTTGAATATTTATCATTTGAGTCGTTAATATGGGCAAGTATTATACCCATTTAATCTTCTCACCTATTATTTATACACACACACACACACACTCACACACACACACACACACATGTCTTTGCATTTTCATAAGGTCATTCCATCACATAAGCAGTCAGTTGTTTCTGAAGTGGAGCACATGCACTCTAGAAATTGTGTAGGATAATCATTAGGATAACAAAATTGTTTTAAATCTGCCAAGTCAGAGAGCATGAGTTTGTGCTAAGTGGTAGGTTGCACAGTATAGAAGGCTGAGCACCAGCACCCTCAATCACTTACTCATTTGCAATGTATTGCTGGCTATCTGGGGTTTTAATTGTACTATTTTGGGCTCTTTATTTCCTTTCATTCATTACTTGATTTATGTCATCCTCCTCCATAAACCTCTAACTATGGTTCAGTTCAGTTTAGTTCAGTTGCTTAGTCATGTCCAACTCTTTGTGACCCCATGAACCGCAGCGTGCCAGGCCTCCCTGTCCATCACCAACTCCTGGAGTTCACCCATACCCATGTCAATCGAGTCAGTAATGCCATCCAACCACCTCATCCTCTGTTGTCCCCTTCTCCTCCTGCCCTCAATCTTTCCCTGCATCAGGGTCTTTTCAAATGAGTCAGCTCTTGGCATCAGGTGGCCAAAGTATTGGAGTTTCAGCTAACCATGGTAAACATTGTCATTTTAGCTCTTTGTGATTGAATTCAGTTTTAGCATGTGCAGTTAATAATGAAAATGTCCCAGGGATGGGAGAAGAAAATATTAGCATAGTCCTCTGTGAGCTAGAAATGATCAAAGTAGGATTTCTGACACCTGCTTGAAAGTAGTGCCTGGACTATTCATCATTAAACTGGCTTTATATTAGCAGGAATATATACATCAAATTTGCCAAAAATCACATGCGGAAAACAAAATAAACTTGACTCTGGAAAATGTCACATGACTGTTTCGGGAGGCAGATTCTGCTCTGTACTTCTAACTCCCTATCTGCTCACTATGTTGTTGAAGATCTTTTAAAGAAATAACTTATTGGACTATAGTTGCTTTACAGTGTTGTGTTAGTAACAAGTGAATCAGTTATATATACAGCATATACATACATATATATACATATATCCATACCTCCTCTTTTTCAGATTTCCTGCTCATTTAGGTCACCACAGAGCACTGAGTAGAGTTACCTGTTATATATAGTACGTTCTCGTTAGTTATCTATTTTATGGTGGCTCAGCAGGTAAAGAATCTGCCTGCAATGTGGGAGACTTGCATTGGGAAGACCCCCTGGAGAAGGGAACAGCTACCCATTCCAGTATTCTTATCTGGAGAATTCCATGGAGTATCTATGGGGTTGCAAAGAGTTGGACATGACTGAGTGACTTTCACTTCACTTCAGTGTATATACGCCTAAGCTTTTAATGCTAGAATTTTAAAAAGAATGGAATTTAAGTAGGAAAAACCTAAATACAATGTGAGCTAATGACAAAGTATCAGTAGTCATTGTTGTCTTTGAAGGGCAATGAACCAATAATAAATGAGAAAATCTTCTAAGCCATCACTGGTAGCCCCTGCCTGCTGCTGGCACTTAGGTAACATAAAGATGCTTCTGTAGTTGCTGGGCTTTGCCTGCCCCTCCTTATAGGGAAACAAACCTCTCTGAGAAAGAGGATGCTTGCCGTATATAGGGGAGAAATGGAATTTTAGTTTGGAACATATACTTTTGCTCAGATTCATTTTAGGGAGATGTGTATGAAAGTTTCCACTAATAGAGCTGATGATTTGAAGATAAAAACCAAGGTTCCAGGGAAAAAAAGTTCAGTATACGTATCATGATCTCCAAGAGAGAAAGGAACACACAATGTGCAGAAAATAGATGGCATGCACTCACAGGATTTGACAAAATGTACAAAGAATCAGAAATGGACACGGAGCAGCAGACTGGTTCAAAACTGTGAAAGGATTATGTCAAGGCTGTATATTGCCATCCTGCTTATTTAACTTACATGCAGAACACATCATGCAAAATGCTGGGCTGGATGACTCACAAGCTGAAATTAAGATTGACAGGAGAAATATCAACAACATTAGATATACAGATGATATCATTCTAACAGCAGAAAGTGAAGAGGAACTAGAGAGCCTCTTAATGAGTGTGAACAAGGACAGTGAAAAAACTGGCTTAAAACCCGACATTCAAAAAATGAAGATCATGGCATCCAGTCCTATCATTTCATGGAAAATAGATGGGGACAAAGTGGAAACAGTAACAGATTCCCCTTCCTTTGGCTCCAAAATCACTGTGGACAGTGACTTCAGCATGAAATTAAAAGACACATGCTCCTTGAAAAGAAAGGAATGACAAACCTAGAGAACATATTCAAAAGCAGAGACATCACTTTGCACACAAATATCCATATAGTAAATCTATGGTTTTTTTTCCAGTAGTCATGTATGGATATAAGAGTTGGACCATAAGGAAGGCTGAGCACCTAAGAATTTATGCTTTTGAAATGTGGTTCTGGAGAAGACTCTTGAGAGTACCTTGGACAGCAAGGAGATTAGACCAGTCAATCCCAAAGGAAATCAACCCTGAATATTCATTGGAAGGATTGATGCTGAAACTGAAGCTCCAATACTTTGACCACCTGATGCAAAGAGTAGACTCATTGAAAAAGACCCTGATGCTTGGAAAGGTTGAAGGCAGGAGGAGAAGGAGGCAACAGAGGATGAGATGGTTGGATGGTTGGATGAGATAACTGACTCAATTGACTTGAGTTTGAGAAAACTCTGGGAGACAGTGAAGGACAGAGGAGCCAAGCATACTGCAGTCCATGAGGTAGCAAAGCATGGGACATGACTTAGCAACTGAACAGCAACAACAATAAATTTGGAGGAATTGATATATTCATGAAAATAAATTCCAAGTCATGCTAAACTTTTGGTCGATATCTAAGAAGCAAAATCAAATGTTCCTATCCTCACTCCCTTTCAAATATTCGTATAGAGGAAATGTGAAGAAAGAGGTGGTATGGTATCATCATGCTTTCCTGAGACAGTTTTCCTATTAATACCATCAGCTCTGTCCCCACTGTCTTCTTGAGAGACAGTCTCTGCCCACCCAAAGTTTCCCCACAACTTTCCACCAGAGGGAACGACTATCCAGAAGTTAAGACCAAAGCAAAAGCCACCTACAAGATAATTCATTACCTCACGTTGGTGTCCCCAAAAGAGACATCCACCACTATCAAACCCCACCTGTGGCTGAAAGAACCAGCACTCATGAGCTCATTCATTTTATGAATTTGAGCCAAGTTCCTGCCAATATCTGCCACACACAAGAGTTCAAATCAGAGCTCACCCATGTTAAGAGAAGAGCGAATAGGTCTTGAGATTCTGGGACCTGGAGGCTCTTTTCCACCCGATGCCTCATCAGGGAGTGAACTGTTCCATCCTTTCCCCTAACAGGGATTCACCGGACAGGGGACCGTGCGTCCCACCTTCTGACTCCATCACCACCCCTCCCTGACCATGGTTAATTCAGATGCTACTCTACTAGCTTTGATATAGTATGGTTAGAATGTCAAATTTCCTTGGAAATTTGCTTTCTTGAAAACTGATGTAAACAGTTGTTGGAATTAAATCATCCTATTCTTCCTCTAATCTCTCTTCATATGATGAGCTTTTTATTTGTTTATGTTTAAATAAAGGAACAATATATATAAAGAAAACCATATAAAGAAATGATGTGAAAAGCAAACCACATCTTTAATACACTGTAATTAATTTATTTGTATTTACTGCAAAAAGTTCTTTGTTCAAAAGTTCTTTGCTCCTATACTCCCAGGTGCATATTACAGTCTTTTTCATTGGTATAATGAACAAGGCAATGCCAAGCTAAACATTTATGATTTTCAATACATCCCACTTGGGTTTATGTATGCTCAGAGAGAGGAGGGCATGACAACCCACTGCACTGTTCTTGCCCGGAGAATCCCATGGACAGAGGGGCCTGGCACATTACAGTCTGTGGGGTCGCAAGGAGTCAGACACAACTAAAGTGACTTAGCACGGCACACATGCTCAGAGCTCTGAATTTATTCCATTACTACTTACATTCTACTTGGGAAAACTTTCATATACAAATTTTCAATGTAAATTAAAATATGGTAAAGCATTACTGTCATTCCTCCAACTTATACATTTTGATTCAGTATTCAGTTTTGTATGATCATTGAAGTCAGTATTTTTGGCACCTCTCCATCCAAATGTCTTTTTTTTTGGAGATGAGTGCAATTTTGGAACTTTTCTTTCTTTTCTATGTTTTCAGTGGAAGGACTCTTTCAATCTTTCTGTATTACCATAGTAAAGCTTCTTGCTTCTGCTTTAATTGGTGACATAACACGAGGGATCGAATCAGATCATCAAAGCAGATGTATAGATCAGATGTCTCTGCCACTTCCAAGCTTTACAGATGATTTCATGACATAACCTCAGGCATAGCCAAGGCAGGAAGACAGCCTTTCAACAAGTCCCCGGGTCTTTCTTCCTCCTCTTCTCCCATCACATGTGTTTTGTACAGAACATTAGAGGTTTCTTGGTGAGGTTTTCAGTCATTTCTATGACAGGAAGATCAATTTGTGCCATGAGACATCTTCACATTATGTTCAGATGATTATAAGGATTATGGAACATTTTTCAGGACTCAAAACATTTTTGGAGAACATTTTTCATGACTCAAAAACCTACAGATTTAATTTTTAAATGGCAACGTTGATATCAGAGACATGTTGATGAAACATTCTATAGATAGAAACATCTGTTATGTTCTCAATTTCCCTGGAATGTTTACAAAGGTGATTAGACCAGTTCCCATATCTTTATTCTTTTCCAGGGATCTCTCTCCACTAGAAAACGTAACTGGATTGCAGATCATTTATTTCCCAAGAGATTTTGACTAAAACATTCAAGTTAAGAATGTTAACTCTGAATAATATTTAATATATTTAATGGAAGTCACTGACACATTCTGTGTCTAAGACCTCATACTTGAATTCTCATTGATTTATAATAAGCTAATGATTCAAAAGGGCTTCCCAGGTGGCTCAGTGATAAAGAATTGCCTGCCAATGCAGAAGACACAGGAGACCTGGGTTCCATCCCCGGGTTGGGAAGATCCCTGGGAGAAGGAAATGAGAATCCACTCCAGTAGTCTTGCCTGAGAAATCTCATGGATGGCAGAACCTGGCGGGCTGCAGTCCATGGGGTTGCAAAAGAGTTGGACATGACTTAGCAACTAAACAACAATGATTGACATGTCTCATGAAAATATTCATTTTTATTTATCATCATGGCCTCAGCATTAAGTTAGAGTGTGGCACATCAGAGTTCCAGTATGTTTTTTTTTTTGAATCAATAAATGAATGAATGAGGGATAAGGGAATGGCCAGTTGATGTTAAATTCCATGAAAGGAACAAAATGGGAAGGTAGCTAGAAAGTTCTATCAAGAGAAAATCTAATTGTTAAAGATAATGATCCTTGATCTGTTTAAAATACACTTGTTGTTTATTTAGAATTTGAAAGATTAGATTTAAAATTAATAGTTCAGTTCAGTCCAGTTCAGTCACTCAGTCCTGTCCGACTCTTTGCAACCCCATGGACAGCGGAATGCAAGGCCTGTCTGTCCATCACCAAATCCCAGACTTTACTCAAACTCATGTCTATTGAGTCTGTGATGCCATACAACCATATCTTCTGTTGTCCCCTTCTCTTGCTGCCTTCACTGTTTCCCAGCATCAGGGTCTTTTCAAATGAATCAGTTCTTTGCATCAGGTGGCCAAAGTATTGGAGTTTCAGCTTCAACCTCAGTCCTTCCAATGAATTTTCAGGACCAATTTCCTTTAGGATGGACTGGTTGGATCTCCTTGCAGTCCAAGGGACTCTCAAGAGTCTTTTCCAACACCACAGTTCAAAGGGATCAATTCTTCAGCACTCAGCTTTCTTTATAGTCCAACTCTCACATCCATACATGACTTCTGGAAAAACTATAGCTTGGACTAGATGGGCCTTTGTTGGCAAAGTAATGTCTCTGCTTTTTAATAAGCTGTCTAGGTTGGTGATAGCTTTTCTTCCAAGGGACAAGTGTCTTTTAATTCCACGCCTCTAGTCACCATCTGCAGTGATTTTGGAGTCCCCAAAATAAAGTCTGTCACTGTTTCCACAGTTTTGCCATCTGTTTGCCATGGAGTGATGGGACAAGATACCATGATCTTAGTTTTCTGAATGTTGAGTTCTAAGCCAAATTTTTCACTCTCCTATTTCAGCTTCATTAAGAAGCTCTTTAGTTCGTCTTTGCTTTCTGCCATAAGGGTGGGGTTACATGCATATCAAAGGATATTGATATTTCTCCTGACAATCTTGATTCCAGCTTGTGCTTCATCTAGTCTGGTGTTTCTCATGATGTACTCTGCATATAAGTTAAATAAGCAGGGAAACAATATACAGCCTTGATGTTCTCCTTTCCCGATTTGGAACCATGTGCTGTTCCATGTCCAGTTCTAACTGTTGCTTATTGACCTGCATACAGATTTCTCAGGAGGCAGGTCAAGTGGCCTGGTACTCCCATCTCTTTAGTGTTTTCCACCGTTTGTTGTGATCTACACAGTCAAAAGCTTTGGCAGAGTTAATAAAGCAGAAGTAGGTGTTTTTGAAACTCTCTCACTTTTTTTGATGATCCAAGGGATGTTGGGTATTTGCTGTCTAGTTCCTCTGCCTTTCATAAATCCAACTTGAATATTTGGATGTTCACAGTTCACATACTGTTGAAGCCTGGATTATCGAATATTGAACATTACTCTCTAGAGTGTGAGATGAGTGTAACTGTGTGGTACTTTTAGCATTCTTTGGCATTGCCTTTGAGCATTCTTTGGCATTGTTTTCTTAGAATGAAAACTCACCTTTTCCAGTCCTATAGGTACTGCTGAGTTTTCCAAATTTGCTAGCATATTGAGCGTAGCACTTTCACAGCATCATCTTTTAGGATTTGAAATAACTCAAGTGGAATTCAATTACCTCCACCAGCTTTGTTCATAATGATGCTAAGGCCCACTTGACTTCCCATTCCAGGATGTCTAGCTCTATGTGAGTGATCACACCATCGTGTTTATCCAGGTCATGAAGATCTTTCTACTATAATTCTTCTGCATATTCTTGCCACCTCTTCTTAATATCTTCTGCTTCTATTAGGTCCATACCATTTCTGTTCTTTAATGTGCTCATCTTTGCATGAAAAATATCCTTGGAATCTCTAATTTTCTTGAAGAGATCTCTAGTCTTTCCCATTCTATTGTTTTCCTCTATTTCTTTGCATTGATCACTGAAGAAGGCTTTGTTATTGTTCCTTGCTATTCTTTGGAACTCTGCATTCAAATGAGTATATCTTTCCTTTTCTGCTTTTCCTTTTACTTCCCTTCTTTTCACAGCTGTTTGTAAGGCCTCCTCAGACAATCATTTTGCCTTTTTGCATTTATTTTTCTCGGAGATGGTCTTGATTACTGTCTCCTGTACAATGTCATGAACCTCCATCCATAGATCTTCAAGCACTCTGTCTATCTGATCTAATTCCTTGAATCTCTATGTCACTTCCACTGTATAGTCTTAAGGATTTGATTTAGGTCATACTTGAATGGTCTTGTGGTTTTCCCTACTTTCTTCAATTTAAGTTTGAATTTGGCAATAAGGAGTTCATGATCTGAGCTATAGTCAGTTCCCAGTCTTGTTTTTTGCTGTTTAGAGCTTCTCGATCTTTGGCTGCAAAGAATATAATCAATTTGATATAAGTATTGACCATCTGGTGATGTCCATGTGTAGTCTTCTCTTGCATTGTTGGAAGAGGGTGTTTGCTATGACAAATGCGTTCTCTTGGCCAATATTTGTTAGCCTTTGTCCTGCTTCATTCTGTACTCCAAGACCATATTTGCTTGTTACTCCAGGTATTTCTTGACTTTCTACTTTGCATTCCAGTCCCCTACTATGAAAAAAAAAAAACAAAACATCTTTTGGGGGTGTTAGTTCTAGAAGGTCTTGTAGTTCTTCAGAGAACTGTTCAACTTCAGCTTCGTCTGCATTATTTGTCAGAGGATAGACTTGGATTTCTGCGATATTGAATGGCTTGCCTTGGAAAAGAACAAAGATCATTCTGTCACTTTTGAAATTGAATCCAAGTACTGCATTTTGGACTCTTGTCATCTATGAAGGCTACTCCATTTCTTCTAAGGGATTCTTGTCCACAGTATATACACATTCCAATTTATTTTACTTTGCTGATTCCTAAAATGTTGATGTTCACTCTTGCCATCTCCCGTTTGACCACTTCCAATTTGCCTTGATCATGGACCTAACATTCCAGGCTCTTTACAACAATATTGTTCTTTACAGCATCAGACTACTTCCATCACCAGTCACATACACAACTGGATGCTGTTTTTGCTTAGGCTCCATCTCTTCATTCTTTATGGAGTTAGTTGTCCACTGATCTCCAATAGCATATTGGGCACCTGCCAACTTGGGGAGTTCATCTTTCAGTGTCCTATCTTTTTACCTTTCTTACTGTTCATGGTGTTCTCAAGGCAAGAATGCTGAAATGGTTTGTCATTCCCTTCTTCAGTGGACCAAATTTTGTCAGAACTCTCCAACATGGCCCACCTGTCTTGGGTGGCATGGGGTGCTCGTGGACTGCTGCAGGGTTGGGGGAACTGGGCGTGGCAGTACATGCATGGGATCTTTTGAAGGAGGTCACCATTATCTTCATCACCTCCATCACAATTTGGCCCTAGGGAAATAGCAGGGAGGATACACAGCTCTGCCCATCAACAGAAAATTGGACTAAATATATACTGAGCATGGCCCTGACTATCAGAAAAAGACCCAGTTTCCCCCTGTCAGTCTCTTGCAACAAGAAGCTTCCATAAGCCTCTTATCCTTTTCATCAGAGGGCAGACAGACTGAAAACCAAAATCACAAGAAACTAACCAATCTGATCACATGGACCATAGCCTTGTCTAACTCAATGAAAAGAGGAGCCATGCCCTGTAGGGCCACCCAAGACAGATTGGTTATGGTAAAGACTTCTGACAAAATTTGGTCCACTGAAGAAAGGAATGACAAATCACTTCAGTATTCTTGCCTTGAGAACCCCATGGACAGTAATAAAAGGCAAAAAGTTCACTGAAAGATGAACTCCCCCGGTCAGTAGGTACCCAGTATGCTCCTGGAGATCAGTGGAGAGATAACTCCAGAAAGAATGAAGAGACAGAGCCAAAGAAAAAACAATGCCCAAATGTGGATGTGCCTGGTTATGGAAGCAAGGTCTGATGCTGTAAAGAGCAATATTGCATAGGAACCTGGAATGTTAGGTCCATGAATCAAGGCAAATTGGAAGTGGTCAAACAGGAGATGGCAGGTCGGCATTTTAGGAATTGGTGAACTAAATTGGAGGGGAATGGGTGAATTTAACTCAGTTGACCATTATATCTACTACTATGGGCAAAAATCCCTTACAAGAAATGGAGTAGCCATTATAGTCAACAAAAGAGTCCGAAATGCAGTACTTGGATGCAATCTTAAAAACAGTAGAATAATCTCTGTTATTTTCCAAGGAAAACCATTCAATATTACAGTAATCCAAGTCTATGCCCCAACCAATAATGCTGAAGAAGCTTAAGTTGAATGGTTCTTAGAAGACCTACAAGACTTTGTAGAACTAACACCCCAAAAATATGTTCTTTTCATTATAGGGGACTGGAAAGCAAAAGTAGGAATTCAGGAAACACCTGAACTAACAGGCAAATGTGGTCTTGGAGTACAGAATGAAGGAGGGCAAAGGTGAATAGAGTTTTGCCAAGAGAATGCACTGGTCATAGCAAACACCCTCTTCTAACAACACAAAAGAAGACTACACATGGACATCACCAGGTGGTCAACACCAAAATCAGATTGATTACATTCTTTTCAGTCAAAGATGGAAAAGCTCTATACAGTCAGCAAAAACGAGACCAGGAGCTGACTGTGGCTTAGATAATGAACTCCCTATTGCCAAATTCAGACTTAAGTTGAAGAAAGCAGGGAAAACCACTAGACCATTCAGGTATGACATAAATCAGATCCTTTACAATTATATAGTGGAAGTGAGAAATAGATTGAATGGACTAGATCTGCTAGACAGAGTGCCTGATGAACTATGGACAGAGGTTTGTGACACTGTACAGGAAACAGGGATCAAGACCATTTCCAAGAAAAAGAAATGCAAAAAGGCAAAATGGTTGTCTCAGGAGGCCTTACAAATAGCTGTGAAAAGAAGAGAAGTGAAAAGTAAAGGAGAAAAGGAAATATATACCCATTTGAATGCAGAGTTCCAAAGAATAACAAGAAGAGATAAGATAGCCTTCCTCAGGGATCAATGAAAAGAAATAGAGGAAGAAAATAGAATGAGAAAGACTAGAGATCTCTTCAAGAAAATTAAAGATATCAAGGGAACATTTCATGCAAAGATGGACTCAATAAAGGACAGAAATGGTATGGACCTAACAGAAGCAGAAAATATTAAGAAGAGGTGGCAAGGATACACAGAAGAACTATACAAAAATATACCTTCATGACGCAGATAATCACGAAGGTGTGATCACTCACTTAGAGCTAGACATCCTCAAATGGAAAGAGAAATGGGTCTTAGGAAGCATCACTATGAACAAGGCTAGTGGAAGTGATGGAAATCCAGTTGAGCTATTTCAAATCCTAAAATATGATGCTGTGAAAGTGCTGCACTCAATATGCCAGCAAATTTAAAAAACTCAGCAGTGACCACAGGACTGCAAAGGTCAGTTTTCATTCCAATCCCTTAGAAAGGCAATGTCAAAGAATGCTCAAAGCACAATTGCACTCATCTCACACGCTAGTAAAGTAATGCTTAAAATTATCCAAGCAAGGCTTCAACGATCCAAGGACCATGAGCTTCCAGATGTTCAGGTTGGTTTTATAAAAGGCAGAGGAACAAGAGATCAAATTATCAACATCCGCTAGATCATCAGGAAAGCAAGAGAATTCCAGAAAAACATCTGTTTTTGCTTTACTGAATATGCCAAAGCTTTTCACTGTGTGGATTACAATAAACTGTGGAAAATTCTAAGATAGAAGGGAATACCAGATCACCTGACCTTCGTCTTGAGAAATCTGTATGCAGGTCAAGAAGCAACAGTTAGAACTGGACATGGAACAACAGACTGGTTCCAAATATGAAAAGTAGTAGGTCAAGGCTGAATATTGTAACCCTGCTTATTTAACTTATATGCAGAGTACATCATGAGAAATGCTAGTCTGAATGAAACACAAACTGGAATCAAGATTGCTGGGAGAAATATCAATAACCTCAGATATGCAAATAACACAACCCTTATGGCAGAAACCAAAGAAGAACTAAAGAACCTTTTGATGAATGTGGAAGAGGAGAGTGAAAAAGTTGGATTAAAGCTCAACATTCAGAAAACTAGGATCATGGCATCTGGTTCCATCACTTCATGGCAAATACATGGGGAACAGTGGAAGCTGTGACAGACTTTATTTTTGGGGACTCCAAAATCATTGCAGATAGTGACTGCGGCCATGAAATTAAAAGACGCTTGCTCCTTGGCAGCAAAGTTATGACCAGCCTAGACAGTATATTAAAAAGCAGAGACATTACTTTGCCAACAAAGTTCTGTCTAGTCAAGGCTGTGGTTTTTCCAGTAGTCAAGTATGGGTGTGAGATTTGGAGTCTAAATAAAGCTGAGCACTGAATAATTGATGTTTTTGAACTGTGGTGTTGGAGAAGACTGTTGAAGGTCTCTTGGACTGCAAGGAGATCCAACCAGCCTATCTTAAAGGAGATCAGTCCTTGGTGTTCACTGGAAGGACTTATGTTGACACTGAAACTCCAATCCTTTGGCCAGCTGATGCCAAGAGCTAACTCATTTGAAAAGCCACTGATGTTGGGAAAGATTGAAGGCATCAGAGAAGGGAAAGATAGAGGATGAAATGGTTGAATGGCATGAAACTATGAAAACTATCAAACTATGCCTCATAGTTTCATTGAGTTAGACAAGGCTATGGTCCATGTGATCAGATTGGTTCGTTTTCTGTGACTGTGGTTTTCAGTCTGTCTGCCCTCTGATGGAGAAGGGTAAGAGGCTTATGGAAGTTTCCTGATGGGAGAGGCTGACTGAGGGGGAAACTGGGTCTTGTTCTGATGGACAGGGCTATGCTTAATAAATTTTTAATCCGATTTTATGCTGAAGGGCTGGGCTCTGTTCCCTCCCTGTTATTTGGCCAACTATGGCGGAGGTAATAAAGATAATGGCGATCAGGGTGGTATTATCTGCATATCTGAAGTTATTGATATTTCCCCTGGCAATCTTGATTCCAGCTTGTGCTTCATCCAGCCTGGCATTTTGCATGATGTACTCTGCATAGAATTTAAATAGACAGGGTGACAATATACAGCTTTGACATACTTCTTTTCCAATTTTGAACCAGTCTGTTGTTCCATGTCCAGTTCTAACTGCTACTACTTGACCTGCATAGATTTCTCAGGAGACATGTAAGGTGTTGTGGTATTCCCATCTCAGTTTGTAGTGATCCACACAGTTAAAGGCTTTAGTCAATGAAGAATAACCAGTGGAAATATTCAGGAAACATTTTCTGTACTTAAATGTAGTGTATATAAGTCATTAATATATAAGTACATTTAAGCAGAGAAAGTATATTTCTAACAGTATTCACTATCTTCCTTATATATACCAGTAGGTCACTCTGATACGTTGTGTAAACATAAGAGTGATAGTATAGACCAGAGAGAAGAAAATATGCTGATCAAAAGGAACAGACCACTATAACAGCCCTAGCATCCTGTAAAGGCAGGAAGTGGAAAATCAAAGGCAGGCTACTTCTGATGAAGTTTGGTTTTATATTTCAATTGAAAAGGCAATAGGAACAATCAGAAAAGTTGATACAATTGATTTTAACATCTGTGTTCTTTGTTTTTCTTTTTTTTTTTTTTTTCTCCAATTTTATTTTATTTTTAAACTTTACATAATTGTATTAGTTTTGCCAAATATCAAAATGAATCCGCCACAGGTATACATGTGTTCCCCATCCCGAACCCTCCTCCCTCCTCCCTCCCCATACCATCCCTCTGGGCCGTCCCAGTGCACCAGCCCCAAGCATCCAGCATCATGCATCGAACCTGGACTGGCAACTCGTTTCCCACATGATACTTTACATGTTTCATTGCCATTCTCCCAAATCTTCCCACCCTCTCCCTCTCCCACAGAATCCATAAGACCGTTCTATACATCAGTGTCTCTTTTGCTGTCTCGTACACCGGGTTATTGTTACCATCTTTCTAAATTCCATATATATGCGTTAGTATACTGTATTTATGTTTTTCCTTCTGGCTTACTTCACTCTGTATAATAGGCTCCAGTTTCATCCACCTCATTAGAACTGATTCAAATGTATTCTTTTTAATGGCTGAGTAATACTCCATTGATGATGAATGAGATCCCTGCATTTCATCATCTCTAAGTACTTGCCATTTTATTTTATTTTATTTTCAATGTTACATAGTTTTTATTTTATTATTTTTAAATTTAAATTTATTTATTTTAATTGGAAGCTAATTACTTTACAATATTGTATTGATTTTGCCATACATCTACATGAATCTGCCACGGGAGTACACGTGTTCCCCATCCTGAACCCCCTCCCACCTCCCTCCTCATACCATCCCTCTGGGACATCCCAGTGCACCAGCCCCAAGCATCCTGTATTCTGCATCGAACCTGGATGGGCGATTCATTTCTTATATGATATTATACACGTTTCACAGAGAAGGCAATGGCACCCTACTCCAGTACTCTTGCCTGGAAAATCCCATGGGTGGAGGAGCCTGGTAGGCTGCAGTCCATGAGGTCGCTAAGAGTCAGACACGACTGAGCGACTTCACTTTCACTTTTCACTTTCATGCATTGGAGAAGGAAATGGCAACCCACTCCGGTGTTCTTGCCTGGAGAATCCCAGGGACAGAGGAGCCTGGTATGAGGCTGTCTATGGGGTCACACAGAGTCAGACACGACTGAAGCAACTTAGCAGCAGCAGTAGCATACGTATTTCAATGCCATTCTCCCAAATCTTCCCACCCTCTCCCTCTCCCACAGAGTCCAAAAGACTGTTCTATACATCTGTGACTCCTTTGCTGTCTCGCATACAGGATTATCATTACCATATTTCTAAATACCATATATATGTGTTAGTATACTGTATTGGTGTTTTTCTTTCTGGCTTAACTTCACTCTGTATAATAGGCTCCAGTTTCATCCACCTCATTAGAACTGATTCAAATGTATTCTTTTTAATGGCTGAGTAATACTCCATTGTGTATATGTACCACAGCTTTCTTATCCATTCATCTGCTGATGAACATCTAGAACAAGGACCCAGAAGAAATAAAAAAGAGTCAATATATAATGAATAATGCAATAAATGAGATCAAAAACACACTGGAGGTAACAATTAGTAGAATATCAGAGGCAGAAGATAGGATTAGTGAAGTAGAAGATAGAATGGTAGAAATAAATGAATCAGAAGGAAAAAAGAAAAACGAATTAAAAGAAATGAGGACAATCCCAGAGACCCCCAGGAAAATATTAAACACCCCAACATTCGAATCATAGGAGTCCCAGAAGAAGAAGACAAAAAGAAAGACCATGAGAAAATACTTGAGGAGGCCAAGATGGCGGAGGAGTAGGACGGGGAGAACACTTTCTCCACCACAAATTCATCAAAAGAGCATTTAAACGTCGAGTAAATTCCACAAAACAACTTCTGAATGCCGGCAGAGGACATCAGGCACCCAGAAAAGCAACCCAACTCTTCGAAAGGAGGTAGGAAAAAATATTAAAAACAAAAAAAAAGAGACAAAAGAGGGAGGGACGGAGTTCCGTCCCGGGAAGGGAATCTTAAAAAGAGAGAAGTTTCCAAACATCAGGAAACCTTCTCACTGCCGAATCTGCGCCGAGCTTTGGAAGCACAGAGGGCAATATAACAGGGAGAAAAAATAAATAAACAATTTAAAACTCGCAGATTGCGAGCCCTACGGTAACTCCCCCAGCAGAGAAGCAGCGCAGACGCCTGCATCCGCCATTAGCAAGCCGGGGCTGGGCAGGGAGGCGCGGCGCGGGCTGCATCGCTGAGAGTAAGAATCTGGCCTGAATACCCTGAGCGCTATCTGAGCGAAATAATTTGGGCTAGCAAACCAGACTGTGGGATACCTACCACGCGAAAAGCCAGCCCTAACCTAAGACCGCCAGGCCCGCGCACGGAACAAAGGACTGAACAGAGATAGCCGGCTGCAGACCTTGCCCCTCCGGTGACAGGCAGCCAGAGCCGGAAGGGGGCAATCGCAGCCCCAGAGAGACATTATCTATTAAACTGTAAGCAGGCTTCTTTGCTAACTAAAACTTATTGGGGGTCTGGACGGTCAACATCTGTCTGAGAAGGTGCGCCGGTTTTACATCCAGATATCCGAGTGGCGGGGAGGCGATAAGTCGCAGCATTGGCGCTCGCCTGGGAAGAGCAAATTGGCGCTCGGACCTGGGAAGAGCACAAAACGCAGGCCCAACTGAGTCTGCGCCTCTGAGGACTACCCGAGTGCCTGAACCTGAGCGGCTTGGACCTGGGAGGTGCATGCAGCCCAGGGCCAGCCTCGGATTGTTCCCGGCGGAACAACCTAGAGTCCGAGCAGTGTGGACAGGGAGGCTACACGCGCCGTGAGCGGGGGCAGACCCAGGGTGGCTGAGGCACTGCGAGCCCACGCCAGTGTTATTTGTTTGCAGCATCCCTCCCTCCCTCCCCACAGCGCGACTGAACAAGTAAGCCTAAAAAAAAAAAAAAAAGTGTCCTCCACCGTGCCCTTTGAGTCAGGGCGGAAACCAGATACTGAAGAGACTAGCAAACAGAAGAAGATATAACAGAGGGAAACGCCTTGGAAGCTACAGGCAATAGATCAAAACCCTGTGGTTACTACGGACTACATAGGAAGGGGCCTATAGATCTTGAGAAATATAAATCTGACCAAGGAACTAGCCAAAAATGAACTGAACCCACAACACCCACAAAAAAAAAAAAAAACCCAAAAAAGCCCTAGATATATTTTTATTATTTTTACGATCATTCTTTCTTTTTTTTTTTAATTAAAAAAAAAAAATTTAAGTCCTCTATTGTTCCTTTAATTTTCACTTTTATAACCTATTACTTTGCAAAAAAAAAAAAAAAGACCCTATTTTTTTTTCTTCTTCAGCAAACTTCATATATATATATTTTATAATTTTTTGACCTTGTTTTTTTTTTGTTTGTTTTTTTCTTCTTTTCTTTAACACTGTATTTTTGAAATTCCAAACTCTACTCTAGATTTTTAATTTTCGCTTTTTGGTATATGTTATCAATTTTGTACCTATAGTTTTTTTTTATATAATTTCTGTGACTTTTTTTTTTTCCTTCTTCTCTGTTTCTTTCTCTTCTTCTTTTATATAACATTGTATATCTGAAATTCCAAACTTTACTCTAGATTTTTAATTTATGCTTTTTGGTATTTGATATCAATTTTGTACCTGTATTTTCTTTATAATTTTTGTGACATTGTTCGTATTTGTTTGTTTGTTTTCTCTCTTTATTTTTCTTCTTCTTTTTTTTTTTTTTTTTTAACATTGTATTTTTGAAATTCCAAACTCTACTCTAGATTTTTAATTTTTGCTTTCTGGTATTAGTTATCAATTTTGTACCTGTACTTTCTTTATAATTTTTGCGACCTTGTTTGTTTTTGTTTGTTCGTTTTTTCTTTCTTTTCCTTCTTCTTTTCTTTAACATCGTATTTTTGAAATTCCAAACTCTACTCTAGATTTTTAATTTTCGCTTTCTGGTATTAGTTATCAATTTTGTACCTGTACTTTCTTTATAATTTTCACGACCTTGTTTGTTTTTGTTTGTTCGTTCTTTCTCTCTTTCTTTTCCTTCTTCTTTTCTTTAACATCGTATTTTTGAAATTCGAAACTCTACTCTAGATTTTTAATTTTTGCTTTTATGTATTTGTTACCAATTTTGTACCTTTAAGGACCCAATCTTCAGGACCCATTTTTCACTAGGGAGTGAGATTACTGGCTTGACTGCTCTCTCTCCCTTTGGACCCTCCTTTTTCTCCACCAGGTCGCCTGTGTCTCCTCCCTAACCCCTCTCTACTCTACCCAACTCTGTGAATTTCTGTGTGTTCCAGACGGTGGAGAACACTTAGGGAACTGATTACTGGCTGGATCTGTCTCCCTCCTTTTCATTCCCCCCTTTTATCCTTCTGGCCACCTCTGTTACCTTCCTCCTTCTTCTCTTCTCTGTATAACCCCGTGAACATCTCTGAGTGGTCCAGTTGTGGAGTGCACATAAGGAAGTGACTACTGGCTAGCCCACTCTCTCCACTATTGATTCACCTCATCTCATTTGGGTCACCTCTAACTCCCTCCTCCCTCTTCTCTTCTCCATGTAACCCTGTGAACCTCTCTGAGTGACCCTCACTGTAGAGAAACTTATCATCTTTAATGTAGATGTTTTATCAGTGGTGCTGTATAGAAGGAGAAGTGTTGAAACTACTGTAAAAATAAGACCGATAATCGGAAGCAGGAGACTTAAGTCCAAACCCTGACTCCAGGGAACTCCTGACTCCAAGGAACATTCATTGACAGGAGCTCATCAATTGCCTCCATACCGACACTGAAACCAAGCACCACACAAGGGCCAATAAGTTCCAGGGCAAGACATATCAAGCAAATTCTCCAGCAACAAAGGAACACAGCCCTGAGCTTCAAGATACAGGCTGCCGAAAGTCACCCCAAAACTATAGACATCTCATAACTCATTACTGGACATTTCATTGCACTCCAGAGAGAAGAAATACAGCTCCACCCACCAGAACACCGACACAAGCTTCCCTAACCAGGAAACCTTGACAAGCCACCTGTACAAACCCACACACAGTGAGGAAACGCCATAATAAAGAGAACTCCACAAACTGCCAGAATACAGAAAGGACACCCCAAACTCAGCAATTTAAACAAGATGAAGAGACAGAGGAATACTCAGCAGATAAAGGAACAGGATAAATGCCCACCAAACCAAACAAAAGAGGAAGAGATAGGGAATCTACCTGATAAAGAATTCCGAATAATGATAGTGAAATTGATCCAAAATCTTGAAACTAAAATGGAATCACAGATAAATAGCCTGGAGACAAGGATTGAGAAGATGCAAGAAAGGTTTAACAAGGACCTAGAAGAAATAAAAAAGAGTCAATATATAATGAATAATGCAATAAGTGAAATTAAAAACACTCTGGAGGCAACAAATAGTAGAATAACAGAGGCAGAAGACAGGATTAGTGAATTAGAAGATAGAATGGTAGAAATAAATGAATCAGAGAGGATAAAAGAAAAACGAATTAAAAGAAATGAGGACAATCTCAGAGACCTCCAGGACAATATTAAACGCTACAACATTCGAATCATAGGGGTTCCAGAAGAAGAAGACAAAAAGAAAGACCATGAGAAAATACTTGAGGAGATAATAGTGGAAAACTTCCCTAAAATGGGGAAGGAAATAATCACCCAAGTCCAAGAAACCCAGAGAGTACCAAACAGGATAAACCCAAGGAGAAACACCCCAAGACACATATTAATCAAATTAACAAAGATCAAACACAAAGAACAAATATTAAAAGCAGCAAGGGAAAAACAACAAATAACACACAAGGGAATTCCCATAAGGATAACAGCTGATCTTTCAATAGAAACTCTTCAAGCCAGGAGGGAATGGCAAGACATACTTAAAATGATGAAAGAAAATAACCTACAGCCCAGATTATTGTACCCAGCAAGGATCTCATTCAAGTATGAAGGAGAAATCAAAAGCTTTTCAGACAAGCAAAGGCTGAGAGAATTCTGCACCACCAAACCAGCTCTCCAACAAATACTAAAGGATATTCTCTAGACAGGAAACACAAAAACGGTGTATAAACTCGAACCCAAAACAATAAAGTAAATGGCAACGGGAACATACTTATCAGTAATTACCTTAAATGTAAATGGGTTGAATGCCCCAACCAAAAGACAAAGACTGGCTGAATGGATACAAAAACAAGACCCCTACATATGTTGCCTACAAGAGACCCACCTCAAAACAGGGGACACATACAGACTAAAAGTGAAGGGCTGGAAAAAGATTTTCCATGCAAATAGGGACCAAAAGAAAGCAGGAGTAGCAATACTCATATCAGATAAAATAGACTTTAAAACAAAGGCTGTGAAAAGAGACAAAGAAGGTCACTACATAATGATCAAAGGATCAATCCAAGAAGAAGATATAACAATTATAAATATATATGCACCCAACACGGGAGCACCACAGTACGTAAGACAAATGCTAACAAGTATGAAAGGAGAAATTAACAATAACACAATAATAGTGGGAGACTTTAATACCCCACTTACACCTATGGATAGATCAACTAAACAGAAAATTAACAAGGAAACACAAACTTTAAACGATACAATAGACCAGTTAGACCTAATTGATATCTATAGGTCATTTCATCCCAAAACAATGAATTTCACCTTTTTCTCAAGCGCACATGGAACCTTCTCCAGGATAGATCACATCCTGGGCCATAAAGCTAGCCTTGGTAAATTCAAAAAAATAGAAATCATTCCAAGCATTTTTTCTGACCACAATGCAGTAAGATTAGATCTCAATTACAGGAGAAAAACTATTAAAAATGCCAACATATGGAGGCTGAACAACACGCTGCTGAATAACCAACAAATCACAGAAGAAATCAAAAAAGAAATCAAAATTTGCATAGAAACGAATGAAAATGATAACACAACAACCCAAAACCTGTGGGACACGGTAAAAGCAGTCCTAAGGGGAAAGTTCATAGCAATACAGGCACACCTCAAGAAACAAGAAAAAAGTCAAATAAATAACCTAACTCTACACCTAAAGCAACTAGAAAAGGAAGAAATGAAGAACCCCAGGGTTAGTAGAAGGAAAGAAATCTTAAAAATTAGAGCAGAAATAAATGCAAAAGAAACAAAAGAGACCATAGCAAAAAATCAACAAAACCAAAAGCTGGTTCTTTGAAAGGATAAATAAAATTGACAAACCATTAGCCAGACTCATCAAGAAACAAAGGGAGAAAAATCAAATCAACAAAATTAGAAACGAAAATGGAGAGATCACAACAGACAACACAGAAATACAAAGGATCATAAGAGACTACTATCAACAATTATATGCCAATAAAATGGACAACGTGGAAGAAATGGACAAATTCTTAGAAAAGTACAACTTTCCAAAACTGGACCAGGAAGAAATAGAAAATCTTAACAGACCCATCACAAGCATGGAAATTGAAACTGTAATCAAAAATCTTCCAGCAAACAAAAGCCCCGGTCCAGACGGCTTCACAGCTGAATTCTACCAAAAATTTAGAGAAGAGCTAACACCTATCCTGCTCAAACTCTTCCAGAAAATTGCAGAGGAAGGTAAACTTCCAAACTCATTCTATGAGGCCACCATCACCCTAATACCAAAACCTGACAAAGATCCCACAAAAAAAGAAAACTACAGGCCAATATCACTGATGAACATAGATGCAAAAATCCTTAACAAAATTCTAGCAATCAGAATCCAACAACACATTAAAAAGATCATACACCATGATCAAGTGGGCTTTATCCCAGGGATGCAAGGATTCTTCAATATCCGCAAATCAATCAATGTAATACACCACATTAACAAATTGAAAAATAAAAACCATATGATTATCTCAATAGATGCAGAGAAAGCCTTTGACAAAATTCAACATCCATTTATGATAAAAACTCTCCAGAAAGCAGGAATAGAAGGAACATACCTCAACATAATAAAAGCTATATATGACAAACCCACAGCAAACATTATCCTCAATGGTGAAAAGTTGAAAGCATTTCCTCTAAAGTCAGGAACAAGACAAGGGTGCCCACTTTCACCATTACTATTCAACATAGTTTTGGAAGTTTTGGCCACAGCAATCAGAGCAGAAAAAGAAATAAAAGGAATCCAAATTGGAAAAGAAGAAGTAAAACTCTCACTATTTGCAGATGACATGATCCTCTACATAGAAAACCCTAAAGAGTCCACCAGAAAATTACTAGAAATAATCAATGACTACAGTAAAGTTGCAGGATATAAAATCAACACACAGAAATCCCTTGCATTCCTATACACTAATAATGAGAAAACAGAAAGAGAAATTAAGGAAACAATTCCATTCACCATTGCAACGGAAAGAATAAAATACTTAGGAATATATCTACCTAAAGAAACTAAAGACCTATATATAGAAAACTATAAAACACTGGTGAAAGAAATCAAAGAGGACACTAATAGATGGAGAAATATACCATGTTCATGGATTGGAAGAATCAATATAGTGAAAATGAGTATACTACCCAAAGCAATTTATAGATTCAACGCAATCCCTATCAAGCTACCAACAGTATTCTTCACAGAGCTAGAACAAATAATTTCACAATTTGTATGGAAATACAAAAAACCTCGAATAGCCAAAGCGATCTTGAGAAAGAAGAATGGAACTGGAGGAATCAACCTACCTGACTTCAGGCTCTACTACAAAGCCACAGTTATCAAGACAGTATGGTACTGGCACAAAGACAGAAATATTGATCAATGGAATAAAATAGAAAGCCCAGAGATAAATCCACGCACATATGGACACCTTATCTTCGACAAAGGAGGCAAGAATATACAATGGATTAAAGACAATCTCTTTAACAAGTGGTGCTGGGAAATCTGGTCAACCACTTGTAAAAGAATGAAACTGGACCACTTTCTAACACCATACACAAAAATAAACTCAAAATGGATTAAAGATCTAAACGTAAGACCAGAAACTATAAAACTCCTAGAGGAGAACATAGGCAAAACACTCTCCGACATACATCACAGCAGGATCCTCTATGACCCACCTCCCAGAATATTGGAAATAAAAGCAAAAATAAACAAATGGGACCTAATTAACCTTAAAAGCTTCTGCACATCAAAGGAAACTATTAGCAAGGTGAAAAGACAGCCTTCAGAATGGGAGAAAATAATAGCAAATGAAGCAACCGACAAACAACTAATCTCAAAAATATACAAGCAACTCCTACAGCTCAACTCCAGAAAAATAAACGACCCAATCAAAAAATGGGCCAAAGAACTAAATAGACATTTCTCCAAAAAAGACATACAGATGGCTAACAAACACATGAAAAGATGCTCAACATCACTCATTATCAGAGAAATGCAAATCAAAACCACTATGAGGTACCATTTCACACCAGTCAGAATGGCTGCGATCCAAAAGTCTACAAATAATAAATGCTGGAGAGGGTGTGGAGAAAAGGGAACCCTCTTACACTGTTGGTGGGAATGCAAACTAGTACAGCCACTATGGAGAACAGTGTGGAGATTCCTTAAAAAACTGGAAATAGAACTGCCTTATGATCCAGCAATCCCACTGCTGGGCATACACACTGAGGAAACCAGAAGGGAAAGAGACACGTGTACCCCAATGTTCATCGCAGCACTGTTTATAATAGCCAAGACATGGAAGCAACCTAGATGTCCATCAGCGGATGAATGGATAGGAAAGCTGTGGTACATATACACAATGGAGTATTACTCAGCCATTAAAAAGAATACATTTGAATCAGTTCTAATGAGGTGGATGAAACTGGAGCCTATTGTACAGAGTGAAATAAGCCAGAAGGAAAAACATAAATACAGTATACTAACGCATATATATGGAATTTAGAAAGATGGTAACAATAACCTGGTGTACGAGACAGCTAAAGAGACACTGATGTATAGAACAGTCTTATGGACTCTGTGGGAGAGGGAGAGGGTGGGAAGATTTGGGAGAATGGCAATGAAACATATAAAATATCATGTAGGAAACGAGTTGCCAGTCCAGGTTCGATGCATGATGCTGGATGCTTGGGGCTGGTGCACTGGGACGGCCCAGAGGGATGGTATGGGGAGGGAGGAGGGAGGAGGGTTCGGGATGGGGAGCGCATGTATACCTGTGGAGGATTCATTTTGATATTTGGCAAAACTAATACAATTATGTAAAGTTTAAAAATAAAATAAAATTGGAAGGAGAAAATACTTGAGGAGATAATAGTTGAAAACTTCCCTAAAATGGGGAAGGAAATAATCACCCAAGTCCAAGAAACCCAGAGAGTCCCAAACAGGATAAACCCAAGGCAAAACACCCGAAGATACATATGAATCAAATTAACAAAGATCAAACACAAAGAACAAATATTAAAAGCAGCAAGGGAAAAACAACAAATAACCACACAAAGCGATTCCCATAAGTACTTGCCATTTTAAAATAGGCCTTCCTTGATAATCAAAAGTTACAAATAACTGAAGTCTTCATGTTAGCTTCCTGGTGCTGTAGCAAATCATCACAAATGTGTTGGCTTAAGCAATGTGTGTGTGTGCATGTGTATGTGTGTGTGTGAGCTCAGTTGCTAAGTCATGTCCAACACTTTGCCACCCATGGACTGTAGCCCTCCAGGCACCTCTGTATTGAATTTCCCAGGCAAGAATACTGAAGTGGGTTGCCATTTCATCCTCCAGAGGATTTTCCTGACCCAAGGGTTGAATACACATGTGTTAGTGTTAGTCTGAGGTCAAGAATCCTAAAATAATTTCATCTGCTTGGTGGTATGTTCCTTCTAGAGGCTCCAGGGTCAAATCCTTTCCTTTGTCTTTCCCAGCTTCAAGAAGCTCTGAATTCCTAGTCAGTGGACTCTTTCTGTCCTCAATATCAGCTATACAGGTAGAGTCCTTTTTATATACATAAAATTACTTTCTTGTCTACTTTTAAGTACCCTTATGAGTACACTAGGCCCACCTGAATAATCCAGGATAATTTCCCTAAATTAAGTCTGGCTGATTAGCAACCTAAATTCAATCAGTGCCATTAATTCCCTTTGCTGTGCAATATAACACATCCACAGGTCCTGGGGTTAGGATATGAACTTCTGTGGGAGTCACTATAGTGCCTACCATAAGCTTGACAGCAGAAATTTTTTCAAACCTGGTTTTCAATTTATTCATTTTATAAGATTAGATACATTAACTACTTTGATTCTTAGTTTCTTATAGCAAAAACAAACTTAATCATAATAGTTTTGTATGGTGAAAATAAAAGGAAGCATATTTGTAAAGTAACTTGCAAATTGCCAGGTACTCAAGACTCAATATTCATGTAAGTACACAAAGAATTGTAGATGCTGTAACAATAAGGGATAGTAGCAGAAGTGTTTTCATGTGTATATATATTCAGTATCATTTGTCTTCACATAATAGAAATAGACATATGAGATCTTGAAAAAATACCTACAAAAGAAGACTATGTCTTTAAATCTTAAAAAATAAATTCATTACATATAGTCTAGAGATATTACATGCAATAGAGATATCTTGCATGACCACTGCACTATCTAACCAAGGAATAACACTTATTTCTCAATGAAGGCTGGATAAACTCTCAAGATTTGGGGTAGAAGTAGACATTTTTTTTAAAGGTAGAATTTTAATGTATATATGTTCAATTATTTATTTTTAGACTTTTTAAAAATTTTGCTTATTTATTTTTGTGTGCACTGGGTCTTCGTTGCTGCACACAGGCTTTTCTAGCTGCAGAGAGTGGGGGATACTCTCCAGTTGCAGTACGGGGGCTTCTCATTGTGGTGACTTCTCTTCTTGGGGAGTACGGGCTCTGGGGAGTGCGGGTTTCAGCAGTGTGGCAAACAGCCTCAGTAGTTGTAGCTTGCGGGCTCTGGAGCACAGGCTCAATCAGTTGCCCTGCAGCATGTGAAATTTTCTTGAACCAGAGATCAAATTTTCTTCTGACTAAGAGATATGAAGGAACTCTGTCTTAAGTATGGGATTGTTGTACGCCCTAAAAGTGAGCCCACTAGGCAAATGGTGTTGGGCACAGGCAACCAAGAAAAGGAACTCCCTCATGAAGGCTCACCTGCCACAGCTCCCGAGTTGCCTGGTGCTCCTTCCTTGTATCCAAACGTGCCCTCATATCCGGGAGCACCCCCTCCACAAAAGCCAGCTCAAGTATGTCCCTTAGTTGAAACTGGAGGAGAATTCGGACCAACCCGGGTCCATAAGCCCTTCTCTCTCTTAGAACTAAGACAGATCAAACAAGACCTGGGAAGCTATACAGATGACCCAGGCAAATATATAGATACATTCCAACATATTACCTTGGCCTTTGACTTGACGTGGAAGGACATCATGGTCATATTTAGTCAAACTTTATCTGACCCTGAACATACTAGGGTCTTAAAGGAAGCCCGGAGGTATGCAACAGGGCTCCACATGTCCAGTGATAGATACCCAGTAGGGGAAACTGCAGTCCCCTCCTCCAATCCTAATTGGAATTATAATGACCCTGAGAAAAGTGATCATTTTCTAATCTGTGTGAAGGCAGGACTGAAAGCAGCCGAACAAAAAGTAATTAGCTATGCTCGGGTCTCAGCAATAACTCAGGAGCCCAATGAGAACCCCACTGCCTTTCTGGAGAGTCTAAACGAGGCACTCCAAAAGTTTACCAATCTGGACTTAGACTCTTATGAGGGACAGGTGATTTTAAAGGACAAATTCCTGTCCCAATGTGCATCAGATATGAGAATTAAGTTAAAACAGCTACAACAGCAGGACCCTGCTGCCTCTTTAGATGAGATGGTCCAGACAGCCACTAATGCCTTTTATAACAGAAAACAGGAGAAGGAGGCCAAGGCCTAGGAGCGGGACAGAAAGAAAGAGACAAGGCATGCCCAGATGCTGGCTGCCCTCCAGAGAAGCCCTATTGCAAACCCCTAGTCCTTGAAGGACAAGGCATGAGACAAATGCCTTCACAAGCAAGGAGGATTCTTAACTATAGGAAAACTGGGGAAGCCCAAAAGTAGATATTAAAATTTTTTTCAAGTAATAACTACATTTCAATTTTACTAGATACCTATGATGTGGATATGAGTTGAAAATTATAGTTTTAAAACCTGAAGAGGGCTAAGAATTTTGGGAGGAAGGATGTTAATTTCAGTATTCTAGATTGAACAGAAAAGGTGGGCGTAAGAAAGCGACTTGAAAGAGTGCACTTAGCAGATGCTGATTAAGATGCCATTTTCTGCAAAGGAAGTATAACGAGTGGGAGAGGAAGACAAAGACACCTGTCAGGATGGACCCTGATGGCATACAAGGTCTGTGTGTGGGATGAACTTGGCCTAGAAGTCTCTGCAGTTCAACCCCAGCAGATTAATGCAATTTTAGAAACCTGAGCTGTAATTTTGTAAGATATTTTCAGACTAAGGGAGAGACTTTTAAATGAGTTGACAGGATTAAGGTCCTGGAACAGTAGAAAGATTTAAGCAGCAGAGATTTCAAAGTGCCTCAAGAAGAACCAGACACATTTTGCTGAGCCAAACAATGACATTCTGGAGAGAATCAAATGAAGTCATAATTCATTCTGGGAATTTCACTGCAAAAACTGTTAGCAAAAAACCTGAGAGGTCTGTGCAGAAAAAAGGAAACCTAAATCACCTGTCATGGATGGAAAAAACTTTAATATAGCATAAAACAACAGAAAGTTAGAGGAAAAGTGTAGAGAGAAATTGGAAAGTTTTCAGAAGACAGTTTAAGAACTGACAACATTCATAGAATATAAGTTTCTAAATATTTGATAAACAGGCAAAATAATTCATAAGTATAACAAAATTGATGTACATTGACTTCTCAATACATATGTATCATTCATTGTACTATGTACCGTGTGTGTGTGTGTGTGTGTGTGTGTGTTGTGCTCAGTTGTGTCTGACTGTAGCCCTCCAGGCTCCTCTGTCCATTGGATTTTCCAGGCAAGAGTACTGGAATGGGTTGCCATTTCCTCCTCCAGGGGATCTTCCTGACTGAGGGATCGAACCTACGTCTCCTGCGGCTCCTACATTGGCAGGTGTATTCTTTACCACTGAGCCATATGGGAAGCCCACTATGTACCTTAAATATAAGAATTTATCAGAAACTGTTATTTCCATTTTTAAACTAAGGAAATGATGACAGAGAGTTGCAGAGAAATGTCCCCTCAAAGGCACAGCTAAAGTTAGCAAAGCCAAGTTTTGCAAACTGGCAGAGTGTCTTGAAATTCATGTTTTCACCCTTCTGAAATAATTGCCTCTATTCTTAAAAAGTGAAAGCCTTGGCACAAGACTACTCTTTATAAATACATAGAGTTATAAAAGGCTTATGATATGACAGCTTTGCTAGACATTCAAACATCTCATCTAATGTTACATCTACTCAATGAATCAAGTGTTATCATCTTCATCTCTAATGTCAGAAACTTATATATGCACCAGATTTTGAACGGAGAAACTGGTCACTGACCACCTAAGACTCAGGAAGCTTAGTAAAGGTGGGGATTGGTATGACATAAACCCAAAATGCATGTATAAATACAAAGCATGGCACTTGATGAAGGAAACATCAAAATACAAACATATGGAGGAAAATAAAAGATCTAATTAGGATTACAGGTGCAGTAAAAGAAGGCAATGGCACCCCACTCCAGTACTCTTGCCTGGAAAGTCCCATGGGTGGAGGAACCTGGTAGGCTGCAGTCCATGGGGTCGCTAAGAATCGGACACAACTGAGCGACTTCATTTCACTTTTCACTTTCATGCATTAGAGAAGGAAATGGTAACCCATTCCAGTGTTCTTGCCTGGAGAATCCCAGGGATGCGGGAGCCCGGTGGGTTGCCGTCTATGGGGTTGCACAGAGTTGGACATGACTGAAGTGACTTAGCAGCAGCAGCGGCAGTATTTTCTCAAGGGAAAAGACATTTTGTTGAGACTTTAAAGATCAGCAAGAGACAGCTAATAGGAGAAGGGAGTAGAGAAGAGCTTGTTGATTTAGAGGAGATCAGAATAAAACACTTGGCTAGATCATCATGAACGTGAGGAGAAAGATGAAAAGTTGTGTGAGAATTAAATAATTGTTGTTGCTGGTTAGTTGCTCAGTTGTGTCTGACTCTTTGCAACCCGTGGACTGCGGCCTGCCAGCTTCCTCTGCCCATGGGGTTTTCTAGGAAAGAATACTGGAGTGGGTTGCCATTTCCTTCTCCAGGGCATCTGTCCAACCCAGGGATCGAATCCACACCTCCTGGATTACAGGCAGATTCTTTAAAGTTGAGCCAACAGGGAATTTTGTCAATCAGATAATTGGAATTTGACAAGTTAAGACATTTGGATTCTATTTTTAAAGTAGTTGTGAACAAATAGATGTGTTGCAGATTGGATTTGTAAGATAAGTTCAATCTTCCTACTAGAGGAAGAGACTTTTGCAGGAGAAAATCAAACAAAGACCTGAGGTTAAACAAAGTTGGTAAGAGAAACATGAGCACATTTGAAGGCAAGGTGGAGACAGGATTGATTGTAAACAGGCTGTAGTAAAGAACTAAACTTCAAGAATGAGCTTCACCATTTAGGTTCATGCAATTGCACTGAGTTGCAGTCTTGGACAAACACTGAACATATAGACCTTAAGTTCACAGGAGAGGTAGCAGTCAAATAAACAATTAATATACATGGACACAGAAGAGTGAAAAACACAGACAGACCTTGATTGAGCCCTGATTCAGTCTAATGATTAGATGTCAGGTAACAAGTAAGAAGAGGCATATAGAGAAGAAAAAAAAAAAAAAAACAACAGAGATGCAGGAAGAATATAAGGAGAATGTGATATCACAGAAGTAAGAGAAATATAATTTTATGATGAAGGCAAGAGTAAACATCTCCAATCATTAGGAAGTTCTAGGTGGGGAAAAAGTCATAGATATTTATTGCATCCATTAATTTGTATCTCAGTGGTGGCCACACCACAGTGTGCCAGTCTAAAATTAATCCCAACAAGAGTGAAAGGGACATTTAGAATCTCTGCTTGAGGGATTTAGGCTTCTCCAGAAACAAGAGCTCCAGCGATGTCTGTCTCTCTCCTCTCTCCTTTGAACCTCAATGCCTCGCTAAGACCTAGGGTTTCTATAAATATTCCTGGACATTCAGCCCTGGAGGTTAATACACAGAGGCTAATTAGAGTTCAAAGAAGTTAATAGTGATGTTTAAGGCAGAAGACCTCACTGCATGATTGAAATAGCATTGAAATCTAATACTTCTAACGCAAAGCTTCAGATTCTAACAAATATTCTGTAGTCTTTTCCAACAGACCAAAAAAAATGATAAATAAATAAATAAATAAATATTTATCTAATAACAGAACATTATTTAAACCTCTTAGAATCTATAGACAGCCTATTTCTGCATGGACTTGTGATTATGAAGAGGTGCATTTTAAATATATGCAAAATATGAAAGATAGAGTATAGGGCCAAAATTACAAAGAGATCAAAATTAGGTGAGATATTAATTTTTGACAACTGAAATGCATTTAGCCCAAGGATTTTGATCACATAACATTTTAGACATAGTTTAAAAAACAAAAATAAAACTTGAGCACTATATATCACTAAAACCGATTTAATACCAGAAAAATAAACAACCCAATCAAAAAATGAGGAAAGAACCAAACATTTCTCCAAAGAGACACACAGATGGCTAACAAACACATGAAAAGATGCTCTACATCACACATGATCAGAGAAATGCAAATCAAAATCACAATGAGATACAATTTCACAAAGGTCAGAATCAGTTCAGTTCAGCTCAGTCGCTCAGTCGTGTCCAACTCCATGAATCGCAGCACGCCAGGCCTCCCTGTCCATCACCAACTCCCGGAGTTCACTCAGACTCACGTCCATTGAGCCAGTGATGCCATCCAGCCATCTCATCTTCTGTCGTCCCCTTCTCCTCCTGCCCCTAATCCCTCCCAGCATCAGTCTTTTGCAATGAGTCAACTCTTCACATGAGGTGGCCAAAGTATTGGAGTTTTCAGTTTTAGCATCATTCCTTCCAAAGAAATCCCAGGGCTGATATCCTTAAAAATGGACTGGTTGGATCTCCTTGCAGACCAAGGGACTCTCAAGAGTCTCCTCCAACACCACAGTTCAAAAGCATCAATTCTTCGGCACTCAGCCTTCTTCACAGTCCAACTCTCACATCCATACATGACCACTGGAAAAACCACAGCCTTGACTAGACGGACCTTCGTTGGCAAAGTAATGTCTCTGCTTTTGAATATGCTATCTAGGTTGGTCATAACTTTCCTACCAAGGAGTAAGCATCTTTTACTTTCAGGGCTGCAGTCACCATCTGCAGTGATTTTGGAGCCTAAAAAAAATAAAGTCTGACACTGTTTCCAGTGTTTCCCCATCTATTGCCCATGAAGTGATGGGACCAGATGCCATGATCTTCATTTTCTGAATGTTGAGCTTTAAGCCAACTTTTTCACTCTCCACTTTCACTTTCATCAAGAGCCCCTTTAGTTCTTCTTCACTTTCTGCCATAAGGGTGGTATCATCTGCATATCTGAGGTTATTGATATTTCTCCCGGCAATCTTGATTCCAGCTGTGCTTCTTCCAGCCCAGCGTTTCTCATGATGTACTCTGCATATAAGTTAAATAAGCAGGGTGACAATATACAGTCTTGATGTACTCCTTTTCCTATTTGGAACCAGTCTCTTGTTCCATGTCCAGTTCTAACTGTTGTTTCCTAACCTGCATACAAATTTCTCAAGAGGTAGGTCAGGTGGTCTGATATTCCCATCTCTTTCAGAATTTTCCACAGTTTATTGTGATCCACACAGTCAAAGGCTTTGGCATAGTCAATAAAGCAGAAATAGATGTTTTTCTGGAACTTTCTTGCTTTTTCCATGATCCAGCAGATGTTGGCAATTTGACCTCTGGTTCCTCTGCCTTTTCTAAAACCAGCTTGATCATCAGGAAGTTCACGGTTCATATATTGTTGAAGCCTGGCTTAGAGAATTTTGAGCGTTACTTTACTAGCATGTGAGATGAGTGCAACTGTGTGGTAGTTTGAGCATTTTTTGGCATTGCCTTTCTTTGGGATTGGGATGAAAACTGATCTTTTCCAGTGCTCTGGCCACTGCTGAGTTTTCCAAATTTGCTGGCATATTGAGTGTAGCACTTTCACAGCATCATCTTTCAGGATTTGAAATAGCTCAACTGGAATTCCATCACCTCCACTAGCTTTGTTCATAGTGATGCTTTCTAAGGCCCACTTGACTTCACATTCCAGGATGTCTGGCTCTAGGTCAGTGATCACAGCATCGTGATTATCTGGGTCGTGAAGATCTTTTTTTGTACAGTTCTTCTGTGTATTCTTGCCACCTCTTCTTAATATCTTCTGCGTCTGTTAGGTCCATACCATTTCTGTCCTTTATTGAACCCATCTTTGCATGAAATGTTCCCTTGATATCTCTAATTTTCTTCAAGTGATCTCTAGTCTTTCCCATTCTGTTGTTTTCCTCTATTTCTTTGCATTGATCGCTGAGGAAGGCTTTCTTGTCTCTTCTTGCTATTCTTTGGAACTCTGCATTCAGATGCTTATATCTTTCCTTTTCTCCTTTGGTTTTTGCTTCTCTTCTTTTCACAGCTATTTGTAAGGCCTCCCCAGACTGACGTTTTGCTTTTTTGCATTTCTTTTCCATGGGGATGGTCTTGATCCCTGCCTCCTGTACAATGTCACGAACCTCATTCCAAAGTTCATCAGGCACTCTATCTATCAGATCTGGGCCCTTAAATCTATTTCTCACTTCCACTGTATAATCATAAGGGAGTTGATTTAGGTGATACCTGAATGGTCTAGTGGTTTTCCCTACTTTCTTCAATTTAAGTCTGAATTTGGCAATAAGGAGTTCATGATCTGAGCCACAGTCAGCTCCCAATCTTGTTTTTGTTGACTATATAGAGCTTCTTATGACCAACCTAGATATCACATTCAAAAGCAGAGACATTACTTTGCCAACAAAGGTTCGTCTAGTCAAGGCTATGGTTTTTCCTGTGGTCATGTATGGATGTGAGAGTTGGACTGTGAAGAAGGCTGAGCACCGAAGAATCGATGCTTTTGAACTATGGTGTTGGAGAAGACTCTTGAGAGTCCCTTGGACTGCAAGAAGATCCAACCAGTCCATTTTTAAGGATATCAGCCCTGGGATTTCTTTGGAAGGAATGATGCTAAAGCTGAAACTCCAATACTTTGGCCACCTCATGTGAAGAGTTGACTCATTGGAAAAGACTCTGATGCTGGGAGCGATTGGGGCCAGGAGTAGAAGGGGACGACAGAGGATGAAATGGCTGGAATCACTGACTCGATGGACATGAGTTTTAGTGAACTCTTGGAGTTGGTGATGGACAGGGAGGCCTGGTATGCTGCAGTTCATGGGGTCCCAAAGAGTCGGACACGACTGAGTGACTGAACTGATCTGATATAGAGCTTTTCCATATATGGCTGCAAAGAACCTAATCTTTCTGATTTCATTGTTGACCATCTGGTGATGTCCATGTGTAGAGTCTTCTCTTGTGTTGTTGGAAGAGGGTGTTTGCTATGAGCAGGTCAGAATGGCCTCTATCAAAAAGTCTACAAGCAATAAATGCTGGAGAGGATGTGGAGAAAATGGAACCCTCTTACACTGTTGATGGGAATGCAAGCTAGTACAGCCACTATGGAGAATGGTGTGGAGATTCCTTAAAAAACTGGAAATAGAACTGCCATATGACCCATCAATCCCACTGCTGGGCATACACACTAAGGAAATCACAATTGAAAGAGACACGTGTACCCTGATGTTCATTGCAGCACTGTTTACAATAGCCAGGACATGGAAGCAACCTAGATGTCCATTGGCAGACAAATGGATAAGAAAGCTGTGGTACATATACACAATGGAATATTACTCAGCTGTTGAAAAGAATGCATTTGAATCAGTTCTAATGAGATGGATGAAACTGGAGCCTATTATACAGAGCGAAGTAAGTCAGAAAGAAAAACACCAATACAGTATACTAACACATATATATGGAATTTAGAAAGATGGTAATGATGACCCTATATTCGATACAGCAAGACAGACAGACATAAAGAACAGACTTTTGGACTCTGTGGGAGAAGGTGAGGGTGGGATGATTTGAGAGAATAACATTGAAATATGTGTATTATCATATATGAAATACATCGCCAGTCCAGGTTCAATGCATGAGACAGGGCATTCAGGGCTGCTGCACTACGATGACCCTGAGGGATGGGATGGGAGAGAGGTGGGTGGGGGGTTCAGGATGGGGGACACATGTACACCCATGGCTTATTCATGTTGATGTATGGCAAAAACCACTACAATATTTTAAAGTAAATAGCCTCCAATTAAAACAAATAATTTAAATAAACGGATTTAATACATAGAATCAAGAGAGTTTTACCTTAAAAAATAAAGTGTATACCTTGACTTTGGCTAACTTGAGATGAGAACCATATTTTAAACAATACAAGGGGTCTAACAGTAGTCACGCTGAGGTCAGGTGCACTTCTCATACTGCTTTGGATCAGCCCTGTATTTAAACACACCTGCCATCTACCTTTCAGGTGGGAAATTCTAAGAGTAAAGCACAGATGGGGGTAGGATGAGCTGGAGGCACGTATAATCTTATAATTGGCAGCAGTAAATCACTCAGTTGTGTCCAACTCTTTGCGACCCCATGGACTGTAGCCCACCAGGTTCCTCTGTCCATTGGATTCTCTAAGCACGAATTATGGAGTGGGTTGTCATTCCCTTCTCCAGGGGATCTTCTGGATCCAGGGATCAAACTCAGACTCTTGCAATGGCAGGCAGATTCTTTACTGTCTGAGCCACCAAGGAAGCCCCATATCCTTATAAACCTTCTAACAAATTAAATACATTAAAACAAGTATTGAATGAATATAATCATAATTATTGTGTGTTGTTAGATTGTCTCAGGAGAAGGCAATGGCACCCCACTCCAGTACTCTTGCCTGGCAAACCCCATGGATGGTGGAGCCTGGTGGGCTGCAGTCCATGGGGTTGCTAAGAGTCAGACATGACTGAGCGACTTCACTTTCACTTTTCACTTTCATGCATTGGAGAAGGAAATGGCAACCCACTCCAGTGTTCTTGCCTGGAGAATTCCAGGGACAGGGGAGTGTAATGGGCTGCTGTCTATGGGGTTGCAGAGAGTCGGACACGACTGAAGCAACTTAGCAGCAGCAGCAGCAGATTGTCTCAAATCTGAGATAAGAGATGAATGAGAAAAATCTGGCAAACAATTGAGGAAAATTTTCTAAATTATAGAAAAATAATGTTGCATTTGATGCAAAAACACAGATAATGATAGTAATATAATTTATATATACTCAGTGGACATTACTTTTTGAAAACACATATGTATGCTTAGTTACTCAGTCATGCCTGATTTCTTTGTGACACCATGAACTGTAGTCTGCCAGGCTCCTCTGTCTGTGGGGATTCTCCAGGCGGGAATATTGGAGTGTATTGGCATGCCCTCCTCCAAGGGATCTTCTTAACCCAGGGATCAAATCCAGGTCTCCCATGTTGTAGGCAGATTCTTTATAATCTGAGCCATTAGGGAAGCCCAAAATATAACTGAAAATGCATATAAAAATGTAAATTGACCATATCTTGCTGACTTATTAAGTAGATTCTATGGTCAGAAATCCAAACACTAATCAAATATGGAACCATTCACAAACACAGTGAAATAAAATAGCGTTCATCACAAATTTCTTGTTCCTCTAAAATGAGATAAATATTATCAGTGGTGATGAATTTATAATACATAATGCTAATCTTGCAAGCCTATAACAATATTTTGTTGAATTATTTTTAACACATTAAAGTGAAAAATACAGGAAAATGAAACAGTTACCTAAATGTGTGGAAATAGAAAATAATTATCTGCTTCTTCAAAATGATGAGGTATTTATTTGTAAGAGAAGACAAAATTCCTGGGGAAAAGTTTAGGAGTGAGGGAAAAGCCAGGGTAACAAATTTCTAGAGTAAGTCTCTTGATGCTAGTCTGCTTTCTGAAAGCCTCTTTTTTCGAAGTTACACCAAGCGCTAACTGAGAGCTGTGACAATGACCCCCTGGTGTCTCTCCTGAGGAAGGGTGGTCCCCACCAACCACCAGATTTCCCACAAAGCCCTTCTTCAGATTGTGGATCATTTTTGTTGTTGTTACTGATATTTCTGTCTGGTATTCTCAATTATATAATATAAATGAGCATCACAAAAAGTATTAAAGGAAAAAAGTAACCTTTCAACCCTATTTTAATTTGCGAGATATAAATAGTGCAATAAAAGTAACAATTTTTCATAATTATTTTATATTACATAAAAATCATCAGTAGAGAGAGCTACTTTCCAGTCAACCTCTGGATGAGGCATGATTTTTATTGTAAGGAAGCACATCCAAGCCCATAGTTTAAAAGCCATCATGGCAAATTACTTTTGTTGAGGAAGCTATGTGCTGAGAGTCAAGATAACAGAAGCCGGGGGTATAATGGTAAATGCTTCCAAAAAGCTAAAGGAGAGACAGCAAAACAGAAGTTGGGCTTAAGAAACATTTCAAAAGCATAGAAGTGCTTTCTGGGGACAATGAGATGCAGTCATAGGCTTGAGAAACCTACAAAACAACCTCGGTGTGCAAACAATTAGAGACAGATATGGTTCAAAGAGAGGCAAGATGTGGTCCACATGGCCACAGAGCCGCATATAAAATTTTACCCACATTCTAATAATATATATTTAGCCATTGAGAAAAGTAGGCTTTTTATGTGCAATTATTTCTTACTAATTCCTATGATACATAGAAAACAATTCAGAGTTCATATTCTTGGATTGTTGTTTTAATACATTAAAAGTGCACTACACTCATAGACTTTAAAAATGTCTGCACACAATCTATTAAAATATTTTGAGATCATAATTTTATTTTAAACACATGTATAGTCTATTTAGCTATAGGAATAACTATAGAAATGTGAAGTCAAGTGAATGTATATAGTATTCTCTGATGTACTGTGTTAGTTGCTCAGTCATGTCCAACTCTTTGTGACACCATGGATTGTAGCCTGCCAAGCTTCTCTGTCCGTGGAATTCTCCAGGCAAGAATACTGGAGTGGGTTGTCATTCCCTTCTTCATCTCTAATGTAAAGATGGACAAAAATATTAACTTTGGAATATTGACAGACCAACATGTAATATCATAGTATTAACAGAGCACAATGCAAACCCTGGATTATTGCTGTTATTTATTTCCTAACTTGTGTCCAACTCTTTGCGACCCCATGAACTGTAGCCTACCAGGCTCCTCTGTCCATAGGATTTCCCAAGCCAGAAGATGGAGTGAGTTGCCATTTCCTCCTCCAGGGGCTCTTCCTAACCCAGGGATCAAGCCCCAGCCTCCTGTCTCCTGCATTCATAGGTGGATTCTTTACCACTGAGCCATCAGAGAACCCAAAACCCTGGATTAATTTGACCCAAATAAGAGGTGTGAAAAACAAATTCCAGATCCAGAACCTGTCACATGGAGCCTCAAATTCCTCTGGAGACTAAAAAAAAAAACAAACCTATTTCAATAGAATTTTATTTACCATTCAAATAACCTCAATAACCTTTTATTTAAAATGCTTTCTTATATAATAACTATGAAAATGATAGTTATCCAAGATTCAGTTTTCAGAATTAATTTTTTTCAGCCTAGAACTGCTTTAGGAAAAGAAATGTTACAGGCACTGGCAGGCCAGATTTGAGCTTGTTGGTATATAATAGCATGAAAATCTATTATGTTTTGTCATATTATGTTTAGTCATCATTCCCATTCAAGAATCATAGCCAACGTTCTTGTCTGGATAAAGGTTTTAACTGTGAAGCTTCTCATCTTTCATCTGCTGTTCCCTGGGCTCTTGGCCTCTGCTGTCTCTGCCGCTCTCAGGAGTTAAACCGCAGTTGGTGTTGTCGGTCACCAGCTCTGCAGCAAAGACTTTTTTAGCATGATATTTCACTTGTCTTCTGCTATATTAACTGCTTGGAAGGTACTGCTGAAGAATGCTTACAGGTCTCCAAATTCTTTTGGTTTCTATTTTTGGAGTCAGGGAATCCAAAGGCAGCCAAAGGTGGGGATGTCTCACCACAGAGTGGGAAGGGGAGGGTGGGATGGATAGGGAGATTGGGATTGACAAATGTACACTCCCATGTGTAAAACAGACAGCTAGTGGGAGCCTACTGTAAAGCACAGGAAGCTCAGCTTGGTGTTCTGTGATGACCTAGAGGAGTGGGATGGGGAGGGGGATGAGGGGCTCAAGAAGGAGGGGATGTATGCATACATATGGCTGATTTACTTCATGGTACAGCAGAAAGAACACAATGCCATAAAGCAATAAAAAAACAACAAAACAAACAGAACCAAAAAAGGGCATTGGAAGATATTTTCCATTCTCATTTGAGACCACGGAGCTTCCTTCTTGCTTTGGGTCCAGAGAATACTGCAGATAGACTTGGAATCTCCAGGCAGATCAGGCGAGAACACCTGAATATGCTAGCTGATGGGGCCCTTAGCAAAATGGAGTGATCTTTTCATACTAAATCCAAACCCACCTGCCAGCTGGCATCCCTTACATGCATAACATGTTTAACCCTCTGTCATATCTTCTCTTATATGTAAAGGAAGAGGCAAGCATCAAGGAATTAAATAAATTGCAATGATAAAAGACAAAGACTGAATCAAGCAAAAGAAGATGGAAACATAATCCCCAGTAGTTGTTGTTGCTTTTGATAAGTTGCTCAGTCGTGTCTGACTCTTTGGGACACCATGGATTGTAGCCCGCCAGGCTCCTCTGTCCATGGGATTTTCCAGGCAAGAATACTGGAGTGGGCTGCCAATTTCTCCTCCAGGATCTTCCTCACCCAGAGTTCTAACCCGCATCTGCTGTACTGGCAGGTGATTCTTTGCCACAGAGCCACCTGGGAGCCTACTTTCTAGTGAGGTTGCCAGATAAAAATGCACGAGGCCTCCTCACACTCAAATTTCAAATAAACAACAAGTACCTTCTGATACTTTCCAATATTTGGGATGTAATTCTACTAAAAACAAAATACTCGTTTATCCAGAATTCAAAATTGACTGGACACTACGTAATTTTATTTGTTAAATCAAGCAACCTTAATCTATGGGGGATGGAAAACACCAAGAAAATAATCAACATCTTAGAAACAGAGAAAAGAGCAACAGAGAAATGTAGCAACAGAGAGAGAAGTCAAGTGGGAGCACAACCCCTCAAGAGACAGCAAAATCTCCATCATGTATATAAGGTTTTTTTTAAACCCTCCATTGTAGTGGGGGAAGGGAAGAAGTCCCTGTGCTCCCCAACACCCTTATTACTACTATTTTGTCCCATTAATATAACAGTTTAATTCAAAAATCTCAAATGAAATAATATCCTTCAATTTTAGGTGGGTATAAAATCAAACATATCAAAATTATATAGCCTAGTGGGACTCACAAAGTTTCATAAACTATAACACATAGCAAAATAACCAGATTTCCTATTAAGTTATAGTAACAGTATCCCATGCCAATATATTCTGGTTGAGTATACATGGATTGGGCCCTAAGAATTTTCATTTCAGCAAAAAACACAGGCAAAACTGTGATCATATTAAATCTGCTATGTCATTCTACACATACACATACCCACACACACATATTTGAATAGGAGTTGACATTGTCTTGCTTTTTTTTTTTTTCACATAGCATTTAGTCTTTATTAATAATCACAAAGGATTTCCCTGGTGGCAAATAGCTAAGAATCTGTCTACAATGTCAAGGACCCAGGTTCGATCTCTGGGCTGGAGAGATCCCCTGGAATGGCTACCAACTCCAGTGTTCTTGCCTAGAGAATCCCATGGAGAGAGGAGCCTGGCCAGCTACAGTCCATGGAGTTGCAAAATGTGGACATGATAGAGCAACTAAGCACACAACACACGCAAGTGAGTTGGTCATATACCTAGTAAGGGGCTTCACTAGGCTTTTAATTTAGGCTGACTGACTTCATAATATTAGGAAAAATTAAGCCCTATTAAAAGATTATCAATTAAATACTATCCCTAAAATATTATGCATCTTTAGCCAACTCAGTTCCTGGTTCTGGAAATTTCAATTTAAAGCAGATACATGACCAAATGTTTCACTTTAATGTTATGCTTTCTATACAGCATGAGGTTCCCTGAGGTTCTTCCTACAACAGAGAAAACCTTCCCCTCCTCCCAACTCCAGAGCCTAGTCAATGTGAATCTGAACACTGGAAGCATAGTATCTGCACTATTTCTCTCTAAACGTATCTCAGAGCTCACATCAAGATTTTTAGAAACCTTTTCAGTGTTCAGTTTTGTTTTATTTTTAATCACCATGTTTTCTGTGGGTCAGATTCTGACTTAAATTTGTCTCTTTTTCTGAAAGAAACACAGTTTAGTCTATGGAAGCCTAGTATATCAGATACATATTTTCATCATGTCTATAAATTTCCTATCCTAGTACATAAAATGCTATGAAATTCCAATAAGTCCCCAGTTGTGAACCAAATGAGCACTGCAAGTGATGTATCCCAATTATTCTGAGATAGCAAGAAAGACTACCATCAATTCAGTTCAGTCACTCAGTTGTGTCTGACTCTTTGTGATCCCATGGATGGCAGCACACCAGGCTTCCCTGTCTGTCACCAACTCCCAGAGCTTGCTCAAACTGATGTCCATTGAGTCGGTGATGCCAGCCAACCATCTCATCCTTTGTCGTCCCCTTTTCCTCCTGCCCTCAATCTTTCCCAACATCAGTGTCTTCTCCAATGAGTCAGCTCTTTTCCTCAGGTGGCCAAAGTATTGAAACATCAGCTTCAGCATCAGTCCTTCTAATGAATATTCAGGAATGATTTCCTTAAGGATAGACTTGTTTGATCTCCTTGCAGTCCAAGAGGCTCTCAAGAATCTTCTCCAATACCACAGTTCAAAAGCATCAATACTTTGGCACTCAGCTTTCTTTATGGTCCAACTCTAACATCCATATGTGACTGCTGGAAAAACCATAGCTTTGACTAGATGGACCTTTGTTGACAAAGTCAAGTCTCTGCTTTTTAAAATGCTGTCTTGGTTGGTCATAGCTTTTCTTTCAAGGAGCAAACATCTTTTAATTTCATGGCTGCAGTCACCAGATGGTGCAGATGCCGTGATTTTGGAGCCCAAGAAAATAAATTCTGTCAGTGCTTCCAATGTTTCTCTATCTATTTGCCATGAAGTGATGGGACTGGATGCCATGATCTTAATTCTCTGAATGTTGAGTTTTAAGCTAGCTTTTTCACTCTCTCTTTTGAAGAGTACCATACTTCAATACAGATGACAGCTTTTGTATCCCCTTCCAAAACTCTGGGCTGCAACTCATTCCCCATCTGTATAGCTTTAAAAGGTGAAGGGAAGTTCATTTGTAATAAAATAATCATAATCTGGGTAAAGCAGAATTCATCTGCCTGCACACCTGTGTGTCTGTGTACCACATGGTCCAACTCACACACTTCTTAGAAGCACAAAGCAAAATTCCTCCTCTCCATCCTGGCAGGTACCTTGAGGATGATGCTTTGCAGTTGTTATCATTGCACTCCTGGCCATAAGATCAATTGAGAAAAAATAAGGAAGAACATGGATATACCACCAAACCAATGCACATGTTAGTCAGCATAAAGAGAAAGGCCATGGCACTGTTGGAAAACACAGACTGGATAAATAGGCTAAACCCAACAAGATGATATTTTACATGGATGAAAGTAAATGCCTGTGTGAACCGAAATCCAAAGCTCCCAGTGTACAAATAAATGTCCGGAGAAAACTGACAAAGAAACAGAACACTAAAAAAGAAAATCCCAAGGATTCAGTCTATAGTAAGCTCGATATTAGAACAATTTGTTATGGTTGCCAAAGTTACCATGAGAGCTGAGATGATCTAGAAATAAGCATTTTGAGAAGAAGTCTGTTCCTTTCATATATACTGCCTTGACTAATGAAATAAGTGTTTATCTTCTTAGCCAATGAAGAAACCCAAGGCCATCTCCCTGCAATACATCTTTGTGATTTTAATAATTATACTAATGCTCTTCAACCCCCAATGTGCTTCTAAATCACCTGTGAGCTTCATAAAAATTAAGACATTTGAACTGGGAGCACTGGGGTTTTGTAGGACAAGCATTTTTATAATTTGTGATAGGATCATATGTCTGTACCTCAAGAAAATTAATATAAAAGATTAAGAAATACACAAAGTTATAATATATATATATATATGTGAAAATTTAGAATGACAAAATAAATCACAGACAATTATAAATATTAAGAAATTTCCAAGTATACAAATATCAAAAATCATAAAATGCCAAAATCTGTAATTATGTTTGATTATATATGATCTTCAGGGCTTCCCATGTGGCTCAGCAGTAAAGAATCTGCCTGTCAATCAGGAGACCCAGGTTAGATTCTTGGCTTGGGAAGATGCCCTGGAGGAGCAAATGGCAACCCACTCCAGGATTCTTGTTGGGAAATCCCATGGACAGAGGACCCTGACTGCCTACAGTCCATGGGGTTACAAAGAGTCAGATGTGACTGAGCCCACATGTATATATGATCTTATTATCTGTAATAATGATTTTGCACAATATTGTTTCCAGAGGAAATAAAAATAGAACTCAGTATTTTCCTTGGCATGGTTATATGAAATCAGTTTATATTAATTTAGGATAAGAATTCTGTTTTACATACATCATTTTTAATGCTATGTACATTTTTAGTAGAGTTGACAAATTTGGTGGGAAAAAATCAAGTTTATTTTACTTCCCAACTGTAAAATGGTGGGCATGTTATATTCTTGAATTTTGAATGAATTTAAAAACTCTCTGAGCTTTACAGCAGCTTCTCACTAGCTATCTTTTACACATGATAGTGTTAAGCTCAGTTCAGTCACAAAGTCATTTCCAACTCTTTGTGACAACAAGGACTGCAGCACAATAGGTTTCCCTGTCCATCACCAACTCCCAGAGCTTGTTCAAACTCATGTCCATCGAATCAGTGATGCCATCCCACCATCTCATCCTCTGTCATCCCTTTCTTCTCCTGCCTTCAATCTTTCCCAGCATCACGGTCTTTTCCAATGAGTCAGTTCTTTGCATTAGGTGGCCAAAAGTATTGGTTTGCATCAAGTGGCCAAAGTATTGGAGCATCAGCTTTAGCAATAGTCCTTCCAATGAATATTCAGGACTGATTTCCTTAAGGATTGACTGGTTTGATCTCCTTGCAGTCCAAGGGACTCCCAAGAGTATTCTCCTACACCACAGTTTGAAAGCATCAATTCTTTGGTGCTCAGCTTTCTTTATGGTCCAGCTGTCATTTCCATACATGATTATTAGAAAAACTATAGCTTTGCCTAGATGTATCTTTATTGGCTGACTATTTTTTCGGGCTCCAAAATCACTGCAGATGGTGATT
Organism: Bos indicus x Bos taurus; assembly: GCF_003369695.1. Taxonomy (NCBI): domain Eukaryota; kingdom Metazoa; phylum Chordata; class Mammalia; order Artiodactyla; family Bovidae; genus Bos; species Bos indicus x Bos taurus. The sequence goes on along the minus strand of NC_040083.1, from coordinate 3,512,195 downwards.
GCAGCCATGAAATTAAAAGATGCTTACTCCTTGGAAGGAAAGTTATGACCAACCTAGATAGTATATTGAAAAGCAGAGACATTACTTTGTCAACAAAGGTCTGTGTAGTCAAGGCTATGGTTTTTCCAGTAGTTATGTATGGATGTGAAAGTTGGACTGTGAAGAAAGCTGAGCGCCGAAGAATTGATGCTTTTGAACTGTGGTGTTGGAGAAAACTCTGGAGAGTCCCTTGGATTGCAAGGAGATCCAACCAGTCCATCCTTAAAGGAGATCAGTCCTGGGTGTTCATTGGAGGAACTGATGCTAAAGCTGAAACTCCAATACTTTGGCCATCTGATGCAAAGAGCTGACTCAATGGAAAAGACCCTGATGCTGGGAAAGATTGAGGGCAGGAGAAGGGGATGACAGAGGATGAGACGGTTGGATGGCATCACTGACTAAATGGACATGGGTTTGGGTGGACTCTGGGAGTTGGTGATGGACAGGGAGGCCTGGTGTGCTGTGGTCCATGGGGTCACAAAGAGTAGAACACTACTGAGTGACTGAACTGAACTGAACCTCTGTAGGGAAAGTCACATTTCTGCTTTTTAATATGCTGTCTATGTTGGTCATAGTTTTTCTTCCAAGGAGCAAGCATCTTTTAATTTCTTGCCTGCAGTCACTATCTACAGTGATTTTGGAGCCCAAGAAAATAAAGTCTGTCCCTGTTTCCATTGTTTCCCCATATATTTGCCGTGATGGGACCAGATGCCATTAGTTTTCTGAATGTTGAGTTTTAAGACAGCTTTTCCACGCTCCTCTTTCACTTAATCAAGAGGCTCTTTGGTTCTTCTTCAGTTTCTGCCATAAGGGTGCTGTCATCTGCTTTTCTGAGGTTATTGATATTTCTCCCAGCAAACTTGACTCCAGCTTGTGCTTTATCCAGCCCAGCATTTCACATGATGTACTCTGCATTTAAGTTAAAAGGGTGACAATATACAGCTTTGATGTACTCCTTTCGGCATTATAGGTCAATATAAAGCATAGAAAGCTCAGCTCGTGCTTTGTGGTGACTCAGAGTGGTTGGATGGGGAGGGATTTGGGAAGGAGATCCAAGAGGGAGGGGTCATATATATACACACACAGCTGATTACTGTCATTGTACAAAAGAAACTAACACATTTTAAAGTGATTATATTGCATTAAAAATAATTAGTACAGAAAAATAAAAACATTCTGAGTGACATTTGTTAATCTATTGTCTAAATCTATGTTAAGTGGCATGTTATGAATTTTATACATTTTACTTTTTTACCAGTATTTCACAACACATCACCAAGAAATGCTAACCTATTTTATGTTCAAGTAATTTATTACATTTTGTCAATTGTATTATCAAACAGTTCAAGAACACTTGCGCTGTGTGCTTAGTCTCTCAGTCAAGTCCGACTTTTGTAAGGAATGATCTGAAATTGGTATAATCTTAAGTTTTATGTCATACACTATCGATGTTTTAATAACTTTTGTGATTTCATATAGAAATACTTAAGATAAATTCAGTCTTCCATGGTGGCTGTCAGTAAAGCATCTGCTGAAATGCAGGAGGCCCAAGTTCTATCCCTGGGTTAGGAAGACCCCCTGGAGAAGGAAATGGCTACCCACTCCAGTGTTCTTGTCTGGAGAATCCCATGGACAGAGGAGCCTGGTGTGTTACAGTCCACGGGGTTGCAAGAGTTGGACGTGCCTTAAAGAGTAGGCATCACAAAGAGAAATTCAGTTCATGGATTCTTTTATAATGGATATGCTGCCTAATCAAATATATTCATGAGAGGTGAGCACTTCCATTTGGATTATGGGATATAATTATGTGTGTACAGTTTTACAATTCTGATAACTGGAATAATTTTCCACAGATTAACCTCTGGCTCCAGACATTTCAAACTCTGTGTATCCTGCATGTCTCACTGACTTCTAATGCAGGAATCAGATCCACTGATCCACTGGCCCTGCGCTGTGTGCCCTGATGTCAGGAAATGCATCAGGGCCAGGTAGAATTGTTCCAGAAAACTAACCTGGAAAAAGCACAGTAGATTCGACCCATCACCCAGGGAATTACTACAATCATAAATATTTCCTGCTAAACCCAAACTCAGCTAAAACCTCCCTTAGTCCAATCCATAGGCAAGACTAGCCCAGATAACAGCAATCAAGGGGTGACTTAGAACTACTGTCAAACAGACAAAACAGACATTCAAGTGGAAAATTAAGTTTTTGATATGATTCCTTACATGTCCTGCTGTGCCCTAGTTATCTCTTTTGATGTTACATTAGTTACTTTATGGACTTGCTCCTGTGATAGCTCAGTTGGTGAAGAATCTGCCTGCAATGCAGGAGCTCCCAGTTCAATTCCTGGGTCAGGAAGATCTGCTGGGATACCTTACGCACTGTAGTATTCTTGGGCTTTCCTTGTGGCTCAGCTGGTAAAAAATCCACCTGCAATGTGGGAGACCTGGGTTCGATTCCTGGGTTTAGAAGATGCCCTGGAGCCAGGAAAGGCTACCCACTCCCAATATTCTGGCCTGGAAAATTCCGTGGACTGTATAGGTGATGGGGTCGCAAAGAGTCAGACACTACTGAGTGACTTTCACTTTCACTTTAAGATATGAGTAGCAGTGAACTTACAAAGGGTATATATTTGTTAGGTCAACCAAAGAATAATAATCATAGTAAAACATAATGAAATCAGTCATTGGTGGAGTAGTTAACAGACACTATTCTAAGCCTGCATCATATATTCTCATTTATATGAACAAGAACCTTATCTACTATATCGCACTGATAATAAAAGTGAGGCATGTGGAGCTAAATCTTTGTCTGAAGTAACACAGCCAGTGAACAGCAGGGTCAAGGTCTGGCCCCAGACAACTGTGCATCACAGTCCATGATGCTTGTATCTTAAAATCCATCTCACAACAATTTAGTGTGACAGACACTGCATCACATATGTTGAAGATGTTGGCTTGGTGCCTTCTTGCTTGTGGTCATCATCTATCATCTGTCAAATCCTTGAAGGATGCAAGTAGTTTTGTTGATTTGTGTCATCAATATCTGGACACTTTCTCATTTTTTGCTCTCATTAGAGCCATGCTTTTCATCACTGGAAGACATTCTTTCCCATTCATGGATATCATTCAGGAATGAATGTTACTAGATTGTTACAGAATTATCATTTGCTCTTTCACATACCCTGAAGAGTACTATCACACTATTCAGTTACACAAACATATCTAGTTATGTGTGTATGTAAGTATGAGTGTGTGCCTACACAGGCAGCCATGAACATGTGTGTTTGTGTGTGTCCCTGTCCATGTATAGACTTGCATATGTTCAGTTCAGTTCAGTCACTCAGTAGTGTCCAACTCTTTGCAGCCCCATGGACTGCAACACACCAGGCCTCCCTGTCCATCACCAACTCCCTGAGTTTACTTAAATTCATGTCCATTGAGTCAGTAATGCCATCCAACCATATCATCCTCTCTCATCCCCTTCTTCTCCTGCCTTCAATCTTTCCCATCATCAGGGTCTTTTCAAATGAGTTAGCTCTCTGCATCAGGTGGCCAAAGTATTGCAGTTTCAGCTTGAACATCAGTCCTTCCAGTGAATACTCTGGACTGATTTCCTTAGGATGGACTGGTTGGATCTCCTTGCAGTCCAAGTGGTCAAACAGGAGATTGCAAGAATGAACATAGATATTTTAGGCACACACAAGTAGAGGCAGAATGTATGGGGATTGATATTTTTTGGAGACAGATATCAAGATATGAGATAACATAAAGAGTAACAAGAATCTGGTGGATGACAAAAAATGATGGAAAATGGTAAAAGTGAAGACGTTCATGTCATGATTAATGACCTATACTAACCTGTAATTACTTTAAGACTCTGTGCCAACTTATATAAATATGTAAGTTTCATCTATATTATTTTTCATCTTCTATAACACCCCTCACTAATTTGGATCTTGATAAAAAACATTTTACTATATAATAACTCTGAATTGCTAAGAAGGAGTTTATAAGTTGACATAAACAATTTTGGAAATTGTGCTCAATTTAGAGTAATGTAAGGTACTAACAAAATGAGAAAGACTAGAGATCTCTTCAAGAAAATTAGAGATACCAAGGGAAAATTTCATGCAAAGATGGGCTCGATAAAGGACAGAAATGGTATGGACCTAACAGAAGCAGAAGATATTAAGAAGAGGTGGCAAGAATACACAGAAGAACTGTACAAAAAAGATCTTCACCACCCATATAATCACGATTGTGTTACCACTCACCTAGAGCCAGACATCCTGGAATGTGAAGTCAAGTTGGCCTTAGAAAGCATCACTATGAACAAAGCTAGTGGAGGTGATAGAATTCCAGTTAAGCTATTTCAAATCCTGGAAGATGATGTTGTGAAAGTGCTGCTGTCAATATGCCAGCAAATTTGGAAAACTCAACAGTGGCCACAGGACTGGAAAAGGTCAGTTTTCATTCCAATCCCAAAGAAACGCAATGCCAAAGAATGCTCAAACTACTGCACAATTGCACTCATCTCACACGTTAGTAAAGTAATGCTCAAAATTCTCCAAGCTAAGCTTCAGCAATATGTGAACCATGAAAATCCAGATGTTCAAGCTGGTTTTAGAAAAGGCAGAGGAACCAGAGATCAAATTGCCAACATCCGCTGGATCATCAAAAAAGCAAGAGAGTCCCAGAAAAACATCTATTTCTGCTTTATTGACTATGGCAAAGCCTTTGACTGTGTGGATCACAATAAACTGTGGAAAATTCTTCAAGAGATGGGAATACCAGAGCACCTGACCTGCCTCTTGAGGAACCTATATGCAGATCAGAAAGCAACAGTTAGAACTGGACATTGCACAACAGACTGGTTCCAAATAGGAAAAGGAGTATGTCAAGACTGTATATGGTTACCCTACTTATTTAGCTTCTATGCAGAGTACATCATGAGAAACGCTGGGCTGGAAGAAGCACAAGCTGGAATCAAGATTGCTGGGAGAAATATCAATAACCTCAGATATGCAGATGACACCACCCTTATGGCAGAGAGTGAAGAGGAACTCAAAAGTCTCTTGATGAAAGTGAAAGAAGAGAGTGAAAAGGTTGCCTTAAAGCTCAACATTCAGAAAACGAAATCATGGCATCTGGCCCCATCACTTCATGGGAAATAGATGGGGAAACAGTGGAAACAGTGTCAGACTTTATTTTGGGGGGCTGCAAAATCACTGCAGATGGTGATTGCAGCCATGAAATTAAAAGACACTGACTCCTTGGAAGGAAAGTTATGACCAACCTAGATAGCATATTGAAAAGCAGAGACATTACTTTGCCAACAAAGATCCAACTAGTCAAGCCTATGGTTTTTCCAGTAGTCATGTATGGATGTGAGAGTTGGACTGTGAAGAAAGCTGAGTGCCAAAGTATTGATGCTTTTGAACTGCGGCGTTGGAGAAGACTCTTTAGAGTCCCTTGGACTGCAAGGAGATCCAACCAGTCCATTCTGAAGGAGATCAGCCCTGGGATTTCTTTGGAAGGAAGGATGCTAAAGCTGAAACTACAGTACTTTGGACACCTATTGCGAAGAGTTGACTCACTGGAAAAGAGTCTGATGCTGGGAGGGACTGGGGACAGGAGGAGAAGGGGACAACAGAGGATGAGATGGCTGGATGGCATCACTGACTTGATTGACGTGAGTTTGAGTGAACTCCGGGAGATGGTGATGGACAGGGAGGCCTGGTGTGCTGCAATTCATGGGCTTGCAAAGAGTTGGATACGTCTGAGCAACTTAACTGAACTGAAGGTACTACTTGAAAAGTTTTAATTTTTTTTTTTTTTTTTGATAGCAGTCAACTCTTGGGTAAGCTATTAAAGAGGGTGTTTCAAATAGTGGCTTAAGATGAATTTACAGAGATCACTTCATATGTTTCACTTGTGTTTAATTTAGACAAATACAATAAAACAGGTTATATTTATCCTTAAAGGAAAATGTGTTCTGATTAAAATCCATGAAACATGTGTGTGTGTGTATGTGTGTGTGTGTGTGTGTGTTGGTCACTCAGTTGTGTCTGACTCTTGGCAGTCCCATGGACTGTAACTCTCCAGGCTTCTCTGTCCATGGAATTTTCCAGGCAAGGATACTGGAGTGGGTTGCCATTCCCTTCTCCAAGGGATCTTCCCAATCCAGGGCTCAAACCCAGATCTCCCATATCACAGGCAGATTCTTTACCATCTGAAGCACCAGGGAAGCCTATGTATATATGTAGGTATACATACGTGTGTATATGTGTGTGTGTGTGTATGTTAGTGTATATGGTGGTGGTGGTTTAGTCGCTAAGTCATGTCCAACTCTTGTGACCTCATGGACTGTAGCCTGCCAGGTTCCTCTGACCATCAGATTCTCCAGGCAAGAATATTGGTGTGGGTTGTCATTTCCTTTTCCAGGGGATGTTTCTGACCCAGGAATCAAACGGGGATCTCCTACATTGCAAGCAGTTTCTTTACCAACTGAGCTACAAGGGAAGCCTCCAATATAGAATAATATAAAAACCAGATTTCAGAATTTGTTTTCTTTAGAGTGGCTATTATATGTATATATACATATACATAGAGAGCTGAAAGTATATTATATATAATATTATATATAATACATACAGAGAGAGCTGTAAGTTGGCTTAAATCTCAACATTCAGAAAACTAAGATCATGGCATCCGGTCCCATCACTTTATGGCAAATAGATGGGGAAACAATGGAAACAGTGACAGACTATTTTCATGGGCTCCAAAATCACTGCAGATGGTGACTGCAGCCATGAAATTAAAAGATAACTGCTCCTTGAAAGAAAAGTTATGACCAACCTAGATAGCATATTAAAAAACAGAGACATTACTTTACCCTTTCCAGTAGTCACGTATGGATATGAAATTTGGATCATAAGGAAAGCTGAGCACTGAAGAATTGATGCTTTTCAAATGTCGTGTTGGAGAAGACTCTTGAGAGTCCCTTGGAGATCCAGCTAGTCCATCCTCAAGGAAATCAGTCTTGAATATTCATTGGAAGGACTAATGTTTAAGCTGAGGCTTCAATACTTTTGCCACCTGATGCAAAGAACTGACTCATTGGAAAAGACCCTGATGCTGGGGAAGATTGAAGGCAGGAGGAGAAGGGGATGACAGAAGATGAGATGGTTGGGTGGATCAATGCTCATGAGTTTGAGCAAGCTCTGGGATTTGGTGATGGACAGGGAGGCCTGGTGAACTGCAGTCATGGGCTCACAAAGAGTGGGACATGACTGAGAGGCTGAACTGACTGACTGACTGACTGACAGAAGTAACCTGATCAAAGGAGCTGTGTAAGAACCCATTAAGATAATCCATAAGGAAGTATACTTCATAGAAATGAAAACATCACTAAAGGTTAACTAATGTAAACAGTGTACCTGTGCTGGGCAGGGCAGCCTAATATGAGTGGAATTCACATGTATTTCTTGTATGTTTGCAAAGCAAAAATCTTCATAAATTTTATGAAATAACAGATCTAATAAATGACAAAGCCATTTCATCTGGCTTCAGTGTCTACCACTGTATGTATTGTTACTTTAAGGAAAGAGTCAAATTCTGAAAACTGATTTTCATATTTTACATTATTCTTAATTTATTAAAGAGACACATTGAAGATGAAGTTAGTAACATTCACAAATATTTTATTTAGTATTTATCTGAAAATAATATTTTGTAATGGGTACATTAAAATACACATGCATATTTTAAAATATTATATTTCCTCTGTAGGAAATATGCATCCAATGCCTTACATAAACTACTGCGATTAAAATCTGTACCTCAGTGATGGCACTGGGCAAATACTATATATAACATTCACACACGTGATATATTAATAAGATTTTTTACCATAAGTAAAATGCTCATATATTAACACAACTCATTTTGAATTTTGAAGCCCCTTCTATTACAAAAATACATAGAGGTATCAGTGAAGTAACTAATAGTCAAGTAACCATAATAAATTATGCACACCTAAGGCATCTTTTGTTGTTGATAATCAGATCAGATCAGATCAGATCAGTTGTTGATAATAGAAAACTATATTTTGGGGAATAAAACATGAGAGAAGAGTAGAAAGATCACAAAAATCCATCTTATTTGTGCTTCCTAGTTATAATTAAAGATACATTAAAATTTTGTGTTTTCCTAGAGACTCAGATGGAGAAGGAAATGGTAATCCACTCCAGTATTCTTGCCTGGAAAATTCTATGGACAGAGAGGCCCGGCGGGCTAGAGTCCATGGGGTTTCAAAGAGTTGGTCACTCTGGAGCAACTATTTTTTTTTAATTGTTCTATTAAAATATTAACCTTTAACAATGAATAAATCAATATTTTCATTTACTTGATAATATATCTATATTATTTTTGAAGCAAAATTTTCCATGGTGATTTGTTACAGAATTCAGTATGCTCTCATCAACTAAAATTATCATTTATCATTTTTTAGTCTAGAAATATGAAATAAGTAGTTAGTTGACTATATTCATATTATAATACTTTTTATTAAAACCTGGAAATATCTAGGAATACTCTGGTGCCCTGCCTTTGTGTTGACAACACCACTACCTGTGCCAATTCTAGGTATATAAAATGAATGGAAAAGAAATAGAAAAGATAGTTAAGAATAAAAAGCAGGTTTCTAATATAGCACTGTAAACCATATTTCAATAAAAAGCTAAAAATATAAATTAGAAAATAATTAAAAGGACGTTTAATTTACTGCTTTTATGGAATGTTGATTTACTTGTAATTGACAAAAACATCTATTTTATATTTACCCAAGGCATCACTACATGGGAAATAGATGGGGAAACAGTGTCAGACTTTATTTTTGGGGGCTCCAAAATCACTGCAGATGGTGACTGCAGCCATGAAATTAAAAGACGCTTACTCCTTGGAAGGAAAGTTATGACCAACCTAGATAGCATATTGAAAAGCAGAGACATTACTTTGCCAACAAAGGTCCATCTAGTCAAGGCTATTGTTTTCCCAGTAGTCGTGTATGGATGTGAGAGTTGGACTGTGAAGAAAGCTGAGTGCTGAAGAATAGATGCTTTTGAACTGTGGTGTTGGAGAAGACTCTTGAGAGTCCCTTGGACTACAAGGAGATCCAACCAGTCCATTCTAGAGGAGACCAGCCCTGGGTTTTCTTTGGAAGGAATGATGCTAAGGCTGAAACTCCAGTACTTTGGCCACCTCATGCGAAGAGTTGACTCATTGGAAAAGACTCTGATGCTGGGAGGGATTGGGGGCAGGAGGAAAAGGGGACAACAGAGGATGAGATGGCTGGATGGCATCACCGACTCGATGGATGTGAATTCGAGTGAACTTTGGGAAATGATGATGGACAGGGAGGCCTGGCGTGCTGCAATTCATGGGGTCACAAAGAGTCAAACAAGACTGAGCAACTGAACTGAACTGAACTGAACTGAATTTAAAAATGCAAGATGAATAATTGCAATCAAGATTTACTTCCATCAAAGAATCAATAATCAGATTGCAGTATAAACTTATAATGGGATGATATTCAGAAATAGTTGAAAAATATGTTATTGATTCACCCAACCATATGGATGAATTGTAAATGCATTTTGTTAAATAAAAGAAAGAAAGCCCAAAACACTGCATCTTTTATCATTCTGTTCATATGAAAATTTGGAAATCAAAACTATAGTGTCAGAATACATTTCAGCAGTTGCCCAAGGGTTGGAAAAGAAGGGGTGGGTGATTTCAAAGGGGTACAAATCACACATTTTAGGGTGATGGACTGTTTTGTACGTTAAGGATGGTAGTGCATGCATGATTCTATGTATTTTGTTAAAATCAAGAAAAGTGTACAATGCAAATGTTTTAATGTGCAAATAAAAAACAACAATTAACCAGGATTTCAGAGATCTAAGTGTAACAGAGAACAGACCTGACTCTATATTGAATTATTCCTTTAGTTCTAACCCTTGTGCTCTGTTGCTTGTGCTTAGCAATGCTGACTCTGCACCTTCATCTCAAAGGGCAACAGAATGTTGCTTATTGTCTGAAGTATAGGTAATAGTCTATTTTCAGTGCTCTGCCTTCCAGGCTTTACTTTTAAAAGTATAATACTTCTCATTTATATAGAGATAAAAAGTTGCAGAACAGAATATAACATTTATCTTGTTAGAAGTTCATAGGAATAGTGTGACCAGACCTACATGGACAGCTGTAAGAGCAAAGGATCTGAAACCAAGGAGCTTGAAACTAACAGCCATTCTCTTCCCTTTCAATATAAAAGAAGCCTGAACTCTAACTTAGGGAATGTGGTTTTTTAGGACGCTGCTGCTGCTGCTGCCAAGTCGCTTCAGTCGTGTCTGACTCTGTGCGACCCCAGAGACAGCAGCCCACCAGGCTCCGCCGTCCCCAGGATTCTCCAGGCAAAAACACTGGAATGGGTTGACATTTCCGTCTCCAACGCATGAAGGTAGTACACCATCTTCCCTCTCTCCTGGCTTTCTGAACCAGTCCCTCTCCTTTGCCCCGACATCTCATCTCTCAGTTTATTGTCCTGTGTCCTGAAGCAAGCAGCACAAGCCTGTACTCGGTAACACATACAAGGAAATGCACTCTTTTTAAGTATACAGTTCAGAGGATATTTTAAATGAATAAAGTTGGATAACAGTCACCCTATGTGATTAGTAAATCCATATACCCCACTCACCTGGAAATGACTAATTTGCTAACAGTTATGTCTTTTCTTGAGTTTCATAAATAGAATCATAAATTACATACTTATTTGTGTGTTTTGCTTTTGTCACAAAACAAACTGCTTTTGTGTTTCATCCATGCTATTTTAATCGGTAGTTTCCTTTTTTTGATGAAAAGCAGTCAGTTGTATACATTTTTACCACATTTTTTAGAGTAGATGGGCATCGAGTTGTTTTCATTTTGGTAGGAATATGAATAGGCTGATTTAAAAATTGACTATAAGTATGCACACATTTATGTTTTAATTGATTTTGTGTAAATATCAATCATGTAGTGACTATACATTTACCTGTGGAATGCACTACAGAGATGGTGTTTAAGCTGGCTACATCATTTATTTTCATCCTCACCAGCAATATAGGAGAGTATGTATTATTTGTTGCAACCATGATTTTTAATTTGAGCCACTCTAATGGGTGTATAGTGGCATTTAATTGTCACTGTAATTTGCATTTAATTTGTCATTTAATTTAACATGTGTTTAATGACTAAGGATGTTGAGCATGTCTCCATATGTTTATTAGCCTTTCATTTACCTAGTTTAGTGAAGTATTTGTTCAGATCATTTATCCATTTGATATTGAGTCATTTGTCTTAGGAGAAGGCAATGGCAACCCACTCCAGTACTCTTGCCTGGAAAATCCCATGGACCAAGGAGCCTGGTAGGCTACAGTCTATGGGGTCATGAAGAGTCAGACACGACTGAGTGCCTTCACTTTCGCTTTTCACTTTCATTCATTGGAGAAGGAAATGGCAACCCACTCCAGTGTTCTTGCCTGCAGAATCCCAGGAATGGGGGAGCCTGGTGGGCTGCCGTCTATGGGGTCACACAGAGTTGTACATGACTGACATGACTTAGCAGCAGCAGCAGCAGCAGCAGGATTCATCTTAATATTGAGTCAGAAGGATACGTTGTATAATCTGGATATACAATGAATAAGTGTATAAGTCTTTTATCAGATATTTTTATCTAAGACTGTAGTTTGCTTTTATTTTCCTTAACTGTCTTTTGAGAAGCAATACTCATTCATTTTTATTAGATTTCCCTTATCACTGTTTTTCATTAATAGTTTCTGATTTCAGACCTAACAAAAAATATTGTAAGGAAGATTTTCTCCTAAATTTTTTTCTAAATATTGTAAGGAAACTTTTCTCCTAAAAGTTTTATAGTTTTAGGGCTTACATTTAAATCTATGGTCAGCTCAACCATCCTGAATCATAAGCTTAAATCCCCAATGTTTGGTTTGAGAAACACAATCAATATCCAAATGTGTATTCAAGTAAAAGCCAGGATCAATTTGGAAAGTGTGTAGACAAATGTGCCTCAAGAAGAGAAATGTGAAATGTGTTTCCTGAATCCCAAGTGTCTTGCATTTTAAGAATTAACTTATGTGACTCTGTGTGTACTATATTAATTGTTTGCTATGGTTGATAAGCTTAGCTAATAAGTTTTTAAAATTTTACATAGGATAGATGTTCCAGTGTTAGAAAATGTATTGATTCTCCAGTACTGTGGTGGTGGTGGTGGTGGTGGTGTTCAGTTGTTTCCGATTCTTTGCCACCCCGTGGACTGCAGCCCGCAAGGCGCCTCTGTTCATGGGGTTTTCCAGGCAATACTGGAGTGGGTTGCCATTTCCTTTTTCAGGCAATCTTCCTGACCCCAGGATTGAACTCGCATCTCCTGAGTCTCCCGTGCTGCAATAGGATTCTTTACCGGTGAGTCCCCAGGGAAGCACTCTAGTAGTATACATCCATAAAAGGTTAGAAACATTCCAAAATCAAGTTTGGATATCACTGATGAAAGCCAAAGTAATTGAGAGGTAGTAGTTGAGAGGGAGATTCAACGTCTTAAGATTCTACATTCACAGCAAACTGATTTTACATTCACAGCAAACTAATTTTACACAAAGGCACGATGCTTACTCCAGACCCTCAGTGAGAATATGTCATTGTCAGTCTCTATACTTTCCCAGAGAGTAAGAAATTATGCAGAATCATTAAAAACATACAAACTACAAAAGCAAAAATCAAATTTCCTCTTCTTCTTCCTTTCCATCAAATTTTCATCGTATTTCTCTCCTGTTTTCACTCCAAGCTGCTAATAATGTATTGTCACTCACAGATTACACATCTTCAGTGAGACCGCTGCCTTCTAAGCCCACTTCAGTCCACTTAGTAATTTTATATTAGGATGAAAGCCAGATCGGAAAACCAATTTATTTTACTCCAGTTAATCTCATGCTGGAAATTAACACAGTCTCCTACTCAGTTGATTTGGAAATTGTTTATCTTTTGTTCGTATTCTGACCTCAACAGATATGTTAATGATACTATGGCAGATTTTTTTTTTTTAAACAAAATGGTCATAGCCACAGGGAATAGACTTATGAACAAAACATGGTCCCTACAATCCAGAAAGTGGTAACTGAGTAAGAGAGTGAGAAATGTAAGCACAGCAGGATAAGGTTTATACCCAGATGCTTTGATGCCTAAGATGGTTAGCAAATGCAGGGATGCAGTGGTGGTTGAGACATGCTGCCCTAGACCCTCTCTGTGCTGGGAGTAAAGCACCCAGGATTGTAGAAGCCTCAAGAGGTAAACATCAACACACCAGGAAAGTGATGAACATGAAAAATACAGCACATTTTGAAGGAAAGAATTATTCCCAGATTTATATCCAGAGAAAAACATTTTTTTAAAACGTGTTCATTGCAGTACTGTTTACAATAGCCAAGACATGGAAGAGACATAAAGTCCATCAACAGAGGAATGGATAAAGAAGATATGGTGCATCGACACAATAGAATATACTAAGCCATCAAAAAGGAAGAAATAATGTTATTTGCAATAACACTGATGAACCTGGAGGTTATCAGACTATCATAGTAAAGTGAAGTAAATCAGACAAGTATCATGTGATATCACTTATGCATGGAATCGTTTTTAAAAAATGATACAAATGAACTTATTTACAAAACAGACACATAAAAACTTAGAATGAACTTATGGTTACCAAGGGAGAAGTTTGGGGGAGACAGAGGGATACATTCACATGTACACACTGCTATATTTTTTTAAAGGTGCCTTTCCATGAAAAATAAAGACATAAACTCAAAAAGAAGTTTGGGATACTTTTATAGCCTTTGCTTTTTGATTATTCTATACAATTATCTCATGTTTTATTTTTAACTTTTCTAATTCATAACTATTCCACTGATTTAAGTGGTAATCCATGTCATTTTAACTCCTAAAAAGCTATATCTTTTTGCAAGATTTTTTAATTTAATGTTAGTTTGCTATGAATTTTTGTATGACCACTACTTCTATTAATTAAAGAACAGTTACAAGAGTAAAATACACAAGGGTATTTTAGAGAGAATGATTTCATGTACTATAGTGAATATTATTTTTTAATTATGAGGATTCAATTTCTTCGGCTACCTTATCATGGCAGGAACTGAAAGTATACATAGATAATTAGTGTCTTATGGTTGAAGGTTGAAGGAAGGGGCCTCCCAGGTGCTGTAGGGTAAAGAATCCACCTGTCAATGCAGGAGATGGAGGCTCGATTCCAGGGTCTGGAAGATCCCTTGGAAGTGGAAATGACAACCCACTCCAGTATTCTTGCCTGGAAAATCCCATGGACAGAGGAGCCTGGTGGGCTAGAGTCCACGGGGTCTCAATGAGTCGGATGCAATGAGCAGGGACACACACGCTGGTGCAAGGAAAGGCTGCAGTGAGGGCACCACTGCAGTCCAGCATCAGGGAAACACCACCTTCATGTGCAAAACAGAATCCTGCAGTGCTCTTCTCTACTGAAGAGGGCCTTGCTTAGGAGGCAGATGGAAAACTCATCCACAAAAAGGACGTGGCCTTAAAGACACACATTGGAAAAGAAAAGATCCAAAATAAACAAATTCCCGTCCATCTTAGAGGAAACTACTATTCACAGAACAAGTAAGACGAAAGCCATAAGGACGAACTATGAATAATAGGGTAGGGCGCGTATATGGCACGCTGGATACAAGCTGTTCAAACATAAAAACTGAAGAATAAGGACTCTTTGAAAGTTCATACTGGACATGGATACTCATAAATTATTCCAAAGGAGTTCTCCACCTGGTACCAAGGGAGGTTAGCAGTGATCAACAGTGAATTAACAGAGTTTAAAACTAATCGGGTTGTCATGTAGAACACAGACCTAAGAATCCAAGCCTTAATAATTCATTAGGAAAGACATTTGCCTATGAAAGCCTGATTATAGGCTATAGAGACTTCACTTTTTTTTAATAGCACTGACTCTATTTTAAATACACTGGGGTGGGGGATTGGTTTCTCCTGGTGGCTCAGTGGTTAAGAATCTGCCTGCCAATGCGGGAGACCTGGGTTTGATCCTTGGTCCAGGAAGATCCCACATGCTGCTAGCACTGAGGCCTGCAAAACCCAGAGCCTGCGCGCCACAGGAAGAGAAACCACCTCGAGAAGAAGCCCGAGCACTGTATCAAAGAGTCAATCAGTCAGTGAAGTCGCTCAGTCGTGTCCAACTCTGCGACCTCATGGACTGTAGCCCACCAGGCTCCTCCATCCATGGAATTTTCTAGGCAAGAGTACTGGAGTGGGTTGCCATTTCCTTCTTCAGGGGATCTTCTTGACCTGGGGATCGAACCCGAGCCTCCCATAATGCAGGCAGACGCTTTACCATCTGAGTCACCAGTGAATCCGCAACAGAGTAGTCCCTGCTAACTCCAAGTTGAGAAAAGCCTGCACAGTCAAAAATGAATAAATAAAATTCAGAAAAAGAATAAAAATAAATAAATATAAATACACTAGATGGAACAAGATTTATAGTTTTGGTCAGTTTAAACACTTCAACTTTTGCTTTGCTTAAAATTAAAACTTAACATGTTGTGTTTATTGCATATATTATGAGGGAATATTCTTAATTCTTGTTCTGAATTCTTGCTTCTGATGCTGTGTTAAAAAATAAGAGAAGTTTATTTTATTTTTTAATTTTTTTTATTTTACAATATTGTATTGATTGGGAACATGTGTACACCCGTGGCAGATGCATGTTGATGTATGGCAAAACTGATACAAGGGAAGTTTATTTTAAATATTGCAACTGGAAAAATGACCACAACAGTGTATGCATCAGATTCTAAACTTCTCGAATCTTCTCTAAGTAAATACAGTACATTTGTATCTTATTTCCACATATTTTTTTCATTCTGAATTTAATTACCAAATTCAACAAATGGTGATTTAGGCTGCTTTTGAGACAAAAAAAAATAGAAATTATAAGTCAGTCAATACTTTAAAGAGATATCTCTGGCTTGTTTGCACATAGTGATAACATTACTTGTTAAGCAAAATGTTGTTGTTCAGTCACTAAGTCATATCTGACTCTTTGTGACCCCATGAAGTGCAGTATGCCAGACTTCCTTGTCCTTCACTATCTCCTGGAGTTTGCTCAAGCTCATGTCCACTGGGTTAGTGATGCCATCTAACCATCTCATTCTCTGTCACCCCCTTCTCCTCTTGCCCTCAACCTTTCCCAGCATCAGGGTCTTTCCCAATGAGTCAGCTCTTCACATCAGATGGCTAAAATATTGGAGCTTCAGCTTCAGCATCAGTCCTTCCAATGAATATTCAGGGTTGATTTCCTTTAGGATGGACTGGTTTAATCTTGCAGTCCAAGGGACTCTCAAGAGTCTTCTCAACATCACAGTTTTAAAACATCAATTCTTTGGCACTCAGTCTTCTTTATGATCCAACTCTCACATCTATACATGACCACTGGTAAAAAATATAGCTTTGACTATATGGACCTTTGTTGGCAAACTGATGTCTCTGCTTTTTAATACACTGTCTAGGTGTGTCATTGGTATTCTTCCAAGGACCAAGTGTCTTTTAATTTTGTGGCTGAAGTCACCATCTGCATTGATTTTGGAGCCCAAGAAAATGAAATCTGACACTGTTTCCACATTTTTCCCACCTATTTGTGATGAGATGATGAGACTGGATGCCATGATCTTCATTTTTTGAAAGTCAAGCTTTATTTTTTTTTAATTTTATTTTATTTTTAAACTTTACAATACTGTATTAGTTTTGCCAAATATCGAAATGAATCTGCCACAGGTATACATATGTTCCCCATACTGAACCCTCCTCCCTCCTCCCTCCCCATACCATCCCTCTGGGTCGTCCCAGTGCACCAGCCCCAAGCATCCAGTATCGTGCATCGAACCTGGACTGGCAACTCGTTTCATACATGATATTATACATGTTTCAATGCCATTCTCCCAAATCTCCCCACCCTCTCCCTCCCCCACAGAGTCCATAAGACTGTTCTATACATCAGTGTCTCTTTTGCTGTCTCGTATACAGGGTTATTGTTACCATCTTTCTAAATTCCATATATATGCGTTAGTATACTGTATTGGTGTTTTTCTTTCTGGCTTACTTCACTCTGTATAATAGGCTCCAGTTTCATCCACCTCAGTAGAACTGATTCAAATGTATTCTTTTTAATGGCTGAATAATACTCCATTGTGTATATGTACCACGGCTTTCTTATCCATTCATCTGATGATGGACATCTAGGTTGCTTCCATATCCTGGCTATTATAAACAGTACTGTGATGAACACTGGGGTACACGTGTCTCTTTCCCTTCTGGTTTCCTCAGTGTGTATGCCCAGCAGTGGGATTGCTGGATCATAAGGCAGTTCTATTTTCAGTTTTTTATGGAATCTCCACACTGTTCTCCATGGTGGCTGTACTAGTTTGCATTCCCACCAACAGTGTAAGAGGGTTCCCTTTTCTCCACACCCTCTCCAGCATTTATTGCTTGTAGACTTTGGGATCGCAGCCATTCTGACTGGCATGAAATGGTACCTCATAGTGGTTTTGATTTGCATTTCTCTGATAATGAGTGATGTTGAGCATCTTTTCATGTGTTTGTTAGCCATCTGTATGTCTTCTTTGGCGAAATGTCTATTTAGTTCTTTGGCCCATTTTTGATTGGGTCATTTATTTTTATGGAATTGAGCTGTAGGAGTTGCTTGTATATTTTTGAAAGTCAAGTTTTAAACCAGCTTTTCCATTCTCCTCTTTCACCCTCATCAAGAGGCTCTTTTCTGCCATTAGAGTGGTATCATCTGCATATCTGAGGTTGTTGATATTTCTGCTGGCAATCTTGATTTCAGTTTGTGATTCATCCAGCCCAGGATTTTGCATGATGTGCCCTGCATGTAAGTTAAAACAAGCAGGGTGATAATATTTAGCCTTGACGTACTCCTTTCCGAATTTTGAGCCAGTTTGTTGTTCCATGCCCTGTTCTAACTGTTGCTTCTTTTCCTGCATACAGGTTTCTCAGGAGGCAGGTGATATTATCTGGCATTGTATCTTTAGGTAATTCAACTCTATTTTAACATACCTCCCAAAGAGAGGATGTACTTTTTGTAAATAGCTTTGCCCCAAATATCAGCATAATTCTTTTTAGCTAAGCATTTGCCCACATTTCAATCTTTTTCCTTGTTAAGAGAAAAGTAATTTGAACTGAGGTCTTTCTGGGTTGTGAAGTGGTAAATAATCCACCTGCCAATGCAGGAGATGCAAGAGACATAGGTTTGATCCCTGGGTCAGGAAGATCCCCTGGTGAAGGAAATGGCAACTCACTCCAAAATTTTTGCCTGGAAAATTCCATGGACAGAGGAGACTGGTGAGTACAGTGCACGCTATTGCCAAGAGTTAAACGCAAATGAGTATGTACCCATAATTTGACCTGAAGGAGTCAGAATTGCCAGGCAATGCATGAACTGAACAGCAGCTCCAATCACTGGGGCATGTTAGAAGCCTAGCCCAGTGGGAGCAGGTACCAGAAAAATGATTTTGACAGAGGGCCCTGGTCACAGAGAGCACCCAGAATGCCCCTCCCCACTCCTCTGTTCCGTCTATGGTTAGTGGGCTCATTCAAGAACTGATGGGCCTCCTTCCTTGAAGTCTTCATGAAAAACACGCTTTCCTTTCCATTTCCCAGAATATGTTTCACCTCTTCCCTCTTCCAAGATCCCTTTCTGACACCCCATCCAACGCCCTCCCCCATGTGTCAAAAGTCAGGACTTTTTTTTTCTCTGTAACATAAGACATTCGTATATTTTTTATCTCCTCTCCAACTCCAGTCTGTGTCTCTATCTTCAGAGAGTGAATTCTTGTGTTTTAATATGAATGATATTTTCATTTTCAACTGAAGCAATTGGCTTCACTCAGTCACTGTTACTACTTAAACTGGGAAATGGCAAAAGGACAGAGGGGTAGGGAGATACACTCACAGTCCACAGAAGTAAGTAAAGTGTGTAACCTCAAGTGTTCAGCTGGAGAGGCGTTTGGCAAAAAGTGGAAACAAATCCCTACAGCATGCCATAGAGAATATCTTGATATTTACTCTTTGGCAGTGGAACCTCCAGTTCTCTCTGTACAAGAGATAAGTTCTGAGCGATTGCAAAGACTCATCGTGACTCATTCTGCCCTCCTTCTAGTGGCCCAGAAGCACTGCTTGCCTGTTCCTGCTAAAGCTGCTTTATCTCTAATGCTGTCTTTGGTTCTTATCAGCATCATTTCCTTTCATGAAAAGGAAGATAAATGTTTCAAGAGGAACACATGTTATTTTGAATCTCAAAGTAGAAACATAGTGTATAAAGCAGGTTAAAGGCAGTGCAGAATCGCAAGTGTAGCACTGGGGTAATGTACCGGCAGATATGCAATTACACACATCCTTGATAACAATATTTTACATCTTCAGAGCTGGTCTACAGTCCAGGGAGAAAAGGGCTTGCAATCACAGTTAAGGTAACTGACAAATTATTTATTTCAGAGCCCACTATAACTCTTGAAACCATGGACAAGCCCCCATGTCATTGTCTTTGGAAGTAAAATGCTGACTCAAGAGTTAACGATGGGGAAAGGTGAAGATGTAGAAACAAAGAATAGCTGTTGGGCTAAGGAACTGGTAACAATTCAGACTATAATTCTGCCATATAACAGAATCACCGAACTCCCAGTTTCCTGAAAGATATAGATTAAAAAAAGCCTGACACAGATTCCTAAGTTGTTTTTACAGGAAGATGAACCTGCTGACCACAAGAACACAGACCCTAGACTGGTTGAAACCAGAAGGTTGATGATGCTTGAAACTTCACCTTGACTCCAACCCATCCAAGAACTGTCTAATGAGCTGATCACACCCTGCTCTTGAACTGTATAAAACTCCTCACTGCCCTCTCCAGGGTGGGTCACATGGTCTTCAGGACATTAGCCCACTCTTTGCCTGGCAAAGGAATTAAGGCTATTCTTTTCTCAGTTCAGTTCAGTTCATTCGCTCCATCGTGTCTGACTCTTTGCGACCCCATGAACTGCAGCACGCCAGGCCTCCCTGTCCATCACCAACTGCTGGAGGTTACCCAAACCCATGTCCATTGAGTCAGTGATGCCATCCAACCATCTCATCCTCTGTCATCCCCTTTTCCTCCTGCCTTCAATCTTTCCCAGAATCAGGGCCTTTTCAAAAGAGTCAGCTCTTCGCATCAGGTGACCAAAGTATGGGAGTTTCAGCTTCAACATCAGTCTTTCCAATAAACACCCAGAACTGACCTCTTTTAGGATGGACTGGTTGGATCTCCTTGCATCCAAGGGACTCTCAAGAGTCTTCTCCAACACCACCGTTCAAAAGCATCAATTCTTCGGCACTCAGCTTTCTTCACAGTCCAATTCTCACGTCCATACATGACTACTGGAAAAACCATTGCTTGGACTAGATGGGTCTTTGTTGGCAAAGTAATGTCTCTGCTATTTAATATGCTGCTGGATCATCAAAAAGCAAGCATATTCCAGAAAAACATCTATTTCTGCTTTATTGACTATGCCAAAACCTTTGACTGTGTGGATCACAATGAACTGTGGAAAATTCTGAAAGAGATGGGAATACCAGACCACCTGACCTGCCTCTTGAGGAACCTATATGCAGGTCAGGAAGCAACAGTTTGAACTGGACATGCAACAACAAAGTGGTTCCAAATAGGAAAAAGAGTACATCAAGGCTGTATATTGTCACTGTGCTTATTTACCTTATAGGCAGAATACATCATGGGAAATGCTGGGCTGGATGAAGCACAAGCTGGAATCAATTGATCCATTGATTGTATTAGAATGCAAAGACTTGTTTCCAGATTAATTCAGAAGCCAAACAAAAATTCTACATCTCTTGAAGACCAAACATACTGATGAAGAGGAGTTAGTATAAGACTGTGAAAAAGGTTTTGTAAAATATAAGAGCAACTCAGACTTTACCAAGTCAAAATTTAATAGAAAAATAGAAATGACAACTTTGTTGAAAGAGATACAAAACCCTACAGAACAAACAATAAATGTAAGGATGAGAAAATATTAACATTAAAAATCTAAATAGAACAGTTTTAAAAAACTAACATATCCTTTTGTTATGACTTAAGCATTTTATGAGCTGTCAAGCTACTTTGTCCTTCATGGCAAAAATACAGAAATAAATATGCCCTTTATAAATATATTTTGGTGAACTTGACTTTGTCACAGTCTAATTTTTATGATTTTGGAGAATAATAATCTTTGGGGAATTCTAAAATAAAAAAAAAAGAAAACTCTGATGTTATTTGAGATTAATTGCTTTGGAAATTGCAAATATAGATGCTTTGATCATAAGCTTAAATAAATGCAAAATAAGAAAGAATAGTAAGTTGCTTTATCAGTCCCTAAGGCTTTTGTCTAGAGCTTACTGACTTAGAAGAGTAGAAATGTGAGATCAAAAGTAGCTAAGATAAAAATAGGTCTATAAACTAGACCAATATTTAACAACAAAATGCTAGAGATATTAAGTGGAAAAAAAAAACCCCACAATATTTGGTTCTCAAAATACCATGAGTCTTCTAAGCCTTGAATGCCCAGAATGCAAACACTTACATAAAAAAGCTACTCTCTGGATCTGCAATGCTGACTTACATACTGGGAACTCATGTGACTTGTTCCAGGTCACACTTACCTCCTTCTATTCATCACCTGTCCTACAAATAGGAAAAATACATTGTCCTATTTGTCCTACAAATACGTTATTGATGCTTATAGATAAAAATGGGCACTTTGAAGTGTTTTTATCCCACACTAATATTTTCACAGAGGATGTCGGTGGAGGAGCTACTCCCACCTGCGGGCATATTCTGTAAATCCTGGTGGCACTTTGGTTTCACGGCTTCTGTAGGTGTGGGGCTGGATGGGGTCAGGCAAGTGAGGGCCAGTGGGGATGAGCTGGCCCTGCTCCTGCCCTGTGAATCCTCAATCCTCTCCTGTACGCTGTACAGCTGTCGACTGTTCTGTAAATGTGTGGAGGGTAGCTTTTTTATCATTAATTACCTGAGACTTACTCTAACTGTCCTGCACATAAACGAGAATTGTCTAAGAACCAATGCAATGTGCTTATTGGGAGCATGTCCTGGATTACCAGGGATTGAAATCTGGACCTGTGGTTTGATTTCACTAGCTGTGTGACCCTAGATGAGTTACTTCATCCCCTGGGCTCTAGTTTCTCTCCTTGTCAAACAGGGAGGGGAACACCAGAAGGTGCTGAGTAAACAAAGCAGCTGCCACAGTGCTTCACAGACCCACGGACCGTAAACACTACATCTTAGGTATTTCCAATATTTCTAATAGAGAAGGGATAGGTAAATCAGGACAAGCCTATAGCTTTTGTTCAAACTCTATTAAACCTTACGTAACATTTTGCAAAAATCTATACCCACAATGGTCAAATAGCAGCTTTTTGTATTTAAATAACCAATAGTACACAATTACTAGAGAAAGAAGTGTCAACCCACTCCAACATTCTTGCCTGGGAAATCCCATAGGCAGAGGAGCCCGGCGGGCTACAGTCCACGAGGTTGCAAACAGTCTGACACAACTTAGTGACTAAACCATCACCACCACACAACTATACATTTATCAAGTCCCATGGTGGCAGCAAATGTCGTCCCCCCGCCCCCAGATTTATGAACATCTGGTCTAATGACACACAGGCCGTCCTGGATGGGAAACCAGTTTATGGCTTACATGGTAAACAGGAAATGGATTCCTTAAAAGAGAGAGGCTCAAGTGGTGTGTGGAGACAAACGGAAAAAGGGAAAGGTGGGCGGCTCGCAGTCTGTTATGTGACCACTGGGCGGAGTGGATGGGGCGCTCTACTGTGGCATGGACATCTGCCTGTGACGTCAGACACCAGGTGTGGGGCTGCACGGAGGAGGGGCAGTTTCTGATACAATTACTCAGATGCAGAACAAGGGGAGGGGTGGTAACCTGAAAACCGTCATCTTGTTAACATAAAAAATGGAATCTTTTTATTATGCTTTCTTTCTATATTTGCATCATTCACAGTGATTCCACGATAAATTGTAAGAATCTCACTACTTCAGTCTGACTTCTAATGTAATTATGTCTCACAGGTTTACACTGAGCACTATCATTTATTATTATTTTAATATATTCCTTACACTGATGGTATCATCTTGGTTTATGTTCCTTATACAAGTAAGATATAGAATATATGAATTTCACTTTAATATAGGAAACTATGTTATAAAATTTTTGTTTCTAAAAAATGTCATTGGGTCCTATAGGTTTGAGAATATCTGAATTAAAATATGGACTTTTCTGAGACTTAGAAAAATGAATAAGGAGGGGTAGGGAAAAGTTAAGGGGACATTCATAAAATGACATTTTTTCCAAGTGTTATGCAATATTATGCCCTAAGTGAGTTCATTATTTTAACTTTATATATATATATATATATATATATATATATATATATATATTTACTAGCCTACATACGAATGATTTTTGGAACAAGATGCTTTGTCCCAAATCTTTCAAGGAAAGACCTTTATTGAACAATCTATGCAGCAAATTTTAAACAGGATAAAAGAAAAATCGGTATATGCCAGATGGATTTCATAAACCCAGCTGGTGATCCATGAGTTTGGAGGCCTTAGGCTGGATTAGCTGCCTTGAATTTTTTAATTAATTGCTTTAAGGAATTGATTTATAACCACTGAGACTGCTGGGTAGCAACCAAAAAATGATTTCACAAATAACTACAGAAAATACACCCTTGGAATCAACAAACTGCAGAACTCAGGTGAGGGAAAAACATTGATAAAGACAGCCTATTTACTGAGGCATTTAGAGCGATAGAATTAAATGGTCTCCACAGAGAAAGAGAAACTATATAATGAAGTTCTAAAAAATAAAATTTCTGAGGTTCTTTGGTCATCCTCAATTGGTAAGTACACTTCATTTTTTGGGTGATGGGCAGAGATGAAGAAATATTTGCATCTTGCCACTGTATGCTTTGGGGTGGATTCTAATAAAGTATTTATTATGCATAGCACACTATTCAGACATTTTTTCATAGTGAGGCTTAACAAGCTAAAGAGAGGCAGGGTTGTTTGTCACTGACCCTATTGTTCATATTTCTGTTCAATTTCATTTCCCCAAGAAAGGGAGGTTATTTACCCCTGAATGCAGCCAAGCCCAGGATGTTCTTCATCTGCTGGTGTAGATAAAAGCGAGGGCAGGGTGCTCTGCCATCTGGCATTCATTTGTCATTTTTTAGAATCATACAATAGTTCATTAGGGCTTCCCTGATAGCTCAGCTGGTAAAGAATCTGCCTGCAATGTGGGAGACCTGGGTTCGATCCCTGGGTTGGGAAGATCCTCTGGAGAAGGGAAGGGCTATCCACTCCAGTATTCTGGCCTGGAGAATTCCATGGACTGTATAAGTCCACAGGGCCTCAAAGAGTACTTTCACTTTCAATAGTTCATCAAAAGATACGAGTGTTTCATGGCCTCTCATTATTATAAACAAATATGGTACTCGTTTCTTGAAAACTCTGTCCCTATTGTTAATTTATGTTCTTCTTTTAAAAATAATTTTTATCAGTATTTTGTTAAATCTATTTATTATCCGTTTGGCTGTATCAGATCTTAGTTGTGGCACACGGTATCATTGTTGTGTCATGCGGAATCCTTCATTGTTTAATCACACGACTTGCTAATGACAAGAAACTGAGTCATTAAAACAACTGTAAGACTCCTCATTTGTGGGTGTGTGTCCATGTGGATTTTCTGATTCTAAAGATTACTATCCCCTCAACTTTCAGAGAGAAAATAGTTGGTCTTTTAGAGTAAAATGTCATATTTGTTTGAAGCTGACTTCTCGTTTTATTTTCTTTTTTATTCCTTTCTCTTTTTCCCTCTCTGTAAACTTTAAAGATTAATTAGTCAGGAAAAAGCATAAATAAAACATGTCATTATGTGAAGACTCTAGGGATATTTAAATCCAGGTAAGATTAATAATACCTAAATAAAAGAAAGAAAATATATTCAATGTTTTGTGTTTTTTTGTGGATAGTGAAAATATTAATACATCATATATATATATATATATATGTAATAGTCTTGGTTACTATAGCTATAAGTCTCCTATTTTTATTCTGACAAATATAATAGTCATATAACATATTATTTCATGTGACTTAAATAAAAATTAAGTTTTTACAGTTAATAAAGCTCAATACGGAAAGCTATGACCACAGATTCAATCTTGGCTCCTTTAGGAGGATGAATTATCTTGCTTTATGCTTTCTTCATGATTTTATTCTCTTTCTCAATGTGTAAACAACACAAACTAAAAATTGTTTTAGTTACATTTTCTTATTTTTATTCTGATATATATTTAATATTTAACCATGTAATGCATAATTATGCCTGGAAAATAAAAAGCTAGTTTTAAATTAGTCCAGTTTTAAATATTTTAAAATTGTATTTTATGTATCCCATATATTGTTCAATAAAACTTACTTTATTCAGTCTTAACTGAAGTATTTATTCCTATATGATCTCCTATATGTATAATGTTGAAAAATTAAACCACAAACCCTCTTATGGGATAAATATTAGAATCATATGAACTTCTATCATATTGTTTGTGTAGATAATTGTATTATTTAATAATTGTGGATATTTATATGACCTAAGGAAGATAATATATTCATTTAGGTTGATTCATATTTTTCTAGTAGGCAACCTTGGTGATCTACTAAACAAGTGTTGCAGCTATTGATAATGCTAGTTCACAATCACGCCTGCAGAAAATATTACTCAATAGAAGATTCTTGCTTAAATAACATTAAAATAATTTTTCATCTGCAATATAAATGGATATTGGCTCTATGCTTCATAAATCTTACTGATCAAAGCAAAATAGAAAAAAAGAAATATGCAACAAGCATAGTTAAATGATTAAAGAAAACATTTACATTATTTTACACAAAAGGAGATCACTTAATAGATTATCTGTTTTCAGGAATTGGAATACTTAACAAAAGACTGTATATTAGTTTGCTGGGCTGATTGTAAGAAAACTCCACAGATGAAGAGCCCAATCAGTATGCATTGATTTTCTTTTTCTTTCAATATTTATTCATTTATTTGGCTGTGTTGGGTAGCAGTTGGGCCATGTGGAATCTCTAGCTGGGGTTCCAGAGCTTCTAACTGTGGTACACCGGCTTAGATGCCCTGCAGCACCAGAGGTCAAACCCAAGTCCCCCACATGGGAAGGTGGATTCTTAACCCCTGGGCCACCAGGAAACCCCTGGGCATTTGTTTTCTGAGACTCTGGAAACTAGAGGTCCAGGATCAAGTGTCAGAGGGGCCGGTTTCTTTGGTGGCATCTCCCCTCCGCTGGCACAGAGTGTCTTCCAGCTGTGTCCCCATGGTCTTCTCTCCGTGCGCAGGTGTCCCTTGATGTCTCTCTGTGTCCTCGCTCCCTCTTCTAAGGACACACCGCAGACCGCATTAGGCCAACCTAATAGCATCCTTGTAATCACTCCCTCAAGGCCCTGTCTTGAAGAACAGTCACAATCTGAGGTACTCAGGAATAGGGATTTAATTTAGGAATTCTCCAGGTACGTAATTTAGCCCAGTGTGTGAATATTGCTTTCTAATTTTTTTTTCTAAGCCAATTTTTCAAACTGATGATTTAAAGATGCTGATTTCATTTAGCTAGCTTACCATTTTAAAACAAAAACTGGAATTTACTGTTTAATGGTATTTAAACATGTGGAGATTTCATTTAAATATTGACGAGGACTTTTCCAGAAAAATGGGAAATAAGGTCTGAAATAGGCTCATCTGGCAAGATTAGCACTGATTGGTCCCTACACTTTACAAGTCTACGCTCTCCACTGGCCCCTCTTCCACCTGACCTGTCTCATGGGCTAGTGGTTCTCTTCAGGTATTCCAACATTGGACATCTCTTCTAAACCACTGAAACCAGTTAAGCTCCAGATGCATGAGTCCATGTTCCATACATGCATAAGAGCCACATTACTTTATATTTGCTAATATTTGTTTGTTATTTATTTTTATAGTAATGCTGACTTACAATATCAGTTTAACATCAGGTTAGGTATAAAATATAGTGACTTAGTACTTTTATAGACTCATCACCATACAGCATTTTTATAATATTGACTATTATTTTCCCTGTGCTGTGATATTATATTATATTCTTGTGACTTATTAAATTTGCAACTAAAAGTTGTACCTCTTAATCCTCTTCACCTAGTGTGTCCAATTCCTTACTCCTACTCCCTTTTACAACCACCAGTTTGTTCTCTGTATCTGAGTCTGTATCTGTTGGTGTTTTTAATTTTTTTTTTAAATAATTGTGGTGTTTTTTGTTTTTTTTAATATCTTCCTCTGTCTGACTTTTTCCTTTATTATAATACCCTCTTAGTACATCTACATTGTTGCAAATGGCAAAATTTCTCATTGTTCATTGCAGCAATATTTACTGGAGTCAAGACATGGAAGCAACCTAAAGGTCCATCAACAGATGAACAGATAAAGAATATATATATATATACATATATATAGATATATATATACACACACCAGTATATATACTGGTATATATGCTGCTGCAATGGAATAATATTCAGCCATTAAAAGTAGGAAGTTTCTATTTTTTCCCAAGCACCAAAATGTTTAATACAAATCTGCATAAATTGTTTTATTTTTCTCTAAGTGTTTCATGCCTTTGATATTACAAAGTGAACATTTGTTCAAAAATTTCTGTATTGTATGGTGTCTTAAATATCCATAATAATATCATTATTATTTTTTAAACTGTATTGTATTGGGGAATAGTTGATTAACACTGAATAATACATGGGGTTCTGCTCAGTGTTATGTGGCAGGAGGGGTCTTTGGGAAAGAACTGATACAGTATATGTATGACTGAGTCCCTATCCTGTTCTCCTGAATCTATGTCACTTTTTAATGATTAAGTTTATAATGGAAAACACATATCTGCATTATAAAAATATATAATAAAACATAGACAAGATAATTTCCATTTCAAATATCTACCACATTAAAACAGGGATTTTGAACAGAGATGTAAATTAAAATTCTGAAAGACTGTAGTTCCAAAAACAAAAAAGGACCGACATTACTTAATGAAAGCAGTTTAGTCCTTTTAAGTTAACCTGCCATTACTTATTGTGATTATTGTTTTATATTCAATGAAATTCAATATGCTACTCTAAATAATTATTTCTTTTTAAAGCAATTAAAAAGGATTAAGATTTTTGTCATATTATTCATTTTAAAGGCTATTTTTGTCTTAATTTTATGTCCACCATCATAAAAATTTATTTCATATTCATAAATTGATAGAAATAGATCTTTCTTTTACACCTGACTTATTTAATCTTGGTTAAAATCCAATTTGGACTTGCTTTCTTTTGTTTAGCCCTTTAATCTTTTATTTTTCTGAATTACATGGACAAAATACCACTTTAGTTTTGCCCTAAATTATGTCACATGGCAAATGCTTTTCCAGCTTTTTCTTTATGCACATTCCAAGTGATATATTTTTATTAACTACTCTATGAGTTTTTATACTTGTGGCTAAAACCAACATATAAGAGTCACAACTAACAACATTTCTTCTTATAAAAAGTTAGTGATAAGTAAATATATCATTTAAGTATGAAAATCCAAACAATAACTACTAATTTTAAGTTTTTAATTCCACTTTTTCTAACCAGATCCTGGGAGATAAGAATATATGCTGCAATTTTCAGCAGTAAGTGGAGCCACTTTTTTCCCATTGAAATATATGATTTATTTTTTAATTTGAGGTATTTCTGTCTACTGTATTTCTGTTAATACTAGTAAATTCAAAATTTCATAGTTAAAAGGGTGACTGCATGATAACTAAGTTTCCAGGCACCTTCTCGTTTGCATCTCTCCCCGTACACATGCCTGGCCAGACCACGACTTGGGATTTCTGCTGTAACTTTGCCCTGTCACCTGGTATGCATTCAGCCAGTGAGAAGCTGGAGTAAGAAGAAAGGGTATGCGTAATAACTGAGATCATGTCATGAAGTCATCTCACATCAGTGGCCACACCTCCTGTCATGGCCACCCGATCTGCAAGCTCGGTGACTTATTCTGTTGTTGATACTTCATTATGTAACAGAGAACAGACCTGACTCCATATTGAATCCATTTAGCTATAACCCTTGTGTTCTGTTGTCTGTGCTTAGTCATTACCCCTTGGACTGCAGCACACCAAGCTTCCCCGTCCTTCACTATCTCCCAGAGTTTGCCCAAGTTCATGTCCATTGAGTCTGTGATGCCATCCAACCATCTCATTCTCTGACGCCCCAATCTCCTCCTGCCCACAATCTTTCCCAACATTAGGGTCTTTTCCAATGACCTGGCTCTTTACATCAGGTGGACAAAGCTTCAACTTCAGTATCAATCCTTCCAATGAGTATTCAGCATTGATTTCCTTTAGGATTGACTAGTTTGAACTCCTTGCTGTCCAAGGGACTTGCCAGAGTCTTCTCCAGCACCACAGTTCAAAAACATTATTTCTTTGGCACTCAACCTTTTTTATGATCCAACTCCCACATCTGTACATGACTGTTGGTAAAACTATAGCTTTGACTATACAGCCCTTTGTAGGCAAAGTGATGTCTTTGGTTTTTAATACACTGTCTAGGTTTGTCACAGCTTTCCTTCCAAGAGGCAAGTATCTTGAAATATGTGTAATAGTCCATTCTCAATGCTCTACCTCCCAGGCTTGACTTCTAAAGGTGTAACACTTCTGTATTCATATAGAGATAAAAAAAGTTGTAGAATGGAAAATAACAATTGTATTGCTGGTTTACAGGAACAGTGTGACCAGACCTACTTGGATTCTAGCCTCAAGATATTTATAACAACCAGCCACACCCTCATCCCTTTTGGTATGAGAGAAGCCTGCAATCTTATTCAGGTAAGATGGTTCTTTGGGACACTAGTTCACCATCATTTGGGTCTGCTGGCTTTCCAAATACACTCAGTATTCTTTGCTCCAGCAGCTCATTCTCTTGACTTATCGGCCTGTCAGGAAGCATGAAGTAAGAACTTGGATTCAGTAACAACTACATGATAATAAAAGTTCTTAAAACTTCATTGGCCAGTTCAAGAATCCAGATTATTTTGTAAGATTAAGTATGTTTTTCTTTGCTTTAATTACTTCCTGAATATGTTGAAAATAACAAGGAATTCTTAGGTTAGTTATTTGCCTAGTTATAGAGCATTGATTTGTTCTCTGATGCTTAACACTTCCCACAATAATTGGACACATTCTTCAAAATACAACACAGAGCTAAAGGTCAGAGGTGAAATTATAAAGCAAATGTGACTAATTCTTATTTGTAACCTATGATGTGAAACAATTATAAACAACATTTTATATTAATGTTCCTGAGTCCAAGATCCCTTGGCTTGCCGCACGAGAGGCCAAGGAATCTGAGAGATGAGATGTTGAGACAAGAAATATGACTTTATTCAGAGAGCTGAGTGACCGAGAAGACGACAGCTAATGTCTCAAAATAATCATTTTTGGGGGGTCTGGCTGCCAGGTTCTTTTATGTATCAGAGATTGGGCGAGGTGAGAAAACAAAGTAAAAAGACCATTCAGCCTTGCAAGTATCTCCAAGAATGGCAAGCCTCAGGTAGGAGGATGTGTTAATTTTCTTCCAGCCATCTACAGTGCACAGGGTTCTGAATAAAGCAACTTTAACTTAACAGTCAGGTGAAGGGGGCAAAGGGACAGGATTCTCCGAGGCAGGCCATTTTGTATGATTTTAATAACAAAAGTG
Organism: Bos indicus x Bos taurus; assembly: GCF_003369695.1. NCBI lineage: Eukaryota > Metazoa > Chordata > Mammalia > Artiodactyla > Bovidae > Bos > Bos indicus x Bos taurus. Next base: position 3,481,046 of record NC_040083.1, on the reverse strand, counting down.
GCCAACAAAACAGATCTAGCCTAAAAAGAGTCAATTTTAACTCTTTTGTTACAATAATAGTTCAGAAGGCAAAGCACAGTATATTTTATTTCAGCAAAGATAAGACTTTCTTTTTAATGGATGACATTTTGACTTACTAAATAGGTATGTAATGTAATCTATAAAAGTGTTTCCAATGTCCAAATCTCTAAGTGATATGTACCAGGGATATACAAAAACTTAACAAGTAATTTCAACTGGAAAGCTTAAAAAGACTAGCAACACAGGTGTTAGACGTGGTGACTAAAAATGCTTTTTGTGCTCTGGTGAGGGAGGCAGGTCTTTCCTACCTTTTAAGGACAATGTGCCATTGTGTAGTCAAATTGCTTAGCCCTCAGCTATGTCCCAGGGCTTCCCTGGTAGCTCAAATCCTAAAGAATCTGCCTGCAAGGCAGGAGACCAGGGTTTGATCCCTGCTTCAGGAAGATCTCTGGAAAAGGGAATGGCTATCCCCTCCAGTATTCTTGCCTGGAGAATTCCATGGCCAGGAACCTAGCAGGGCTATAGCCCATGGGGTCTCAAAGAGTCAGACACAACTGAATGACAAAAACTTGGATCACCAGCTAGGTCCCATCACAGGGAAAACAGCTGACACAGGGAGGAAAGTAGCTGGTGAGGTCAGCTCCACTCTACTACTGCTCTCAACTCCCTTTTACACATCAAGGACCTACTCATGGGCATGAACGGGCTTTAATCTACAGCAGAAAATTTCAGGGAAAATGTTCATGTGTGAAAGGAATTTTTATGCAGTAAGGGCTTGGACTCAGTAACAACTACATGATAATAAAATTCCTAAAACTTCATTGGCTGCCTACCTGTTGTGTTGATGTTTTGGTAAATATTCAAAAACATGGATGTTGTAAGTTAGAAGTGAACTGCATTGTGATAATTCTGTATTTTAATGATTTTCTCATTCAACTTTTGTTTCTCTCTTTGCTTCATACTTCATTAGAATTGTAGTTTACAATATATGTGACTATGCATGGTGGCTGTTTTTAAGCAGAGGTGTCAAATAGAAGAATAGGATTCTAGATGTAGGAGTACAGGTAATTCTGATAAAGATGAGGAATTAATATCCTCTAAGTAATTTATTACAGCACTGCAACAAAGATAACAAACGAGTTGGGCATTACAATAGAAGCAAATTAGCTTTTTGTTATCCTGTTCTACTGTATATCATCTCCAGCTCAAAATCTGTAGCAATGTTACCAAACAAACTGAAAGGAAAGTGCAAGTGATTGTCGCTCAGTTGTGTCTGACTCTTTGTGACTACATCCTGGGTGTAGTCCATGGAATTCTCCAGGCCAGAATACTGGAGTGGGTAGCCTTTCTCTTCCCCAGGAGATCTTCCAACCCAGGGATCAAACCCAGGTCTCCTGCACTGCAGGTGCATTCTTTACCAACTGAGCTATCAGATAAGTACAAATGACTGCTACTTGACAAGGCGCTGGTGATTTTAGATGGAAATGGGAATCTAAAGACAAAACAAATCTATAGTGTTGTTTCTTCTTTAATTCACAGTGAAAACGCTGGGTTCTGGAAGCAAATCATTAATTTATTGGATGATACTTCAAAATGGTTAATTTTAAGTAACAAATACTTGTTTAACCAAGAGTATTTAAAACACTTTGGAAAGCAAGACTAAATACACAAATATCTACATATATAGCAATATAATAGCTTTACAGAAGAAGAATCCTTGACAAACTGTTTGATCTGAATGGTGAATTGCAGTACTTAAAAAAAAAAAACCAGTAGGTCAGATTTTACTTAGTGGTTTGAAAAGGAAGCATGTCTGCAGAAATTCAACAGATATTTTTAAATTAGTTGAACACATCTCGGCAGTGGAAAGAAGAAAATGTTTTGATTTTAAGTGACAAAAGTCTTGGATTTAAAAGAAACTGGATTGTTCGGCTGCTGCTGCTAAGTCACTTCAGTCGTGTCCAACTCTGTGTGACCCCATAGATGGCAGCCCACCAGGCTCCCCCATCTCTGGGATTCTCCAGGCAAGAACACTGGAATGGTTTGCCATTTCCTTCTCCAATGCAGGAAAGTGAAAAGGGAAAGGGAAGTCGCTCAGTCGTGTCTGACTCTTCGCGACCCCATGGACTGCAGCCCACCAGGCTCCTCCGTCCATGGGATTTTCCAGGCAAAAGTACTGGAGTGGGGTGCCATCGCCTTCTCCAGGATTGTTCGGAAAATGTTGCAAAATAAAATATTTAATATTTCCACTAGTCCTTTGACTTGTAAGTAACAAAGGATATGAAAAAGTCTCTCCTATGAAAACCATGTAGGAAAAATGTAGAAAACAGCAGAGCAGCATTTCCTGTACTTATAATATCTACATATTTCTCTGAATCTTCTTTTCAGTTTCTGACATGTAGAGAAAAGCAAGGTCCTTACAGAAGATCGTCTAATAAAGCAGTGAAAGTGACATAACCTGACTGTACCACGTTCCAGATTCTATAAAAGATGAGTTACTGCTGCTTACAAGAAAGAAACGAGCATTTGATACCATGTCTAACATCTTCAATGTGTGAGAAAATTTCCTTATTAAAAAAAGAAAAGAAGAAGACTCAAGAGCAAAGGTTGAAATTCTATCAGTTTACTTAAAGTTCCTCTGTGCTTATTTACACAGTTAAGCAAAGTTAAGCATTTATGCAGCAAGAAAAAAAGTAAATAAATAAAGATATAAATTCATCCATTTTCAGGGCAGAAGAAAAAAATTATGTTTACATAAAGCTGTAAATGATCAGGAAACTAAGACGCATATAAAATAAACTTGTAAATTCTATCCCTATATTTGAATGTATAAGGATATCACATACTCAGGGAGAAATGTTTTTATATCAGTGTTGAATAAAATTATTTAAGCCATATATTATTCATATTTTATTTAAAGTATAATTGTATTAGTATACTTAATCTTCAACACTGTCATAAATTTTTACATTATAAATGATCTTAACTAAAACCAAGTCACATTCACTAAATTAATTCTACCAAGGTTACCTTTAGAAAATTGAATGCTGTTTGGATTACAGCAGTTATTTATCAGAAAATGTCTACACAATGTTTTAAATTTTTATAAAAAGGGAAGAAAGAGATTGATTTCAAGAAAGATACACTTTGCTTCATCTGTATTTTGTTGTTTTTGCTTTAGTTAGTAACTTTTAGTTAAAAGTCATTTTGTTTAATTAGGAAAAAACAAAACTCAGAGACTATATCTCACATATCACACCTCATTAACTCATGTGTCTACTGCACAGTAGAAATCTATAATGAGTATTTTAGGCCATTTCAGCAAGTTAAAAAATAAAATAGAAACTTTTAAAAAACAAATTTCCTGTACCTAAAATATTGATTTGATTAGAATTAATATCCTTACAAGGAAGGAGAAATCAAATGAAAAGGGAATAAGCTGGCCCAAGATAAGCAAATCTACAAAAAATTATCTTTCACCTCTCAAAATATCATTTTCCTTTTAGATTGTGATAGAGAACTCAGGGAGCATGTTAGCTAACCTTGAGATATAGTTATTATATTTACTTAGGGGTTCCCTGAGACCTGAATTGAAGCAAGAGTGCCCCCCGCCCCCACGTAAAATGCTTGGGAAGGCCGCCACAAAGTCACGAGAGTGACTGAACCATAAGATCGCAAAGCAACACAGATAAGTTCACTAACAATAACGATGTGCATAAGAAGTCAAACCCAAACGAGTACATAGTGTGTGATTCCATTTATATAAAGCCCCCAAATAGGAGACGTCATAGGCTTGTTCTGGAAGGCAGTAATGACCAGAAGGGACACAGGGCATCTTCTAAGATCCTGGAATGTTCTATGTTTTTACCTTGCACAGATTAGTCAGACATGCTCATGTGATGAAAGTTCACTCAGCTATACACTTTCCATGTGTGCAGTTCTCAGTATATAATAACCATCAACAGAATTTATGAAAATCAACATAGCAAAAACAGATTTTTAGAGTGCATTAAATAAAAGTAAGTTATTAAACATACTGAGATGTTTGTCATTCTGTAGTGAGTCATGGAAGTTGAATGAAGATAAAACAAAATTAAAAAACCAGAAAGATATGAAATGACCAATAATTCTACTGTATTATGAACTGTAAGTATGATAAACTAAGCTCTCTGATTTAAAAAGAAGATCAAAACAAGATGAAATAAAAACTCTACAAGACTCAGCAATGAAATCAAAAGTGACCAATATTTCATTTAAAAATTTACACATGTTTATTCCTAGGTATCCCAAGAGTAGATTATATGGATTTCCATTCTTCTCATGTACAGAAAAACCGAGAACCCTAGAACTACCCTATAGATGGCTTGCAGAGGTTCCTAAATGTTAGAACTTAGAAATAATCTTTAAAAATCATTTACATGATGCACTCAGTTTCATAGCTAAAAGCACCGGATGTCAATTCAGCAAGTATTTTCGTACTCTTAACAAGTTTGTTAAGAGTCACACATGATAACTAATTTATGTCCCAAACATGAGAATATTCATGGGGGTTTGTGTGTGCACACACATATATGTGTGCATGTTTTAGTTGGAAAAATTCAGTTAATCAAAGTCTAAAGGAAACCTGTACCCTAAATGTCTCATTTTTCAACTGCACTCTGCCTCCGTGGTTGGAAATCCCTCAGGAAACTAAAGCTATTACTTTATACTGTAATGTGTAGAATGATTCTTGACTTACGTATTATTGATTAACTATGTTGCTGTACATACAAATGAGAGAAGCCAAATGAAGTCATGATTTGCCAAGCTTTGGTAGTCAAACAATGTACACTATATTATGCAGAGGCAACTTCCAAGCTAAGAGTGTGAAAAATCCCTAGGAATAATTTATGAGCAAACACTCTTTTATTACTGCTTCACATTATCAGATCCTAAAACAATAGGGGATAGATATAAGCAAATCATTCATTTTGTCCCCTGATAATACACAGAAATATCATAAAATTACAGACACTGGTTCTAGAAGTAACTTGTAAAGGTCAGCTCATCATTTGATATTGTTTTTAGGAAGTGGGCACCTAGATAACCTAGCTGCTGCTGCTGCTGCTAAGTCGCTTCAGTCATGTCCAACTCTATGCGACCCCATAGACAGCAGCCCACCAGGCTCCCCCGTCCCTGGGGTTCTCCAGGCAAGAACACTGGAGTGGGTTGCCATTTCCTTCTCCAATGCATGAAAGTGAAAAGTGAAAGAGAAGTCGCTCAGTCCTGTCTGACTCTTTGGGACCCCATTGACTGCAGCCTACCAGGCTCCTCCATCCATGGGATTTTCCAGGCAAGGCTACTGGAGTGGGGTGCCATTGCCTTCTCCGAGATAACCTAGGAAACCTCTCATATTTCTGGAAAAAAACAGTGAGATTCAGAGAGTTTAACTGAGTTCCCAGAGACAGTTTTAAGGGTAAGTCTAGAACTTGTGTACCCTTATTCTGGCCACACTCTTTATGCTATTCTAAAACAACTCTATTTTAACCATGTTTTTGGAAAATCTACTCTCAAACTAGGAAAACTGATCCCTTACATTCATTTTTAGACATCAAGGAAAAACATCTGTGAATAATACTCTGAAGATTTTAATGCTTAAAAAAGTGGTCTTGTATCTTAATGAATTTCCAAAGCATATTCTCAAAACAATGTATATATAAGGATATATTGCATAACACAGGAAATATAACCAATATTTTATAATAACTGTAAATGGAGTATAACTTTAAAAATTGTGAATGCTGTACATCTGCACATTTACTATATATATGGGCTTCCCTGGTGGCTCAGATGGTAAAGAACCTGCCTGTAATGCAGGAGACCCTGGGAATGAACTTTGGGTTGGGAAGATCCACTGGAGAAGGGGTTACCCACTCCAGTATTCTTGCCTGTAGAATCCCATGCACAGAGAAATCTGGTGGACTACAGTCCATGGGCTCTCAAAGAGTCAGATACAACTGAGTGACTAATACTTTCACTTTTGACATACTCATGAAAGTGTCAGGGGAGAATGATAATATACATCTATGGCTGAGTCCCTTTGCTGTTCACCTGCAACTACCATAGAATCATTAATTGGCTATACCCCAATACAAAATAAAAAGTTTCAAGCTTGAAAAAAATAGTGTTATCAAACCTTTTTGTGATTTTTCAAATTGGTGTAAAGAATGATATCTCAAAGTAGTTTTGATTTCCATTTCTCTCACCAGGACTGTGATTGCTCATTTTGAAATATATATTTAAGAGTGATTTGCATTTGCTTTCATTAATTCATACTATCATTTTTTTTTAATTTTACTGAACTTTGATTTTTAAGAATTCTTTAGAAATTAACAGAATCAATCTTGTGTCTGTCATATGAATTTCATTTGTTAAACCAACTGGTCATTTGTCTTTTGACATTATTTTACTATATATATGATAATGTGTGACTTTTGTGTCACAGTAAAAATTCTTCCAATATTTCTTTCTGAACTTTAACAGTTTCATTCTACTTTTAAATATCTTATGGGCCCAGAAAAATTTAAGAAGAGACGAATACTCATGGTCTTTTTCCTAGTGGCTACTCAGTATTTACAGCTACATCTATTCAATATTATATGTTTGTGATACTGATTTGAAAAGGCAGCTCTACCTTGCACTGAATTCTTACATGCAATTATGTTTATTGTTATTCTTTCTATTTATTTCACTGAAATTACTATTTATTGTAGCATTTTAATGATTTTAGCTTTTATTTGGCTTGTTCTACATCATTACATTCTTCTTTTGGATATTATAATTCTTTATTCTCTCTTATAAATATGAAATTCAGTCTTTCTAATTCCAAAATAATTTATTTTAGTATTGTACAGATATATCTGTTGGGATTCTTTCACCTGGCATGGGATGAGCATAGTTTATTTTCTTTTGAATATGTATCTTACATGTGTTGTTTCTTGTCACAGTATTATTTTATTTTTTTTCTCTATAATTTTTTATTTTATTTTATTTTTTAACTTTACAATATTGTATTGGTTTTGTCATATATCATCATGAATCCGCTACAGGTATACATGTGTTCCCCATCCTGAACCCTCCTCCCTCCTCCCTCCCCATACCATCCCTCTGGGTCATCCCAGTTCACCAGCCCCAAGCGTCCAGTATTGTGCATCGAACCTGGACTGGCGACTCGTTTCATATATGATATTATACATGTTTCAATGCCATTCTCCCAAATCTTCCCACCCTCTCCCTCTCCCACAGAATCCAAAAGACTGTTCTATACATCAGTATCTCTTTTGCTGTCTTGTATACAGGGTTATTATTACCATCTTTCTAAATTCCATATATATGCATTAGTATACTGTATTGGCGTTTTTCTTTCTGGCTTACTTCACTCTGTATAATAGGCTCCAGTTTCATCCACCTCATTAGAACTGATTCAAATGTATTCTTTTTAATGGCTGAGTAATACTCCATTGTGTGTATGTACCACACCTTTCTTATCCATTCATCTGCTGATGGACATCTAGGTTGCTTCCATGTCCTGGCTATTATAAACAGTGCTGCGATGAACATTGGGGTACACGTGTCTCTTTCCTTTCTGGTTTCCTCAGTGTATATGCCCAGCAGTGGGATTGCTAGATCATAAGGCAGTTCTATTTCCAGTTTTTAAAGGAATCTCCACACTGTTCTCCAGAGTGTCTGTACTAGTTTGCATTCCCAACAGTGTAAGAGGGTTCCCTTTTCTCTACACCTTCTCCAGCATTTATTGCTTGTAGACTTTTGGATTGCAGCCATTCTGACTGGCGTGAAATGGTACCTCATAGTGGTTTTGATTTGCATTTCTCTGATAATGAGTGATGTTGAGCATCTTTTCATGTGTTTGTTAGCCATCTGTATGTCTTCTTTGGAGAAATGTCTATTTAGTTCTTTGGCCCATTTTTGATTCGGTCATTTATTTTTCTGGAATTGAGCTGTAGGAGTTGCTTGTATATTTTTGAGATTAGTTGTTTGTCAGTTGCTTCATTTGCTATTATTTTCTCCCATTCTGAAGGCTGTCTTTTCACCTTGCTTATAGTTTCCTTTGATGTGCAGAAGCTTTTAAGTTTAATTAGGTCCCATTTGTTTATTTTTACTTTTATTTCAATATTGTGGGAGGTGGGTCATAGAGGATCCTGCTGTGATGTATGTTGGAGAGTGTTTTGCCTATGTTCTCCTCTAGGAGTTTTACGTTTCCTCTGAAGTCAGGAACAAGACAAGGATGCCCACTTTCACCATTACTATTCAACATAGTTTTGGAAGTTTTGGCCACAGCAATCAGAGCAGAAAAAGAAATAAAAGGAATCCAAATTGGAAAAGAAGAAGTAAAACTCTCACTGTTTGCAGATGACATGATTCTCTACATAGAAATCCATAAAGACTCCACCAGAAAATTACTAGAACTAATCAAATGAATATAGTAAATTTGCAGGATATAAAATCAACACACAGAAATCCCTTGCATTCCTATACACTAATAATGAGAAAATAGAAAGAGAAATTAAGGAAACAATTCCATTCACCATTGCAATGAAAAGAATAAAATACTTAGGAATATATCTACCTAAAGAAACTAAAGACCTATATATAGAAAACTATAAAACACTAGTGAAAGAAATCAAAGAGGACACTAATAGATGGAGAAATATACCATGGTCATGGATCGGAAGAATCAATATAGTGAAAATGAGTATACTACCCAAAGCAATTTATAGATTCAATACAATCCCTATCAAGCTACCAACGGTATTCTTCACAGAGCTAGAGCAAATAATTTCACAATTTGTATGGAAATACAAAAAACCTCGAATAGCCAAAGCAATCCTGAGAAAGAAGAATGGAACTGGAGGAATCAACCTGCCTGACTTCAGGCTCTACTACAAACCACAGTCATCAAGACAGTATGGTACTGGCACAAAGACAGAAATATAGATCAATGGAACAAAATAGAAAGCCCAGAGATAAATCCATGCACCTATGGACACCTTATCTTTGACAAAGGAGGCAAGAATATACAATGGATTAAAGACAATCTCTTTAACAAGTGGTGCTGGGAAAACTGGTCAACCACTTGTAAAAGAATGAAACTAGAACACTTTCTAACACCATACACAAAAATAAACTCAAAATGGATTAAAGATCTAAATGTAAGAAAAGTATTACTTTATACAATATATTTTGAATATTTTAAGAATTATCTTAATACTTGTACTCATTTATGAAATATTTTTCAGAACTTAATAGTTTTAACATTTTTTTTACATTTTTGTGCATCATCCTTGTTTGAAATATTCACTCTGAAATAATATCACACATTATCTTGATTTTATTGGACTAAACATTTATACTCTTTGAGCATAAAAGTACATTTAAGGGGACTTCCCTGGTAGTTAAGACTTTCAGCTTCCACTGCAAATGTCTTTGCAGTTCATAACCTCTTGCCTATGTGCTTTCCATTGAGTCAATTTCCAGTAAAATTGATATTATGGGTACTGATGCTCTTCATCACTATTTTTAATTTATTTTGTAATTTGTAGAATTTTACAGAAAATTACAAGGAATAACAAAATCTAATATCCTGCCACTTTATTAGGTTCATCAGTGTTTGAACTTCAGTTAGGACATGGTGGGGATATACAAGAGAAAACAAAATATTCACATTTATCTACTGCTTTGTTACCACATGACCATACTCATCAATTTCTGACTTAATTATTTTGCATTTGTAATGTCCTATTTGTACATATAAATGTTTGTGCCAGCCATACACTGAGTTTTTAGGCATGCACACAAATCTGTCTAAATTAGACCATCTTCAGTTACAAAGAGAAAGAATGCCTTGTCTTACTTGACCTCACTGTTCAGGAGAGGGTTGGCTTTTGGAGTTGCTAAATCCAGGGATTCCAGTAACAACATCACTATGGCTTTTTCCTTGCTTCTCACAATGTGGGGAGGCTTCTAGTCACAGATTAATCATCACTGCCTCTGACATCTAATCAACTGAGGAAAACTGAAGATAGAGTCTGTTCTCTGGAACTTCCTTGGTGCTCCAGTGGCTAAGACTTCATGCTTCCAGTACAAGAGACCTAGGTTCAATCCTTGGTCAGGGGAGCTAGATCACACAAGCCAAAACTAAAGATCCTGTATGCTCTATCTAAGACCCAGTGTGGCCAGATAAATTAATACATATTTGGGAAAAGAGAAAACAGAGACTTATCTTTAAAAGTGGTAAGTAAAAAAGCTGGAAATCTCACAGGCTTATGTGCACACTCTGAGAACACCCTTTATCCAGAGACTGAGACAAAACAGTTGGCTAGATCTTGCTCATGTTCAACCTGTCTGCTTTGGAGGTGATGAGGTGAGAGAGTTAATCCTATTCCACTTACATGGAACACAAATTCTTAAGAAAAGAGGGTTTGGCAATAGGAATGTGGACATGCTGTTCAGCTCCCAAAGAAAGATACTACCTCTGCTTATATTTAAAATTGGAATATGTGTGTGCATGCAGGATGTCGTGTCAAACTCTTTGTGATCCCATGGATGTAGCCCTCCAGGCTCTTCTGTCTGGAATTCTCCAGGCAAGAATACTGGAGTGGGTGGCCATTTCCTTCTCCAGCAGATCTTTTGAGCCAGGGATCAAACCCATGTTTCCTGCATTGCCTGCATTGGCAGGTGGATTCTTTAACAGCTGAGCCACCGGGGAATTCCTAAATCAAAGAATCATTCAGTATTGGAGGAAACTGTGTGGAAGACCTTGAGAATCGTGTTCACAAAATGAATGACCAATGGATGAAATTTCTTTATCTTCTTCATTCCTTTTAAGAGGTTCAAGTTAAATTCAGTAGATTAGAAGTCTACTTAGAGAAAATATAAAAGATGTGAGCTAAGACAGTGTGATTTAGAGGAAGACTGTTAGCTTCCTTGTTGGAGAGATATGCTACTTCTCTAAGAATTTGGGAGTCATGACAAAGCCTTGTTAGAACTTACTCCTAGTCCAGTGGGGTAACAGAAAAATTTGTCTTTGGACTTAAGGAGATTCTCATATATACAAAGTGCATGCTGCTGCTGCGTCGCTTCAGTCGTGTCCAACTCTGTGTGACCCCACAGATGGCAGCCCACCAGGCTCCCCCGTCCCTGGGATTCTCCAGGCAAGAACACTGGAGTGGGTTGCCATTTCCTTCTCCAATGCATGAAAGTGAAAAGTGAAATGAAGTCAGTCGTTTCCGACTCTTAGTGACTCCATGGACTGCAGCTCACCAGGCTCCTCTGTCCACGGGATTTTCCAGGCAAGAGTACTGGAGTGGGGTGCCATTGCCTTCTCCAACAAAGTCCATAGCTATTTAAAATTTTAAACTGTTATCTGAAATATTTATTTTCCCTAGTGCTAACAGTAGTTCAATCTCAGAGAAGAAAATTATTGACACATGCAGCTTAAAAAAAAAGTTAAAAAATAAAGTAATTCTTTGTTTTAAAAAATTAGAATAATGCATGTGCTTTTTTTTTTTTTTAATGACAGGAACATTATTATTATCATTGGCCATGCCATTAGGTATGTGGGATCTTAGTTCCCCAATCAAGGATTCAACCTGAACTTTTTATCTATAAAATGATATGGCATAAATTTATAGAATTGTTTTCTTTGTGAGATTCCACAGTTCAAAACTATTTTCATAAACTTAACATGAAACCCACTCCAGTATACTTGCTTGGAGAGTTCCTTGGATAGAGGAGCCTGACAGGCTATAGTTCATGGAGTCTCAAAAAGTTGGACACCACTGAAGCAACTGAGCATGCACATATAGTTGGTTTATTGGAACAGTTTAAATTACAGCAAATGATTTCAAGGTACTAGTTCCCTTTCAGATGATTTGGGTTTATTTTATTCCAATAAAAATATAATAAAGAGAATCAAGTATTCTTTATTTATTTTTAAATGAGATTTTAAAAATTTTCATCAATCTGGAACTCATTTGAAGTTTATTTTCAAGTCAATGTAGAAGAATCTGCTGGTGGTGATGAAACGGGAACACACTGTGCTGTTTGGATTCAAGGCAGCAAAATAGAAGTTAAAGTGTGTAACCAAAGTTATATGCCACTTTTTTTTTTTTTTTTGAATGCAGCTTTAATCAATAACCTTGAAGCTCCAGATTTATCTATCAAACTGAGAAAATCTGTCTTAGGGTAGCTAGATCCTTTAATCAAATATTGGCAGATGTGATCTTCCGGGTGATAAAAATGGATTTAAAACTCAGAGTGAAAAAATAAATAAATAAATAAATAAAACTCAGAGTGACATTATTTGATGAGAGTCATAGAATCAGAGCATGCTTATTAAAGTCAAGATGAAACATATATTATATAATATGTGCTTACTTCTCAAGTCCTTGAAAATGAAACTGTTAGAAGTTCAGTTGTATCTGACTCTTTGCACTACATGGACTGTAGCCCACCAGACTCCTCTGTCCACAGAACTCTCAAGGCAAGAAACTAGAGTGGGTAACCATTCACTTTTCCAAGGGTTTCTCAACCCAGGACTGAACTCACATCACCTGAATTGCAGGCAGATTCTTTACCATCTGAACCACAGTGAAGTCCTCTCAAGTCATTACTATTCTTAAATAACATAACTATAATTTATTATTCCTGGTTTCATTAGCATATATTTAAAAGCTAAGGGCAAATATTTCCCTATTTATGTAACTGAAATACTTAATCTATTTGTGTGTTTTCAGTCACCTCTGTCGTGTCTGACTCTTTGCGACCCCGTGAACTATAGCCCACCAGGCTCCTCTGTCCATAGGGATTCTCCCAGAAAGAATATTGGAGTGGATTGCCATGCCCTCTTCCAAGGGATCTTTCTGACCCAGGGATCAAAGGATCTTTTATGTCTCCTGCATTGGCAGGTAGGTTCTTTACCACTAGTGCCGCCTGAGAATTCCACTTAATCTATAACTTAAACTCAAGGTTTATAAGTAGAAATGTTTAGTTTGTGGGAGTAATGTTGAATCAGAGTTTTAATAGATGAAAACAATTATTAAAACATTTTATACATCTTATTATACCAAGTCTTATGAAATTACTCCTCAGAAGCCTAAATCACTATAAAATTAGATAGCATAAAATTAAGTAGCTAAATTCACACTACCTTATAATAGAGATTTCAGGGAAACAAATAACTTAGTTCATTTTAGAAATATTTAGTGTTAATATGCTATTTATAGTGCTGCACAGCACCTTGGGAGGTTTCTAAAGTGTCCTTGTGTTATTTTGAATTAATGAACAGATATTAGAGGGTGAAGGAACCACTGTAGGTAGGTATTAGAATAGAAAAGTGATTTTTATACCCAAGGGTATAAATCTATATGGGTTTGAGTGCAGTCATTTTCCTCAAAAATATAGCCTGCAGCCAGCCATGGGAAGAGGAAAATTGCTATATTCATGGTTTAACAATGAAAAATTAATAACTTATTTAAATGTATAACACACTGCATGAAGTGATGCAATAAAGCATCTGTCTATTAATCATGTTTGATGAGAAGTCAGATCCTTGGAGGATGAAAACTTGGAGTCAGGCCTAGTTTTCAATCAAAGTTTTGTAATATGGAAGAAACCCAAATCACATCTTGATCTTTCATCATATTGTTAGGGTTGTCAGCAGATACCAGCACCATTTACTATTATCTTGTTCTTAGCATTCCAATAACTCTAATATTTCCTACTCATTTTCCATCACCTCACCTGGTTTTCCTACATTAAGAGGAGTTTGAACACACTTATTCTGTGGTAAAGAACTGCACTCAATACTCCAGCAAATTTGGAAAACTCAGCAGTGGCCACAGGACTGGAAAAGGTCAGTTTTGATTCCAATCCCAAAGAAAGGCAATGCCAAAAAATGCTCAAACTTCTGCACAATTGCACTCATCTCACATGCTAGTAAAGTAATGCTCAAAATTCTCCAAGTGAGGCTCCAACAGTACATGAATCGAGAACTTCTAGATGTTCAAGCTGGGTTTAGAAAAGGCAGAGGAACCAGAGATCAAATTGCCAATATCTGCTGAATCATAGGAAAAGCAAGAGAGTTTTAGTAAAACATCTACATTTTTTTTTTATCGACTATGACAAAGCCTTTGACTGTGTGGATCACAACAAACTGTGGAAAATTCTGAAAGAGATGGGAATACCAGACCACTTGACCTGCCTCCTGAGAAATCTGTATGCAGGTCAAGAAGCAATAGTTAGAACTGGACATGGAACAACAGACTGGTTCCAAATAGAGAAAGGAGTACATCAAGGCTGTATATTGTCACCCTGCTTATTTAACTTACATGCATAGTACATCATGAGAAACGCTGGGCTGGAGGATGCACAAGCTGGAATCAAGATGGCTGGGAGAAACATCAATAACCTCAGATACAGAGAAGATACCACCCTTATGGCATAAAGTGAAGAGGAACTAAAAAGTCTCTTGATGAAAGTGAAAGAAGAAAGTGAAAAAGCTGGTTTAAAACTCAACATGCCAAAAACGAAGATCATGGCATCCAGTCACATCACTTCATGGCAAATAGATGGGGAAACAATGGAAACAGTGACAGACTTTATTTTCTTGGGCTCCAAAATCACTGCAGATGGTGACTGCAGCCATGAAATTAATAGACATTTGCTCCTCGGAAGAAAAACTATGACAAACCTAGACCGTATACGAAAAAGGAGAGAAATTACTTTGCTGACAAAGGTCTGTCTAGGCAAAGCTATGGCTTTTCCAATAGTCATTATGGATATGAGAGCTGGACCATAAAGAAAGCTGAGTGCTGAAGTATGCTTTTGGACTGTGGTGTTGGAGAAGACTCTTGAGAGTCCCGTGGACTGTAAGGAGAACAAACCAGTCCATCCTAAAGGAAATCAGTCCTGAATATTCACTGGAAGGACTGATCCTGAAACTGAAACTCTAGTACTTTGGCCACCTGATGTAGAGAACTGACTCACTGGAAAAGACCCTGATGCTGGGAAAGCCTGAAGGCAGGAGGAGAAGATGACAGCAGAGGTTGAGATGGTTGGATGGCATCACCAACTCAATGGACATGAGTTTGAGGAAGCTCCAGGAGTTGGTGATGGACAGGGAGGCCTGGCGTGCTGTGGTCTGTGGGGTCATAAGTAGTTGACACGACTGAGTGATTGAACAAAAGTGAGCTGAAGTGATGCTGGGACTGCAACAGATGGGTCATTTAAGCAAAGCTTCAAAAAGTATCCTCCCTGGAAATAAGATTTCTTCCCCTGTGATCCCCCTAAAGAAATGCACTTAGGACTCCAAAAAGCAAAGAAAATGAAAATACTACCAGTAAAGATGAGCACATTCTTGAATGACTAATAATATTCTCGGATATCCCTAATTAGTAGGAAGTGCTGTGTTGTGCTTAGTCACTCAGTCGTGTCCCACTCTTCGTGACCCCATGGACTATAGCCAGCCAGGCTCCTCTATCCAAGGGAATTCTCCAGGCAAGAACACTAGAGTGGTTTTCCATGCCCTCCTCCAGGGGGTCTTCCCAACCCAGGGACTGAATCCAGGTCTCCCACATTGCAGGCAGATTCTTTACCATCTGAGCCATGAGGCAAGCCTAATTAATAGGAAGAATAGGGGGCTAATTTGCGAAATACAGGTGAGAGGAGAAATACAGAGATTTTAGTTCAGCAGTTGTGGAATGCAGAAAACTAACAGTATTTCCTTTCCTTGGTGGTACTGATGGATTATGCTCAAGTAGGTAATATAAGCAGTCTCATTAGATACTTCTAAATGTTTATAACTATTAAAAATTCTAATTACCAAATAATGTAAGCCCACAAATGGTCCTCTATTACAATTCATCCAAGTGTTGCTGTATACTAATCACGTTGTTATTGTTGTTTAGTCACTCAGTTTTGTTTAACTCCTTGTGACCCCATGGACTATAGTTCTCCAGGCCCCTCTGTCCATGTAATTCTCCAGGCAAGAATCCTGGAGTGTGTTGCTATTTCCTCCTCCAGGAGATCTTCCCAGCTCAGAGACTAAGCCTGGGTCTCCTGTAAGCCTCCTGCACTGCAGGCAGATTCTTTACTGCTGAGCCCCTGGGCTCAGTGCATTAGTAGTACGCATATCATTAGTATATGCAGGCCTAATGCATAATCTTAAATAACAAGAAAGTCCTTTTCTAACAACATTAATCCTAGCCATGAATTAACATGTGGAAACAAAATTACCAAAAACTAGGTCAATCAATTGGAACACCTTGACTGTTCACTAGTTTGTCAGATAAACTGTAACTCAAATGAGGATGAAAATGCTCCAGGAAAGTCCATAGAAAATAGGAGTTACAGTAATTCCTATTTTTAAACATGATGTGATGCGTTAAATGGAGAAGAACCTGGTAAATCCTGTTCTGCAACTGACATTGAGGATTCTTTCTTATTTTGGACTGTCTTCTCCATTTCACAATCTACTGTATGGTGATAAAACAACATACTGCAAGCTTGCATGGTAAAATTGAAAAAACTGACCAGTTAGTAATGGAGCACATAATATGCTCCAGACATTCTGCTACAATCTTTGCATACTCATCACAGAAAATCTTCACAACTGTTCTACAACGTAAGTACCATTTCATAGAAAAGTCTCATTTTAGAGATATCAATATGCTTATGAATTATGGAAGGTGACACAATCAGTAAAAAGTAGCAGAGGCAGGACTTAACCCAGGCAGGTAGACTCCATATTCAGAGATCTATCTCCTGGGGGGCTTTTTTTTTTGGGGGGGGGGGCACTCAGAGTCCTATATGGATAATGCAAAACTTTCCCCATTGCAGAGGATGTAGAACATTAGCCAAGTAGAACACTGTGTGACACATTTGTTAGGCATAACAGAGATGATTTTGCTGGGTCAAAATGTGTCCTCCTGAACATTATTAATACATTGAATTTTGTTATGAAAGAAAACAAAATTTATCAGCATGGTACTAGATCATCTGTTACTGAAGGGATTCATAAAATGTGAAGCAGGATTTTAAACACGATTGAGCCTTGTAAATGACAGGGGTGGGGGCATTAACTCACATGCCCTAGAAAATCTATATACTATGGCTCTCTCTGTCTCAAAAACAAAGGAGAAATAAAGCACCCATGGGCAGAAAGCTGAAACATTTTGAGCAGAAAGAAGATTCAAAAATCTTAGTTCTTTTGACATCATATAATATGATTTCTCCCAGGTTGCAGTAGTGGTAAAGAAACCGCATGCCAGTGAGGATTCATTAGAGATGTGGGTTCAATCCATGGGTTGGGAAGATCTCCTGGAGTAGGGCATGGCAACCTACTCTAGTATTCTTGCTGTAAAATCCCATGGACAGAGGAGCCTGGTGGGCTATAGTCCGTGGGGGTCACAGAGAGTCAGACAAAACTGAAGTGACTTAGCGTGCACACAAACTTAATGTAATTTCTAATGGAACAAAACTTTCCCCATATTTAATTAACTGAAAAATCTGTAAAATAAAAATAAAGGTAACTATATTTACTGAAATTCAGTTCAGTTCATTGACTCAGACGTGTCCAACTCTTTGTGTCCCCATGAACCGCAGCACGCCAGGCCTCCCTGTCCATCACCAACTCCGGGACATTACACAAAATCATGTCCATTGACTCGGTGATGCCATCAAACCGTCTCATCCTCTGTCGTCCCCTTCTCCTCCTGCCCTCAATCTTTCCCAGCATCTGGGTCTTTTCAAATGTGTCACCTCTTTGCATCAGGTGGCCAAAGTATTGGAATTTCGACTTCAACATCAGTCCTACCAATCAACATCCAGGAATAATTTCCTTTAGGATGGACTGGTTGGATCTCCTTGCAGTCCAAGGGACTCTCAAGAGTTTTATCCAACACCACAGTTCAAAAGCATCAATTCTTCAGCACACAGTTTTCTTTATAGTCCAACTCTCACATCCATACATGACTATCAGAAAAACCATAGCCTTAACTAGACAGAACTTTGTTGACAAAGTAATCTCTCTGCTTTTTAATATGCTGTCTAGGTTGGGCATAACTTTCCTTCCAATGAGTAAGCATCTTTTAATTTCATGGCTGCAGTCAACATCTGCAGTGATTTTGGAGCCCCCCAAAATAAAGTCAGCCACTGTTTCCACTGCTTCCCATCTATTTGCCATGAAGTGATGGGACCAGATACCATGATCTTCATTTTCTGAATGTTGAGCTTTAAGCCAACTTTTTCATTCTCCTCTTTCACTTCCATTAAGAGGCTCTTTAGTTCTTCACATTTGGCCATAAGGGTGGTGTCATCTGCATATCTGAGGTTATTGATATTTCTCCTGGCAATCTTGATTCCAGCTTGTGCTTTATCCAGCCAAGTGTTTCTCATGATGTATTCTGCATATAAGTTAAATAAACAGGGTGACATTATATATCTTTGACATACTCCTTTCTCTATTTGGAACCGGTCTGTTTTTCCATGTTCAGTTCTAACTGTTGCTTTCTGACCTGGATACAGGTTTCTCAAGAGCCAGGTCAGGTGGTCTGGAATTCCCATCTCTTGAAGAAATTTTCCACAGTTTATTGTGATCAACACAGTCAAAGGCTTTGGCATAGTCAATAAAGCAGAAATAGATGTTTTTCTGGAACTCCCTTGCTTTTTCCCTGACCCAGCAGATGTTGGCAATTTGATCTCTGGTTCCTCTGCCTTTCCTAAAACCAGCTTTAACAACTGGAAGTTCATTTTTCATGTATTGCTGAAGCCTGGCTTGGAGAATTTTGAGCATTACTTTTCTAATATGTGAGATGAGTGCAATTGTGCAGTAGTTTGAGCATCCTAAGGCCCACGTGACTTCACATTTCAGGATGTCTGGCTCTAGGTGAGTGATCACACCTTTGTGATTATCCAGGTCATGAAGATCTTTTTTGTACAGTTCTTCTGTGTATTCTTGCCACCTCTTCTTACTATCTTCTGCTTCTGTTAGGTCCCTATCATTTCTGTCCTTCATTGTGTCAATCTTTGCATGTAATATTCCTTTGGTATCTCTAATTTTCTTGAAGAGATCTCTAGTGTATCCCATTCTATTGTTTTCCTCTATTTCTTTGCATTGATCACTGAGGAAAGCTTTCTTATCTCTCCTTACTATTCTTCGGAACTCTGCATTCAAATGGGTATATCTTTCCTTTTCTCCTTTGCTTTTTGCTTCTCTTCTTTTCACAGCTATTTGTAAGGCCTCCTCAGACAGCCATTTTGGTTTTTTGTATTTCTTTTTCTTGGGGATGTTCTTGATCCCTGTCTCCTGTACAAAGTCCATAGTTCATCTGCATATAAATGGACCACTACAATTCAAACTGATGCTGTGAAAGACTTAATTGTAATCCGTGTGTTTACATTTTTCCAAAATAAAATGTTTCAATTAACCTATCTTGATATGTAGCCAAAGGGATCCGAAGATGGAGTGCATGCAATGTGACTGGTATCATCTGTCCTATGTTTTAGATTAAAGCGAAGTTCCCATCAATACAGCCCTATTTATGGAAAATAAATCATGTCTATATATGAATATCAATATACTTTATAGGAAATACATTAAATGAAAGTATTATTTTAATTCAGTTGGAAGGCAAGCCAATCAGAAATGTGATCAATTAATAATGCAATGTAAACATTCTAAGTTTCAGATTTTAAAAACCTCAGACTTTCTATGCAGACTCCACAGTATACTAAGTGAATATGTAGTACATTTGACAATATCTTTGACACACTGTTGTTAGTGTATGCTACAGTTAGCTCTTCCAGAAACTGTTTCTTGCAACAGTGCATTTAATTACATTTTATTTCTACAAAGGCTGTCCAAATTCCTTGGTAACACACTTGCCATACATTTACTTGACAAAAAGAATGTAAGACAAAGACAGAAACAAAAAGCACTTAACAAAAATGTATAAAACAAAACTCATGGCAATAGACGGCATCTGGAAGATTAAATTCCCCATGTCTGAGTTTATGATGAACCATGGGAGCCAGAAACTTCATTATAACATATCATAACAGGACTTAGAAAAATCTAGGTTAATATAATTTAATCACTATATGAAAGAAACTGATTTATAGCTACTTTAGACATGAAATAAGCCCCCAGACTCCCTCAATCTTGCAATTTAATTGAGACAATGAGAACAGAATTGATCCCTTCAGTGAGAAGTCAGAAATTTATGCTACAGTGTGCTTCATAGGTTTCATCCTATTTGAAACAAACCTCATTCCTTAGGCTGAACAAAAACTAGATTGTGAGAATTAATTCAAAACTTAACACTTTGCTATAGTTAACATTTCCATCTACTAGGAAATGTTCAATTCTTTCTGAGCCACTCTATGAGGAAGGAGATTTGGACCTGGAGAAAACGTATGATTATAGGATAAAGAATGTTAAATCTTTAAATGTTTAAAGATATTTCTTGAACGAGGAAGCAATAGATCCTCTTCAAGTCAACTTGTCCTTCCTTTACTTCCTGTAAAGATGACTTCAACTTCTGCTTAGAAGCAGAGACCAGATATAGATACAGAAATGTCATAGAAACCATATCTCCTCCAATGTTCTCACTGAAATGAAGTTTATATCCTGGATGCAAAAGCACAGGCTGCTAAAACAGCTACACACAGAAACCTAAGATTTTCTTTCTTCTGGATGCACAAAGACATGCTGTGTATATTCCTTTGATTCACATGAGTAAGAGAAGAACTAAAAAGCTGGAAAAAAAATCAGATTCAAAGACCATTGGATTATATTATTTTGGAACATGAGGGATGTAGTGAGATTTTTAGAACTAGTTATGTCATTAAAAACCATTTTATATAATCTTTAAAATTTTCTTATGTCAAACTATACATAGTGAGTGAGATATGGTGTATGAACTCTGATTCTAAGGTAATTATACCACTTCCATAAGCTCTCCACAAAACCAGTGACCTTATATGATACTTGCAGACATAAATACAAATAAGCACATGTTAATAGATAATTCAAATTAGCTTCAAAATTCTTGAATTTTTAAATGAAGCACATTATTTTTAATATTTAAAGGTAATAAATTCTCTTATTTATAAAATGAACAAAAGAAAAAAAGAAGCCAAAGTAAAATCAGAAGACTTATTTCAGATCCATTTTCCTCACTATGCAGGATAAAATTTCCTTCCTAAAATTTAGATCCCTGTAAATTAAGAAAGGAGATTACAGCACACGTTGAACTGGATTCATCTTTAAATGACATTTTATATTGCTAACTTCCTGCTCTGAAGAAGGAAGAAGTTAATACCATATACTTCTCCTTCTCTACTTCTCAACGCAATTCAGTTATATCACTACTGTTCAGCTTTAGAAAATGTCTGTTTGGTCACTGAAGAGAATTTCAGTTGTTTACTCTTCATCTTATATTCAATGACTAGACGTTTACCATCTAACCATGGTGTCACCACACATCCACTGCTTATTTTAGTTCATCTTTATGTTGTCTAGCTTTAAAATACAAAGTAACTTAGGGTGTTTAATTGGGGAACTGAACTGTGCTTATTTACCCTAAGGTGCAAGTTTGTGCATGCTGGTCAATATACCTAAAACCTTTGTATCTGAATTTTAAGATAATATAACCGGGCTTAACATTCTTGAAGCCCACCTTTTATTCTTACCTTCACCAACTTGGTAGACAGGTGTTTTGCAGTGTTGACAATAGTTGTGAAAAAATGGACAGAGAAGCCGGGAGGGCTATAGTTCATGGGGTCATAAAGAGTCAGACATAAGTGAAGCGACTGAGCACGGCATAAACCTATTTTACTCTTTCATGTCTTAAAATTTGCATTTTCTCCTAGAAGTCAATACAACCTGAATTGTTTTCAATTAAATTTTAAGAAGATAGTTTTGTTTCATCTAATAGATATTTTTATAAATAAATTATTACAACAAAATAAGTTTCTGGTTCAAATACTATTTTTTGTCAATTTTTTAACATTGCACTGTGGTTATTTTCATAGATGGCAGAGATGTTCCATTGATAAAGAATACTTTTTCTATGAGTTTTAGCTTTAATATAGTTAAGTTTTTTCATTTGCAGAGAAATAGTATATTTGGTAGAAATTTTCTTAAGGGATTTAAATTTCTCTTAATCTTCATTAGAAAAGTAAATCATTTTGCACTTAGAAACCTCTAAGAATTGAAACTTTAAAACATAATGCAGTGCTAAACCAGTAGTATATTTTCAGCACAAGGGCATTTAAGTTAAATTAATTAAACAATGAAGGAGCAATCTTTGAAGCATTTAATAAATATTGAAGATGGAGTCTTAGGAGATGAAGGGTCAAACACAACACTTGTAATTTTCACAAGGTTTACATGTGTTCACATGTGTATGTGTATACATATACATGGTATACTAACAGATTATACATTTAACAAAGCTTTTTGTTAAACACTCAGCTTTTGTCTCTCCTATTCTCACCTTTCAAATGAGGAAGACATACTCAAATAACCGAGTAAGGAGATGAGGGAAAAATGGTTTGGAAATAAGAATCAAAGCAAAAGGTTAAGAAATGACGTGAGGTTTACAATGACAATTACACAAAGAACTTTAGTAAAGATGAACAGAATATTGATGGCATAAAGGATGGAGAAAAGCATTATTTGCAGGGAAAAAAAAAAAAAAAAACAGGAAAAGAATGTTAAAAGAAACAAAGGGTAAAATGGAGTTCTGTCACTAAAAAAAAAACTCAATTTGGATGGAGAAAAATAAGTAGTAGATAAGGCCAGAAAGTTATGTTGTCACCAGGTAGGAAATGTTGATTTATGCTGCATAAGATTATGTTTTGCTTGAGAATTTTAGTAAGGGCTTCTTAGGTGGTGGCTCAGTGGGTAAAGAACCCACCTGCCAATGTAGGAGACCAAGGAAACCTGGGTTCAATCCCTGAGTTGGGAAGACCCCTGAAGAAGGAAATGGCAACCCACTCCACTCTGGACAGAGGAGCCTCACGGGCTACATCACTGGGATTGCAAAGAGTCGGACACAACTTAACAGCAACAACCTTAATAATGATGTTATTTTTCTCAAAAAGAAATATATATATATATATATGTAATAAGCATTTAACAATCTTAAAGAAGGGCAAGGAACTCTCTGCTAGATGGATAGGTAGATTGATTAGAGTCTGATAGAGATAAAATACATAGATCATGTGTATGTGCATATCAATGCAATTTTTAAAGCCATTTTTGGGGAATGGTTTCATCATTTTACAGAGAGAAGGAAATTGAAGCTCAAAGGAATATTCAAATGGAAATTTGAACCCTATATTTTGACTTTAATGCTTATTTTTCAATATTCAAAGTTGTAATAGGAATAAATCATTCATGTGGTATGTGTAAACTCAATTTGAAAGACATAACTAACTTTGAAAAATATCAAGGGGTCACCAGGGGAGTAATTTAGGAAACTGCTTCTGTGTGACTTTATCAGGACTTATGATTTATCTTGCCATATCAGATATCCTATAAAGATATCATATCAAGATATCTTATGAAATCTTATATCAAGATTTTATGAGCCTGGCAATGGGAATGGAAAAAGACAGTGATGGTAATACAAGGTAACTTTAAATTATTTCTTGACTAGAAATTTATATATGATGTGGCAATCTTTATACTCACATTCAGTCATAGATCTGTTAAATAAATGAAAATGTTTTTTAATTCTTGCTTTCATTTTTTGAAATTTTATACCATTAGAATGTTGTTAATTTGGATATGAGCTACATATCTATGCCAAAAACGGTTCCTATGGATGCAGCACATAGCATCTGATGAAATCACCTCATCACTGTGCATTAACTCCCATCCCAAACAGTAAAATCCTGCAAGGGGACCCTTGGGAGTTTAATTCCCAGCAGCAGTTTTTATGGGATCAACAATTTGTCCTACAAGTCCATATGCTATTTTTATGTGTGCTGTTGTTGTGTGTTTGGTCGCTGAGTTTTTTCTGACTCTTTGCAACCCCCTGGACTGTAGCCTGCCAGGCTCCTCTGTCCATGGAATTCTCCAGACAAGAATACTGGAGTGAGTTGTCATTTCCTCCTAGAGGGGATCTTCCTGACCCAGGGACTGAATTCATCTTCCCTGCACTACAGGTGGATTCTTTACCACTGTACCACCTACAGCAAACTACTTAAAATATGCATCATACCCAGATCAGAAGATTAGTCTAATTGATTTGGCATCAGTCAGTTTCAGATGGAGCTATTTATTGAAATCTGAGAAGAGATATTTTTTAAAGGATAGATACTTTAAAACGAGATGAAAGAACAGAAAAAAATGCAAAATGTCTTGAAATTAAGAATGATGGCACATAAAACTGAGACGCAATCTTATAAGTGAAAATGGGTAGAAGAAATGATAAGAACAAAAAAATATCAGATCATCTTACCATTTAATAGAAGGCTTCCCAGTGGTGCTGTAATTAAGAAACTGCCTGCAATGCATTTGATAACAAAGACTTGGGTTCGATCCCTAGGTCCAGAAGATCCACCGGAGGAGGAAATGGCAAGCTGCTCCAGTATTCTTTCCTGGAAATGCCATGGACAGAGGAACCTAGCAGGCTACGGTCCACAGGGTCACAGAAACTGGACATGAATGAGCACATTTAATAGAGGAAAAAGTGCTAGGATTGATATGAAAATGCGAAAAGTACTTTAACATTTGTTAAGAACAGTTTAATGAACATTAAAACCCATTCAAGATTGGGAGCCACAGAAATTTGGAAGTCAGAGAGCCTATATTCATATTCTGTTAGGGAAGCCTAGAATTTCCACCCACCTACACATGTTCAGGTTGCACTATGTTTAAAGGAACATGTCACGGCATCAGGCAGGGCTGTTCAAGGGTGCAAGGGAGGCAATGCCAGAGTGGAGACACCCAAGTCCTGTCCTTGGTCTGTCTTCAAGATCCCTTGTCTTTCTGTGAAAACTGGAGCTTCATGCATCTTATTAACACCTGTTAAACTTCCTCTACAAATCTCTACAGGGTTTGCCAAAGTGGTCATATAATCAATTTGATGGTATTGACTATTTGACTGCTAATGGAATCAACCAACTCAATATCACCATCTGGTGATGTTCATGCATAGAGTCGTCTCTTATATTGTTGGAAGAGAGTGTTTGCTATGATAACTGCTTTCTCTTGGCAAAATTCTGTTAGCCTTTGCCCTGCTTCATTCTGTACTCCAAGGCCAAATTTGCCTGTTACTCCAGGTATCTCTTGACTTCCTACTATTGCATTCCAGTCCCCTATGATGTAAAAGACATCTTTTTTTGTTGTTGTTGTTAGTTCTAGAAGGTCTTGTAGGTCTTCATAGAACTGTTCAACTTCAGCTTCTTCAGCATGAGTGGTTTGGGCAGAGACATGGATTACCGTGTTATTGAATGGTTTGCTTTGGAAATGGACAGAGATCATTCTGTGATTTTGAAACTGCACCAAAGTACTGCATTTTGGATTCCTTTGTTGACTATGAAGGCTACTCCATTTTGTCTAAGGGTTCTTATCCACAGTAATAGATATAATGGTCATCTGAATTAAATTCTCCCATTCTGGTCCATTTTGGCTCAGTAATTCTTAAAGTGTTAAGGTTCACATTTGCCATCTCCTGTTTGACCATTTCCAATTTGTCTTGATTCATGGATCTAATATTCCAGGTTCCTATGCAATATTGTTCATTACAGTATCAGACTTTACCTTTCCCACAAGATACATTTAGAATTGGTCAACATTGAAATCATATTGAAAATATTATTTGCAGCAAAAGATGGAGAAGCTCTATACAGTCAGCAAAACCAAGACTGGGAGTTGACTGTGGCTCAGATAATGAACTCCTTATTATAAAATTCAGACTTAAAGAAAGTAGGGAAAACCACTAGGCCATTCAGGTATGACCTAAATCAAATTCCTTATGATTATACAGTGGAAGTGACAAATAGATTCAAGGGATTATATCTCATAGACAGTGCCTTAAGAACTATGGATGGAGGTTCATAACACTGTATAGGAGGCTGTGATCGAAACCATCCTCAAGAAAAATAAATGAAAAAAGGCAAAATGGTTGTCTCAGGAGGCCTTTCAGTGAGCTGAAAACAGAAGAGAAGCTAAAGGCAAAGGAGAAAAGGAAATACAAATTCATCTGAATGCAGAGTTCCAAGGAATAGCAAGGAGAGATGGGAAAGCCTTCCTCAGTGATTAAAACAAAGAAATAGAGGTAAACAACAGAATGGGAAGGACTAGAGATCTCTTCAAGAAAATTAGGGATACCAAGGGAACATTTCATACAAAGATGGGCACAAAGAGGAACAGAAAAGTTATGGATCTAACACAAGCAGAAGATACTAAGAAGTGGCAACAATCCACAGAAGAACTATAAAAAAAGACCCTGTGACCCAGATAACCATGATAGTGTGATCACTCACCTAGAGCCAGACATCCTGCAGTGTGAAGTCAAGTGGGCTTTAGGAAGAATCACTATGAAAAGTTAGTGGAAGTGATGGAATTCCAGCTGAGCTATTTCAAATCCTAGAAGATGATGCTGTGAAATAGCTGCACCTGATACTCCAGCAAATTTGGATAATTCAGCAGTGGCCACAGGACTGGAAAAGGTCAGCATTCATTCCAGTCCCAAAGAAAGGCAATGCCAAAGAATGTTCAAACTAACGCACAATTGCACTCAGTTCACACACTAGCAAAGTAATGCTCGAAATTCTAAAAACCAGGCTTCAACAGAACGTGAACTGTGAACTTTCAGATCTTCAAGCTGGATTTAGAAAAGGCAGAGGAACCAGAGATCAAATGCCATCATCCATTGGAGCATAGAAAAGGCAAGACAATTCCAGAAAAACTTCTACTCTAAACCTTTCACTGTGTGGATCACAACAAACTGTGAAAATTTTTTCAAGAGATGGGAATACCAGACCACATGACATGCCTCCTGAGAAATCTGTATGCAGGTCAAGATCAGATCAGATCAGTTGCTCAGTCGTGTCAGACTCTTTGGGACCCCATGAATCACAGCACACCAGGCCTCCCTGTCCATCACTAACTAACTCCCTGTCCATCACCAACTCCCGGAGTTCACTCAGACTCACGTCCATTGAGTCAGTGATGCCATCCAGCCATCTCATCCTCTGTTGTCCCCTTCTCCTCCTGCCCCCAATCCCTCCCAGCATCAGAGTCTTTTCCAATGAGTCAACTCTTCGCATGAGGTGCCCAAAGTACTGGAGTTTCAGCTTTAGCATCATTCCTTCCAAAGAACACCCAGGGATGATCTCCTTCAGAATGGATTGGTTGGATCTCCTTGCAGACCAAGGACTCTCAAGAGTCTTCTCCAACACCACAGTCCAAAAGCATCAATTCTTCAGTGCTCAGCCTTCTTCACAGCCCAACTCTCACATCCATACATGACCACTGGAAAAACCATAGCCTTGACTAGATGGACCTTAGTTGGCAAAGTAATGTCTCTGCTTTTCAATATGCTGTCTAGGTTGGTCATAACTTTCCTTTCAAGGAGTAAGTGTCTTTTAATTTCATGGCTGCAGTCACCATCTGCAGTGATTTTAGAGCCTAGAAAAATAAAGTCTGACACTGTTTCCACTGTTTCCCCATCTATTTCCCATGAAGTGATGGGACCGGATGCCATGATCTTCGTTTTCTGAATGTTGAGCTTTAACCCAGCTTTTTCACTCTCTACTTTCAGTTTCATCAAGAGGCTTTTTAGTTCCTCTTCATTTTCTGCTATAAGGGTGGTGTCATCTGCATATCTGAGGTTATTGATATTTCTCCCTGCAATCTTGATTCCAGCTTGTGCGTCTTCCAGTCCAGCATTTCTCATGATGTACTCTGCATATAAGTTAAATAAGCAGGGTGGCAATATACAGCCTTGATGTACTCCTTTTCCTATTTGGAACCAGTCTGTTGTTCCATGTTCAGTTCTAACTGTTGCTTCCTGACCTGCATACAGATTTCTCAAGAGGCAGGTCAGGTGGTCTGGTATTCCCATCTCTTTCATAATTTTCCACAGTTTATTCTGATTCACACAATAATATGCACATTACATCATGCAAAATGCTAGGATGGATGAATCACAAGCTGGAATCAATATTCCTGGGAGAAATAGCAATAACCTCAGATACACAGAAGATACCACCCTTATGACATAAAGTGAAGAGGAACTAAAGAGTCTCTTGATGAAAGTGAAAGAGGAGAGTGAAAAAGCTGGCTTAAAATTCAACCTTCAAAAAATGAAGATCATGCCATCTGATCCTGTCACTTCATGGCAAATAGATGGGGAAACAATGAAAACAGTGACAGACTTTATTTTCTTGGGCTCCAAATCATTGCAAATGGTGACTGAAGCCATAAAATTAAAAAGAACGTGCTACATTGAAGAAAAGCTATGAGAAACCTAAATAGCATATTAAAAAGCAGAGACATTACTTTGCCAACAAAGTTCCATATAGTCAAAGTAATGTTTTTTCCCAGTAATCATGTAAGAGTTGGATCATAAAAAGGGTGAGCACCAAAAAATTGATACTTTTGAACTGTAGTGTTAGGATAGACTCTTGACAGTCCCTTGGCCTGCAAGAAGACCAAACTGATAAATCCTAAAGGAAATCAGTCCTGAATACTCATTGAAAGGACTGATGCTGAAGCTGAAGCTCCAATAATTTTGCCACCTGATGCAAAGAACTGACTCATTGGAAAAGACCCTGATGCTGGGGAAGATTGAAGACAGGAGGAGAAGGGGATGACAGAAGATGAGATGGTTGGATGGCATCACCGACTCAATAGACATGAGTTTGAGCAAGCTCTGAGAGATGGTGAAGGACAGGGAAGCCTGGGATGCTGCAGTCCATGGTTTCACAAAATCAGACGCGACTGAGCAACTGAACAACAACAAAAAAGCGGTCATGGGTAATCTGTCAGACAGGGTTTATGAAAAGTCCTTAGCTCATTATACCTGTCCACTGCCTATTCTAAATTTCAGACAACAATATAAACTTCCCATCACTTTCAATTCAACAAAGGGAGATGCTCAGACATCTGATGAGCATTACAACCTCTTAAAAATCACATTTTTAAAGAAACAAGTTGCTGGAGAGAACCGATATCACAGTGTTATAAGTTTTAAAATGTATAGAAGATTGTAGGCATTATAGCCCCAAGATTACTCATTTCCTACAAACACATACTATGAACACATTTTATCTGTTCTAGCTTCAAAACAGGTGTTGAATCCGAGTACTTTTCACTTCCTCTAGCATCTTAGTATAGACCACCACTGTCCTTTGTCTGTACCACATCGTTAGCCTTCCAAAGAGTTTCCCTACTTCCACTTCATCCTCGTGTCCTGTTCTCCACACCAAAGGGATGCTTTGAAATACTCGACTGTAAGTTAAACAATAGTGTTTGTTTATTTGGTTTCAAAATAATGCAAAGTCCCTCAGGGCCAAAGCTTTTCCATCTGTTCACTGCTGTTTTCCTTTACCCTAAGCATCACTTGGTCCCTAGTGTCTCTGTCATGCATACCTGTTGTTGAATAGCCAAGGTGTTACCCATGTACACATATGACAGTACTTAGTGAAATCTAAATTAAATACTTTTGTGAAACAAATTAGTGTAGAGTTGGCAGGCTAACCGAAAGTGCTGCACTTCTTATAAGGAGCCAAGAGGTCTCATGAGAATATATATAAATATATATATATTCCTTTTCTGTTAAATTTAAAGGATATTTAAAACTTGAATTGACTCAGATCAAAGAAGTTACCTAGGAACTATAATATTCTGTTTGGAATAAATCTTTATAAACATGTAAAACAGCAGAAGCAGTAATCTGATCTTAGCTCTATGACCTGTACCAGAAAGGGAGATATTGGAGTTGCACATCTGTGATTGAAACAGCAATCAGAGGTCCCCTGGCCACCTCATCTTGGTGGTGGATTTGTGTCCTGAGAACAACGAGTTGTATAAGCAAAAGTGCTGTATACAGAAGGCACAGGGCAACAAGAGATGATTCATCCGTGATTAAGCTTCTGGGCTTCCCAGATAGCTCAGTGGTAGAGAATCCACCTGCAATGCAGGAGACACAGAAGATGTGGGTTTGATCTCTGGGTCAGGAAGATCCCCTGAGTAGGAAATGACAACCTACTCCAGTATTTTTGCATGGAAAATTCCATGGACAGAGGAGCCTGGCAGGCTACAGTCCATGGGGTCCCAAAGATTCTGACACAACTTAGGGACTGGGTGACACTGATGCTAAGTTTCCTGGGAAGGGAAGAAGAGGGGAAGGCTTGTCTTCAACAGTTCAGTTTCATCAGGAGAGGTAGTGGCTTTGTCTTCAAAGACCGGAAGTGGCAGCAGCAGCAAGCCCTCTAGCTGTGTCACCCTGGACCACATTCCTACCAATGGCACATCAACCCTTTTCTAGTTTCAGTGAGGAAAATCATAAGTAGAAACCTACAGGCTAGGGAGTTCAGGATGGGGAACACATGTACACCCATGGCTGATTCATGTCAATGTATGTCAAAAAAACTACAATATTTTAAGTAATTAACCTCCAATTAAAATAAATACATTAGTTTTTAAAAAAGAAACCTTCAGGCTAGAAGAAAATCATGTGTGTCTTGTGTAAATACCAATGTAAGTATCTGTGGATCTGACTGTTGTAATTACTCCATACCTAGGGAATCCCTAACTTAGAAGGAGAGATGGAAAGGAAGAGGAGAGATTTGACCAGATCCTAGCAGATGCAGGCAGCATTCCATATGCTGTGCTCTGGGATGCTGCCATGGATGGATGTTTATTTCCCAACAGCGAAGTAAGATGCCCAAGATTTTAGATCACATTTCTTAAGGGCCATGCTTTTTAAAATGTATTTATTCCTCACAAACCTCTGACATCTCAACATTGGGGGTAAATTTTATTTATAAGAAGAAACACAATAATAAAAAATGAGACACTTATAAATACATGATTTAAGTTCTATATTATCTCTTCAAAATGAAACTCTATTTTAAATAGGCCATGCAATTCAAGACTCAAGGCATACTTATATAGTCATTTATGAGGAGATGTTTAGAAGAAATATGATCATTATTCTATCAGAAATAGTTACAGAAGCATCAGTGTCATGAATTGATATATTTTTGTATGTTTGAAACTATATGAAACAGGCAGAATAGATCATGCTACTGATGAAGCAGCTGCCTTAAAAAACATGCTTTCTGGTTTTTGTTTTTGTTTTGTTTTTTTTTTTTTTTCCAAATCTTTTCTTGTTGTTGCTTACTCACTATGTCATGTCTGACTCTTTGAGACCTCATAGACTGTACCTACCAGGCTCCTCTGTCCATGGGATTTCCCATGCAAGAATACTGGAGTGGACTGTCATTTTCTTTTCCAGTTGATCTTCCTGACTTAGGGACAAAACTTGTGTCTTCTACATTGGCAGACGGGTTCTTTACCACTGAGTCACTAGGGAAGCCCTTTGCCTATATGACTAAAGATCTATTTATCACAATTATTTTTACCAAATACAACATGTCCATCTTTCAATAAAAAGTTACAACACACATTAAATGTGAAAAACACAGTCTGAAGAAGCCAAACAAACAGCAGAAGCACAGGAAAGGCATGGCAAGAACATTGACATTTTCAGAGCAAGAATTTTTTTATAAGTACTCTGATTAATATGCTAAAGGATTTTGAATGCAAGAAGTAGACAACATGCAAGAATAGATGGACAATGTAAGCAGAGAGATGGAAAGTTTAAGAAAGAACCAAAAAGATGCTAGGAAACAAAAATGTTGTGATAGAAATGAAGAATCCTTTTGATGGGCTCATCAGCAAAGTGTACATTACTCAGGCAAGATCCTCTGAGCCGGAAACTTCCAAAACTAAGCAGCAGAGGTGACCAACTGAATAAAATACAGCAGAATAGCCAAGAACTGTGCAGTGACTGCAAAATTATGACATGTATAAAAGGAATGCTGGAGAGAGAAGAAAGACGGAAAGGAACAGAAGCAATATTTAAAGCCATAATGATTGATAATTTCCCCCAAATTAATGACACACCAAAACACAGGTCCTGAACAGCCTGTGCTTGAATTGTGCAGGCCCACTTACACACAGTTTTTTTTTTTTTTTTTCTTCACAAAATATGTGCTACAGAACTACATAACACATAGTTGATTAAATCCAAGGAAGTGCAGCTGCTGATATGAAGGGCATACCAGAAACATATACAGGTATTTTTGACAAAGGGAGTGTCACTTCTAAAATCTCTCTGTTCTTCAAAGATCAACTCCACACATACGCTTGCATATGCTTATCTATAAGTGAAATGAATTATAGCAATCTATAGGACAGAAAAGAAAAATTGGAAACTGCAGTTCTTGTTGTTATAAGATACTTACTATGAAGTGGTAGAGTCTTCTTGAAGAGATTAAGCAAACATCTAAACCCCAGAAAGGTATGGCAGGAATGTTGAAATTCTCCGAGCAAGAATTCTTTGCAAGTGGTATTTTTTTTTTACTTTAATTTTTTAAACATTTATCATTTTATTATATTATTATTATTATTATTTACTTTACAATATTGTATTGGTTTTGCCATACATCAAGATGAATCCGAGACAGGTGTACACATGTTCCCCTTTCTGAACCCCCCTCCCACCTCCCTCCCTGTACCATCCCTCTGGATCATCCCAGTGGACAAGCCCCAAGCATCCTGTCAGTTCAGTTCAGTTCAGTCGCTCAGTCGTGTCTGACTCATTGCGACCCCATGAATCGCAGCACGCCAGGCCTCCCTGTCCATCACCAACGCTCGGAGTTCACACAGACTCAGGTCCATCGAGTCAGTGATGTCATCCAGCCATCTCATCCTCTATCATCCCCTTCTCCTCCTGCCCCCAATCCCTCCCAGAATCAGAGTCTTTTCCAATGAGTCAGCTCTATGCATAAGGTGGCCGAAGTACTGGAGTTTCAGCTTCAGCATCATTCTTTCCAAAGAACACCCAGGACTGATCTCCTTCAGAATGGACTGGTTGGATCTCCTTGCAGTCCAAGGGACTCTCAAGAGTCTTCTCCAACACCATAGTTCAAAAGTATCAATTCTTCAGCCATTAGCTTTCTTCACAGTCCAACTCTCACATCCATACATGACCATTGGAAAAACCATAGCCTTGACTAGATGGACCTTTGTTGGCAAAGTAATGTCTCTGCTTTTCAACATGCTATCTAGGTTGGTCATAACTTTCCTTCCAAGAAGTAAGCATCTTTTAATTTCATGGCTGCAGTCACAATCTGCAGTGATTTTGGAGCCCCCAAAAATAAAGTCTGACACTGTTTCCACTGTTTCCCCATCTATTTCCCATGAAGTGATGGGACCAGATGCCATGATCTTCGTTTTCTGAATGTTGAGCTTTAAGCCAACTTTTTCACTCTCCTTTTTCACTTTCATCAAGAGGCTTTTTAGTTCCTCTGCACTTCCTGCCATAAGGGTGGTGTCATCTGCATATCTGAGGTTATTGATATTTCTCCTGGCAATCTTGATTCCAGCTTGTGCTTCATCCAGCGCAGCATTTCTCATGATGTACTCTGCATAAAAGTTAAATAAGCAGGGTGACAATATACAGACTTGATGTATTTCTTTTCCTATTTGGAACCAGTCTGTTGTTCCATGTCCCGTTCTATCCATTGCTTACAGATTTCTCAAGAGGCAGGTCAGGTGGTCTGGTATTCCCATCTCTTTCAGATTTTTCCACAGTTTATTTTGATCCACACAGTCAAAGGCTTTGGCATAGTCAATAAAGGAGATATAGATGTTTTTCTGGAACTCTCTTGCTTTTTCAATGATCCAGCAGATGTTGGCAATTTGATCTCTGGGTCCTCTGCCTTTTCTAAAATCAGCTTGAACATCTGGAAGTTCATGGTTCATGTATTGCTGAAGCCTGGCTTGTAGAATTTTGAGCATTACTTTACTAGCGTGTGAGATGAGTGCAATTGTGCAGTAGTTTGAGCATTCTTTGACATTGCCTTTCTTTGGGATTGGAATGAAAACTGACCTTTTCCAGTCCTGTGGCTACTGCTGAGTTTTCCAAATTTTCTGGCCTATTGAGTGCAGCACTTTCACAGCATCATCTTTTAGGATTTGGAATAGCTCCACTGGAATTCCATCACCTCCACTAGCTTTTTTCATAGTGATGCTTTCTAAGGCCCACTTGACTTCACATTCCAGGATGTCTGGCTCTAGGTCAGTGATCACACCATCGTGATTATCTGGGTGGTGAAGATCTTTTTTATATAATTCTTCTGTGTATTCTTGCCACCTCTTAATGTCTTCTGCTTCTGTTAGGTCCATCCTGCATCAAATCTGGACTGGCGATTCTTTTTTTATATGATATTATACATGTTTCAATGCCATTCTCCCAAATAATCCCACCCTCTCTGTCTCCCACAGAGTCCAACAGTCTGTTCTATACATCTGTGTCTCTTTTGCTCTCTTGCATACAGGGTTATCGTTACCGTCTTTCTAATTCCATTATATGAGTTGCTGCTGCTGCTGCTAAGTCACTTCAGTCATCTCGGACTCTGTGCGAACCCATAGACGATAGCCCACCAGGCTTCCCCATCCCTGGGATTCTCCAGGCCAGAACATTGGAGTGGGTTATTATATGCACTAGTGTACTCTATCGGAGAAGGCAATGGCACCCCACTCCAGTACTCTTGCCTGGAAAATCCCATGGATGGAGGAGCCTGGAAGGCAGCAGTCAATGGAGTCACTGAAGGTCGGACACGACTGAGCGATTTCACTTTCACTTTTCACTTTCATGCATTGGAGAAGGAAATGGCAACCCACTCTAGTGATCTTGCCTGGAGAATCCCAGGGACAGGGGAGCCTGGTGGGCTGCCAATATGGGGTCGCACAGAGTCGGACACGACTGAAGTGACTTAGCAGTATACTGTATTGTTGTTTTTCTTTCTGGCTTACTTCACTCTGTATAATAGGCTCAAATTTCATCCACCTCATTAGAACTGATTCAAATGTATTCTTTTTAATGGCTGAGTAATATTCCATTTTGTATATGTACCACAGCTATCTTATCCATTCATTTGCTGATGGACATCTGGGTTGCTTCCATGTCCTGGCTATTATAAACAGTGCTGTGATGAACACTGGGGTACACGTGTCTCTTTCAATTCTGGCTTCCTTAGTGTATGCCCAGCAGTAGGATTGCTGAGTCATAAGGCAGTTCTATTTCCAGTCTTTTAAGGAATCTCCACACTGTTCTCCATAGTGGCTGTACTAGTTTGCATTCCCACTAACAGTGTAAGAGGGTTCCCTTTTCTCCACACCCTCTCCAGCATTTATTGTTTGTAGACTTTTTGATCGCAGCCATTCTGACTGGAGTGAAATAGTACCTCATAGTGGTTTTGATTTGCCTTTCTCTGATAATGAGTGATGTTGAGCATCTTTTCATGTGTTTGTTAGCCATCTGTATGTCTTCTTTGGAGAAATGTCTATTTAGTTCTTTGGCCAATTTTTTGATTGGGTCATTTATTTTTCTGGAGTTGAGCTGTAGGAGTTGCTTGTATATTTTTGAGATTAGTTGTTTGTCAGGTGCTTCATCTGCTATTTTTCTCTTCCATTCTGAAGGCTGTCTTTTCACCTTGCTTATAGTTTTGTTGTGCAGAAGCTTTTAATTTTACTTAGGTCCCTTGTTTATTTTTGCTTTTATTTCCAGTATTCTGGGAGGTGGGTCATAGAGGATCCTGCTATGATGTATTTCAGAGAGTGTTTTGCCTATGTTCTCCTCTAGGAGTTTTATAGTTTCTGGTCTTACGTTTATATCTTTAATCCATTTTGAGTTTATTTTTGTGTATGGTGTTAGAAAGTGTTCTAGTTTCATTCTTTTACAAGTGTTTGACCAGATTTCCCAGCACCACTTGTTAAAGAGATTGTCTTTAATCCATTGTATATTCTTGCCTCCTTTGTCATAGATAAGGTGTCCATAGGTGCGTGGATTTATTTCTGGGCTTTCTATTTCATTCCATTGATCTATATTTCTGTCTTTGTGCCAGTACCATACTGTCTTGATGACTGTGGCTTTGTAGTAGAGCCTGAAGTCAGGCAGGTTGATTCCTCCAGTTCCATTCTTCTTTCTCAAGATTGCTTTGGCTATTCGAGTTTTTTTTTTTTTTTTGTATTTCCATACAAATTGTGAAATTATTTGTTCTAGCTCTGTGAAAAATACCATTGGTAGCTTGATAGGGATTGCATTGAATCTATAGATTGCTTTGGGTAGTGTACGCATTTTCACTATGTTGATTCTTCCGATCCATGAACATGGTATATTTCTATGTCTATTAGTGTTCTCTTTGATTTCTTTCACCAGTGTTTTATAATTTTATAGGTCTTTAGTTTCTTTAAGTATATATATTCCTAAGTATTTTATTCTTTTTGTTGCAATGGTCAATGGAATTGCTTCCTTAATTTCTGTTTCTATTTTCTCATTATTAGTGTATAGGAATGCAAGGGATTTTTGTGTGTTGATTTTATATCCTGCAACTTTACTGTATTCATTGATTAGCTCTAGTAATTTTCTGGTGGAGTCTTTAGGGTTTTCTATGTAGAGGATCATGTCATCTGCAAACAGTGAGAGTTTTACTTCTTCTTTTCCAATTTGGATTCCTTTTATTTCTTTTTCTGCTCTGATTGCTGTGGCCAAAACTTCCAAAACTGTGTTGAATAGTAGTGGTGAGAGTGGGCACCCTTGTCTTGTTCCTCACTTTAAGGGAAATGCTTTCAATTTTTCACCATTGAGGATAATGTTTGCTGTGGGTTTGTCATATATAGCTTTTATTATGTTGAGGTATGTTCCTTCTATTCCTGCTTTCTGGAGAGTTTTTATCATAAATGGGTGTTGAATTTTGTCAAAGGCTTTCTCTGCATCTATTGAGATAATCATATGGCTTTTATTTTTCAATTTGTTAATGTGGTATATTACATTGATTGATTTGCGGATATTGAAGAATCCTTGCATCCTGGGATAAAGCCCACTTGGTCATGGTGTATGATCTTTTTAATTGTTGTTGGATTCTGATTGCTAGAATTTTGTTAAGGACTTTTGCATCTATGTTCATCAGTGATATTGGCCTGTAGTTTTTTTTTTTTTTTTTTGGTGGTATCTTTATCCGGTTTTTTTTATTAGAGTGGTAATGGCCTCATAGAATGAGTTTGGAAATTTACTTTGCTCTGCAACTTTAAGGAAGAGTTTGAATAGGATAGGTGTTAGCTCTTCTCTAAATTTTTGGTAGAATTCAGCTGTGAAGCTGTCTGGTCCTGGGCTTTTGCTTGTTGTAAGATATCTGATTACAGTTTCAATTTCTGTGCTTGTGATGGGTCTGTTAAGATTTTCTATTTCTTCCTGGTTCAGTTTTGGAAAGTTGTACTTTTCTAAGAATTTGTCCATTTCTTCCACATTATCCATTTTATTGGCATATAATTGCTGATGGTAGTCTCTTACGATCCTTTGTATTTCTGTGTTGTCCGTTGTGATCTCTCCATTTTCATTTCTAATATTATTGATTTGATTTTTCTCCCTTTGTTTCTTGATGAGTCTGGCTAATGGTTTGTCAATTTTATTTATCCTTTCAAAGAACCAGCTTTTGGCTTTGTTGATTTTTGCTATGGTCTCTTTTGTTTATTTTGCATTAATTTCTGCCCTAATTTTAAAGATTTTTTTTCCTGCTACTAACCCTGGGGTTCTTCATTTCTTCCTTTTCTAGTTGCTTTAGGTGTAGAGTTAGGTTATTTATTTGACTTTTTCTTGTTTCTTGAGGTATGCCTATATTGCTATGAACTTTCCCCTTAACACTGCTTTTATAATGCCCCACAGGTTTTGGGTTGTTGTGTTTTCATTTTCATTCATTTCTATGCATATTTTGATTTCTTTTTTGATTTCTTCTGTGATTTGTTGGTTATTCAGAAGCGTTTGTTCAGCCTCCATATGTTGGAATTTTTAATAGTTTTTCTCCTGTAATTGAGATGTAATCTTACTGCATTGTGGTCAGAAAAGATGCTTGGAATGATTTCTATTTTTTTGAATTTACCAAGGCTAGATTTATGGCCCAGGATGTGATCTATCCTGGAGAAGGTTTCGCGTGCGCTTGAGAAAAAGGTGAAATTCATGGTTTGGGGGTGAAATGTCCCATAGATATCAATTAGGTCTAACTGGTCTGTTGTATCATTTAAAGTTTGTGTTTCCTTGTTAATTTTCTGTTTAGTTGATCTATCCATAGGTGTGAATGGGGTATTAAAGTCTCCCACTATTATTGTGTTATTGTTAATTTCCCCTTTCATACTTGTTAGCATTTGTCTTAACATATTGTGGTGCTCCTATATTGGGTTGCATATATATATATATATCTAATTGTTATATCTTCTTCTTGGATTGATCCTTTGATCATTATGTAGTGTCCTTTTTTGGCTCTTTTCATAGCCTTTGTTTTAAAGTCTATTTTATCTGATATGAGTATTGCTACTCCTTTTTCTTTTGGTTTTATTTGCATGGAATATCTTTTTCCAGCCCTTCACTTTCAGTCTGTATGTGTTCCCTGTTTTCAGGTAGGTCTCTTGTAGACAACATATACAGGGGTCTTATTTTTGTATTGATTCAACCAGTCTTTCTTTTGGTTGGGGTATTCAACCCATTTACATTTAAGGTAATTACTGATAAGTATGATCCCTTTGCCATTTACTTTATTGTTTTGGGCTCGAGTTTATACACCCTTTTTGTGTTTCCTGTCTAGAGAATATCCTTTAGCATTTG
The DNA here is from genome assembly GCF_003369695.1 of Bos indicus x Bos taurus. Taxonomy (NCBI): domain Eukaryota; kingdom Metazoa; phylum Chordata; class Mammalia; order Artiodactyla; family Bovidae; genus Bos; species Bos indicus x Bos taurus. Next base: position 3,442,056 of record NC_040083.1, on the reverse strand, counting down.
TTGGAGATCTGGTTTGGTGGTGCTGTATTCTCTCAGCTTTTGCTTATCTGCAAAACTTTTGATTTCTCCTTCATATTTGAATGAGATCCTTGCTGGAAATAGTAATCTAAGCTGTAGGTTATTTTCTGTCCTGCAAATCCCTCCTGGCCTGAAGAGTTTCTATTGAAAGATCAGCTGTTATCCTGGTGGGAATCCCCTAGTGTGTTATTTGTTGTTTTTCCCTTGGTGCTTTTAATATTTGTTCTTTGTGTTTGAGCTTTGTTAATTTGATTAATATGTGTTTTGGGGTGTTTCACCTTGGGTTTTTCCTGTTTGGGACTCTCTGGGTTTCTTAGACTTGGGTGATTATTTCCTTCCCCATTTTAGGGAAGTTTTCAACTATTATCTCCTCAAGTATTTTCTCATGGTCTTTCTTTTTGTCTTCTTCTTCTGGGACCCCTATGATTCGAATGTTGTAGCATTTAATATTGTCCTGGAGGTCTCTGAGATTGTCCTCATTTCTTTTAATTCACTTTTCTTCTCTGATTCATTTATTTCTGCCATTCTATCTTCTACTTCACTAATCCTGTCTTCTGCCTCCATTATTCTACTATTTGTTGCCTCCAGAGTGTTTTTGATCTCATTTATTACATTATTCATTATATATTGACTCTTTTTTATTTCTTCTAGTTCCTTGTTAATCCTTTCTTGCATCTTCTCAGTCCTTGTCTCCAGGCTATTTATCTGTGATTCCATTTTGATTTCAAGATTTTGGATCATTTTCACTATCATTATTCAGAATTCTTTATCAGGTAGATTCCCTATCTCTTCCTCTTTTGTTTGGTTTGGTGGGCATTTATCCTGTTCCTCTACCTGCTGGGTATTCCTCTGTCTCTTCATCTCGTTTATATTGCTGTGTTTGGGGTGGCCTTTCTGTATTCTGGAAGATTGTGGAGTTCTCTTTATTGTGGAGTTTCCTCACTGTGGGTGGGGTTGTATGGGTAGCTTGTCAAGGTTTCTGGTTTAGGGAAACTTGTGTCGGTGTTCTGGTGGGTGGAGCTGGATTTCTTCTCTCTGGAAAGCAATGAAGTGTCCAGTAATGAGTTATGAGATGCCAATGAGTTTGGAGTAACTTTGGGCAGCTTGTATATTGAAGCTCAGGGCCGTGTTCCTGTGTTGCTGGAGAATTTGCGTGGTATATCTTGCTCTGGAACTTGTTGGCCCTTGGGTGGTGTTTGGTTTCAGTGTAGGTATGGAGGTGTTTGATGAGCTTCTGTTGATTAATTTTCCCTGGAGTCAGGAGGTCTTTAGTGTTTTCAGAATTTGGACTTAAGCCTCCTGCTTCTGGTTTTCATTCTTATTTTTATGGTATTCTCAAGACTTCTCCTTCTATACAGCACTGTTGACAAAACATCTAGGTTAAAGATGAAAAGTTTATCCACAGTGAGGGACACCCAGAGAGGTTCACAGAGTTACATGGAGAAGAGAAGAGGGAGGAGGGAGTTAGAGGTGACCTGAATGAGATTAGGTGGAATCAAAAGAGGAGAGAGCAAGCTAGCCAGTAATCACTTGCTTATGTGCACTCCACAGTCTGGACTGCTTAGAGATGTTCATGGAGTTATACAGAGAAGAGAAGAGGGAGGAAGGAGACAGAAGTTGCCAGGAGGATAAAAGGGGGGAATCAAAAGGAGAGAGACAGATTCAGCCAGTAATCAGTTCCCTAAGTGTTCTCCACAGTATGGAACACAGAGAGATTCACAGAGTTGGGTAGAGAAGAGAAGGACTGATTGGATCTCCTTGCAGTCCAAGGGGCTCTCAAGAGTCTTCTCCAACACCACAGTGCAAAAGCATCAATTCTTTGGCTCTCAGCTTTCTTCACAGTCCAACTCTCACATCCATACATGACCACAGGAAAAACCATAGCCTTGACTAGACAGACCTTTGTTGGCAAAGTAATGTCTCTGCTTTTCAACATGCTATCTAGATTGGTCACAACTTTCCTTCCAAGGTGTAAGCATCTTTTAATTTCATGGCTGCAGTCACCATCTGCAGTGATTTTGAAGCCCAAAAAAATAAAGTCTGACACTGTTTCCACTGTTTCCCCATCTACTTCCCATGAAGTGATGGGACCAGATGCCATGATCTTCATTTTCTGAATGTTGAGCTTTAAGCCAACTTTTTCACTCTCCTCTTTCACTTTTATCAAGAGGCTCTTTAGTTCCTCTTCACTTTCTGCCATAAGGGTGGTGTTATCTGCATATCTGAGGTTATTGAGATTTCTCCTGGCAATCTTGATTCCAGCCCAGCGTTTCTCATGATGTACTCTGCATATAAGTTAAATAAGCAGGGTGACCATATACAGCCTTGATGTACTCCTTTTCCTCTTTGGAACCAGTCTGTTGTTCCATGTCCAGTTCTGTCTGTTGCTTCCTGACCTGCATATTGGTTTCTCAGTTTTCATTTCAATCCCAAATAAATGCAATGCTAAAGAATGCTCAAAACAGTCTATAGTGGTGTATAATTTGGACTCAGATTAATTGTAAGTATATATTGCAAAATCAAAAAAGAAACCACTAAGAAACAAAAACACAAAGGAATAGTAACTGATACATTAAGAAAGGAGAGAAAAGGGCATCATACAAAATATTCAGTTAAAAGCACAAAATGCAGAGGAAGAGTGGAAGTCAACAATAGAAGCAAAGAAATTCCACACTATCCAGCAATTCAACTTCCATGTATTTTTCTAAGGAACATGAAAACATTAATTTAAAAAAGACATATATACACCACACACAAAGTTCACTGCATCCTTATTTAAATAACCAAGATACTGAAGCAACATAAGTCCTCATCAAGACATGGATAAAGAAGATGTGGTATACACAATGGAATAACTCTCAGCAATAACAGTAACGAAATCTTGTCATTTGTGACAACATGGATGGACTTAGAGGGTATTATGTTAAAGTGAAATAAGTCAGACAGAGAAGAAAGACAAATACTGTATGATTTCATTTATATGTGGAATCTAAAAAAAAAAAAAAAAAACAAATGAACAAATATGACAAAACAGAAACATAGTTATAAATACAGAGAACAAACAGGTCATTGCCAGAAGGGAGGAGCTGGGTGGAATGAGTGAAATAAGTGATGGCAGCTAAGAGACAAAAATTTCCAGTTACAAAATAAGTAAATTACAGGGATGAAATATACATCTTAGGGAATATAGCCACAGATGGTAACTCGACTTAACATGGTGATAATTTGTAATGTACAGAAATAGTAAATCACTTCGTTGTATAACAGGAACTAACACAGTGGTGTAGGTCACTTATGCTTCAAACAAACCAATGAAGTCATAGAAAAAGATCAGATTTGTGGCTGGTTACCAAGGGTGGGGGAGGGAGGATTAGATGAAAGTTGTCAAAAGGTACTCACTTCCAGTTATGATATAAATATGTTCTATGGATTCAACACAAGTCATACACTGTTATATGTTATATGTATGTATGTACAAATATTAAAGCTGTCAACAGTAAATTTTAAGAGTTCTCATCACAAGGAAAAATATTTTTTCTTTTGCTTTGTATCTTTATAGGATGGTTGGATGTTCACTAAACTTACTGTGACCATCACTTCATGATGTAAATCAAGTCATTATGTTATATATCTTAAAACGTATACAACCCTGTATGCCAATTGTGTCTCAATCAAATTGGAAGAAAAAAAAATGTAGAGCAGAAGTCAGTGAAATTGAACACAGAAACACAATCATCAGGATGTCCTGCACTAGGAATAGTGGGTCATCAGTAGTCCATCCAGACCGTGGGATAGTATTTGATGCCTATAAGAAATGAGCTACTAAGTTATGAAAAGATATAAAGGAAATTTAAATGCATGTTATTAAGTGAAAGAAGCGAATCTGAAGAGGATCTGTACTGTGTGATTCCAGCTACACTACTTCTGAAAAAAGCAAAACTATGGAGACAGTAAGAAAATCAGTGGTTTCCAGGAGTTGAGGGTCAGCAGAAATGAATCAGAGCACAGATGATTTTTATGGCATTACATTATCAGGCAGATATTTTATGATACCACAATAGTGGATAGATGCATTATAAACCTATCCAAAAACAAATATATTATAACACCAAGAGTGAACACCTATCATAAATTATGAACTTTATACATTTGTAAGTATGTGAAAGTGTCAGTCCCTCAGTCGTGTCTGACTCTTTGTGATCCTATGGACTGTAGCCCTCAACGTTCCACTGTCCATGGACTTCTCCAGACAAGAATACTGGAGTGGGTTGCCATATGTAGAACTCTGATTTGGAATGTTGATATATTGGGAGGTTGTTCAAAAGGGGAGGGGAATACAAGGTATTTATGGAAACTGTACTTTCCAGTCAATTTTGCTGTAAATTGAAATCTGCTCTAAAATATAGTTTATTAATTTAAAAATAAACATAACAGTGGGATAATATCATTATTCCATTAAGTTGTTATTTTAATGATTATATAAAATAACCTATGTAATGTCCACAGTGCAATGTTTAGCACCTAATAATCTCTGGAAAGATTATTATGGAAGAAAAGCTGTGACAAACCCACACATCATATTAAAAGTCAGAGACATCACTTTGCCAACAAAGGTCCATATGGTCAAAGCAATAGTTCTTCCAGTGTCGTGTCTGGATGTGAGAGTCGGACAATAAAGAAGGATGAACACCGAAGAATTGATGTTTTTGAACTGTGGTGCTGGAGAAGACTGTTCAGAGTCCCTTGGACATCAAGGAGATCAAACCAGTAAATCCTAAAGAAAGTCAACCCTGAATATTCATTGGAAGATGTTGAATCTGAATCTCCAATACTTTGATCACCTGAAGCAAGGAGCCAAATCATTGGAAAAGACTCTGATGCTGGGTAAGATTGAGGGCAGGAGAAGAAGGGGGCTACAGAGGATGAGATGGTTGGATGGCATCATCTCAATGGACATAAGTCAGAGCAAACCCCGGGATATAGTGAAGGTCAAGCGAAGTCTTGTGTGCTGCAGTCCATAGGGTGGCAAAGAGTCAGACACGACTGAGGGACTGAACAACAACGAATCTTTGAAACATGTGAGCTATTTAGGATAAATGTGCTTTTTTCCTCTCTGTGAAATATTTGGGGATATTTAGATAGTGAGCATGCTGTCTAAACAAATACACAACCTTAAAACAAAGAATAAAAAATCTTAAGTTGGTTATTTTCATTCAAAATATTGAATTTATCCTAAATCATTAAATACATTAGGGAAAATTTAATTTAATGAATAGTCCCAAACTCATTTATTTAAGTCATAAAACAGAATTCCTTGGCTTTATGCCATTGCTTTTCATGTCTTTCTTTTTTTTTTTTTTAATCAGACAACCTTTTTAAAATCCATATCCCTGAAACTACCATAATATTGTTAATTGGCTATAACTCAATACAAAATAAAAAGTTTAAAATTTGAAAATAGAAATTCTGATGAAAGAAAAAAATAACAGATAGGCCAAAGCACAGAATTTATGTTCTCATTTTTATCACTAATTGATTATCATTATTAAATAATTTTATTTAAAAATTAAAAAAAGATCAAAACTCCCAAAAAGTTCAATTTTAACAAGATAATTTTTTTGTTAAGATTGTTGTTTAGTTGCTAAGTTGTGTCTGACTCTTTAAAAAAATTTTTTTTAATTGAAGGATAATTGCTTTATAGAATTTTGTTATGTTCTGTCAAACATCAACATGAATCAGAGGCTTATACATATATATATAATTTCATTTTATTTATTTTGTTTTGGGCTGTTTTGGGTCTTGGTTGCTGTGCAGGCTTTTTCTCAAGTTGTGGAGAGTGGAGGCTACTCTCTAGGTGTGGCACTTGGGCTTCTCACTATGGTGGCTTCCTTTGTTGCACAGCATGGGCTCCAGGGCTAGCAGGCTTCAGTAGCTGCAGCATGAGGGCTCAGTAGTTGCGGCTCCTGGGTCCCTAGAGCACAGGCTCAATAAATGTGGTGCATGGGCTTAGTTGCTCAGAGGCATGTGGGATCTTCCCAGACCAGGGATTGAACCCATATCTCCTGCATTGGCAGGCAGGTTCTTTACCACCGAGCCACCATTCCTCCAGGTTTCTCAGGGACCCTGTGAATAACAACTACTTACATTTGTATAGTACCTCATAGTCTACAAAGGAATTTATGTCTGTTTGACTCAGGACAACCTTAAGAGCTAAGTGAAGATGGTATTAAGATTTGCCCATCTTATGGATGATGTGTATTAGTTTGCTCGGACAGCTGAAGCAAAGACTACCCACTCCAGTATCCTGGCCTTGAGAATTCCATGGACTGTATAGCCCATGGGGTCGCAAAGAGTAGGAGACGACTGAGCGACTTTCACTTTCACTTTACAATATTGGTTTGATTTCTGCCGTACATCAGCATGAATTAGCCACTTAAAGTTATAAAGATTTCAATCCATGTGAAAGCAAAGATGTAATTTTGGAATATTCTATAAACAAACAAACAGAATAACTTCCCCCCCCCCAAAAAAGAAATACCCAAAATAAAACCAACCAGTGAATCACGAAAGTAAAACAAACAAACAAACAAACAAAATCCATACCCCAAACTCTTTCTTCTTTCTTTTTGTATCACTGGAAATGTACCTAGTTCATTAATCAGGGTTAGTTCTGAAGAGAAGGACATGATATAGTGTGGGCAGACTGTGGCTGGGATTAATAGGTTATTGCACAGAAGGGTAATGCAAAACAGAACAATTCAAGCGCCATTCTCTTTGCATCTGCTGAAAAGGGCTATAACTTTATAATAGGGTTCAGTTGAATTCAGTTGGTCAGTCATGTCTGACTCTATGCGACCCCATGGACTGCAGCACGCCAGGCCTCCCTGTCCATCACTAACTCCTGGAGCTTCATCAAACTCATGTCCATCAAGTCGGTGATGCCATCCAACCATCTCAACCTCTGTCATCCCCTCTCCCCCCATCCTCAATCTTTTCAAATGATTCAGTACTTCACATCACGTGGCCAAAGTGTTGGACTTTCAGCTTCGACATCAGTCCTTCGAATGAACACCTAGAACTGATTTCCTTTAGGATTGACTGGTTTGATCTCCTTGCAGTCCAAGGGACTCTCAACACTCTTCTCCAATACCATAGTTCAAAAGCATCAATTCTTCTGCACTCAGCTTTCTTTATAGTCCAACTCTCACATCCATACATGACTGCTGGAAAAACCATAGCTTTGACTAGATGGACCTTTGTTGGCAAAGTAATGACTCTGCTTTTTAATATGCTGTCTAGGTTGGTCATAACTTTTATTCCAAGGAATAAGCACATCTTTTAATTTCAAGGCTGCGATCACTATCTGCAGTGATTTTGGAGCCCCTAAAAATGGTCTGTGCAGCTTCCACTGTTTCCCCATCTATTTGCCTTGAAGTGATGGGACCAGATGCCATGATCTTAATTTTCTGAATGTTTCACATTAAGCTAACTTTTTCACTGTCCTCTTTCACTTTCATCAAGATGCTCTTTAGTTCCTCACTTTCTGCCATAAGGATGGTGCCATCTGCATATCTGAGCTTATTTATAATTCTCCCAGCAATCTTGATTCCAGCTTGTGCTTGATCCAGCCTAGCATTTCTCATGATGTACTCTGCATATATCTTAAATAAACATGGTGACAATATACAGCCTTGACATACTGCTTTTCCTATTTGGAATCAGTCACCAAATGTACAGTTTTTCCATGTACAGGTGTTTTTCTATGTATAGTTCTAACTGTTGCTTCCTGACATACATACAGATTTTTCAAGTGGCAGGTCAGGTGGTCTGATATTCCCTTCTATTTCAGAATTTTCCACAGTTTACTGTGATCCACACAGTCAAAGGCTTTGGCATAGTCAATAAAACAGAAATAGATGTTTTTTTATGGAACTCTCTTGCTTTTTTGATGACCCAGCGGGTGTTGTAAATGTGATCTCTGGTTCCTCTGCCTTTTCTAAAACCAGCTTGAACATCTGGAAGTTCATGGTTTGGATATTGTTGAAGCCTGGCTTGGAGAAATTTGAGCATTACTTTACTAGCATGTGAGATGAGTGCAGTTGTGCAGTAGTTTGAGCATTCTTTGGCATTGCCTTTTTTGGGGATTGGAATGAAAACTGACTTTTTCCAGTACTGTGACCACTGCTGAGTTTTCCAGATTTGCTAGCATATTGAGTGCAGGACTTTAACAGCATCATCTTTTAGGATTTGAAATAGCTCAACTGGAATTCCATCATCTCCACTAGCTTTTTTCGTAGTGATGCTTCCTAAGGCCCACTTGACTTCCCATTGCAGGATGTCTGGCTCCAGGTAAGTGATCACACCATCGTGATTGTCTGGTTCATGAGGTCTTTTTTGTACAGTTCTGTGTATTCTTGCCAACTCTTCTTAATATCTTCTGCTTCTGTTAAGTCCATACCATTTCTGTCCTTTATTGTGCCCAACTTTGCAAGAAAATTTCCCTCAGTATCTCTAATTTTCTTGAAGAGATCTCTACTGCTGCTGCTAAGTCACTTTAGTTGTGTCCGACTCTGTGCAACCCCATAGACAGAAGCCCACCAGGCTCCTCTGTCCCTGGGATTCTCCAGGCAAGAATACTGGAGTGGGTTGCCATTTCCTTCTCCAATGCATGAAAGTGAAAAGTGAAAGTGAAGTTGCTCAGTCATGCCCTACTCAGCCTACCAGGCTTGTCCATCCATGGGATTTTTCAGGCAAGAGTACTGGAGTGGGGTGCCTAGTCTTTCCATTCTATTGTTTTCCTCTATTTCTTTGCATTGGTCACTGAGGAAGGCTATCTTATCTCCCCTTGCTATTCTTTGGAACTCTGGATTCAAATGAGTATATCTTTTCTTTTCTCCTTTGCTTTTTGTTTCTCTTCTTTTCACAGCTGTATGTAAAGGCTCCTCAGACAGTCATTTTGCTCTTTTGCATTTATTTTCCTTGGGGGTGGTCTTGACCCCTGTCTCCTGTACAACGTCATGAACCTCCATCCATAGTTCATCAAGCACTCTGTCTATCAGATCTAGTCCCTTAAATCTATTTTTCACTTCTACTGTATAATCATAAGGGATTTGATTTAGGTCATACCTGAATTGACTACTGGCTTTCCCTACTTTCTTCAATTTATGTCTGAATTTGGCAATAAGGAGTTCGTGATCTGAGCCACAGTCAGCTCCCGGTCTTGTTTTTGCTGACTGTATAGAGTTTCTCCATCTTTGGTTGCAAAGATTATAATCAATCTGATTTCAGTGTTGACCATCTGGCGATGTCCATGTGTAGAGTCTTCTCTTGTGTTGTTGGAAGAAAGTGTTTGCTATGACCAGTGCATTCTCTTGGCAAAACTCTATTAGCCTTTGCCCTGCTTCATTCTGTACTCCAAGGCCAATAAGGGTACAAATAGCTAAATGACTCAAATATAAATCTCATGAAGTCAAAGAGCTCAGTGCTTAGAATTTTACCCTTTATACTATATTTCACTTTAGCAAGAGCTCTACACTCAAAGGGGGAAAAAAAAATCAACCTTAAATTGTTTGAAAAAATGTAATGTGCAATATATATGTATCTATGCCACACAGAACAAAGAAAAAGAGTTTATAGAAGCATATGTTTGAAAATAGGAATGGGCACATTTGAATTAATATCAGAATTTTTTGTCTCGACATAATTGAAAATGTTGTCAGACTAATATTCTTCACGTTAGAAATAGCACATCAATTTCATTGACAATTGAGAATGATGTAAAAAAAAAGTAGAGTATGCTTTATATTAGAGGATTGACACTTGAATTTAGCAAATTTAAACTAAGGATGACAGCATCATGTCCAGTTGAATTTTGAATTTATTTGTTGTTCAAAAAATATTTCTGTTAAAAGATATTTATCTTATTTTCTAAGTTACAGAATTCTATGGTAGATTAATCATATATTTTCAGTGGCAAAAATGAAGTAAAATAATTTTGTAATGAAAATAATAACTATTTCTTCACATTCAATTTCTACTAAGAATTGCAGGTAAGACTTTATTAGCAAAGATTTAATTTTAATGTTGAGAGTAACCCTCTGAGAAATAGTTGGAATTTCTGAGAGAGAACTGAGAATTAGAAATGTAATTTTTAAGATAAGTAATGAGAAGGGTAGAAGGAGAAGTTCACGTTCTCATTTTTGTCACTTTAGAGCTTCTACTCTTAAGGGCTACACTATACAGTTTTACAATCACATATGCTTATCTTCTGGATCAATTGACAAAGGAGTTACTGGATATTCAGAGCATTGTGATAGATGCTAGAAATTAATCAATGTTTTAATTTCATTGGACACAAAACAGAGTTTCTCTTTCATTCAAAAATATATTCCGTTCCGTTCCGTTCAGTTCAGTTGCTCAGTCGTTTCCGACTCTTTGTGACCCCATGAATTGCAGCACGCCAGTTCTTCCTGTCCATCATCATCTCCTGGAGTTCACTCAAACTCATGTCCATTGAGTCGGTGATGCCATCGAGCCATCTCATCCTCTGTCGTCCCCTTTTCCTCCTGCCCCCAATCCCTCCCAGCATCAGAGTCTTTTCCAATGAGTCAACTCTTCACATGAGGTGGCCAGAGTACTGGAGTTTCAGTTTTAGCATCATTCCTCCAAAGAACACCCAGGGCTGATCTCCTTCAGAATGGACTGGTTGGATTTCCTTGCAGTCCAAGGGACTCTCAAGAGTCTTCCCCAACACCACAGTTCAAAAGCATCAATTCTTTGGCACTCATCTCTCTTCACAGTCCAACTCTCCCATCCATACATGACCACTGGAAAAACCATAGGACTGCAGCCTTGTCTAACTCAGTGAAACTAAGCCATGCCCTGTGGGGCCACCCAAGATGGGCGGGTCATGGTGGAGAGGTCTGACAGAATGTGGTCCACTGGAGAAGGGAATGGCAAACCACTTCCATATTCTTGCCTTGAGAACCCCATGAACAGTATGAAAAAAAAATATATTAGCAGCTAAAAATATTTTTTTTCCTTAAGATATAGAAGAGTGAATCAAATTCAAATTATATTTCAAAGGCTTAGTAAATATGAAGTGGTAGGAAATCTGCTTAAATAAATTCTAAGTCTTCTTAAAATTTCAAAATAAATATTGAAGAAATTGGAATAAATAAAAATGAATCTCTTCTGCTGAGAAAATATCATGAAAGCAGCAATTTTAAGGCTTTGAATATACCTTTCTTATGGTAGTTCAAATGTGAGAAAAACTGGAGACATTTTACAAAACATGTTTTGTTGAAAACAAGTTTAGTTTTTAATAGACATTGCTTCAAACTCAAACTCAAATTAATCTGTGTTGTTTCTAGCTTAAATATAGTCTTAAAAATAATTGCAAACCATCAGAATAATGGATGGTTTGTAAATAAAATAATTATAAGCCATAAAATAATAAGAAACAATCAAAATTAAGGAAAAAATAGTAAATAAATTTATATTTGTTTGTTTTATTATTCTTTATCTCTAGAGAATCTTATGTTATAACATTACTGAACATACAGAATCCATTGACTAAGTTATAAATATTGTTTAAGTTGTCCTCATTAAATGATTAGCGTATCATGAATTCTCATTGATGACATATGAGTCTTAGTAGTGGATCTCATATTCTACTTTAGAACTCTCTATCCAACTCAAGTACTTAAGGTTTATCTCCATAACATGCAAATGATGCTTTGAAATGTAGTTGAGGTCAAGAAAGAAAAAACAACAAGAAATTTTTATACTTAAATAGATCATAAAGTAAAATGTTTGCTAGAGTGAAATATCATAAAGTCTAAAAGTCCCCCATGTCTTACAAAGAAAACATATCCTATTAAGTACTAAAATTCCAAGTGTTTCATGGTTTATTTTAATTTGCACAGTTACAATCATCTATAAACCCGGCTTTTCAGTCTTCCATGAAGTTTTATAGTGCAAATTTCAAGAAATATCTAAAAATATTTAACAGCTTCTGTTATATCTTCTGTGAAATATTCCCTAATTGCAAATTAGGTGGTTAGTGGTTTGAAAGAGTTAATGTGCCTCTAAAACCCTTCTTATTATCTGGGAATAACTGTAGGCATTGGGTTCATTAGGCAACAATTTGATCCTCATCTACTTATACAGAGAATTCACATTTATGTTTTCTCTCTTTTTATTCAACATTTCTTTTATTTCCTCTTCATCCTTTTTAAACTGACTAGAATCAGTTCAGCCTACATTTTAGTATAGAATTCTCTTTTAGCATTAGTGCTTCATGTATGCATGTGGTTTTCACCAAAGCCTTTTTGAAAATCTTTCTTGAACGACATACTTTCAATTAATATGTTTTGCTCCTTATCAGTGTTCTCACCGAATTGTTAAGGCAAATAAATTGTATCTATAGCAATATACTCAGATATGCAGGTGTCAGCACCCTAACTGCAGAAATTGAAGAGGAACTAAAGAGCCTCTTGATGAAGGTGAAAGAGGAGAGTGAAAAAGCTTGCTTAAAACTCAACATTCAAGAATCGAAGATCATGGCATCCGGTTCCATCGCTTCATGGCAAATAGATGGGGAAACAGTGGAAACATTGACAGACTTTATTTTCTTGGGCTCCAAAATCACTGAAGATGGTGACTGCAGCCATGAAATTTAAAGATGCTTGCTCCTTGGAAGAAAAGTTAAGACAAACCTAGACAGCATATTCAAAAGCAGAGACATCACTTGTCAACAAAGGTCTGTAGAGTCAAGGCTATGGTTTTTCTAGTACTCATGTACAGATGTGAGAGTTGGACCATAAAGAAGGGTGAGCACCAAAGAACTGGTGCTTTCAAACTGTGGTGCTGGAAAATACTCTTGAGAGTCCCTTGGACAGCAAGGAGAAACAAATCAGTCAATTCTAAAGGAAATCAACCCTGAATATTCACTGAAAGGATTGATGCTGAATCTGAAGCCCCAGTAGTTTGGCCACCTGATGTGAAGTGCCAACTCATTGGAAAAGACCTTGATGCTGGGAAAGATTGAGGGCAGGAGAAGGGGGCAACAGAGGATGAGACAGTTGGATGGTATTATCAACTCAATGGACATGAGTTTGAGCAAACTCCAAGAGATAGTGAAGGACAGGGAAGCCTGGTGTGCTGCAGTCCATGGGGTCTCAAAGAGTTGTACATGACTGAGCAACAAAACAATGCCTTATTTTTCTAATCTCTCTTTTCTCTCCAGAAAATATGTCAATGATATTTTTGTAAAATCATAATCATAAAATTTAGAATCAAAGTGGTAGAAAAGTCTAAATATAAACATAAATGTACAAAGGTGATTTGTAAATGGCCCAATATTAGGTACATCCTACACTTCACAGAGTTAAATATGCCTTTTATAAAATACTGTGAAGTGCTATTTATTTAGATTATATTCTGGTTTAAGGGATGCACCAAAACAAGACTAATTTCTGATTTTTAATACTTTTACACATTGTGTATTGTTTGTAAATAACTGTATATGAAGCAAATAAAGTTGAGGAGGACTGAGACACACATATGTATATAAATATACTTAGCATACAAATTATTTCAGACAATATTATGACTGACCACACTGAATTTGCCTCATAGCCTTTCAATCAGTTTTACCTCCCTTCTTATTCTTTTTATTCCCCTAAAGTGCATTTGATTCCCTTCTCTACTCAATTGGAATAGCAAAGCAGAAATTTTCTTGTAGAATTTTTAGTCCAGCTATACCTTTATGTTTGCTTCTAAACATTTCTGAGGATGAAGCTTTTATTGTTTATAAGTTAATGTTTGGATAAACTGATTATAAAGATGAAATCCAATATTTATTGCTAACATTTTCTTCTAGCAGATAATATTTTACTGGAATGATACAAACATTGGAATCCAAGATATCTGGACTGAAACACATGCTGTACTATTTGCAAGATTTTTTTTTTTTTGTATCTGTGAATGTCTATGCCATTGAACTCCATAGATATTTTGCTTCAGGTTAATTTAGATGGCGATTTCTTAATAGTATGTTTGTTTAGTCTCTACGTCATGTCCAACTCTTTTGTGGCCCCTCCAGACTCCTCTGTCCATCGGATTTCCCAGGCAAGAATACTGGAATGGGTAGCCATTTCCTCCTCCAGGGGATCCTCCTCCAGGGGTTGAACTCTTGTCTCCTGCATTGGCTGGTGGGTTCTTTCTCACTGAGTCACCAGGGAAGCCCTCTTGATAATATAGTTTCTAGCCATGGAACATAATCAGATAATTATGATTATTAATAATGGAAAGGATTATAATAATGGAGTTGCAATTGATGATGATGCACTCTGTAGTACAATATTAAATGGCAACCCACTCTAGTACCCCTGCCTGGAAAATCACATGGACTGAGGAGCCTGGTAGGTTACAGTCCATGGGGTCACAGTCAGACATGACTGAGTGACTTCACTTTCTTTATAAGTCAAAACTTCTTAGTGAAAATATATGATCAAGTTTCTACCTTCCATATTCTTAGTGACTCCTATGTAGAAATTCATGATCCCTCATTTACAGAGCCAAAATTAGTAAAAGAGCAAATAGTTGCTTTTAAAATAGAAACAAAAATTTCCTTAGAAATAAATGACACAAAACAAATTATGTATTTTGTGTCATTTGAAAACATATGCCCATCCTTTAATAAGGAAAGTAGCATTTAAGTTTTTCTTCTCCCCAATTTACAAAAAAAATGTGCTTCTCCCATAAAAAATAATTATGCAATCAGTATTTGAGGATATATGTATATTCAGATACCCTCTGTGAAGCTGAATAGCTACTCTTTCTTCATGTTAAATCTCAGAAAAGAGTTTTCAGAGACCAAATGCTTTTGCTTTTGCTATAACATTAAAAATACTTTTACTACCACTTATATCTGGAAATGTGACAGAGGAAAATGAGAAGCAAAGGATTAAAATTAAGCTCACTCCTTTTCTGGAGTCCTTTCTCTGAGAGGTTCTCAGAGAAAATTAACTAAGATGGGTCACAATATGCTCTGAATGAGAAATAAATTAGTAAATGTGATACAGCCTGGCAGGCTACAGTCCATGAGTTTGCAAAGAGTCAGACATAACTGAGCGATTAAGCACACACACACACACACATATATATATACATGTATAAACATGATACAGATACATCTTTTTGTTTTTACCATCAAAGAGAGAGAAATCAATTAGACCCATGAAGGAGAAGGTTAATGTCAAAACCTAGATGTCCAATGCCACCAGCTTGTATGTGTAGCATTCATTGTATGTTCCTGATCACCCTTTTTAAATGAATATCAGAGAAGGTATCCTCTAACATGCCAAGGTTTTGCCCTATATTTCAGGGACTACATTTCTCCTTTAAATAAGAACCAAGCAATTCCATTAAAATTCTATTCTTGCCAAAAGATTCTGATTAACATTTGACATCAATTTTGAGCTCTAGAGCATTTTAGTAGAGGTTACACAGGATTTAATATCTTGGAACATACACTGAAGTGTATTACCTAAGAAGGCACAGGGACCTTGCAGTAGAAAGTCCTATTTTGAAATATTAATTTGATTTAGTGCCTTGGAAGCATTGCTAGAAAGGCTTTCTAATAAGAGAGGAAAGGAGAGGCAGATGAGATTAATTTGTTCTCTGACAATATTATTTAATCACTATCACTGAGCTGCCCAATTCTCTAAATAACAATCAAATCTGTCCGTCTAATGGTAGCTATCTGATATGATTGTAGTTTAGCAATATAACTAAAAATTAGGCAATACATTCTCACCAGTCTCTATAAAAACATATCACCCAATACAGATTCTAGATGCATTTTCTACGTATAGCTGTTGTTCTAAATAAATAGAATTATTGTCAGCAACAATTCACTGAACTGATGTTCATTTTTATTTGCAAGAGATACTGAATGAACTCATAAAACAATTCTGGTCAAAAATAATTCTAAGGTTAATAAAATCCACAGAAATTGCTTCAGGTAATGAAACACTTGAGTTTCCACTCATTCAGTGCATACCAATTAATGTGACTCATCCTTTATTATCAAGTTTTTAAAATCTCTGAAGAATCAGAGACAATAAAAATTGGGATGAGAAGCAAGATAACCACTCTAGGAAAAAAAAAAATTAAAAGCAAGAGAAGAATATAAATCATTAGAAAGGAAAACATTTTCATATTTAATTTACCATTTTAAAAAACTGTTTATATGGTAAAACATTAAAATGATAGAAAAAAATATACTATAAAATATAAATCTGTGCTTTGTCTCTGCTAACCACCCACCTCCCTTCTCTGAAGGTAAATATATCTACTGGATGTTTTTATATCTGTCTTTCTAGAGATGTTTTATGCAGATATTTATATTTCCAAACTCAAATGTTAGCAATATTGTGTTATTAACACATGCATTGCTTTTAAATCCTTTGATATCCAGATGTAATAAGTATCCTTATTTACCATTGTTTGGAAAACTGGATATCTCTAAGCAAAATAATTAATTTGCATCTTATATATACGATATACAAAAAGAACTGAAAATGAATAAAGACCTAAAAATAAGATCCCAAACTATAAAAATCATGGAAGGAAATATAGAGAGGATATATCCTGTCATTGGCTGTAGCAATGATTTCTTGGATATGACACAAAAAATGCAGGAAATGAAAATAAAAATAGACACATGAGATTATATTAAACTTAAAAAACATTTGTGCACTTCTGTTTCTAGCCCAATAGGTAAGTACTTGAGCATCATCACTTCATCAAAACAATGCTAAAAAACTGAATAAGCTGGAAACTCTCATTTAATCTGTCAGATGTGAAGTCACAAAGTAAACTACTGATTCCCAAATTGGAGGGACAGATAGAACTTGGAATCACATAAAATGTTCACTTAAAAACACAAAAGGGAGAAAAACAGCAACAAATGACAAATAGAAAAGAATAGAAAACAGTAACAAATATGGCTGAGAGTAATTCAACTGCATTGATAGTTTCTTTAAATGTCAATCATCTAAATATGACAATAAAAACATAAATTTTCAGAGTAGATCAATTATAAGAACCAACTACATGTGGTCTACAAGAAAATCTCTACAGATAAGAAGACATATTTCAGTTAAAAGTGAAGGAATGGAGAAAGACATGTATTGCTAACAACTAACATAAGGAGAGCAGCAGTAGCTATGCTGATATCATGAAGAGTGCACTTTGGACTAAGGAATGTTATCAGGGATAAATGGGGATTACATAAAGATAAAGGAGTAATCCTTGATCCACATGTAACAGAGTATCAAATTACCTGAGACAACACTAGAGAAAACTACAGAGAAAGAGATGGATATACTATCATAGTTAGAGACTTCAATACTTTTCTATGAGATATAGACAGATCTAGCAGACCTTGAAATCTTCTTTCAGAAATAGATCTAGCAAGCAGAAAAATCAGTGAGGGCATACTTGAATTCAACAGCACCATCAATCAACCAGATATAACTGACATCTGTAGACTATCCAGCAACAGCAGGATGGCTATTTTTCTCAGCTCATGTGAAACACACACCAATTACACTGCTTTTTGGGCCAATAAAATAATGAGCCTGACAGTTTATCAGAACAAGACCAATGGGGCAATGTGGAAATTGTGGTTCCAACTTCAGTGAAATCCCCATAGTCAACCAATGCAAGCATCCACCCTCTGCGGATCAGCACCGCTTTGCCAACAGAAAGAAAGCTGTGAGAAAAGCAAGTACAGACATTCTACCATCTATCACAAAGAGTCATGGTCAGCAGGTTTCTACTTCAAACTCTTGGTGCCATGACCTGCTGTGGACAATGTTGTTCTTTAATCGCTAAGTCATGTCCAACTCTTTGAGACTCCATTGATTGTAGCCCACCAGGCTCCTCTGTCAAAAATATTGTAGTGGGTTACCATTTCCTTCAGCGGGGGATTTTCCTGACCCAGGTGTAGAACCCAAGTCTCCTTTATTGGCAGGCAGATTCTTCACCACTGAGCCACCAAAGAAGCCTGCTAGGGACATAGCACCATTTATTAGCAATTGAACAATGCCCTAAACCCACATAATAGGATTGCAGCTAAACATTCAAATGGGCATTTCTCCATTGAATCAATACAAATGTTTCCGAGTAATGGGGTTATTGAGACAACTAGGGAAGTCCTTGGCTAAGCCAACTGTTATCGTTTTTTGCTCTAAAGTATATCCTTTAAATCAAGGAAATATTGAATATGGTATAATGTCTCAGAAGTGCTGCTGAACATGACCATGAGACAGCATTTATAAGACTCTCCTTTCAAAGATGTGTTCACATATAGCTTCTTCAAATTTCATTGTCTCTGAGTTTTCAATCTTAATCATTTTGTGTCATTGACAAGTTGGCCAAATTAAATGCTTTTGTGTCAGTATAGATTCACATCTCTAGCTGCCTCTCCTTCATCTGATAGAAACAATATGAAAAATTATCACAGCTTTTTCTCCCTTGATGTGAAAATAAAAGAAGTGTCTACCTGTTATAAAGACATACCTTCACTATCATCATTCCTTGACCCTGAGTGAACCTGAAATTCAGCAGTGGTTATTACTGAAAAATGTCCTGCCCTGAACAATCTGTTGCCCAGTCTACCTCCTTTCTTTGGAAAGAAAGAGCTTCTTTTATCAGTCAGGTATCTGGGTGGCATTTTGGATTTCAAGATTCCTTAGCTCATTTACCCAAATAAGTCTATCCCTGATGATTGGACACATTACAGACAAAAGTGGAAGGAAACAACAGAGGATGAGATGGTTGCATAGCATCACCAACTCAATGGACATGAGTTTGAGCAAACTCCTGGAGATAGTGAAGGACAGAGAAGCCTGGCATGCTAAATGCAGTAGCAAAGAGGCAGCAGACATGACTTAGTGATTGAACAAATCCAACCCAGATCTGAATTCCACTTTTACCATATCAGGATTCTAATTTTGACACAATTCACATTTAGTGTCTTTTGCAAAAACAGTATATTTATAACTCACATTCTTCACTTTACTGTCAGTAGAATCATCTTCTTGAGGTTCTCCTTTGAAGACATGGGAGGGTTTTCTTTAGAAATCATCTGCAAGCCCTCTGCATTTCAGCATGCCTTAAGTTTATATTTAGCTGCACTGAACCTATCATATTCTTTCTGAAAAGCTTGAAATGTCATCAGCAAAAGTCCCAGCACATCTTGAGATCACAGCTTTTAAGGGAAGCAGAACTTGATACCTCATATGGTTACCTTCTACTTCTGTCTTCAGATCAGATCAGATCAGATCAGTTGCTCAGTCGTGTCCAACTCTTTGCGACCCCATGAATTGCAGCACGCCAGACCTCCCTGTCCATCACCAACTCCTGGAGTTCACTCAGACTCACGTCCATCGAGTCAGTGATGCCATACAGCCATCTCCTCCTCTGTCGTCTCCTTCTCCTCTTGCCCCCAATTCCTCCCAGCATCAGAGTCTTTTCCAATGAGTAAACTCTTCTCATCAGGTGGCCAAAGTACTGGAGTTTCAGCTTTAGCATCATTCCTTCCAAAGAAATCCCAGGGCTGATCTCCTTCAGAATGGACTGGTTGGACCTCCTTGCAGTTCAAGGGACTCTCAAGAGTCTTCTCCAACACCACAGTTCAAAAGCATCAATTCCTCAGTGCTCAGCCTTCTTCACAGTCCAACTCTCACATCCATACATGACCACAGGAAAAACCATAGCCTTGACTAGACGAACCTTGGTTGGCAAAGTAATGTCTCTGCTTTTGAATATGCTATCTAGGTTGGTCATAACCTTTCTTCCAAGGAGTAAGCGTCTTTTAATTTCATGGCTGCAGTCGCCATCTGCAGTGATTTTGGAGCCCAGAAAAATAAAGTCTGACACTGTTTCCACTGTTTCCCCATCTACTTCCCATGAAGTGATGGGACCAGATGCCATGATATTCGTTTTCTGAATGTTGAGCTTTAAGCCAACTTTTTTGTTCTCCACTTTCACTTTCATCAAGAGGCTTTTGAGTTCCTCTTCACTTTCTGCCATAAGGGTGGTGTCATCTGCATATCCGAGGTTATTGATATTTCTCCCAGCAATCTTGATTCCAGCTTGTGTTTCTTCCAGTCCAGCGTTTCTCATGATGTACTCTGCATGTAAGTTAAATAAACAGGGTGACAATATACAGCCTTGACGAACTCCTTTTCCTATTTGGAACCAGTCTGTTGTTCCATGTCCAGTTCTAACTGTTGTTTCCTGACCTGCATACAAATTTCTCAAGAAGCAGATCAGGTGGTCTGGTATTCCCATCTCTTTCAGAATTTCCCACAGTTTATTGTGATTCACACAGTCAAAGGCTTTGGCATAGTCAATAAAGCAGAAATAGATGTTTTTCTGGAATTTATGTTAAATACAAAAGTGAAGTGTAATTGCTCAGTCTTGTCCAACTCTTTGAGACCCCATGGACTGTAGCCTACCAGCTCCTCTGTTCATGGGATTTTCCAGGCAAGAATACTGGAGTGGGTTGCCATTTCCTTCTCCAGGGTATCTTCCCAGCCCAGGAATTGAACCCAGGTCTCCCACATTGTGGGCAGATGCTTTACCATCTGAGCCACCAGGGAAGCCCTATGTTAAATACAAACGAAAGTTTTAATAATATGCCACCACTGCCTACCACTGGTTTTCAACACCCTCTTATCAATCCTAATGGGCCAACCATCATCCTTCTATTGTCATACAACCCAATCCAAAGTCCCATTTTAAAGTCTGTTTGTAATCCCAGACTCACCCTCTTGGTGTATAATCCCCAGAATACAGAGTTCAAGTCAAGTGTGTGTGTGCTTAGACACTTGGTCATGTTTGACTCTTTTGTGGCCTGTGGACAGTAGCCCAGGCTTCTCTGTCTATGGGATTTCCCAGGCAAGAATAACTGGAGAGAGTTGCCATTTCCTACTCCACTGGATCTTCCCAACCCAGGGATCAAACCTGAGTCTCTTGTAGCTCCTGCATTGGCAGGCAGATTCTTTACTACTGTGCCACCTGGGAAGTCCAAGGCAAATATTTTAGGGCTAAGGTTGTGCTGGGTGAATTCTAGAGAAGTTGCAGTGAAGGAAAATGGAAGCAAAGGAGGGAAGAAGGAAGAGCAGATGGAAAAAAAAAAAAGTTTATGACGCTCCTTCCAGATTCTCTCTCTGTCTTTCTCTATCACACACAACACACACACACACACACACACACACACACACACACAGCTGATTTCTAGTTGTGGAAAGTTAAAATTTTGTTCTCCGTTCTTCACTCTATACCTGTGTATCCATTCTCTTTGCTTTATAGCATTGCAGTTTGCATTGATGGCAAAGTATGTTTTCTACCATATTGACTATATGCTTGAATGTGTGTTTTCCTTACATAGGGATATTAACAGGCATGAAACCAGCAGACATACACGTGCTACAGGATGTTCCTCTGTGCTCAGCCTCTTCTCTCACATGTCTGACTCCTCTGGTCCCAAAGGGATGAGACCAATGTGGATGAGGCTTGGGTCCAACCTGGAGTTTAGAGTCTGATGCAGCTGAGGTCAGCTAGAGCACTAAAGCCAGGCTGCCCTGCACATGTCTGCATGGAAATTAAATGTGGTTGTAAAGTGCTAAGTTTGAGGTGATTGGACATACAGCATCACTGTGGCAGCAGCTGACCACCAACATCTGAGGCCCTGTGGGGCATTTCCATCAAAGCAGTGGAAACTATGCAATTCTAGACTACTTACTGGGAGAATACAGAGTTTATCTACTTCTTCATGCTGTCTTCCAAATCCCACTGGGAAAGTCTATCTCAGAACTGCTGCTCTACCCATACACACTGTTGTGTTAGCCAGGTCCTCAGAGCCCAATCTGCTAAAGCCAGCTTTTCCCCATCCTGTCCAGCATGGGCAGGGGCTGGAATTACCAACCATGAGAACTCTGTCAGCCCTCACTCCAGCCCCTCGGCCTGGATGCATGGCAACTGGCCAAGATCAAAGGAGGGTAAGTTACTCCGATGTAATCTGAGATAATATTGATGTATAAACCATGCATGGAGCAAATAAGTTTCAGCCACTGAAGACAGAAACTAAGACCGTGCAAATTTGCTGTCTTTTGTAGCATAACTTCTTTCTTCAAGGTAAGTTATACAAAAAACCCAAAGGCAACTGAAATCATTGTAAGTTAAATCTGACATTGACCCAACTGATTTTATGAGTATATTTAACTTAGAAAACAAACTTATGTTCACCAAAGTGGAAAGGTAGGGGAAGGATAAATTAGGAGTTTAGGATTAACGTATACACACTACCATATGTAAAAGAGATAACCAACAAGGATCTACTGTATGGCACAGGGAACTCTATTCAATACTCTGCAATAATCCATTTGGGAAAAGAATCTGAAAGAGAATAGATAAATGTGTGAAGTGAAAGTGTTAGTCACTCAGTCATGTCTGACTCTATGAAACCTCATGGAATGTAACCCACCAGTCTCCTCCATCCATGGGATTCTCCAGGCAAGAATACTGTAGTGGGTTTCCATTTCCTCCTCCAGGGGTTCTTGCTGACCTAGGGATCAAACACGTCTCTTGGATTGCAGGCAGATTCTTTACCATCTGAGCCACCATGGAAGCCCATATACATGTACATGTATAACAAAATCACTTTGCTACACACCTGAAACTAACACAACTTTGTAAATCAAGTATACTCCAAAAAATAGTTAATGAAGAAAACACAAATGATTTATCAGACCTTAGGTGTGATTCTGATGGTTCATTTCCACGGGAACAGTTTAAGAAATTACAAAAAAGTTCTCCATATACACAGGCACACCTAATTTTCAACCCCACCTAATACATACACACACACACACACACACACAAATTGAAAGAGCAATGACATATGTGATTTTAGACATGATTGGAATTTACATTCAGACATACATACATATAGGGCTTCCCTGTTGGCTCAGCGGTAAAGAATCTGCCTGTCAATGAAGTCACCAGTTCAATCCCTAGGTCAGGAAGATCCCCTGGAGGGGGAAAGGGCAACCCACTCTAGTATTCTTGCCTGGAGAATTTCATGGACAGAATAATATGGTGGACAGCAGCCTGGGCTGGAGTCACAGAGAGTGGGGCATGACTTAAGGTCAAAACAACAGTACATACAAAGGAAGCTTTGGTATTCTAACAGACAAAGAGCTTAGCTTGTCAAAGTCTCAAGGTCATGATGATACAATGGTAATAATACAATACTCTTCATAAGAATGCTAGGACAATGTCTTCTCATGAGTACATTCCATCATGTAATAGAGAAAAGAAGATGAGAATGTCCTCAATGGTCTCATAACAGAAGGGCTAGCAAACAACTATCTATTTACAATAAATAACATCAAAATGCTTTGGTATCTGCCAGGTCAGGATATGAGATAAAAAAGAAGGATAAAAAGAAGGAAAACCTAACAATCTTGTGAACAGAAAAAAAAAAAAATTTGCAGTAAATTAAAATATGAAAGTACAGTGCTGGGTAATGAAAGTGCTGGCACAGTGATACTGAAAGTTTTAACTCCACCAGATTTGAAATATGTTTTTAGGATATTACATTGCATACATACATTCCTCAAAATTTTAAATAAGATACAGACACATCCATACCCTGACAAACACAATTCTGACCCCTCTCACAGATAGCGCCCTTGTGAGAAATATCAACCCGGATTCTTTCCTGCAGACTGGCTTAACTAATGAGTGGAATATTAAAAAAAAAAAAAAAAGATTAGTATGAAGTGTGTGGAATTTCAACCTAGGAGAGTAACTTATGATCACACATCTGAGTTCCTATTCTTTCCTTCATCTGCTAAAAATAATATTGTTTGATCTTGTCATCATATGAGACTGGGAAAGAAAGAATTAAGCTAATTATTTAAATCTTGTTACAATGTTTATCAACTGATGTTAAATTGTACTTCATCCATTAAATTGCTATTTATTAATCAATTGTATATAGTGCAATAAGATAGTTTTCCTGGAAAACAAATCTTGCTAAGTATTAATTTATAATCTCAGATTTTTCTCATTGGTTTTTCACTCAGGAACTTTGGATTTAATGACTTCAAATAAGTTTCCAGTAATTAAAAAAAGAAAGATAATCAGGGAAAAACACGAATGGGAACAAGTAAACTGTATTTGTAACATGTTACTTATATATTTAAAAAACACATTTAAAACAGTTATCAAGACAGTATGGTACTGGCACAAAGACAGAAATATTGATCAATG
The DNA here is from genome assembly GCF_003369695.1 of Bos indicus x Bos taurus. Taxonomy (NCBI): domain Eukaryota; kingdom Metazoa; phylum Chordata; class Mammalia; order Artiodactyla; family Bovidae; genus Bos; species Bos indicus x Bos taurus. The sequence goes on along the minus strand of NC_040083.1, from coordinate 3,417,678 downwards.
GAATAAAATAGAAAGCCCAGAGATAAATCCACACACATATGGACACTTTATCTTTGACAAAGGAGGCAAGAATATACAATGGATTAAAGACAATCTCTTTAACAAGTGGTACTGGGAAAACTGGTCAACCACTTGTAAAAGAATGAAACTAGACCACTTTCTAACACCATACACAAAAATAAACTCAAAATGGATTAAAGATCTAAACGTAAGACCAGAAACTATAAAACTCCTAAAGGAGAACATAGGCAAAACACTCTCCGACATACATCACAGCAGGATCCTCTATGACCCACCTCCCAGAATATTGTAAATAAAAGCAAAAATAAACAAATGGGACCTAATTAATCTTAAAAGCTTCTGCACATCAAAAGAAACTATTAGCAAGGTGAAAAGACAGCCTTCAGAATGGGAGAAAATAATAGCAAATGAAGCAACTGACAAACAACTAATCTCAAAAATATACAAGCAACTCCTACAGCTCAACTCCAGAAAAATAAACGACCCAATCAAAAAATGGGCCAAAGAACTAAATAGACATTTCTCCAAAGAAGACATACAGATGGCTAACAAACACATGAAAAGATGCTCAACATCACTCATTATCAGAGAAATGCAAATCAAAACCACTATGAGGTACCATTTCACACCAGTCAGAATGGCTGCGATCCAAAAGTCTACAAATAATGAATGCTGGAGAGGGTGTGGAGAAAAGGGAACCCTCTTACACTGTTAGTGGGAATGCAAACTAGTACAGCCACTATGGAGAACAGTGTGGAGATTCCTTAAAAAACTGGAAATAGAACTGCCTTATGATCCAGCAATCCCACTGCTGGGCATACACACTGAGGAAACCAGAAGGGAAAGAGACACGTGTACCCCAATGTTCATCACAGCACTGTTTATAATAGCCAGGACATGGAAGCAACCTAGATGTCCATCAGCAGATGAATGGATAAGAAAGCTGTGGTACATATACACAATGGAGTATTACTCAGCCATTAAAAAGAATACATTTGAATCAGTTCTAATGAGGTGGATGAAACTGGAGCCTATTATACGGAGTGAAGTAAGCCAGAAGGAAAAACATAAATACAGTATACTAACGCATATATATGGAATCTAGAAAGATGGTAACAATAACCCGGTGTACGAGACAGCAAAAGAGACACTGATGTATAGAACAGTCTTATGGACTCTGTGGGAGAGGGAGAGGGTGGGAAGATTTGGGAGAATGGCATTGAAACATGTAAAATATCATGTAAGAAACGAGTTGCCAGTCCAGGTTCGATGCACGATACTGGATGCTTGGGGCTAGTGCACTGGGACGACCCAGAGGGATGGTATGGGGAGGGAGGAGGGAGGAGGGTTCAGGATGGGGAACATATGTATACCTGTGGCGGATTCATTTTGATATTTGGCAAAACTAATACAATTATGTAAAGTTTAAAAATAAAATAAAATTAGAAAAAAAAAAAAACTAAGGCACACTTAAGGCTCAAAAAAAAAAAAAAAAAAGCATTCAAGATGACAAATCCATTTATAAAATAAAGAGGTCATAGGGATGTAATGTATAGCATGCTGACTACAGTTTATAATACTGTACTGTATATTTGAAAGTTGTTACAAGAGTTAGATCTTAAAAGTTATCATCACAAAGAAAATATTCTAACTGTATATGGTAATGGACACTGACAATGTGGATCATTTCACAGCATATACACATATCAAATCATTATGTTGTATACCTGAAACTAATGTCATTTTATATGTCAATTATATCCCAATTTTAATAAAAGTGTTCTGTATGGGATGATTTTTCTTTGTATCTTAGGTTTGCATTAGTTTAAAACTCTTGGAAAATTTAGGATTTTGAATTAAACTGCCAATTCTCTTGGAACTTTTCATTTTTATATTCAGTTCATTTCATTTTAGGGACAAATGTATTATGTATTTGTATGTTTGTGTGTTGGGGAGTGTGTGTAGATATACTTTACTATGAAATCATGAATATTTATGTCTTTGATCTGATTTTTGGCAGATGGTGTCCTTCTGTCTCTCTTCACATAGAAGCTGACATTCAATATGTGCGAATTATTTGGTATCCCTCAGACTCAGTCCGCTTATAAATACAATTTAAATATATTATTTGTTGAAGAACAATTTAGAGGTTTGTGGAGATAACAAAACAAAAAGTGGTCACAGTCTAAAAGTTAATTTGTTATATCTACTTTTTTTTTTCTAGGACAATACACTGCAACAGATTATCTTCCATCTCTTTCTTACTCTTTTAGGGCTTATTTGGCTGGGCTGGCTCCTAGCTGCAGCACATGGGCTTTTAGCTGATGCATGTGAACTCTTAGCCGTGCCATGTGGGCTCTAGTTTCCTGACTAGGGATCAAACCCCAACCCCCTGCATTGGGAGCATGGAGTCAGCCACTAGAATGCCAAGGAAGACTCCTCTTTTCCATTTCTACTTTGGGTTCACTGTATTAGAAAACCCAGCCTCTTTACAGAACAAGAATGCAACCAATAAATAGAAACACTAACAATATTATATTGTTGCACTGTTTATATATTCATAAATGCACTGTACTATTTCTGTGACTACTATTGGTTATTCTACAAACATCCTTCAACATGAATAGAATTATACTGTGAACATGTCCTTCCACTCTGATGTGGTAATAGTAAGGAAAGAAAATAATTTTTTCAGCAACATTTTTTGCATGACTCATGATGTAGGAAACCAGGGCTCAAGTGTCTTCTGGCTATCAATTTTTGGCTGGAATTCAGAATGAAAATGAACAGAGCAATGAGCTTTCAGGCAGCCAGTTACAGACTACAAATTCCATGGTCAAGTGGCTGACAATGTGTCTTTGTTATGACACAATGCATCAGAAAGCAGGAGAGATGTTTCAAAGCTGACCACAGAATTAGCATTGATTTATTTCTGAAAAGTTTTCGAAGTCAAGTTATTAGACTTAATTGGGAAAAATGCTTTCTAATGATTTTATGTTTTGTTTCCCCCCCCCTAAAAGTCCAGTTGTAAGAGCTTAATAATGAGCTACATCATTACTTATAAATAATGGCATGCTTTGCTTAATAAAAAGTTAGAATGAATTTCTTATTTAGTCATTTGCTGAGAAATTTAAAATTACATTTATATTTTTATTCTCCTGATTAAAAAGCAGAGACATTACTTTGCCAATAAAGGTCTGTCTAGTCAAAGTTATGGTTTTTCCAGTAATCATGTAAGGATGTAAGAGTTGGACTATAAAGAAAGATGAGTGCTGAAGAATTGATGCTCTTGAGCTTTGGTGTTGGAGACGACTTTTGAGAGTCCCGTGGACTCCAAGGAGATCCAACCAGTCCATCTTAAAGGGATTCAGTTCTGAGTGTTCGTTGGAAAGACTGATGTTGAAGCTGAAACTCTTAATACTTTGGCCACCTGATGTGAACAGCTGAATCATTTGAAAAGACCCTGATGCTGGGAAAGATTGAGGGCAGGAGGAGAAGGGGACGACAGAAGATAAGATGGTTGGATGGCATCATCAACTCAATGGACATGAGTTTGGGTGGACTCTGGGAGTTGGTGATGGACAGGAAGGCCTGGCGTGCTGTGGTCCATGGGCTCACAAAGAGTTGGACAGGACTAAGTGACTGAACTGAATGGAACTGACTAAAAATCACAGACTTATAATTTAAGGTAAATAGAGCATTTCTGAGGTATATATTCTGGGAATACAAAATTTTATTTCTTTTTCCTTTCACATATTTTTGGGTACTAGAATTTATGTACATAACTAAAACATCCATAATGTGTTATTAGCAAACAGAAATGTTACACTAAAGCTGCAGGCTTCCATATCAGTTCAGTTCAGTCTCTCAGTCATGTGACTGAGTGAAAGGCCTCCTCAGACAGCCATTTTGCTTTTCTGTATTTCTTTTACTTGAAGATGGTTTGATCACTGCCTCCTGTACCCTGTCATGAACCTCCATCCATAATTCTTCAGGCACTCTGTCTATCAGATCTAATCCCTTGAATCTATTTCTCACTTCCACTATATAATCATAAGGGATTTGATTTAGGCCATACCTGAATGGTCTAGTGGTTTTCCCTACTTTCTTCAATTTAAGTCTGAATTTGGCAATAAGGAGTTCATGGTCTGAGCCATAGTCAGCTTCTGGTCTTGTTTTTGCTGACTGTATAGACTTTCTTCATCTTTGGCTACAGAGAGTATTATCAATCTGATTTCAGTATTGACTGGTAATGTCCACGTGTAGAGTCTTCTCTTGTGTTGTTGGAAGAGGGTGTTTGCTATGACCAGTGCATACTCTTGGAAAAACTCTTTTAGCCTTTGCTCTGCTTCATTCTGTAATCCAAGGCCATATTTGCCTATTACTCCAGGTATTTCTTGACTTCCTACTTTTGCATTCCATTTCCCTGTAATGAAAAGGACATCTTTTGGGGGCGTTAGTTCTAGAACGTCTTGTAGGTCTTCATAGAACCACTCAACTTCAGCTGCTTCAGCATTACTGGTAAGGGCATAGACTTGGATTACTCTGATATTGAATGGTTTGCCTTGGAAACAAACAGAGATCATTCTATTGTTTTTGAGATTGCATCCAAGTACTGCATTTCAGACTCTTTTGTTGACTATGATGGCTATTCCATTTCTTCTAAGGGATCTTGCCTACAGTAGTAGATATAATGGTCATCTGAGTTAAATTCACCCATTCCAGTCCATTTTAGGTTGTTGTTTCCTAAAATGTCGAAGTTCACTTTTGCCATCTGCTGTTTGACCACTTCCAATTTGTCCTGATTCATGGACCTAACATTCCAGGCTTCTACACAATATTTCTGTTACAGCATTGGACTTTACTTTCATCATCAATCACATCCATGACTGGCTGTCGTTTTTACTTTGGCTCCGTCTCTTCATTCTTTCTGGAGTTATTTCTCCACTGATCTCCAGTAGCATATTGGGCACCTACTGACCTGGGGAGTTGATCTTTCAGTGTCCTATCTTTTTGCCTTTTAATACTGTTGATGGGGTTCTCAAGGCAAGGATACTGGAGTGGTTAGCCATTTCCTTCTCCATTGAATAACATGTTGTCAGAACTCTCTACCATGACCCGTCCATCTTGGGTGGCCCAACAAGCCATGGCTTATAGTTTCATTGAGTTAGACAAAACTGTAGTCTATGTGATCAGATTGGTTATTTTTCTGTGATTGTGGTTTTTAGTCTGTCTGCCCTCTGAAGAAGGATAAGAGGCTTATGAAATCTTCCCGATAGGAGAGGCTGCTTGAGGGGGAAACTGGAAACTGGCTTCCATATAAAAAACTTTATTTTTTTTTTTACAACCATTGAACATGACTTGATTCTCACATATTTCATATAGTGAAGCAGACACATAACTTTGAATTATCAGGCTGAAGTCCCTTTATATTTTTATATTGGAAGGAAGATTTCAATCAATAAAGCCAGTTTTATAGAAAATATAAGTTCAGTTCAGCTGCTCAGTCTTTCCTGACTCTTGAGACTCCATGGACAGTAACACCTCAGGCCTCCGTGTCCATCACCAATTCCTGGAACTTGTTCAAACTCATGTCCATCCAGTTGGTGATGCCACCTAACCATCTCATCCTCTGTTGTCCCCTTCTCCTCCTGCCTTCACTCTTTCAGAGCATCAGGGTCTTTTCCAATGAGGCATATCAGGCAGCCAAAATATTGGAGCATATATTCCTAAATATATTCCTATATAATAAGAACTCCTATTCCTGTTATATTCCTATATAAGATTTCTATATACTTGTATATAAATTTATATATAAATATTTATAACAATTTCTATATAATATTCTTATATAGTAGGAATTCCTATTCCTATGTAATATAAATTGTTATATATATATATATTCCTATATAATAGGAATTCCTATATAAAATATCCATTCCTATACAATATATCGCTCATTTAATTAAACTGCATTCAAATTAAACTATAAATTATGTATAGCATTAAAATTATTATAGCTTATCCAATTTTGCGAATTGCTATTTAAACTCTTAGAAAATAACTTGAAGTGGTTTAATATTATGAACAGTCGATGGTGGTGGTGGTTGTTTAGTCACTCAGTCATGTCTGACACTTTGTGACCACGTGGCCTGTAGCCCTCCAGGCTCCTTTGTAGGTAGATTAGAAAGTTAGAGAAATCCTACCTGTCATAATTAATAAGTATCTGTCATAATTTGGTTACTTCCTAAAATTATATTTCTGAATCAGTGCAGTAAATTGACAAGTATTTACACATATATTGAATGATTAACATTTCATGTTGCAGAAATTTCTAAATTACAGATGACTGCTTAAAATAGTCCAAATTTTCTAGTCTTTTTACACTACAGAGATCCTCTTACAAACAGGCTTTCAGAGGCATAGGAAAAATATATGCATTTCCTCAAGCCAGTCTAACTCATGAACAGTTAAAAAAAAAAAAACAAAAAAACATTGTAACTGGCACAATTCGCACACCTTTGTCAAAGCATTCCTTAAATATGTGAAAAGCGTGTATAGAGAGACATTGTTAGCAAAACAAAAGAATCTGTACAAGTACTTATCCAAACAAGAATCTGGACATTTTAAAGAAAGGCAGTGGATAAGCTTTAGATACTTTAAGATATTAGTAAATCATATGAAATGTGACCTACTGATTTGACAATTATAACCTGTAATTTCTAGTATAAGAAAGTCATCTATTATATAATATAGTCAGTTTTTCTGCTAAATTCAAATCAACATTTGCTAGCAAACTGCTGCATTGTTGTGAAATGGTCTTCTACCATCCATTTGAAAAGGCAGAGAACTTGAAAAGGAAATTCTGATCTTATCTGGGGTGCCAGAGGATGACCACTTAATTGAGTTCTCTGGATGTTCTATCCTGCAATATTTATAATATTTTTAAATATCCTGTTAGAATGGTCATCATCAAAAAATTTAGAAACAATAAATGCTGGAGAGGGTGTGGAGAAAAGGGAACCGTCTTGCACTGTTGGTGGGAATGTGGATTGGTGCACCCACTATGGAAAGCAGAATGGAGATTCCTTGAAGAACTAGGAATAAAACTACCATATGACCCAGCAGTCCCACTACTGGACGTATATTCTGAGAAAACCATAATTGAAAAGGACACAGGTACCTCAATGTTCACTGCAGCACTATTTACAATAGCCAAGACATGGACGAAACTTAGATATCTATAAAGAGATGGATAGATAAAGAAGTGTGGTACATATATAAAATGGAATATTACTCTGCCATGAAAATAATGCATTTGAATCACTTCTAATGAGGTGAAAGAACCTAAAGCCTACTATACAGAGTGAAGTAAGTCAAAGAAAAACAAATATTGCATATTAATGCATATGTATTGCATCTAAAAAATGATAGTGATGAACTTATTTGCAGGGCAGGTATAGAGACACAGATACAGAGAACAGACTTGTGAACACAGTGGGGGAAGGAGTGGGTAGGATGAATTAAGAAAGTATCATTAACGCATATAAATTACCATGTGTGAAATAGACAGCCAGAGGGAATTTGCTGTATGATGCAGTGAGCTCAAAACCCAGTGTTCTGTGACAACATAGAGGGGTGAGATGGGGTAGAATGTGGGAGGGAGGTTCCAGGGGGAGGGATATATGTATATATATGGCTGATTTATGGTGACATATGACAGAAACCAGAACAATGTTGTAAGCAATTGTCCTCCAATTAAAAATAATAAATTAATAAAAAGAAAGGGGCTTTTTTTTGGGGGGGAGGGTGGATTCTGAGCTCTTCTACTATAACAATTTCACACAGCCTATAAGTAACTCAGACCCAACAACTCCTAAGAAGGTCAAGTGAGTTTTAATAGAAAATAAGAGAGTTGAAAAGAACAATAGCCAAGAAATGAGTAACCAGGCAAATAAACTTTGTGAGTGTCTGGCTTTAAGTGTATTGTGAAAATTTTTAAATAACTAGTTATAAAAGTAGTTGCTGGAAGGGAGCTCTAGATGGTCACAACCCTTGATTAACAGTAGATAATCCTCTAATTCAGGAAAACCCAGTTCTTAGGATCTTTTGACACCATCATCCAAAGAGAACACACAGTTGTTAGGCAAATCTTTCAGAGGACAGCAACAAGAATCAACCTGCCAGCATACGACATATGCTAACTCTGCAAGCATTGTGTGTGTGTGTGGATCGACACATTCTTACTAGTGCTCTCAAACAAAATAAGACATGGAGAAAAGAGGGACAAGTGTCAGGAAGTCTCGTTATTTTAGGGTATTGCTGCCTCAAATCATTGGCTTTCCAAATGTCGGATGCTATTCCTTCCACTATGAATATTGGTAATAATTATGCTGACCTTCAAATTCTTAGTTGGTAAACACCAAGTTTAGAAAACCTCAGATCGATGACACTGAATCTAAATAAAACAATCACCACACTCTGCAAATGTAACTGTAAAAAAAGGTATCCAAACCTGATTCTCATTTTATAGCACACTGGAGATAGAGCTCCCAAACCCACTTTGTATGGAATCCTGGAGACAACACCTCAAATAGGGTTGAAGGAGATCAATACAATATTTACAACAGGCAGAACATGGAAGCTACCTAAATGCCCTTCAAATGAGGAATGGATAAAGAAGATGTGATATGCATATACAGTGGAACATTACTCAGCCACTTGTAACAACAAAAATGGACCTAGACATTATCATACTAAGTGAAGTCAGACAGAGAAGACAAATATCATTATGCTTATATGTGGAATCTAAAAAAAAAAAAAAAGTTACAGATAAACTTATCTACAAAATAGACAGAGTTGCAGATGTAGAAAGAAAATTTGCAGTTGCAGGGCAAAGGATTAAAAGGGAGGAAAAATAGACTAGGAGACTGGTACACACTACTATACATAAATATATATAATATATATGTTTGCCATCACTTCATGGCAAATAGGTGGGGAAACAATGGAAACAATGAAAGACGTTATTTTCTTGGACTCCAAATCACTGCAGATGGTGACTGCAGCCATGAAATTAAAAGATGCTTGCACCTTGGAAGAAAGACTATGACAAGCCTAGACAGTGTATTAAAAAGCAGAGACATTAGTTTGCCAACAAAATTCCATATAGTCAAAGCTATGGTTTTACCAGTAGTGAAGTATGGATGTGACAGGTGGACCATAAAGAAGGCTGAGCACTGAAAAATTGATTCTTTTGAACTGTGGTGTTGGAGAATACTCTTGAGAGTCTCTTGGACAGCAAGGAGATCAAACCAGTTAATCCTCAAGGTAATCAGTCCTGAATATTCATTGGAAGGACTGATGATGAAACTGAAGCTCCAATACTTTGGCCACCTGAGTAGAAGATCTGACTCATTGGAAAAGACTCTGATGCTGGGAAAGATTGAAGGTGGGAGAGGAAGGGGATGACAGAGGATGAGATGGTTGGATGGCATCACTGAATCAATGGACATGAGTTTGAGAAAATTCTGGGAGTTGGTGATGGACAAAGAAGCATGGCATGCTTCAGTCCATGGTGTTACAAAGAGTTGGGCATGACTGAGCTACTAAATTGAACTGATACATAAAATAGATAAGCAAGGACCTATTGTATAGCACAGAAAACTTTACTCAGTGCTCTGCATTGCCTAAATGGGAAAAGAATTTAAAAGAAGATACTTATGTGTATATGTGTGTATATATATGTGTGTGTGTGTGAGAGAGAGAGAGAGATTCACTTTGCTATTTACCTGATGGCTCATGGCTCAGTAGATAAAGAATCTGCCTGGAATGCAGGAGACAAAGGAGATGCTGGTTTAATCCCTAGGTTAGAATGATCCCCTGAAAGAGAATACCACTCCAGTATTCCTTCCTGAAACCTCCCATGGACAGAGGAGCCTGGTGAGATACAGTCCGTGGGGTCTCAAAAGAGTTGGATACAACTAAAACTAACACAACATTATGAATCAACTATACTCCAATAAAAATAAAGGAAAATAAAATCAGAGGTTGTACAAGCTCTTTTCATCTGTAGATTATACACTCTGACACTTTATGGTGCTTATGGTATATTTATATGCAAATTAACTTTGACTTATTCATAATTTCATGATATTTAAGGGCAGACATAAGTCCAGTATAATTTACCTCATACTGTATCTTTCATCGTGGTTGACAAAACTGAGACAGCATTTGATTGTATATGTATAAATGTTGCTTTAAAAAGGTATTATTTAGTGATCTGAGCAAACTTGACGATGGCTGTTGAATGGTCCATTACAAAGAAAAGGGGGTATATTTTTGATTCTCCAAAATTAGTATCAACTTTCTATGTAGTTGAGTCAGTGTTATCATGAATATAAGCAATTTTTAGAATATCACATTGCCAAGATGGTTTAACAGACTTCCCAGGTGCTCGTGGTAAAGAATCCATCTGCCAAAGCAGGAGACACAAAGAGATGTGGGTCTGATCTCTGAGTCAGAAAGATCTCCTGGAGGAGAAAATGGCAACCCACTCCAGTATTTTTGACTGGAGAATCCCATGGACAGAGGAACCTGGCAGGCTATTGTCTATGGGGTTGCAAAATTTGGACACAGCTGAGCACAGCACAGCACAAGATAGTTTAGAATGAATGAATCAGAATTCCTGCCAATGAATATAAACCTCTCTATAATACTTGTCAGAAAACTGTGAATCCCAGCTCGTCTCCTAATTCTCTCAGTGACTTTATTAAAGTCTCTTCACTGTCTCAATTTTAATTTCCTCAGATGTAATTGGTGGTGGTGTGATCTAATATTTCAAGATTCTATGATTCAGTAACCTTTGCTTTGCTCGCCTTTGCCACTCAGCACACACACACACAAAAAAACTAAATTCAGTAGTTATAGAGAATATGAACAGATAGCAAAGTTGAGATTGAATTTCTTGATGTTATTTCAAGGTTAATTTGTAACCTCCAAGGAGTAGGCATACAAGCAGTACAAAATGGTCTTTTTCTTTTTCCACTTTTCTTTACTGCTTATTTTACTGAATCAATATATTATGATAAAAAAAAAAGATGAGCATTTCTCAAAGTTTCTTAATCTTACTTTAACTTCTGTTACTAAATAAAAAGTTTGCATCTTGCAAAAGGAAAAAAATATGTAAATACTCATCTGTTGTTTTATTAGTTGACATGCAAAGCAATATTGTAGTTTAGAGTATAAGTCAAAGTAATTTGTCGATCAATTTAAACATATTATATGGTATGTGTTTTTCTTCAACAAGGGCGATTTTGGGAAACACTGAAGATTCAGTTTGATTCAGCATTTTTTTAGGTTCTAGAAAATTTAACCTATCATACAGAAAGTTAAAATTCAAATTAATATTTGATATAAACTGTAATATATTCATATAGAACTCAACATAAAATTCACAAGATTCTAAAAACTAAAATAACTATTAAAAATAAGAACATTGATATCTGAATGTGGTTATTCAGTTGTTAAGTGGTGCCTGAGTCTTTGCGACTCCATGGACTGCAGCATGCAAGGTCTCTCCATCTATCACTATCTCCTGGATTTTGTTTGAATTCCTGTCCTTTGAGCCATTGATGTCAACCAACCATCTCATCCTCTGTTGCCCATTTCTCCTTTTGTCTTCAATCTTTCCCCCCACCAGAGTCTTTTCCAATGAGTCAATTCTTCTCATCATAAGGCCAAACTACTTTAGGTTCAGCATCGGTCTTTCCAGTGGGTATTCAGGGTTGATTTCCTTGAAGTTCAGTTCAGTCGCTCAGTCATGTCCAACTCTTTGTGACACCATGGACTGCAGCATACCAGTCTTCCCTGTTGATCACCAACCCCCAGAGCTTGCTCAAACTCATGTCCATCAAACGGTGATTCATCCTCTGTCATCAACTTCTTCTCTTGCCTTCAATCTTTGGGTCTTTCTTTCCAATGAGTATTCAGGACAGATTTCCTTTATGATTGGCTAGTTTGATCTCCTTGCAGTCCAAGGGACCCTCAAGAGTTTTCTCAAACACCACAACTCAAAAGCATCAATACTTCAGTGCTCAGCTTTCTTTATAGTCCAACTCTCACATCCATACATGACTACTGGAAAAACCATAGCTTTGACTACATGGACCTTTGTTGGCAAAGTAATGTCTCTGCTTTTTAATATGTTGTCTAGGTTTCTCATAACTTTTCTTTCAAGGTGCAAGCATCTGTTAATTTCATGGCTGGAGTCACCATCTGCAGTGATTTTGGAGCCCTCAAAAATTAAGTCTCTCACTTTTTCCATTGTTTCCTCATCTATTTGCCATGAAATTATGGGACCGGACACCATGATCCTCGTTTTTTGAACGTTGAGTTTTAAGCCAGCTTTTTCATTCTCTTCTTTCACTTACATCAAGAGGCTCTTCAGTTCCTCTTCTCTTTGTGCCGTATGGGTAGTGTCATCTGTATATGTGAGGTTATTGATGTTTCTCCTGGCAATATTGATTCCAGCTTGTGCTTCATCCAGCCTGGCATTTCACACAATGTACTCTGCACATTATTTAAATAAGCAGGGTGAGAATATACATCATTGAATCACTGACATATTCCTTTCCCAATTTTGAACTAGTCCATTTTTTCTATGTGTGGTTTGAACTATTGCTTCTTGACTTGCATACAGATTTATGAGGAGGCAGGTAAGATGCTCTGGTATTCCCAATTCTTGAAGAAGTTTCCACAGTTTTTTGTGATTCACATAGTCAAAGGATTTAGCATAGTCAATTAAGCAGAAGTAGATGTTTTTCTGGAAATCAATTGCTTTTCCTGTGATCCAACAGATGTTGCCAATTTGACCTCTCGTTCCTCTATCTTTTCTAAATACAGCTTGAACATCTGGAAGTTCTCTGTTCACATATGGCTGAAGCCTAGCTTGGAGATTTTTGAGGAATACTTTGCTAGCATGTGAGATGAGTGCAATGGTTTGGTAGTTGGAACATTCTTTAGCATTGCTTTTTTGGGGATTGGAATGAAAACTGACCTTTTCCAGTCCTGTGGCCACTGCTGAGTTTTCCAAATTTGCTGGCATATTGAGTGCAGCACTTTCACAGCATCATCTTTTAGGATTTGAAAGAGCTCAACTGGAATTCCACCACCTCCACTAGCTTTGTTCATAGTGATGCTGCCTAAGGCCCATTTGACTTCACATTCCAGGATGTCTGGCTCTAGGCGATCATTGTGATTATCTGGGTCTTGAAGATCTTTTTTGTATAGTTCTTCTGTATATTTTTGCCACCTTTTCTTAATATTGTCTGCTTCTATTAGGTCCATATCATTTCTGTCCTTTCCTGTGTCCATTTTTGCATGAAATATTCCCTTGGTATCACTAATTTTCTTGAAGGGATCTCTAGTCTTTCCCATTCTATTGCTTCCCTGTATTTCTTTGTGTTAGTCACTGAGGAAGGCTGTCTTATCTCTCCTTGTTATTCTTTGGAACACTGCATTCAGATGGATCTATCTTTCCTTTTCTCCTTTGTCTTTAGCATCTCTTCTTTTACCAGCTATTTGTAAAGCCTCCTCAGGCAGCCATTTTCCATTTTTGCATTTCTTTCTTTTTTTTTTTTTTTTTGGAGGAATGGTTTTGATCACAGCTTCCTGTACAATGTTTCTAACCTCCACCGATAAACTTCAGGCACTCTGTCTATAAAATCTAATCCCTTGAATCTATCTTTCACTTCCACTATATAATCATTAAGTGATTTGATTTAGGTCATACCTGAATCAGTTCAGTTCAGTTCAGTTGCTCTGTCATGTCCGATTCTTTGCAACCCCATGAATTGCAGCACACCAGGCCTCCCTGTCCATCACCAACTCCCAGAGTTCACTCAAACTCATGTCCATGGAGTCCGTGATGCCATCCAGCCATCTCATCCTCTGTCATCCCCTTCTCCTCCTGCCCCCAATCCCTCCCAGCATCAGAGTCTTTTCCAATGAGTCAATTCTTCGCATGAGGTGGCCAAAGTACTGGGGTTTCAGCTTTAGCATCATTCCTTCCAAAGAACACCCAGGGCTGATCTCCTTTAGAATGGACTGGTTGGATCTCCTTGCAGTCCAAGGGACTCTCAAGAGTCTTCTCCAACACCACAGTTCAAAAGCATCAGTTCTTCGGTGCTCAGCTTTCTTCACAGTCCAACTCTCACATCCATACATGACCACAGGAAAAACCATAGCCTTGACTAGACGGACCTTTGTTGGCAAAGTAATGTCTCTACTTTTTAATATGCTATCATACCTGAATAGTCCAGTGGTTTTCCCTACTTTTGTCAAGTCTGAATTTTCCAATAAGGGTTTTTATTTCCTTTAGTATTGACTGGTTTGATCTCTTTGTAGTCCTAGGGACTCTCAAGTGTCTTCTCCAGCACCACAATTTGAAAGCCTCAATTCTTTTTTGTCCAGCCTTCTTTATGGTCCAGCTCCAGCATCCATATATACATGTTCATGCATGTTCAATTGTGTCTAACTCTTCACTACTCTATGAACTTGTAGACTTCCAGGCTTTTCTGTCCATGGGATTCTCCAAGCAAGAATACTGGAGTGAGTTGCCATTTCTTCCTTCAGGGGATCTTCCTGACTCAAGAATTGTATCAGCATCTCTTGTGTCTCCTACATGAATGAGGTCAATTGTTTACCACTGCAGTACCTAGGAAGCTCATATCTATACATGACTACTGGAAAAACCATAGCTTTGACTAGATGGACTTATGTCAGCAAAGTGATATCTTTACTCTTTGATATGGTGTCTAGGTTTGTCATAGGTTTCCTTCCAAGGAACAAATGTCTTTTAATTTCATGGTTAGAGCCACCATCTGCAGTGATTTTGGAGCCCAATAAAATAAAATATATCACTGGTTCCAATTTTTTCCTCCTTCTATTTGCCATAAAGTGATGGAACCAGATGTCATGATCTTAGTTTTTTTTCAGTGTTGAGTCCTCTCTAACAAGATGCTCAACATTGCTCAATATTAGAGAAATTAAATCAAAACTACAATGAGGTATCATCTCACAGTAGTCAGAATGTCCATCAATAAGTTTACAAACAATAAATGTAGGCCAGGTTGTGGAGAAAAGGGAACCCTCTTACACTGTTGATGGGAGTGCAAATTGATCCAATCAATATGGAGAACAGTATGGAGATTCATTAAAACACCAGGAATAAAACTACAATACAACCCAGAAATCCGACTACTGGGCACACAACCTGAGGAACCCATAATTGAAAAAGACACATGTACCCCAATTTTCATTGCACATTTCACATGTACTTCAATTTTCCTTTTTGCAGCACAATTTACAATAGCTAGGACATGGAGGCAACTTAGGTGTTCATAGACAGATGAATGGTATGGAAGTTGTGCTGCATATACACAATGCAATATTACTCATCTATCCAAAGGAATGCATTTGAGTCAGTTCTAATGAGATGGATGAACCTAGAGTCTATTATACAAAGTGAAGTAAATCAGAAAAACAGTATTGTGTATTAACACATATATATGGAATCTAGAAAGATGGTACTGATGATCCTACTTGCAGAGCAGCAACAGAGACACAGACATAAAGATCAGACTTTTGGACTCAATAGGGTAAAACAGGGTGGGATGATTTGAGAGGATAGCACTGAAACATTTATCACCATATGTAAAATAGATAGCCAGTGGGAGTTTGCTGTATGTTGCAGGGAGCCCAAATCCAGTGCTCTGTGACAACCTAGAGGGGTGGGATGGGGAGGGAGGTGGGAGGGAGGTCCAAGGGAGAGGGGACATAGATATAGGTGTGACTGATCCATGTGGATGTATGGCTGAAACGATCTCAATGTTGTAAAATAATTATCCTCTAATTAAAAAAATGAAAGCAATAAAACATGTTTGATGTTACAGAAAACTGTAGAAAGGAGGGATAATAAGTTTTTCCCCAAACTTAAAAAAAAGTTGAATGGTTCATTGCAAAAAAAACCCTCCAAATTTTAGTATTACTTTTCAATTTATTTCATAGTAAGAAAGGAATAAAATGTAGATATCATTTTCCAATTATAGTCACAAAATTGATGTATGCTCTGATCTTGGAGGAAAGATTAGTTTTAAATTATATGAAGTCTTGTCTTTCTCTTAAACTCTGAATCTTTCCATTTAGGGAGAATACTATGCTTCAAGTCTTTTAAGCCACCTTTATCTATTTTTAAACTCTTCCTTTTTTTAGCAGCTGCTCTCAATCTTTCAGACCAATTGGAGAACCACTTAAAGAAGTGAATCAATCCTGTTTTCACCCGGCTAAAGTTTCAAGTGCCAGAACTCTGCTGGCATTCCACAAGGAAGCATCAAAACTGCCACCTGAATGCGGGTCAGTTTTTACTGTGCTGGGCTTAAGAGAGGCAGACGTGCTATCATCTCTTTCCTGGCCTGGTAGCTATAAGAGTTTCTACTCAATATTGAGAGAGAAAAGTACAGCCCTTCCTTGTGAACCACTGTGACAGGGTCTGAAATGGAGCAAAAACTTTGAGCCTGATTTAGCCAGGCAAGGGTCCAAAGCTCCACTGTTTCAGATCTGTCTTCTAAATGATAGACACTAAGCATGATTTCATTTGAAGACATTCATGAACAGCAATACCCAGAGTTTCTGACAGCCTCCCATCCTAGTTCTGAGTTTCATCCCTAAGCAAGGTAGCCTATGTATGTGTCAATGTTAAATTTAGTGTTCACAAAGCATAACTATGACTATTTATTTGAGCTTGCTCCTAAGCACACACACAATCTAAGTGTTATTCTTAGAATACATTTTCACTTCTACAATATGGTAAAGATAATAATAGAGAAATAGAAAAATAAGCAATCATCTGCTTTAGAACTGCTGTGCTTGGTCATATCTGACTCTTTTGTGATCCCATGGACTGTAGCCTGCCAGGCTCCTCTATCCATGGGATTTCCTAGGCAAGAATACTGGAGTGGGTAACCAATCCCTTCTCTGGGGGATCTTCCTGACCCAGATATCAAACTTGAATCTCTTGCATCTCCTGCATTGGCAGGCAAATTGTTTACCCCTGAGCCACCTGGGAAGCCTTTATTTTAGGCCGAAGGAGAAGAAAAATAAATTTAGAATATTAATAAAAATGTAAGTATTTCCTAACAGTTTGAAGGATTTACATGTACTATTATAAATAATATTTACTGGAAGCACTGATGCTGAAACTGAAGCACCAATACTTTGACCACCTGATGTGAAGAGCTGGCTCATTGGAAAAGACCCCGATGTTGGGAAAGATTGAGGGCAGGAGGAGAAGTGGACGACAGAGGATGAGATGGTTGGATGGCATCACCAAATCAGTGGGCATGAGTTTGAACAACTCTGGGAGATAGTGGAGGACAGATAAGCCTGGCATGCTGCAGTCCATAGGGTCACAAAAAGTTGGACATAGCAACTGGACAACAAGTTGTAAATAATAGATTTCCTCATATTAATTTTTTTCCTCCAAAATATGCCTCATTCATATTTTATATCAATATGAATTCCAATATTTAAAGTACTTGTGATGCTTTTCTTTTCTTTCATATATTAATTGTTTTATCTTTTTATTATGAAGTCCAGATAATATCAAGGTATACACATAAACCCTCTTTCCTGAGGGTCAGAGGAACCAGATTCCATGGAATTAGTAGGTAACACCTGAGGGAGTGATTCCTTATAAACTTAGAGGTTTTTTTTTTTATGGAAAATTCAGGTATAATATGACCTTTATAAGCTTCATAGGACTATTAAAAACACTGAATGAAGTAATACACCAAAAATTAACTTGTGAGTCATACAGGATAGAAGTCAATATAGTAAAATCGTCAGTTTCCTGATTTTTAAATGGGCAACTCAAAGCAATAGGCGGATATCAACCTTGTTCACAAATCCTATTGCTCCTTTTCTCCTTTCTTTTAAACAAGTAACTCCTGATTTTAATGCAGACTACTATATTTATGTAGTTTATCATTTTCTTCTCAGATACGATGTCCTGCTCAGGGTCTCATTCATTTTAAATATTCTGCTTTTGAATAGAACATTAAGGTCCTTTGAAACTGAAATAAATACTGGCTGTTACTCAGTCTTAATTCAATGTCATTAGCAAATTTCCTGAGTACATTCCAAGGATATTGATAGACATTTGAAATAAAAATGATTAAATAAATTTTTTATGTCTCCTCTGTATGACACTAAAGTACTTATAAGAACTTTTGAGTTCCTGACATAACAGCTATAAAGATTGAGATAAATTTTCCTGTAAGTATTCTTATATTTATTCACAAGTCAGGATTATTCTTTTAAGAAATGGCAACTTTATTTTGGAAAGTTTGGAAACTGGAAATTTCACTAGTGAGACTAATATTATGTTGTGATGTGATGTGATGCTATGAGAAAGTAAATGAGAAAAGTTAACCATAGAAATAAATCTAAATATTTAAAGATTTAGGCTACCCATTTTTTCCTATATTTCATTCAAATTTTTTCACATCTTTTTAATGGTCTAAATTATTGACATTTTATTTCATTTATAGTTTTACCAATATGTGTTATATTTAACACAAATTGCTTGATGAGTACTAAATTATACTCATTAAAAAATTAAAATATGACCTAACAGACTTGAGAATACAGACCGAACAGCAAGTGTATTTCATTGTCCTATTTAGTCATCAAAAAAACTCACCAGATAGATTATCTTCCTGTATATGGGTTTTACTCTGAGAATATACTCAAAGAAAAATGTACAAGACATTTAAAATTTTAAACAAATATTTGTAAGATGACTAATATAGTTTAAAAAATCATCTGACACTAAAGTAGACACTAGTTGCACAAAGTATGTGACTCTGAAGAAAGTAACTCATTTAAAGAGATCAAAGTAATTACTGTGAAGTATGACACTGTGTGTGTCTTTTGTTTTTATTGTTTACTTTTGTGGGACACAAAACTCACTATGATTCTTCTCCAGGTCTCCATAAATTCTTGGGGGACACTATTATTTATCAACTTGTCTTCTTTCTACCCTTGAGCATTTGTGATCCCAGAACATTTGAATCCAAGAGTGGATTATTATTTTTTTAATACCACCTGCTTCTATACAACACAATTATTTTGAGAAACAATCATATTAAATAAGTAATATTTCATTTCACAATAAACAGCAATATTAAAATAATAAATTTCAACTTAAAAAACATTATTAGCTTTCAGTGAAATAGTTCAGTTCAGTTCAGTTCAGTCGCTCAGTCGTGTCTGACTCTTTGCAACCCCGTGGGTTGTAGCCCACCAGGCTCCTCTGTCCATGGGATTCTCCAGGCAAGAATACTGGAGTGGGTTGCCATTTCCTTCTCCAGGGAACCTTCCCGACCCAGGGATTGAATCCAGGTCTCCTGTATTACAGGCATATTCTTTACCACTGAGCCACCGGGGAAACCCTGCTGATCATACTCTATTTCCTGGCTTTAAATGTTAAGCAGAAAGTTTTCTTTCTGGCTAATTAGATTAAAGTGATAGAAATCAAATGGTAAATCAATATTATTTCTTCCCCTTTGCAGTCTTCTGCCATTTTTTTTAATAACTACTCTTTCAACCCAAGGCTATGCATATCACAGAAGGTAGAAACAGGAATTCCAGTTCTTTCAAAAGGAATGCTAGCATCTGGTACACATGTCGTGTGTGCACGCGCGTGTGTGTGTATGTGTGTGTACACTCAGACACTCAGTCATTTCCGACTCTTTGCGACCCCATGGACTGTAGCCTGCCAGGCTCCTCGGGCCACGGGATTTCCAGGGGATCTTCCCAACCCAAAGATTAAACTTACGTCTCTTATGTCTCCTGAATTGGCAAGAGGATTCTTTATCACTATAACCACCTGGGAAGCCCCATGCTGTGGGTGAGTATATCCCTGGTACAACTGGGGCTATGAATCAACCTCTAGGTAAAATACAGAGTTTATTAAAGTAAAAGTTTGTGATTGCATAGCACAGGAAACTCGGCTTGGTGCTCTGTGGTGACCTAGAGGAATGGGGTGGGGTGGACACGGGGTGGTGGGAGGCTCAAGAGGGAGGGGGCATATGCATACATACAGCTTCTTTTCACTGTGTTGTACAGGAGAAGCTAGCACAACATAGTAAAGCAATTGTATTCCAATAAAAAATATTTCAAAAAGAAAAGTCTTTGAAAAATGCTCATTCAAAGCTTACACATGTGTAATTACATGTGTATAATTAAAAGTTAATGGTAATGTCAGCAAATGTTTAAAACTTAGAATAACAAAAAAGTTTACAGAGGGGAGTATCTTAGCTCTGTCAATATTCAGAACTGGATCACCTTGTGATAGCTGACAGGAGACTGAATCAGAGTCAGTTGTCTCCTGCTTTTCAATCCTCTGAGACAACAGGTATCCTGATTCACACTGCAGTTCCCTGCCTCACTCCTCTGTGCCACTGCTCACGCAGAGATGAACAAACACCCAAGGAAGTTCAAGTAAACGTGACACTTCACACGGTGAATCATAAAGATGTTTTCTAAATATAACAATGTATTC
This sequence comes from Bos indicus x Bos taurus, assembly GCF_003369695.1. Taxonomy (NCBI): domain Eukaryota; kingdom Metazoa; phylum Chordata; class Mammalia; order Artiodactyla; family Bovidae; genus Bos; species Bos indicus x Bos taurus. The sequence continues at coordinate 3,397,034 of NC_040083.1, read as the reverse complement.
TTCTTCACTGGTAACCCAAGATTTTTTGTGAACATTAAACTGTCTTTTATTTGAAAGTCACTTGACAATAACTTTCAAAGGAATTTTCTTGATGCTTTTCACTTTTCTAATCTCTTAATGAATTGAGTAAAAGGAGTAAAAAGAACAGTTTTGCACTGCTATCCACTTGACAGTTGTTCACTCAACAACAATTTTAAATGCAAAGTTTAAGTGATTTTCCTTACTGACATTGAATTAGAGAACAACATAAAAATGTTAAGCATTCATCTACTGCCATATTTAAATTACTATACAATATTTTAATACAATTGTGATTGAAATGACTTTTGGATCTATTAAAATCACCCAGGACTGCAGTCTAACATATAAAACGGGCAGCATAGCATGCTACATCAGAAGACATCAGGATTAAAGATGTAAATGTTAGTCAGGAAACCATGAAACCCTTAAAAGAAAACATACACAGAACGCTCTGACATGAATTGTAGCAATATCTTTTTCGTTCTGTCTTCTAAGGCAAGGGAAATAGAGCAAAGATAAACAAATTGGACCTAATTAAGCTTACAACCTTTTGCATAACAGAGGAAACCATCAACAAAACAAGAAGACAACCAACAGAAATGGAGAAAATATTTGTAAATGGTGTGACTGATAAGGGGTTAATCTCCAAAATATATAAACAGCTCACAAAACTCAATACCAAAATACAATTCAATCAAAAACTAGACAGAAGATCTGAATAAACATCTCTCCAAAGAAGATATATAGATGGCCAACAGGCACAGGAAAAGATGCTCTGCATCACTAATCATAAGAAAAGCAAATCAAAACTACAGTGAGATGTTACCTCACACTTGCCAAAATGTTTAACTTCGATAAGAACCCAAATAACAAATGTCAATGAAGATGTGGAAAAAAGGGAACCCGCCTACACTGTTAGTAGGAATGTAAATCGGTGCAGCTACTATGTAAAAGTATAGAGATTCTTCAAAAAATTAAAACTACCATCAGTTCAGTTCAGTTCAGTTCAGTAGCTCAGTCGTGTCGGACTCTTTGCGACCCCATGAATCATAGCACGCCAGGCCTCCCTGTCCATCACCAACTCAAAATCATGTCCATCGAGTCGGTGATGCAATCCAGCCATTGCATCCTCTGTCGTCCCCTTCTCCTCCTGCATTTTGGTATATATCTTTAAAAATAAATTTAAAAAACACACTAATTCAAAAATATATAATATATGTGTCCCAGTGTTCCTTGCAGCACTATTTACAATAGGCAAGATATGGAAACAACCTAAGTGTCCATCAACAGATGAATGGTTAAAAAGGATGTGGTGCATATATACAATGAAATACTGCTGCTGCTAAGTCACTTCAGTCGTGTCCAACTCTGTGCGACACCATAGACGGCAGCCCAACATACTCCTCTGTCCCTGGGATTCTCCAGGCAAGAGTACTGGAGTGGGTTGCCATTTCCTTCTCCAATGCATGAAAATGAAAAGTGAAATTGAAGTTGCTCAGTCGTGTCCGACTCTTAGCAACCCCATGGACTGCAGCCCACGAGGCTCTTCCGTCCATGGGATTTTCCAGACAAGAGTACTGGAGTGGGGTGCCATAGAAATACTACTCAGCCATAAAAATGAATAAAATTTTGCCCTTTGCCACAGGATGAATGGACTTGGAGGGCATTATTCTAAGTGAAATAAGTCAGAGAAAGACAAATATAGAATGATATAATTCATAAGTGGAACTTAAAAAATACAGTGAACTAGTGAATATAACAAAAAAATAAACTGACTCACAGACATAGAGAACAAACCAAAGGTTACTAGAGGGGAAAAGAAAAGGGGGAGGGGCAATGCAGCAGTAGGAGAGTAAGCGGTAGAAGCTATTAGCTATAAAATAAGCTACAAGGATATACTTTAGAACACAGGGAACATGGCCAATATTTTATAATCACTATAAATGGAATACAAACTTTAAAAATTCCGAATTATTATATTGCATATGTGTGGCATATATTGTACATCAAACTGTATTTCAACAAAAAATTAAAAGATAGTAATTAAAATATTACTTCTATACATAAAAAATATAATTACCATATCAATAATACAAAATGAAAACCTAAATGTACCTTAAAATCTATTATTTTAAATTCATTGAATTATATTAACAGATGAAACAATCTTTAAATTTTAAGTTTTACCTTGAATAAAAAGTGTTTTATAGGAGAGGAGGAGCCAAGATGGCGGAAGAGTAGGACGGGAAGAACACTTTCTCCCCCACAAATTCATCAAAAGAGAGTTTAAACATCGAGTAAATTCCACAAAACAACTTCTGAATGCCGGCAGAGGACATCAGGCACCCAGAAAAGCAATCCAACTCTTCAAAAGGAGGTAGGAAAAAATATAAAAGACAAAAAAAGAGACAAAAGAGGGAGGGACGGAGTTCCGTCCCGGGAAGGGAGTCTTAAAAAGAGAGAAGTTTCCAAACACCAGGAAACCTTCTCACTGCCGAATCTGTGCCGAGCTTTGGAAGCACAGAGGGCAACATAACAGGAAGAAAAAATAAATAAACAATTAAAACTCGAAGATTGCAAGTCCTACGGTAACTCCCCCAGCGGAGAAGCAGCGCAGACGCCTGCACGCGCCATTAGCAAGCGGGGGCTGGGCAGGGAGGCGCAGCTGCATCGCTTAGAGTAAGAATCTGGCCTGAATACCCTGAGCACTATCTGAGCGAAATAATTTGGGCTAGCAAACCAGACTGTGGGATATCTACCACGCGAAAAGCCAGCCCCAACCTAAGACACCGCCAGGCCCGCGCACGGAACAAAGAATTGAACAGAGATAGCCGGCTGCAGACCTTCCCCCTCCGGTGACAGGCAGCCAGAGCCAGAAGGGGGCAATCGCAGCCCCAGAGAGACATTATCTATAAAACTGTAAGCAGGCTTCTTTGCTAACTAAAACTTTTTGGGAGTCTGGACGGTTAACATCTGCCTGAGAAGGTGCGCCGGTTTTACACCCAGATAACCGAGTGGCAGGGAGGCGATAAGTCACAGCATTGGCGCTCGCCAAACACCTCATCACTTGAGCTGCTCGGACCTGGGAAGAGCACAAAACTCAGGCCCAACTGAGTCTGCGCCTCTGAGGACTACCCGAGTGCCTGAACCTGAGCGGCTTGGACCTGGGAGGTACATGCAACCCAGGGCCAGCCTCGGATTGTTCCCGGTGGAACAACCTAGAGCCTGAGCAGTGTGGGCAGGGAGGCTACACGCGCCGTGAGCGGGGGCAGACCCAGTGTGGCTGAGGCACTGCGAGCGCACGCCAGTGTTATTTGTTTGCAGCATCCCTCCCTCCCTCCCCACAGCGCGACTGAACAAAGAGAAGAAATACAGCTCCACCCATCAGAACACCGACACAAGCTTCCCTAACCAGGAAACCTTGACAAGCCATCTGTACAAACCCACACACAGCGAGGAAAAGCCACAATAAAGAGAACTCCACAAACTGCCAGAATACAGAAAGGACACCCCAAACTCAGCAATTTAAACAAGATGAAGAAACAGAGGAATAGCCAGCAGATAAAGGAACAGGATAAATGCCCACCAAGCCAAACAAAAGAGGAAGAGATAGGGAATCTACCTGATAAAGAATTCCGAATAATGATAGTGAAATTGATCCAAAATCTTGAAATTAAAATGGAATCACAGATAAATAGCGTGGAGACAAGGATTGAGAAGATGCAAGAAAGGTTTAACAAGGACCTAGAAGAAATAAAAAAGAGTCAATATATAATGAATAATGCAATAAATGAAATTAAAAACACTCTGGAGGCAACAAATAGTAGAATAACAGAGGCAGAAGATAGGATTAGTGAATTAGAAGATAGAATGGTAGAAATAAATGAATCAGAGAGAATAAAAGAAAAACGAATTAAAAGAAATGAGGACAATCTCAGAGACCTCCAGGACAATATTAAACGCTACAACATTCGAATCATAGGGGTTCCAGAAGAAGAAGACAAAAAGAAAGACCATGAGAAAATACTTGAGGAGATAATAGTTGAAAACTTCCCTAAACTGGGGAAGGAAATACTCACCCAAGTCCAAGAAACCCAGAGAATCCCAAACAGGATAAACCCAAGGCGAAACACCCCAAGACACATATTAATCAAATTAACAAAGATCAAACACAAAGAACAAATATTAAAAGCAGCAAGGGAAAAACAACAAATAACACACAAGGGAATTCCCATAAGGATAACAGCTGATCTTTCAATAGAAACTCTTCAAGCCAGGAGGGAATGGCAAGACATACTTAAAATGATGAAAGAAAATAACCTACAGCCCAGATTATTGTACCCAGCAAGGATTTCATTCAAGTATGAAGGAGAAATCAAAAGCTTCTCAGACAAGCAAAAGCTGAGAGAATTCTGCACCACCAAACCAGCTCTCCAACAAATACTAAAGGATATTCTCTAGACAGGAAACACAAAAATGGTGTATAAATTCAAACCCCAAACAATAAAGTAAATGGCAATGGGATCATACTTATCAGTAATTACCCTAAACGTAAATGGGTTGAATGCCCCAACCAAAAGACAAAGACTGGCTGAATGGATACAAAAACAAGACCCCTACATATGTTGTCTACAGGAGACCCACCTCAAAACAGGGGACACATACAGACTGAAAGTGAAGGGCTGGAAAAAGATTTTCCATGCAAATAGGGACCAAAAGAAAGCAGGAGTAGCAATACTCATACCAGATAAAATAGACTTTAAAACAAAGGCTGTGAAAAGAGACAAAGAAGGTCACTACATAATGATCAAAGGATCAATCCAAGAAGAAGATATAACAATTATAAATATATATGCACCCAACACGGGAGCACCGCAGTATGTAAGACAAATACTAACAAGTATGAAAGGAGAAATTAACAATAACACAATAATAGTGGGAGATTTTAATACCCCACTCACACCTATGGATAGATCAACTAAACAGAAAATTAACAAGGAAACACAAACTTTAAACGATACAATAGACCAGTTAGACCTAATTGATATCTATAGGACATTTCATCCCAAAACAATGAATTTCACCTTTTTCTCAAGTGCACATGGAACCTTCTCCAGGATAGATCACATCCTGGGTCATAAAGCTAGCCTTGGTAAATTCAAAAAAATAGAAATCATTCCAAGCATCTTTTCTGACCACAATGCAGTAAGATTAGATCTCAATTACAGGAGAAAAACTATTAAAAATTCCAATATATGGAGGCTGAACAACACGCTGCTGAATAACCAACAAATCACAGAAGAAATCAAAAAAGAAATCAAAATTTGCATAGAAACGAATGAAAATGAAAACACAACAACCCAAAACCTGTGGGACACGGTAAAAGCAGTCCTAAGGGGAAAGTTCATAGCAATACAGGCACACCTCAAGAAACAAGAAAAAAGTCAAATAAATAACCTAACTCTACACCTAAAGCAACTAGAAAAGGAAGAAATGAAGAACCCCAGGGTTAGTAGAAGGAAGGAAATCTTAAAAATTAGAGCAGAAATAAATGCAAAAGAAACAAAAGAGACCATAGCAAAAATCAACAAAGCCAAAAGCTGGTTCTTTGAAAGGATAAATAAAATTGATAAACCATTAGCCAGACTCATCAAGAAACAAAGGGAGAAAAATCAAATCAATAAAATTAGAAACGAAAATGGAGAGATCACAACAGACAACACAGAAATACAAAGGATTATAAGAGACTATTATCAACAATTATATGCCAATAAAATGGACAACGAGGAAGAAATGGACAAATTCTTAGAAAAGTACAACTTTCCAAAACTCGACCAGGAAGAAATAGAAAACCTTAACAGACCCATCACAAGCACGGAAATTGAAACTGTAATCAAAAATCTTCCAGCAAACAAAAGCCCAGGTCCAGACGGCTTCACAGCTGAATTCTACCAAAAATTTAGAGAAGAGCTAACACCTATCCTGCTCAAACTCTTCCAGAAAATTGCAGAGGAAGGTAAACTTCCAAACTCATTCTATGAGGCCACCATCACCCTAATACCAAAACCTGACAAAGATCCCACACAAAAAGAAAACTACAGGCCAATATCACTGATGAACATAGATGCAAAAATCCTAAACAAAATTCTAGCAATCAGAATCTGAAAACACATTAAAAAGATCATACACCATGACCAAGTGGGCTTTATCCCAGGGATGCAAGGATTCTTCAATATCCACAAATCAATCAATGTAATACACCACATTAACAAATTGAAAAACAAAAACCATATGATTATCTCAACAGATGCAGAGAAAGCCTTTGACAAAATTCAATACCCATTTATGATAAAAACTCTCCAGAAAGCAGGAATAGAAGGAACATACCTCAACATAATAAAAGCTATATATGACAAACCCACAGCAAACATTATCCTCAATGGTGAAAAATTGAAAGCATTTCCTCTAAAGTCAGGAACAAGACAAGGGTGCCCACTTCACCATTACTATTCAACATAGTTTTGGAAGTTTTGGCCACAGCAATCAGAGCAGAAAAAGAAATAAAAGGAATCCAAATTGGAAAAGAAGAAGTAAAACTCTCACTATTTGCAGATGACATGATCCTCTACGTAGAAAACCCTAAAGACTCCACCAGAAAATTACTAGAACTAATCAATGATTATAGTAAAGTTGCAGGATATAAAATCAACACACAGAAATCCCTTGCATTCCTATACACTAATAATGAAAAAACAGAAAGAGAAATTAAGGAAACAATTCCATTCACCATTGCAACGGAAAGAATAAAATACTTAGGAATATATCTACCTAAAGAAACTAAATACCTATATATAGAAAACTATAAAACACTGGTGAAAGAAATCAAAGAGGACACTAATAGATGGAGAAATATACCATGTTCATGGATTGGAAGAATCAATATAGTGAAAATGAGTATACTACCCAAGCAATTTATAGATTCAATGCAATCCCTATCAAGCTACCAACAGTATTCTTCACAGAGCTAGAACAAATAATTTCACAATTTGTATGGAAATACAAAAAACCTCGAATAGCCAAAGTGATCTTGAGAAAGAAAAATGGAACTGGAGGAATCAACCTACCTGACTTCAGGCTGTACTACAAAGCCACAGTTATCAAGACAGTATGGTACTGGCACAAAGACAGAAATATAGACCAATGGAACAAAATAGAAAGCCCAGAGATAAATCCACGCACATATGGACACCTTATCTTTGACAAAGGAGGCAAGAATATACAATGGATTAAAGACAATCTCTTTAACAAGTGGTGCTGGGAAATCTGGTCAACCACTTGTAAAAGAATGAAACTAGAACACTTTCTAACACCATATACAAAAATAAACTCAAAATGGATTAAAGATCTCAACGTAAGACCAGAAACTATAAAACTCCTAGAGGAGAACATAGGCAAAACACTCTCTGACATACATCACAGCAGGATCCTCTATGACCCACCTCCCAGAATATTGGAAATAAAAGCAAAAATAAACAAATGGGACCTAATTAAACTTAAAAGCTTCAGCACATCAAAGGAAACTATTAGCAAAGTGAAAAGACAGCCTTCAGAATGGGAGTAAATAATAGCAAATGAAGCAACCGACAAACAACTAATCTCAAAAATATACAAGCAACTCCTTCAGCTCAACTCCAGAAAAATAAATGACCCAATCAAAAAATGGGCCAAAGAACTAAATAGACATTTCTCCAAAGAAGACATACAGATGGCTAACAAACACATGAAAAGATGCTCAACATCACTCATTATCAGAGAAATGCAAATCAAAACCATTATGAGATATCATTTCACACCAGTCAGAATGGCTGCGATCCAAAAGTCTACAAATAATAAATGCTGGAGAGGGTGTGGAGAAAAGGGAACCCTCTTACACTGTTGGTGGGAATGCAAACTAGTACAGCCACTATGGAGAACAGTGTGGAGATTCCTTAAAAAACTGGAAATAGAACTGCCTTATGATCCAGCAATCCCACTGCTGGGCATACACACTGAGGAAACCAGAAGGGAAAGAGGCACGTGTACCCCAATGTTCATCGCAGCACTGTTTATAATAGCCAGGACATGGAAGCAACCTAGATGTCCATCAGCAGATGAATGGATAAGAAAGCTGTGGTACATATACACAATGGAGTATTACTCAGCCATTAAAAAGAATACATTTGAATCAGTTCTAATGAGGTAGATGAAACTGGAGCCTATTATACAGAGTGAAGTAAGCCAGAAGGAAAAACACCAATACAGTATACTAACGCATATATATGGAATTTAGAAAGATGGTAACGATAACCCTGTATAAAAGACAGCAAAAGAGACACTGATGTATAGAACAGGCTTATGGACTCTGTGGGAGAGGGAGAGGGTGGGAAGATTTGGGAGAATGGCATTGAAACATGTGAAATGTCATGTATGAAACGAGATGCCAGTCCAGGTTCGATGCACGATGCTGGATGCTTGGGGCTGGTGCACTGGGACGACCCAGAGGGATGGTATGGGGAGGGAGGAGGGAGGAGGGTTCAGGATGGGGAACACATGTTTTAAAATTTTAAATTAAAAAAAAAAGTGTTTTATAAAATATATTTGAGGTGCTTTGATTTTAAATAAAATACACTTACTTCCATACTCAAATATCTTAGAAAACTAGAAACCCCCAAAATAATGCTCAGTATTTCATATAAATCCAAAGTATCATATATATATAGATATATATATATATACACACACACACACACACATATAATACTTATAATATTAGATACTTACAATTGGTTTTCTCAATGATTAGTTTTTCATATTAAAAAGTTATAAAAAGAGAAGTTCTGTGTTAATATTGAAATATCAATTCCTACCTGAATGTCCATCCAGCACTACATATTTTAGACTTTCCAGTCCCCATAATCCTGTGTACTGATTCCTTAAAATAAATCTCTGTAATATAAAAAAGAAAGAGAGAGAATGAGTTAATGATATCATACTGATCTGGCAATTATTTTAAGGATTATTTGTTTGAATTATTTTCCAGTTATACAGAACAAACACTTTCTAGAAATAATATTTATTGAAAACCATGATACACAATTATTGCATATAAATGAAATTATATTTGAGGACTGTTAATTTCTCATCAGGTACAACTCAGTGTAACATAACTTCTCAGTCCCCTGATAACTTTCTGATTTCATAAAGACTTATTGCGTACATGATCTTTCAAAAACAATCAAGGATAATATGCTTATAGGAGAGGAATAAAAGTACATAAATTAAGTGGTAGATCAGATGACCATAAATCATTACACAGCTTAGTGCTTATTCAAAATAGTTATAATTATTTTAAAGAAATAGCATTTATATTTCAGTTTTAATAATGTTTAAAGTTATTCCTCAAAAGAGAAGAAAAATGAAACAGTGCAAAAAACTTAAAGGATTTAATTAGAAATTCTTTACAATATGTATACATACTTGGTGAAATAAAATTGATTTCCTTGTGCCTTCAAAGTAGTCCACATATTTTTTTTTCTGAATACTTTGACATTGTACTTTATAACATGCCATTTTAAAAGTTTTGAACTAGGTCTTACCATCTGTGCAAATTTCAGAAACATATAATTAAATATAGTTCTAGTTATTTCTGATATCTTATCAGTTCAGTTCCCTTGCTCAGTGGAGTCTGACTCTTTGCAACCCCATGGACCGCAGCACACCAGGCTTCTCTGTCCATCACTAACTCCTGGAGTTTGCTCAAACTCATGTCCATTGAGTCGGTGATGCCATCCAGCCATCTCATCCTCTGTCGTCCCTTTCTCCTGCCTTCAATCTTTCCCATCATCAGGGTCTTTCCAATGAATCCCTTCTTCACATATGATGGCCAAAGTATTGGAGCTTCAGCTTCAGGATGAGTCCTTCTAATGAATATTCAGGACTGATTTCCTTTAGGATTGACTGGTTTGATCACCTTGCAGTCCAAGGGACTTGCAAAAGTCTTCTCCAACACCACAGTTTCAAAGCATCAATTTTTCAGTGCTCAACTTTCTTTATGGTCCAACTCTCACATTCATACATGACTACTGGAAAAACCATAGCTTTGACTAGACAGACCTTTGTTGCCAAAGTAATGTCTCTGCTCTTTAATACCTTTTAAAATACTTTTTCTATTACCTTATAGCTCATCTAAATATAATTGGCCTCTGACTGACCAGAAAATTGAACAAGCCCAGTATGTTCTATGAAATTATTGTGCAGAAATGAAATGATGTTCTTTTAGTTTGAGCATTTTTTTTTTTTTGTATTCTAAATCTGTTTGACTAATGGATGTAAATGAATGAAAATCACTCACTCATGTCCGACTCTCTGCAACCCCATGGACTTCTCTAGTCCATGGACTTCTCTAGTCCAGAATACTCGAGTGGGTAGCCTTTCCTTTCTCCAGGTATCTTTCCAACCCAGGGATAGAACCTAGGTCTCCCACATTGCAGGTGGATTCTTTACCAGCTGAGTCACAAGGAAAGCCCAAGAATATCCCTTCTCCAGCATATCTTCCTGACCCAGGGATCAAACCAGGGTCTCCTGCATTGCAGGCCTTACCAACTGAGCTATCAAGGAAGCCCATGGCTGTAAACTTATTAGCAAAGAATTTTCAACTCAGCCAACCTAGTGTATTTCTTCAATCTTGCCTATCATCAAGAGAAACAAATTTTATAAATTTATACCACACATTTCTCTGCAATTCAGGATTACTTCAACCAGTTTTTAAGATCTTCTTCAATCACAGGTATCTGAAAATATAAAAAAATCTTCTAGATTTCCTTTTTGACTGTGTTCCAAACCAGAAGAAGGAAAGAATCTATTGTATTTATAACCAAAAGATACTGTAATCCATTGAAATACAAATACGTGTCTTTTCATAAGTTCCAGAGAAACAAAATATCCTAATAAATATCTGGAAATATGGACGTAAAATGTAACATAGTATTTTAATTTTTATATTGATTAATCTAATTAAGTTTATATTTCATTAGTTGACATTTGCTATTTTCTTTTTGCTATTATTAATATTTCCAATCTGCAAACATCTCTAACAGTCAAGAAAGATACATAAATGAATTTTCTTTATCACCTCAGAGGTAAAGACTATTGGTATCTCTTTTGTATTCTTCCAGAATGTTGTATATGCATTTTTGTGTAAATGCATAAATACACATTTTCAAATATAACATGGTTTTCATATGTTGTTTTTCTTAATGATGTGTATTAGAATATTTTCCAAACCATTAAAAAACTCAGAAGTTATCATTCTTTATGACAGCTATGTTGAATTCCATGAATGGATATTTTTCAGACAGATATCTGAGTTGTTTGTATTTTATAGTAATCAGTTCAGTTCAGTCTCTCAGTCATGTCCGACTCTTTCAATTATGCAGTAAATATTCTGCTATACATGTATTTGCTTACAAGCTTAACTATGTCTCCAGGATAAAAAAGAAGTAATGACTGAATAAGAGACTACCTTTTATTTAATATTTTTGAGGTGCTGCCAAATGTTCCCTCCAACATTTATCAAGTAATACCCCTAGTCACAGGATTTGTGCATGCCCATTATCTGTAAAGCCCTAATCACTATCCTCTCCTTTATATCTTGGACCTACTCTCTCCAATTCTACCCCCTACTCAGTTCATATGTCACCCACTGTTCTTTGACAATGAGACACCTTTCCATATCAAGCTCTTTGCATTTGCTATTTATTCTGTTGTTTCTGAAGTTAAGTCACATTTCCTTGAGCTATTCTTATAAGTACTAAATTTCTCATTTCTATAACTGGTATTAAGGTCCCAGCTGATATTTAAAACTTCAATGTTACTTTGTTTTCAACCAGAACCTCAACTGGAAGGGTCCCTTACCAAAGGGTGACCCAAATCTAGTTTTTGGAGAGAAAGAGTTCTCTCTGGACCTGAATTCTTGCTGGTGTTGCTACACAGCTCTATTAATTCTACCATTGGACATGGAAGTACAAAGAAGAGCTCAGGTAAAACTTGATCTCAGTATCTACTAATAACTTGATTTCTCCTTGGTGATGAGGAACATTAACTCCACCCAGGAGAGTAACATCCCACTCTCCTAATTTGTTTTGTCATGTGATGTTTGTGGTCTTCCTAATGGCTAGGAGTGTAACTGAGAAGGATCCTATGGGGTCTTTTCAGAACAGACACCCCCCATGTCTTCTATTTCCCACTTGTCTGTAGAAAAATTTTGGTCAAATAATAAATTTAATCAGATAAGTGTGAAAATGCAGAGAGAAAGAAAAAGTCAAGACAAAAAATAGTACTTTAGCCATTAAACAAAGTAAGAATTTTTAGTTCCTCCTCAAGGACTATGGATAATATTCTGAGCAATGTCCTTGGAGCTGTTTTGCAGATACTGAAATTCCTACTAGGTGGGAGAAGTTAACTGTACATTGCCCACAAGCATGGAGACTCTAGCTGGAACCAGAAAGTTGATGACGCTGACTCCCACTTACCTCATCATCAACCAATCAGAGGAATGCCCATGAGCTGACCATGCCCTACTCCTTGAGGACTATAAAACACCTCAACTGCCCCTTCCAGGGTAGGTCAAAAAGTCTTGACCTACCCCCTGTTGCCCTCTTTGTCAAAGCAATAAAGCTATTCCTTTCTACTTCACACAAAACTCTGTCTCTGCATTTCTATTCAGCACAGGTGAACAGAGGCCAAATTTCAGCAACAGGTGGTTGCTGTTCAGTCACTTAATCATGCCCAACTCTTTGCAGCCTCATGGACTGCAGCATGCCAGGCTTTCCTGTCCTTCACTATCTTCTGGAGTTTGTTCAAATTAATGTCCATTAAGTCAGTGATGCTTTGTAACCATTTCATCCTCCATTGCCCCCTTCTCTTTCTAACCTCAATCTTTCCCACAGGATAATAGTTCCAGCTTACTTAATGAAGCTGATTTTCCTTGGCTGGAGTACTCTTTCCAGGGACCTAAGACTTCCAAACAAGCAGAACTCAAACTTCTGTGGTTAGACTGTTAACCTAATAGTGAGAAAAGTCATTTCCACTGATATTACTTTTCTTTTTACTAATACTTATGCATCCTGGCTTTAGAAAAGACACTAACTGCTATTTCAAGCATACACTGAACCCTGTAAAATTGAGTTCCATGGACTTAAGGTCTTTTCTGCAACCAATGTCATAATAGAGTCCTTAGCAGGCCATTCCACTGGTCTGTTAGTTTAGCAGCTTCTCAACATGTGTGTGTGTGCTCAGTTGCTCAGTTGTGCCCAACTCTTTGTGACTGCATGGACTGCTCTAGCCCACCAGGCTCCTCAGTCCATGGAATTTCCTTGGCAAGAATACTGGAGCGGGTTGCCTACTACTCCAGGGCATCTTTCCAACCCCGGTATCAAATCTGTTGCATCTCAGCAAATCTTTTCTGCTAAGAAATGAGTAAAGCATCAGTAGGCAGAATCATATAACTAAGTAGACAAGATATTGCATACATCCAGAAGGATTCCACAAAACTGGTAGCCTTATGAATTATTTGCAAATATATGCAAATATACGTTTATTATGTTATGTGTTGCCTCCAAAGAGGCTCACCAGGCACTGGTTCTTCAATATGGATAGATGGTGTAAGTTACAGTGACCAAGAGTGGATAGTTCCACAATAGATGAACCACTGCACTGTCAGAAATATTCCTGGGGCTGTGAGCCTCTGAAAATCACTGGGTTTACCTCATTGTCCATGGCAGGGATGAGGTATCTTGATACCTAAAACACATGTCACTCTGTAATCAGCATACAGCCTCAATAAAATGATCCAGTATAATCTAATGGATAATTGAAAATGATCAGTTTCTCCAGATTATAGCATGGCAGGGCATGGGAGAAATGCTGTACATCTCAGGAAAAAGTGAAGACAAAAGTAAACTGCTATGACTTTTGGCTTTTTTCTCTAAGTGTTTATGAAGAAAAAAGCACTTGCCAGGAAAATAGATAAATATCAAGTGCCAGCAGGCTACATCTGGAAGGGCAGTTGAAGACGGACTCTCTGATTAAGTTCAGAATTCAGTTTAGTTCAGTTGCTCAGTCATGTCTGACTCTTTGCGACCCCATGGACTATGGCACGCAGTTCACAATAACCTATAGTCATTCTGAAAATTCTGAATGATTTCCTCACAGGCAAACAGAGAGGCTGAATAGTAGGTGGTAAGCATGACCACCACTGCTTTCAAGTCTCTGAAGGTGGCTCAAGAGTGTACAGTTCTCCCAGAGGCAGAGACCTGCTTTTACATAGCTAAGTTAATAAGGAAGAGATATTCTAGACCTCCAATATATACCTTCACACTAAGTGCCCTTATCTGGATCAGAGAACAAACATAGCCATTCTACTTGTTTCCAGATATATCTATTCCTTTTGTTTGTTCAGGTACATTCAGCCCTGAAGATGAAACTAGAGGAGAAGCCCATTTTAACTGATCCACAGCGACACACACTGTGACCAAATTTTATAATTTAAACACTGTATGCCCTGCTTTGATTCCTGGACCACAATTTTACTTTGGGTATTCAAGAATCTTTATCATTTTAAAGGCAGTGTTCATTAATACATGATAAATCTGGGCATCTCCTTTCCCCCAGAACACAACTACTCCATGGTCCTTGCCACACACCCCCGCCAATGTCCTCTGTCTGCCTTTGGTCTGTAGAAAGCTTGAGTCAAGGAGTAAGTTTAATCAGAGAAACAAGATCATGCAGAAACAAAGGAAATCAGTCAACGGAGACCAAATAACAATAATGCTGTCATTAAGCATAGTGAAGGACCTGTGGTTCCTTCTCAAGGGCTATAGATAAGATTCTGAGCCATATCCTGTGTGTTGTCTTACAGATACTGAAACACCAGGTGGAGAAGTTAATGACATGATGACCAGATTGTACCCATGACATCAGCTTCCACAATTCCCAGAACTGTCCTCAAAGAAGTGGAAACAAACAAATCCTGGAACTACCTAAAACAACCAAGATGATGCTGATCAGACACTGATGACGAATTTGAAGATAACTGTCAGAGATGACTGTGCTGAATATGCATGGTGCTGCCTCCTTCTGTCTAAAAGCTCTTGCTCACGATTGTTGGTGTGTGTGGGTGGGGGGGTAGTCAGCCTTTGGACAGATGTCAGCCCTCACTTCCCCAGGCTGCTAGCACCTTGAAATAAAGCAAACTTTTCTTTCCACCAACCTGGCTGTTTATCAGCTTTTGAGCAGTGAGCAGATAGATCACACCCTTCCACAACAAGATCATTGTAATATACTCTTGTGAGTTGAAAAGAAACTCAGTTTCCCCTTCAATCAAGACAGTCTTGGTCTGTGAACTGATGTAAAATCTGGAAGCATGGTAAGCAACTGAGATCCATTTGGGAAACTCAAATTGGGTCTCTATTGACCAGTCTTAGAGTTTTTTTGTATATCTGGTGACATTTTAGTTGGCAGCTAACCTATTTTGTTCCTACCAACATAGACATTAATTAGCTATGACTGTGATCTCCATGGTAAAGAACCCATCTGCCAATGGAGGAGACTCAGGTTGGATCCCTAGGTCGGGAAGATTCCCTGGACTAGGAAACGCCAACCCACTCCAGTATTCTTGCCTGAAAAAGTCCCATAGGCAGAGGAGCCTGGCAGACTACAGTCCATAGGGTTGCAAAGAGTCAGACACGACTGAGCAAATAAACAACAAGTTCTCTCTGTACATCAAAGCATCCAAACGACCAGTTTCTCTCTGCTGCCCACAGCAGCAATCATCACTTTGTCTTAGGAAGTTAAGTGATGCTGTTGGTCTCTGCCATCCTGGGATCTTCTGGTCTCTATTCAGGTCAGAGAGCCTTTACTCTTGACAGCATCTCCCTCTGTCATACCCCTGGTGAGCAGAACAGAGCATATCAGGGAGGCTGGAACCTCCTCACTAATGATTCTCAAAACCTTCTGAAGGGAATATCCTCTGGGCCCTCTTGTGAGAATGCAGTGTGTGAAGCAAGAGTGTGGGTTACACATAATAAACCCACTCTGATATTTATTCTCTTACACCTCCCTTCTCTACATTACACCAGAAATATTGTGGCATAGCAATTTTTTTTTTTTAACCATAAGCCACTATTGAGTACAAATTTCATTTAACCAAACAAGTCATCCCTTTGGGGCCATTGGTAGCTGTATGTACAAACATATGAAATCCAGCTTATGCTTAGTCACTCAGTTGTGTCTGACTCTTTGTGGCCCCATGGACTGTAGCCTGCCAGGCTCCTCTGCCCATGAGATTTTTTTTTTTTTTCTCCAGGCAAGAATACTGTAGTAGGGTGCCATTTCCTCCTCCCAGGGATTTTCCTAACTCAGGGATTGTCTCCTGTATCTCCTGCATTGCAGATGGCTTATTTATCTGCTGAGCCCCTGGGGAAGTCCTATGATCCAGAATGCCTCATAAGCATTTCCATATGAATTAATTCAGCTGAATCTGGGGTTCAATTCTAACCAGTGTCCACTCCTACACATATTCTTCAGGTTTCTGCCAATATAAATTAGCAAAATATTTTAATGATTTTGTTATATAAAATATTTCTTCTTGTATCAGGCTTTTACTTACTCCACAAGTAAATACCAGGATATAATCCTAGTTATAAGTCTAATGGGGACAATGAATATTCAAGTCTATTTTGAGGAGAATGGGAATTTCCTTGAAAGAAAATACTCAAAATGTGTTTATGACTATGCTTGGCATAAAGAATATATGAACACACAAAAACATAAAAAGGAAATCTGCTTCCAATAAAACATCTTAATTCAAAGGATTAGAGTCAAATTTCTTCCTAACAAATACACCAAATTTAATATGAAACTTGATAGGACACTGGATTGAAACAATGTTTTAGAGGGACTTCCCTGGTGGACAAATGGTTAAGACTTCACCTTCCAATGCAGGAGACTCAGGTTAAATCCCTGGTCAGGCAGCTAAGATCCCATAAGCCTCATGGCCAAAAAGACCAAAAATAAAGCAAAGACAGTGTTACAACAATTTCAACTAAAGACTTTAAAATAAAGTGATAAAATAATCAATTTTTAAAAGCTATGTTTTAAGTCTACAACATGTAAAATTACATTAAAAGAAGAAGAAAATGTTCAGCAGGATTAGATCCAGTGGCTACAAGAAATAAAGAAAGATTTCATAAACACCACAGATGCACTCTGAGTCTCTGACTGCAGCTTGAGGTGAGATTTTAAAGAACTCATGCTTGACATGTTCCTCCAGGAACATCTTCAGTGCATCACACACGGTCATCTTTGTAGTCCCTGCCATTCAACTGTCACTCAGGCTACCTCATGCCCTCAGGCACTTGTTTCAGTAGAGACTTTATCTCAGTGTTGGCAAGTCATGAAATATGATTTATCAGATTGCATTGTGTTTCATGGGTCACTAGCATCCTCTTTAAAATTTGCAAAGGGATCAGTATTGTGTTCCAACACAAAGTGAAAGTCGCTAAGTCGTGTCCCACTCTTTGCGACTCCATGGACTATACAGTCCTTGGAATTCTCCAGGCCAGAATATTGGAGTGGGTAGCCTTTCCGTTCTCCAGGGGATCTTCCCAACCCAGGGATCTAACCCAGATCTCCTACATTGCAGTTGGATTCTTTACTAGCTGAGCCACAGGGGAAGCCCAAGAATACTAGGGTGGGCAGCCTACTCCTTCTGCAGTGGATCTTCCTGACCCAGGAATCAAACTGGGGTCTCCTGCATTGCAGGCAAATTCTTTACTGACTTAGCTATCAGGCAAGCACAAGGGCAAATCCAAATAAACTCAAGATGCTGTATCTTAGAGTCTGATTCCTAGGATGGCACCTGGCACCAATTTATGTTACTGTCAAGGTCCTGTCCCAACGCAAAACCACACCAGATGCTTGAACAGAAAATAAATAAATAAATAAAGGAATATAAGAAAATTCCAACAAGGTTGTTGTTGTTTCATTGCTAAGTCATGTCTAACTCTTTGTGACCCCCATGGACTGTATATCACCAGGCTTCTCTGTCCATGGAATTCTTGAGTGTCCTCTGTCCACAGAATTCTTCAGGAAAGAATACTTGAGTGGGTTTCCATTTCCTATTCCAGGGGACCTTCCCGACCCAGGGATCAAACATGTGTCTCCTGCATTGCAGGTAGATTCTTTACCCTCTGAGCCAACAGAGAAACCCCACAAATGATGGCAATGTATCCCAAAGTTTTGAATGTATCAGTTTTGAATGTATACAATTTTGAATGTATAGAGTAAAGTTTCTCAAACTTTAGGATACAAGTGATGTCAATGTGTCCTAAAGCTGGAGAACCTTTAATATACACATTCAAAACTGATTTTCATCAACATCTTCTCTCTTTCCCTTCTCTAAAATGTCTTATAAACTTGCATAGATATGATTCAAAGGCAGTAGGGGGATTCAATAAAATTATAATTTTTATTTGCATTTACAATTGAAAATCTATTTACCACATAAAGTATCATATTTCTTTTCTTCCAAATGTATCAGTCCATGAAAGAAAGAGACAGATAGACAGATGGCAAGAAAAGAAGAACAAGGAGAGCCTTAGCCTTACAATGGTTACTTAAGCAAGAGATGATAAATATCCCTTTTTTGGAAAAATATCAGAAATAAGTTTTAAAGTTAATGACTTGCTCAGATCAGAAATTATTAAGTACATTTAAAAAATATAGCTGTTTTATTATCTAATGCAAAAGATAAGCTTTTTTGCAACAATCATCAACTGCAAGATAAATTAATACACAAAAGCTCAATTAAATAAATACCCCATTGTCTAAGTAATATCAAAACCCTAGGGCATTACCATAATACTCTCCTATATCAATATGTTTCTTTTAGCAGTATTTTTTGGTGGTGATCAAGACAATATAAAAGGTTGAGCTTTGACTTGAGTTTCCATTAATTTCTATGTGTTACAAATTAAAAGCAAAACATATCTTTGGGGGAAATTTTACTTTATTGAATGCAAAATTAATGTTTTAAAATAACTCTAATGATGTGCTATTATTTGCACACCTGTGATAATATTAAATTTGGCATTTCACATATATTATTCAATTACATATTTTATTTAGGACCTTTTTCCCTAAGACATTAAATGGTCTTTCTTTTTCATAGACTTTCATTAAAGCGTAAGAAACTAAATTTTAGTCTTATTCCTGAATGGCATATAATTACTATAACTTTTAATGGTTTTGACTTAGAATGTAAGGGTCATGTTAAGTATGTTATAACCCCCAGGCACTTAAAAATTAACAGCCTCATAAATACTTCACAGTGACAAAGCACCTATAAAACTGATGTAAATCTAATATGGATGTCACCATTCTCAAATTTTCTTCTTGTATGGATAGAATTACTCCTTTATTATTACCATAATTTTAGATAACTTTTATACAGAGTTAGTTTATATTATATTATTATGATGTATTATGAACATATATATATAACAGAAGCACACAATAAAATCAAATTTTTTAAAACTTTAAAAAATAATCAAACATTTAAATATATATGGTCACACACTACCTCAAATAGAGCTGAATATATTTTTTTGGAAAAAATTATTAGTAGTATCCTGTTACCTTTAAAGATAATCAAATCTTTGGGAAGAAATATCTGAAGAGTTTGCTATTTAGTCTTAAAAGAAGGCTACAGAATTTTACACAACAGAGTACAATTTTTGTTTACATATGTAGTTCAGTTCAGTTCAGTTCAGAGGCTCAGTCATCTCCGACTTTTTGCAATCATGTGAATTGCAGCACGCCAGGCCTTCCTGTCCATCACCAATTCCTGGAGTTCACACAAACTCATATCCATCGAGTTCGTGATGCCAACGAGCCATCTCATCCTCTGTCATCCCCTTCTCCACCTGCCCCCAATCCCTCCCAGCATCAGAGTCTTTTCCAATGAGTCAACTCTTCACATGAGGCGGCCAAAGTACTGGAGTTTCAGCTTTAGCATCATTCCTTCCAAAGAATACCCAGGACTAATCTCCTTTAGAACGGACTGGTTGGATCTCCTTGCAGTCCAAGGGACTCTCAAGAGTCTTCTCCAACATCACAGTTCAAAAGCATCAATTCTTCAGTGCTCAGCTTTCTTCACAGTCCAACTCTCGCATGCATACATGACTACTGGAAAAACCATAGCCTTGTCTAGACAGACCTTTGTTGGCAAAGTAATGTGTCTGCTTTTCAATATGCTATCTAGGTTGGTCATAACTTTCCTTCCAAGGAGTAAGCATCTTTTAATTTCATGGCTGCAGTCACCATCTGCTGTGATTTTGGAGCCCCCAAAAATAAAGTCTGACATTGTTTCCACTGTTTTCCCATCTATTTCCCATGAAGTGATGGGACCAGATGCCATGATCTTCGTTTTCTCAATGTTGAGCTTTAAGCCAACTTTTTCACTCTCCACTTTCACTTTCATCAAGAGGCTTTTGAGTTCCTCTTCACTTTCTGCCATAAGGGTGGTATCATCTGCATATCTGAGGTTATTGATATTTCTCCCGGCAATCTTGATTCCAGCTTGTGCTTCTTCCAGCCCAGCGTTTCTCATGATATACTCTGCATATAAGTTAAATAAGCAGGATGACAATATACAGCCTTGACGGCCTCCTTTTCCTATTTGGAACCAGTCTGTTGTTCCAAGTCCAGTGCTAACTGTTGCTTCCTGACCTGCATACAGGTTTCTCAAGAGTAGAGGTTGGTTTAAAGTCACAATTAACGTTAAGTGGTTACTATTAGCTGAAAATTATAGTGCTTTGATTCTTTTTTTTCTTTTAAAACAAAACAGAATTGGTAGGAAGGACAGTTTGCTAGCAGTTTCAGATATTTAATTTAGTTGAGATTCTCGATTAATGATCAACTGTATGAAACTAAGAGGGTCAATTAATACACTTACACTAAAAATATAGAAGTTTAGAAAGATAGATTACATTTAATCTGCTTTTAATCTAGATTGGGGACATTTAAAATAAAAATTATTTTGCTGATATCCAAGTGAAATACAGTCTAACATATTTTCAAAGGATTTACTATTATGTAATTAACATTAATGCCCCAAAACTTAATTCTATCTTTGATGAATAGAAACAATTCCTTTTCACTCATATTCTCATCCATTGAAGACCAAGAGTTGTGCCATGGCATGACACTTAAAAATTAAACTTCTATTTATTTAAAAACATATATTTTTAAAGTTCTAGTTAATATCATCACAGACTCAGGTATAAGAAATTTATCAGAGCATACTGATAACCAAAAGGAGAAGGGGGCAACAGAGGATGAGATGGTTGGAGAGCATCAAGAACTCAATAAACATGAATTTGAGCAAACTCTGGGAGACAGTGAAGAACAGGCGAGGCTGGTATGCTGCAGTCTGCGTGGTTGCAAATAGTCGGATACCACTTAGTGACTGAACAACAATGAATAGGTAACCAGTTTACCACTCATTATGAAGGATAATATTGTAACATGAAAGAGGAAGAAGTTAGGGAAGCTGGAGGGAAGGTAAGTGCTGAAAACCTTAGGGAAAGTAAAAATATATCCTCAGCCAAACAGCAATTCATCAACACTGGGGGACTTTTAAACAAAACTTTCCTACTTCAAAGTGGTTAATAACTCCGTTAAAGGACTATTCCACCAGGCCCAATGAGGCCACATACTTCCTTTACTTTCAAATGCAAATGTTCACTGTCTGGTTTGGACTCTATGTAGAGGAGGATCAGAGAAAGGAGAAATTCCCTGCATCTCACACCTTCCTTGAGGGCCTTCTCCACATCTAAAGCAGGTCATCTAGCAGAACTCAGTTTATGAAAAGGAACTCAATTCCACTGTGGGATGACTCAGAGAAACACAATCTTACTTTCAGATGAAAGAAAGCTTTCTGAATTCTAATTCTGACTAGTCTGTTAAATGTAAGTCATTCTATTTCCCTTTCTTCACGTAACTGTATTTCCATGTAATTGTATTTGCCACCCCTCTGTCACTCATTATATTAATAAACAATTGGGAAACATTTAATATATAAAGATAAAAATTAATTACCATAGACAAGAGAGTTCCAGAAAAACATCTATTTCTGCTTTATTGACTATGCCAAAGCCTTTGACTGTGTGGATCACAATAAACTGTGGAAAATTCTGAAAGAGATAGGAATACCAGACCACCTGATCTGCCTCTTGAGATACCTGTATGCAGGTCAGGAAGCAACAGTTGGAACTGGACATGGAACAACAGACTGGTTCCAAATAGGAAAAGGAGGCCATCAAGGCTGTATATTGTCACCCTGCTTATTTAACTTATATGCAGAGTACATAATGAGAAATGCTGGGCTGGAAGAAGCACAAGATGGAATCAAAATTGCTGGGAGAAATATTAATAACCTCAGATATGCAGATGATACCACCCTTATGGCAGAAAGTGAAGAGGAAATGAAAAGCCTCTTGATGAAAGTGAAAGAGGAGAGTGAAAAAGTTGGCTTAAAGCTCAACATTCAGAAAACTAAGATCATGGCATCTGGTCCCATCACTTCATGGGAAATAGATGGGGAAACAGTGGAAACAGTGTCAGACTTTATCTTTTTGGGCTCCAAAATCACGGCAGAAGGTGACTGCAGCCATGAAATTAAAAGACGCTTACTCCTTGGAAGGAAAGTTGTGAAAAACCTAGATAGCATATTGAAAAGAAGAGACATTACTTTGCCAACAAAGGTCCATCTAGTCAAGTCTATGGTTTTTCCAGTAGTCATGTATGGATGTGAGAGTTGGACTGTGAAGACAGCTGAGCGCCAAAGAATTGATGCTTTTGAACTGTGGTGTTGGAGAGACTCTTGAGAGTCCCTTGGACTGCAAGGAGATCCAACCAGTCCATTCTAAAGGAGATTAGTCCTGGGTGTTCTTTGGAAGGACTGATGCTAAAGCTGAAACTCCAGTACTTTGGCCACCTCATGCGAAGAGTTGACTCATTGGAAAAGACTCTGATGCTGGGAGAGATTGGGGGCAGGAGGAGAAGGGGACAACAGAGGATGAAATGGCTGAATGGCATCACCGACTTGACGGACATGAGTTTGAGTGAACTCCGGGAGTTGGTGATGGACAGGGAGGCCTGGCATGCTGGGATTCATGGGGTCGAGAAAAGTCGGACATGACTGAGTGACTGAACTGAACTGAACTGAACTGAAGGCTCTTTTAATTTGGTCCAGATATTACCCACAATGTAGTTTACTTAAGCTTTTTGTAAAATATTTTTGAAGCAACCAAGGTAAAAGATCAAAGAACAAATTAAAAAATTAATTAAAAAATACTCAGGCAAGAAAGAAGAGGAAAAGAAAAATAATATAAGCAGGATAACTGTCAAAAATAAAATAAGACTGTATATTTAAACCTAGCCTATGGGGTTCTCTGGTGGCTTAGACAGTAAAGAATTTGCCTGCAATAGAGGAGACGTGGTTTTGATCCCTGGGTTGGGAAGATTCCCTGGAGAAGGGAATGTCAATCTACTCCAGTATTCTTGCCCAGGAAATCCCATGGACAGAGGAGCCTGGCGGGCTACAGTCCATGGGCTTGCAAAAAGGAGGGCATGAAGTGCAACTTTCACTTTCTACCAAAATTCATACAAAATAAAAATAGAATAAGTTCTCCAGATGAAAAAAGGAATACTGGATAGACAAAATAAGAAAAACAACAATATGCTGCTTAAAAGAAGCAGAGCTAAAGGCACCACAAAATTAAAAACAATGCAATGAAATAATGAAGAAAAATAAATCATAGAAACATACCAAAGAGGAAGCTGTGTAGCTTTATTAATAATCAAATAGAATTTCTGGGACACTTCATGATGATATATTGTTCAATTTACTAATATAGCTTCATTATATAAACAGCAAATGTTGCTAGATTAAATTGTGAAAAGGCACATTCACAATGATGTGAAGCCTTTCTATATATCATTTCCCACAATTGATAGATCAGATTCTAAAATCAAATCATTAAGGTCATTGAAAAGTTGGTAACAAATTACAAACTTTATCTAACCTAAGTGAAAGTGAAAGTCACTCAGTCGTGTGCAGCTGTTCGCGACCCCATGAACTATACAGTCCATGGAATTCTCCAGGCAAGAATACTGGAGTGGGTAGCCTTTCCCTTCTCCAGGGGATCTTCCCAACCCAGGGATCAAACCCAGGTCTCCCACACTGCAGGTGGATTCTTAACCAGCTGAGCCACCAGGGAAACCTACTAATACTGGAGTGGGTAAAATACCTAACCCAAGGGACATATATAAATGACATCTGCAAGAAGTCCAAAAATGCATTATTTTTCTATATATGGAATCATTACCAAAACTGAACAGACCCTGGGCCATAAAGCTCATCTCAATATCTTAAAAATTAAAATTATACAGGGAATATTATCTGCACTGAAGTTAAAAGTCAATTTAAAAAAAAAGAAGAAGAAGATATTGGATTTCCTCAGTGGTCTGGTGTTTGCGAATCTGCCTGCCAGTGAAGGTGACGTGGGTTTGATTTCTGGTCTGAGAGGATCCCACATGCCTTGGGGCAACTAAACCTGTGAGGCACAGCTACTGAAGCCCACAGGCCCTACAACCCATGCTCTGCAACAAGAGAGATCACTGAAATGAGAAGCCCGCACACCATAACTAGAAAGTATCCTCCACTCACTACATCTAGAGAAAGTCTTATACAGCAATGAAGAACCAGCATAGCCAAAATAAAATAAGGAATTATTTAAAAGAAAGAAAATAAAATATTTAATGAAGAAAGTCAGCATCAAGGCACCTACTAAACACATATGCTCATATTTTTAAATATGCACTACAACTTAACATGAGTGAAACTTGTAATGGAAATTGAAAAGTATTCTAACTGATTAAAACAAATATATAAACATGGACTCTACATATACATCACACCATAGTCCCTTCACTCCATAGTCTTAGCTAAGTGGTGGGAGAGGTGGCCCCCCTACTCTAATATCTATTAACAAGAGACCATGGAGAATGTCTCCCAACAACACCCATTTCTCTTTTCTATACCATCTTAGTTTTTGGCAAATTTTCCCTCAAATATCTTAGGCTACTAACCACTCCATTTAACATACCCACAGGGCTTGGGATCAACTCCGTTCCACATGCTTCCTACAATACTTCATTCAGGCTACTGCCAACAAGACTTCAAGCTGCAGGATGAGAATACATGGCATCCTGGCCTTACCCGTGTTCTTCAGTCCCAGGAGACTATGCAGAGACACCCAGGTGTGTGCTGTGCACACAGTGGGTCTGTGTCATATCTGAGAAAGCCCAGACTCAGAGACCCTCCACTTTCAACAGGCTGGGAGCACACTTGCTCTGCTTAGGAAGGGGTCATGAGTTTCATGATCTTGGACAACAAATTCTACTCAATGCCCAAGCAGAAGACACTGGCTCCATTTTGCAGGTCTTTTCACCACCCAGAAGTCCTTAAGAAGATATTTCAGAATAAAATCATCAGGCTCACTGCCAAGAAAATGTACAGACTTGTGAGAGACAGATCTATTGCTTTTTTTTTTTTAGAAGATAATTGCTGTACAATAGTGTTAGTTTTTGCCATACATCAACATGAATCAGCCATAGGTATATACCTGCCCCCAGTGACTGCTGAGCCTCCCTCCCACCTCCCACTCCACCCCATTCCTCTAGTTATAACAGAGCACCAGATTTGAGCTCCCTAAGTCATACATCAAATTCCCACTGGATATCTATTTTACATATGGTAATGTATGTGTTTCATTGCTACTCTATCAATTCGACCTCCATCTCATCCCCCACTGTATCTGCAAGTCTGTTCTCTGTCTATCTCCTCATTGCTGCCCTAAAGATAGGTTCATTGATACTATCTGCCAAGAAGTTGTACAGGCAGGTGAGAGCTATGGAGATGTGTCTCTCAACATTAGCCAGGTGGCTAGATCTAGATCATACACAAAAAGCAACTGCATGTTTCATACCAAAAAAACAACTGCTCAAACATATTTCCATAAAAAATAATAATTGGATGCACCTAAAACAAATATATAATAATTAAGATGGTTTGAATTTCACAGGGAGATACAAATATATCAGTGGTATAGAATTATCAATCCTGCAAATCGGTACACACAATTAAACAGGAATGCAAGACAAAAGTCACTCAGTCTACCAGGCTCCTCTGTCCATGGGATTCTCCATGCAAGAATATTGGAGTGGGTTGCTATTCCCTTCTCCAGGGGATCTTCCTGACCTAGGGACTGAACCCAGGTCTCCTGCACTACAGGCAGATTCTTTACCATCTTAGCCACCAGGAAAGCCCAAAGATAGAAGTGGGCCCAAGTGGTGCTAGTGGTAAAGAACTCACCTGCCAATACACAGGAGACATAAGAGACATGGGTTTGATCCCTGGGTTGGAAAGATTCCCTGAAGGAGAGAATGGCTACCACTCCAGTATTCTTGCCTGGAGAATCTCATGGACAGAGAAGCCTGGAGGGCTACAGTAAATAGAGTCACAAAGAATCAGACATGACTGAAGGAACTTAGCATGCACATAAAATAGGAGTATCTTTACAAATAAAAATAATAATCAAAAACTTTTCTAGGTGGATTAGACATATCATATTAACCTTCACACTGGATATGATGAACATTAAGCCCACACACAAACAGGCCTGAACAGTGTAAACATAAAATTTCATTATTAGATAACACCCCTGCACAGAAATATAGCACAGAACATACTGTTGCCCAGAGACCTATAGTTAGGTGAGGACTCTCCAACTGGGGTCCATGGAAAGAGACCATCTCATCACAAATGCTTACAGCACGCCCAACGAAGCTAAGCCGCATAACACTGCACAGCTCTGTGGTCTGCGTGCTTCTGCAGTTGCAGAAAATTTCTTTTGACAAAGGCTGTGCTAGAAATCCAGAAGGCTGCAGAATGCTGTCTGTAGAAGGGAATCATAGCACTAAACTCAAATTGTTATTGGTAAATATTGTGTGTACCATATCACCCCAGCCCTGAGCAGCCTAAATTTAAGACATATATCTCCCACAGTTTTGGTAGGTCAGGAACCAGGCTATGCATTAGTTAACTTCTCTGCTTCAGGGAAGTCACCCCAAGCAAGCCTCAGCTGGGGAGAGGCTGACTGCTGAGTGGGCTCACTGGTTCACCTCACTGTGGAAGGATACAGGTGCTCACAAGTAGTGGCTACCTGAAGATGTCCACAGTATGACTCCTGACAAAGCATCTTCCTCTTTAGAGTGAGGAAGGATGGGCTGGACCACACAGACTATGAAGAAGTCAAGGGGAAAGGGAGAGGGGAGCAGAGATTGTGCTCATATCCTCTTTCTCACTGAGGTGAAGGTTTATCCCCAAAGGACTAACTTGCTCCTAATTCCAAGAGACTCAGTTACTCCATCAGTAACTTCTCAGACATCAAGTTGTGTTTTTCAATCAAATCTGAAAGTTGGGGGCATGCCACAAAGTCCCTCAGTCGCATCCAACTCTTTGTAACACCATGGAATATATAGTCCATAGAATTCTCCAGTCCAGAATACTGGAGTGGATAGCCATTCCCTTATCCAGAGGATCTTCCCAACTCAGGGATCGAACCCAGGTCTCCCACACTGCAGGTGGATTCTTTACCAGTAGAGCCACCAGGAAAAACCACATACAATGGAATGTTACTCAGCCATTAAAAAGAATGAAACAATGCCATTTGCACCAACATGGATGAACCTGGAGATTGCCATAATTTAGTAAGGCAGAGAAAGAGAAATATTATATCATATTGCTTATATGCAAAATCTCAAAAATGATACAAATAAGCTTATTAAAAAACAGAAATAAAGTCACTGATTTAGAAAACAAGTTTATGGTTACCAGTGGGGAAAAGAGGGGAGGAATAAATTAGAAGGTTGAGATTGATATGTACACACTTCTGAATATAAACTAGATAATTAAAGAGGACCTACTGTATACCACAAGACACTCTACTCAATACTCTGTAACAGCCTATATGGGAAAAGAATCTAAAAAAGAGTGGATATATGTATATGTATAAATGACTCACTTTGCTGGACAGCAGAAATACACAACATTGTAGATAGTTCTTTTCAAGTAAAAATTAATTTTTAAAAAGGCATGTCAAACAAGGAGAAAGAAAAAGCAAACAAACAAAGACAAACAAAAGAGGGAAAAGTAACAAACAAAAGAGGGAAAGAGCAGAGGGAGTTCTGAGGAAGCACACAAACTGTGTCTAAATGCTTACTTGTAGTATCGTACCGAACATTGTGTAATTCCCCACACAGGTTTTCAGAAGTCCATACTAAGTGGAGAACAAGTTATATGCTTCTGTATACACAACTCATAAAATGCAAAGTCAGAAAATGGTATCATGGTTTCATTTGGTATACTTTGTCACTTCTGGCTCCGACAAAGATAGAAGTTGACTGCCCATAAAATCTATAATGGAATATGGGATTGGCTTTAAAAATGGGATGGGATGGGGAGGGAAATGGGAGCGGGGTTCAGGACAGGGGACACATGTACACCCATGGCTAATTCATGTCAATGTATGGTAAAAACCACTACAGTATTGTAAAGTAATTAGCCTTCTAAAAATTGATCATAATGGCTTCTAAAGCTGCATGATGGTAATGTAAATAAGCATTATGCACAACAGCTGCCAGCCCTGCACAACAGCTGCTTTATGAAATCAAATAAGTCTTCAGCTCTGATGAGCAGAATAAGAGCCTAGAAACGACAGCAAAGTTGGCCCTGAGGACAGGAGGCTGCAGCCACACATTCCGTGTTTAAGATGTAAGCATCATTAATGATGTCGAACAACATGTTAATATTCCCATCCTGTGTGACTGTGACCCAAGCTCACACCACTTCAAGTGAAGTGGTGCACACTATGAAAAGGAAAGTAAAAAAAAATAAAAAAAAGGAAAGTAAGAAATGGACACTGAAAAAAAAAAAAAAAAACTCAGACCAAACATGAAGGCCTTTGATTCTACTGGGGTGACACAACCCTCTCTTTCTGCTGCACAAGAGAAGCATTAAGGCTTCATCTCTCAAGTGTCTGTGGGCATCAGTGGGACCAGAGATGTTAGTCCATGGCTGTTGAAAGAAAGTGGGGAAATGATGAAAGCCAGGAGGATGTTGAACTCTCTGTCATTTCCCATTTGAATGCTTCCATTCTCCTCAACACAATGATCATCTCCTCTTCACCCTGCAAAGCTTCTCAATGAACAACAGAAATTTGCCACTGTAGTAAATTAAAGCTAAGACTGGATGTGGATTTTGCAAAAGGTGAATACATATATTCACATTCCAAATAACTGTGTTTCTTTGGTTCTCATGCACATTAAATGTTGTATAGTTAACATTTGTTGTGGCATAATTTCCAACAGGTATACAGACAGAGTCATTTATACTTCATCCAGAAGTTATGCAAAGATTAAGAAAATTACCAGTAAATATGCCAGAGGGAACAAGAATTACAAAACATATTTAATATCAAGAGATTTTTCTTGTACCATAATTTCAGTTCTAAAAAGTACCATCTGCTTTGCCTGATACACTCAGGTGAATGAGAAGATTCATATGGTTAGTCTTTCTAATGTTCAGGGTTATGATTAAAACAAACTTTCTATCATCTCTTATTGAAAAGAAGGTTTGACCTTGGATAATTATAGGCTCTTGAAAGCTGAGCACTGAAGAATTGGAGGGAGGAGGGTTCAGGATGGGGAACACGTATATACCTGTGGCAGATTCATGTTGATATATGGCAAAACCAATACAATATCGTAAAGTTAAAAAAAAAAAAAAAGAATTGATGCTTTTGAACTGTGGTGTTGGAGAAGATTCTTGAGAGTCCCTTGGACTGCAAGGAGATCCAACCAGTCCATTCTAAAGGAGATTAGTCCTGGGTGTTCTTTGGAAGGACTGATGCTAAAGCTGAAACTCCAATACTTTGGCCACCTCATGAGAAGAGTTGACTCATTGGAAAAGACCCCGATGCTGGGAGGGATTGGGGGCAGGAAGAGAAGGGGACGACAGAGGATGAGATGGCTGGATGGCATCACCGACTCGATGGACATGAGTTTGGGTGAACTCTGGGAACTGGTGATGGACAGGGAGGCCTGGCATGCTGCTATTCATGGAGTCACAAAGAGTCAGACACGACTGAGTGACTGAACTGACTGACTGACTAATATCATAAATGTTATTTCTCTTTTAATTTCTTTGTTTCTCTTCTATTTTCTATTTTTCTTTGCTCAAGTTAATTAGTGGAATTATTTTTCAAGAGAAAATATGTTGTTATTGAGATATATCTGCATGCTTGCTAAGTTTCAGTCATGTAAAACTCTTTGTGAACCCATGGGCTGTATAGCCCATCAGGATCCTCTGTCCATGGGATTCTCCAGGCAAGAATACTGGAGTGGGTTGTAATGATGTCCTCTAGGGAATTCTCCCAACCCAGGGGATCGACCTTGTATCTTCTGCAGTTTCTGCATTACAAGTGAATTCTTTAGTGCTGAGCCACCAGGGAAGCCCCATTTTATATTTGACATATATGATGTGGGTTTAAGGTATACAATATTTTGATTTGATAAATTTATGTATTGCAATATGATTACCACCTTAGCATTTGCTAGCACCAATATGTCACATAATTATCACTGCACTGTTTTGTAGTGGGAAACTGTACAAACTAGCTTCTTAGTAACTTTGCTGCCTTTAATAGAGTATCATTGACCATAATCACTCTGCTGTACAATTGATCACCAAAACTTGTTCATCTCTTAGTTGAGAGTTAGAGCTCTTTAAAAATACCTTCCCAATTCTCCTACTCCCAGTCCCTGGTAACAACCACTGTACTGAGTTTGGCTTTTCTAGATTTCACATATAAGTGGTTTCATAAAGCATTTTTCTTTCTCATTTTGATTTATCCCACTTAGCATAATATTCTCAAGTTCCATCGATGTTGTTGTAGATGACAGGATGTCCTTCTTTCTTATGGTTGAATAATAGTCCAGTGTGTGTGTGTGTGTGTGTGACATTTTCCTTCCCCATTCATCCACTGATGGACACTTAGGTTTTTTCCCCCAAATCTTGGTTATTATGAATAATGCTGCAATGACATGGAAGTGCAGGCATCTTTCTAATATCCTGTTTTTGTTTTTTTTTTCCCCCTTTGGAAATATTCAAGACGTGAGATAATTACATCATATGGTAATCCTATTTTTAGTTTTTCAAATAAATTCCATACTGTTTTCTGTAGTTGCTGAGTCTATTAACATTTCCACCAATGGTGCACAAGGGAGCCCTTTTCTCCAAACCCTTGCCAACCATTGTTATCTCCCAGCAGAAAATGTAGGGAACAAGCTTACTGGCACAAGTTTTGGGAATGGCTTTCTGATACAACACCAAAAGCGCAGGTAACAAAGCAAAAATAAGAAAATGGAATTTCATCAAAGTAAACAACCAAAACCCCCCCCACCAAAAGAGATGATCATCAAAAAGTCAACCTGCAGTATCTGGAAACCACATACAAGATAAGGGTTTAATATCCAAAATATATAAAGAGCTCATACAACTCAAAACCACAGCCCAAACAATCCAACTGAAAATAAACACAAGATAAGGAAGTTAATAGATGCTTTTCCAGATAAGACATCCAAATGGCCAAACGGTACATGAAAAGATGTTCAACGTCCGTAATCATCATGGAAATGCAGACCCAATCCACAACGAGATAACAACTCACATTTGTCTGAATAGCTTCATCAGGGAAATATGTTTTAATGTGAATGTATTTTTAAAGGGATTGTTTAACCATATATAGGAATTTTAAAATCTATTTGAGAAACTTTTCAGATCATTATTCATATCTACACTTTTCCTAGTTAAAATATCCCTTTTGATTTAATATTTGGAGAAAGTAATTTGTAGGAGAGTGTCTGCCTTTGAATTATCACCTATGTATGTGAAAATACAGGTTTCATCTGAGAGGAATTTTTCTAAAGCAGTAATAGAACCATTTTGTAAGTTTGCCTTAAGTATGTTAACAGGTGGGACTTCCCTGGTGGTTGCAGAGGGCATGAGTTTGACCCCTGGTCAGGGAACTAAGATCCCAAACCACAGAGCCTGACCCAAAAGAAAAAAAAAAAATTATTAAGACAAAAAAGGTACTCAGAATCAAACTTACATGTGTGTGTGTGTGTTAACATGCAAAACTGCCATTTTCTTTAACTGCATAAATCTTTGTGACTACAAAATCAACATTTATAGTCTAAATTTCACAGTAGACTCAGAAAATATACAAATTCCCAAAGTATCAAATGGCTTCTAACCAAAACCAAAGTGATTCTGTTACAAGCTAATGGGATTTTCAAATATAATCTGTGTAAGATGTTGAGTGTTCTAAGAAACCTGAATACATTAAAGGGCTCAAGTTTAACAATACACATTAGAAGAATTTAATTCTCTCAGCCCAAATGAACTAATTCAATAAAATGGAAGCAAAGGTAACAAAACACATCCCAGTGATTCTACTTCAATTCACTTTATGATTTTATTGTTACTTACCAATACTATTAGGAAAAATGATTAATGGCAGGTCATCTTATTTTCTCCATAAGAAATTGGAAGTTTACTTATTCAATCTTAAAGAGCCGGCAAGTGGTGAAGGTTGGATTTAAATCAAGGCAAACAGATGGTAGCAAAGCAAAGCACTTGCTCAGTCGTGTCCGACTCTTCGTGACCCCGTGGACTGTAGCCTACCAGGCTCCTCCGTCCAGATGCTAGAGTCCCTCAGTTAATCCCTATCCTCCAATGACCCCAGGCAGTGCACTCTGTGTGTACCTGTGTGTGAAACACAGAGGCACTGCTCTTTTCATTTTTTTTCAGTGCTCCTAATGAAGCAGTTAAGATCTTGGTAATGCATACTTACTATAAAATCACAAACCTCACTTCTAGGCCCGATCTGGTTCTCTGTGTGTATGTGCTCAGCCGTGTCTGACTCTCTGTGACCCCGTGGACTGCAGCCTGCCAGGCTCCTCTGTCCAGGGGTTTCCAAGGCAAGAATACTGGAGTGGGTCACCATTTCCTCTTTTGGGGGATCTTCTTGAACCAAGGATAGAACCCACATTTCCTTCATGTCCTGTATTGCAGAAGTATTCTTTACTACTGAGTCATTTAAGAAGCCCCATCTGCTTCTGCAGTCCTTGGGGTCCATGGCGTGCTGTAGTTGGACACAACTGAGTGGCTGAACTGAAGTGATCTGCTTCTGGGTAAAGACAAATATTCTCAGCATCTTTCTCCTCTTAATTGTAAATGAAGTGTGTCATCAATGTTCTGAGAAGAAAAAAAAAATGTGTCATTCAAATTGAGACAATTTAAGGAGAATTTAACAAAAAGATCATTATTTACAAGCATGGGATAAGGCAGTATGCTGCAGTCATACAAGTGGGGAACAGTCACTGGCCCCAGGCCTGAGGAGGGCAGTGCAGGAAACACAAATCTGAGCTTGGATGAGGGAACAGCTGAGTGTGGAGAGGTGCCTGCCTTGGTCTGTGGCTTCACGTCCAGCGCTGAAATCACCCAGGGACACCCTGGAGGGTGTACAGGGGAATCAATACCACAACCTCACCCTTACCCTTTCCTCTGATCTTCCAGGTAGCTCTTGCCTTTAGACAAGGGATCAAGTTCATGGGTCCACCCTGGCCCAAATTTGACAGCAGAGAGGAGGGGATTGCTGGGGGTGGGAGGGTAGGGATAGGAGATAAGCCAGTTGGAGCAAAAGGAATCTACATAATGCAGAGGGCTTGCGAAAGCTAACACAAAGGACACTCTCTTCCACAATAGAGGTACCACCTCACACTGATCAGACTTGTCATGCTTAAAAAGTCTACAAATAATAAATGCTGAAGAGGGAATGGAGAAAAGGGAACCCTCCTACACTGTTGATGGGACTGTAAATTGGTGCAGCCACTATGGAAAACGATGTGGAAGTTGCTCAGAAAACTAAAAATAGAGTGAACATATAATCCAGCAATCCCACTCCTGGGCATATACACAGACAAACCATAATTCAAATAGATACATGTACCAGTATGTTCATAGCAACGCTGTTTACAATAGCCAACATATGGAAACAATACAATGTTCATCAACAGAGGAACAGATAAAGATGTGGTATATATGGACAATGGAATACTATTCAGTCATAAAATGAATGAAATATTGACACTTGCAGCAACATGGATGGATCTAGATATTATCATAATCAGTGAAGTAAGTCAGAGAAAGATAAATACCATACGGTATCACTTACTTGCGGAATCGAAAATACGGCACAAATGAGCTTATGTACAAAACAGAAACAGGCTGAAAAACATACAGAACAGACGTGAGGTTACCAAGGGGGAATCAGGGTAAGGGGGCAAAGGACTGGGAGTTTGGGCTTAGCAGATGCAAGCTATAATATATAGGATGATAAGCCACAGCTCCTACTGTGTAGCACAGAGAACTATATTCAATAACCAGTGATAAACTATAAGGGAAAAGGATGTAAAAATATAATATATATATGACTTTAACTCAGTCACTTTGCTGTACAGCAGAAATTGTCAGTACATTGTAAATCAACTATAGTTTCAATAAAAAATAAAATAAAAAATTTAAAGCTATTTCAGTACTATAACAAACATACACGATTATACTGATAAATCCAGAATTAACTTATAATCACACATAAGTAGACTTGAATTTCCCATTAAGAGGGTATGAACCCACATTTATAAGTTTTATCATTCATTTTAAGTATTATGGTGAACAGGAGAATAGTAATTAAAATTTATTTAAGTGGAACTTTAAAGCTGTTACAGTATCACAGTAAGAGATCTGAAGAGGAAAAAGCCAACATTTTTTTTGCTAAAGAAGGATAAATCCAGGTTCCTTTTATAATTTTAATCAAGTAGAATTAAATTTACTATTAACACAGTAAGAGCCTGTGTTATTTTTTTATTTTAAATATTATCATGTATATAAATTACAGTAATTAAAACCACCATGAGAGATAGTCCACATTAATTTAATTAGTGTTTGTTAAAAGTATAATTAGAGCTTGTTAGTCATAACAGGTCACTTCTAATGAATGGGTAGAATACACTGCTCTAATTGTTATGAAGGTATCATCTCATTCAGCCCTCACAGCAACCCCATGAAAGGACCCAGGCTTTAGGGTTAGACACGTGAACAATTATACACAGGATGGATAGACAACAAGGTCCTTCTTTATAGTGACCAGCAGGGCATATGAACAAAGACAGAGACACATACAGAAGAGAGCTCCATTTGAGGAGAGGTGAACTCACGGAGTGACTCTGAACCCATCCTCTGAGATCAAAGCCCCCACAGCAGTGACTAAGCAGTCATGCACCGATAAGCAAGAACCGCTGGCTGCCCTCGTGGAGTGACTTCCTAGGAAAGGTACAAAAACAAAAGGCAGACATCCGGTACACGCAAAATCCTGACACCTGTCACAGACAGGAAGTGCCTCACCTTCAGAAAATAACAGGGGCAAATACCCTGCTATTTGTATGACTTTCAAATCTGATTCAAGTAAAGCTTACCTTTTAAAATTCAGCTGGCAGCACCTCATCACTATGGCTTCATTGTGTTCCTTTCTAGGGTCTCTGTGAACGTGTCTGCATATTATTGTTCAGTAGCTAAGTCATGTCAAACTGTTTGTGCCCCTACGGACTGCAACATTCCAGACTCCCCATCCTTCACTATGTCCAAGAGTTTGCTCAGACTCATGTCCGATGAGTCGGTGATGCCATCCAACCATCTTACCCTCTGTCACTCCCTTCTCCTGCCTTCAGTCTTCTCCAGCATCAAGGTCTTTTCCAGTGTGTCTACTCTTAGCATCAGATGGCCAAAGTATTGGAGCTTCAGTTTCAGGATCAGTCTTTCCAATGTATATTCAGGGTTGATTTTCTTTAGGATTGACTGGTTTGATCTGCTTGCTGTCCAAGGGACTCTCAAGAGTCTTCTCCAGCACCACTTTTTGAAAGCATCTATTCTTTGGCATTCAGCCTTCTTTATGGTCCAACTCTCACATCTGTACATAACTACTGGAAAAACCATAGCTTTGACTATATGGACCTTTATATCACACACCCCCTCCATCAAATCTGTTATTCTTGGTGAAGGATGTGTTGATATCCTTGACTTGAATTGAAATCATTGATTCCCTCTCTGTGCAGTGGGGCAGTGCCTGACATTCTCCTTCTAGAACAGTAAGAATGCTACAAATAGTAGAACTTCTCTAGGGGTCCAGTGATTAAGACTTCATCTTCCAATAGAGGGTTAAATTTCTGCTTGAGGAGATAAGATCTCACATGTCTCATGAACAAAAAAACAAAGCAGAAACAACAGAAATAATATTATAACAAATTCAATAAAACACTTTTTAATGGTCCACATCAAAAAAAACAAACAAACAAACTTCTTAGATATCTGTGCCAGGGACCCAGTGACAAAGTTGACCATCTTCCTAGAGCTGGCATTGGGAAACCATAAGTTCTTGGATCACATCTGCCTGCTGGCTATTTTTGTAAATAAAGTTGTGTTGAGACACAGCCTCACACATTTATTGACATTTTATTTGACCTTTTTTTTTTTTTTTTTCATTCGGGAACAATTTGGTAGTTGCAACATGGACCATAGGGCCCACAAAGCCAAATACATTTTCCTATTTACCTTTTACAGAAAAGTTTGCTGACCTCTGTTGTAGAGTAAAACAAAGAGGAAAAGAGTCCTATATGTCACTTAATTCTTACACTGGTGAATCTATTATAGACTTTTGTGACTGCAAAGTAAATTACATAAAACTGCATTCCATTTGCCTGGACAATCATGGATCCAAACCCTTAGGCTTTGTGATGGACAGGGAGGCCTGATGTGCTTCCGTTCACAGGGTCGCAAAGAGTCAGACATGACTGAGCCACTGAACTGAACTGAACAACTCATCTATAACCATTTAGATGATAATAATCTTCAAAACATAAAAAAATTATAATTCAATATCCTTATACATAATTCACACTCAAAGAGATTAAGTCACTCACAAATTATTCACTCTTCAGACATTATGACTGGCAAATTGTATGCCAGTATTTTATTTTTATTCTAAAATATCTGGCCCATGGAAATAATGAAAAGAAAATCATTATTTTTTGAGAGATCTTTTAAAATCCATGCATATTTTGCACCTGACTAAATTTAACAATGGCAACAACCAATACTTGACTCTTTTTAATATTTAAAAACATAGTATGGTGAGATGTTTTGTAAAGTTAAATTAAATAAAATTAAAAAAAATAAATATCAAAAACAGTCAATTATTGGTTGTTGCCATTGTTAAATATAATCAGGTGCAAAATATGCATGGATTTTAAAAGATCTCTTAAAAAATAATGTATGGTGAGATCAGGGCTTCCCTGGTGGCTCAGAGGTTAAAGCATCTACCTCCAATGTGGGAGACCTGGGTTCAGTCCCTGGGTTGGGAAGATCCCCTGGAGAAGGAAATGGCAACCCACTCCAGTATTCTTGCCTGGAGAATCCCATGGATGGAGGAGCCTGGTAGGCTACAGTCCGCGGGGTCGCAGAGTCGGACACGACTGAGCGACTTCACCTTTCACTTTCTATGGTGAGATCAACAAGCAAATTAAAGTCTTAACTAGTGGGAATATTGATTTAGTGTTGAAATAATTCTTATAAACTGCTCTTTTTCATCACAGGTTCAGATATGTGTTTATAATTTGTACAGACTCCATCTATATGCCTGTGATTGTAATAAACATAAAACAAAACACATAAATACCCCTTCACATATTTTCAGATAAATTTTCAGTGACTGAAAATTAAATAAATATAATTATTTAGAAGTTAACCAACTCTAGACATTTTATAATTGTGTGTGGTGTGTACCAGGTGCTCAGTTGTGTCTGAGTCTTTGCCACCCTATGGACTGTAACCTGCCAGGCTCCTCTGTCCACAGGATTCTCCAGGCAAGAACACTGGAGTGGGTTGCCAAGCCCTCCTCCAGGGGATCTTCCTGACTCAGGGGTCAAATCCACGTCTCTTGTGTCTCCTGCATTACAAGCAGATTCTTTACCTAATGAGTGACCTGGGAAGTCCATCTATTATATGAGTATGCATTATTATCTTGACTGATAGATATATATTTACTGATTAAATGATATATATATATCAGTTAGTAGAAATGCAGGTCTGCCTTAGAAAATGCCAGCATCTCACTATGTCAAGATATAGTTCAAAGAAAATAATTTAGTGAAGAACAGAGAAGCAATAAATGAATTGATCATTTTATTTCATGAATCATAAGCATCAGACTGAAACTGCATTCATATAATAGAGATTGCTCTATCTGTATTTTTGATACTATAGCAAATCTCTTGACAAATGGTACTTTAAAAAAATGTTAGCTGCAATGTGGAATTTCAAACTGAATCAACAAAATTTCTGTACTCTGTTCCATTAAAAGCCATTGGTAGTTTTTGCTTGTGAAAGACTGTTATGGTATGTATGGTTTTCTGATATAATGCGCTGGTCATTTTGAAAATATTGGTTTGATGTGTTCTTCATATCTTACAAACATTGACAACTTTCATTATCCAATATCAAAACATCACATCTTTAAATATCACTACTCTTCCCATCAGAAAAGTGTTCGTTACCGACAAGCTGTCCAACTCACAGTGGCAGATACAATTTTTACAAAATCTGATTTCCTTTTAAAGCTCAAATTCTATCCCTGGCAACAAATACTGTCAAGTGTTTATCTTGACATGATAGGTTAACTTAACTCATTTCCAAGAAAAAGTATGCCATACACCCAAATCAGAAACATTACAGTTTGCCACTCTCTGAGTCCATCGTGTTCTGTGAAAACAGCAGCTGGGTTCGTTCACAACTGACAGTCATGCAAGTGCTTTTCTTGGGAGAAGCATTGTTTCATCAGGAAAAACCCTATAGGCTTACCTCCTCCTTCAGCATACAGAACATTAACAGTACATACACCTGAGGTCAAGACTTAATAAAATATAATCTGAATAGACACACTGTACATTCTTCAGCAAAACTGGTATGCTTTTACTCTGAGTATAGGGTGTTAAAAAAAAAAATGACTCACTGCTTTGATTCATGCTAAGGAGTTTTTGCTTTTGCACCATTGTACAAATGTCAAGGCAATGAACAAAGCAAATAACATCTTAATTTTACCATGTAAATAGTTTTGACCTCATGAATCTGTTTTGTGGGAGGATCCTCAGGGTCCCCCAGATGCACTTTGAGGACAACTGCCTAACAGGACTTAAAGTTCTAAGTAAATTCCATTCAGATCAATAAATATTATGTGGCATTGCTATATGGACTATTCGGCTGCTTGGAAAAATAAAATGTAAATGCATTTGAAAGTGTAACCTGATTACAAGGGAGCTATAGTGGCTCAGTAGTAAAGGATCTGTCTGCCCATGCAGGAGACACAGGTTTGATCTCTGAGTCTGGGAAGATCCCCTGGAGAAGGAAATGGCAAACCACTCCAGTATTCTTGCCTGGAAAATCCCATAGACAGAGGAACCTGGCGGGCTATAATCCATGAGGTCAAAAAGAGTCAGATGTGATTTAACAACTCACCAACAACAACACAAAATCTATACTATATTTTTTAATTAACAGATATAAAATTTTAAAATGTTGTCATGTAATACATCATGGCATTCATGTTAACTTGTCCAAGTTGTTCACTTTATCAGAACTAGAGAATATTCCCTAGTTTAACAGACTCCTTAGTTCTTGAAAAAAAAAAAAAAAAAGTTCAAAATATCCAGAACTAGGGAATCTGTTGCTTGCAATAATGCTTTCAATATTGCTTCTCCAGTTGAGTTTCACACATCAAAAGCATTGGCATCATTTAGGTTTGAAATTGGGAGTTTCAGGCTCTACTTCAGGGCTACAGATCAGATGATGAGTTTTACCCACATATCTAGGCGATTCACATGGGCTTTTGACTTTGAGAAGCCTTTGGTAAGCTACTTTGTGACAGAGAGAAAAAAAAATGCTTAAATGTCCTCCAGTTCAACCATTACACCATCCATTCACTGAACTATCTACTCTGTGAATGAGTATCCTATGGCCCTATTATGCGAAGGGCACTGTGATTGACATTAAAACATATGACAAAGAACCCCTAAAAAATGTAGCCTTTGTCCTTAAGGGGATATGACAAAAAAACAAAGGAAAAGTTCTTTCTTCTTCTATATGTGCTTAGCTACTCAGTCATGTCTGACTCTTCGTGATCCCATGGACTCTAGCCTACCAGGCTCCTCTGTCCATGGGATTTCCCAGGTAAAATACTGGAATGGGTTGCTATTTGCTACTCCAAAGGATCTTCCCAACCCAGGAATTGAACTCTGCTTCTACTGTGTCTCCTGCATTGCAGGCAGATTCTTTACTCACTGAGCCATTTGGATTTCCTAGGCAAGAATTCTGGAGCGGGTTACCATTTCCTACTCCAGGGGATCTTCATGACCTAGGGATCAAACACATGTCTCCTGTTTGGCAGGTGGGTTCTTTACTGAGCCATCTGGGAAGCAGAGAAAGTAGCAGATAAAGCAAGCCCAAAGAGTGAAACTGAAACAGAATTCTTAAATTTCTAGGGTAGGAAATGGGGGTCCCTCTGCCTGTCAGCTGTTCCCTAACAGAGTAGAAATCTATAGAAAATTGAACCCCTGCAACTGCTATTGTGTTACTAGAGCTACTGGTACGGATGAATTGTTTGACCTGAGAAGACAAGGAGCATGGTTTTAATTCCAAGAGGTCTGACTCCATGGCTAATGAAGAGTTTTCCTGTATTTCCTTTCACTGCATTTTTTTTTTTTTAGTAAACTCTTATTATCTGCATCTCAGTGTTACTTGCATCTTAAGAGCCCCAAGCTAAAATAAAATAGTCAGAAAGAGCCAGTTAAGTCTCTACTGTGCAAAACTGGGGAAAAGCCAGGATTCTAAACTGGAGCTGCCCCAGTCCTCCTTGTTCCCTTCATACTGCAGTAAAAGCAGTCTTACAAGGAAAGGAGGGGGAAGGCTTGCCTGCTATTCCCTTTGAGAACAAAAGCACAATCAATTTAATAGCAGGAGAGATTTATTTTTAATTAATTTGAGCCTGTTCACTAGAATTTACTGGAACTCTACTAGACAGCAATTTAACCCAACTCTGCCAAGCCTTTTCTGCAGGTGACCATCTGTCCTGTGCCCTGCAAACAATGGTACTCAAATTTACTGCGGGGCTTCCCCAGGTGGCTTCAGTGGGTAAAGATAATGTCTGCAATGCAGAGTGGCTAAGACCTGTCTGACTTTTTTGTGACCCCATGGACTGTAGCCCACCAGGCTCCTCTGTCTATGGGATTTCCCAGGCAAAAATAATGGAATGGGTTGCCATTTCCTTCTCCAGGGGATCTTTCCAGCCTAGGGATTGAACCTGCATCTCCTGCACTGGCAGGTGGATACTCTACCACTGAGTCACCAGGGAAGCCCACTGATCCTTACATCCTCCTTGTAATAAGGGTAAAGAGATACATATTTACATCTTTTGAGTTTATTGTTTCATTTTGTCTTATATCATTTTGAGGGGTGTGAGTAAAACAGGTCTTTGTGTAAACTCCAGTAAGTACTAGCTGTCTTATTTGCAGTCAAGTTTATTTATTTCATATTTTTATTTTTACAATGTTGTCTTGGTTTCCACCATACAGCCATAACTATACATATATCCCTTCCCTCTTGAGCCTCTCTCCCTTCCACCTGTTCAACCCCTCAGGTAAGGAGTACAGTTGACTTACAATGTTGTGATAATTTCACAGGTGTCGAGCAAAGTGGT
Organism: Bos indicus x Bos taurus; assembly: GCF_003369695.1. Classification (NCBI taxonomy): domain Eukaryota; kingdom Metazoa; phylum Chordata; class Mammalia; order Artiodactyla; family Bovidae; genus Bos; species Bos indicus x Bos taurus. The sequence continues at coordinate 3,354,867 of NC_040083.1, read as the reverse complement.
CCAGTTATACATACATGGATCTATTCTTAGATACTCAAGAGATTTTGGTTTTCTGGGTTTGAAATTGGTCCAGGAATCTTCACTTTAACAAACATCCAAAGGTCTGATGTCATAACTGATCAAAGAAGCATTGTATTAGAACATCAGAGTGAATTATTTCAGGTTTGTCTTCATCAAAATAAGAAGAGAAGCTAAGGTTTGAAGTATGGTGTGTGGAGAACATATATCCTGGAGAAGATGATTTTCCATGTTCTGGCTAGTAACAGGAAAGATAATTATAGCTTAGCACTCTTTTAAATAATTTCTTGCTTTTTAACAAACATATGGACCCAATATGCCATTAAACAACTTGCTAGCTAGGAGCATTTCAACTCCGTTTGGAAGAAACATGCTCAGCTTCACTGCACTACTTAACAGAACTGGTGTCTTCAGGTTACGCCAAGCTGCTAATGCTAGCTGCCAGCAAATGTGCTACTTTCTGGCAATACGTGTTTTCCTTTTATCTCGAGGTAGTCCAGATCTTTGAAAATATGCATAAAAATGTCAAGATCCTGTTTCTCTTAGGGAATGTTATGCACGTGTGTGTAACTACATGGAGCATAAGTAATTCAGACCTGGTGCTGTTTCTATGAAATGCTCTTATTTTTTGCACATTCTTCCTCCTTAATGCTAATGTTAACTGAAACATTTCTCCTCAAATAGTTTTCCTCTTCATTTTATAAAAAAGAGACACTTTCAACTGTCACAAGAAGTTTGATTTGCTAAGCTCTCCATTGCATTAAAAAAAAAAAGTTATTGGAGTATAGTTGCTTCACAATGCTGTGTTAGTCTCTACTCTACAACAATGGAATCAGCTATATGTGTAAATGTATCTCCTCCTTTTTGAATTTCCTTCTTTTAGGTCATTTAGGTCACCACAGAGCATTCAATAGAGCTCCGTGTGCTATTCAGTAGGTTTTCTTTAGTTATCTAGTTTATGCGTAGTATCAATAAGTGCATTCATGTCAATCCCAGTCTCCCAATTCATCCCACCGCCACCTTCTCCCTTGACATCTATACATTTATTCTCTACATCTGCCTCCCTTGCCTTTTTAACACGAGCTTTACTGTTTCTAATATCTAAAGCATAAAAAAGAAAAAAAAATAATAAGTTTGGTGACCTTCCACAGAAAAATCCATAAAATGACTGAGCAGCCTAAGGATGATTCTAGCAACAAAATTTCCTTAAACACCGATGGAGAGGAATGGTAGTAAAGAATCATTTACTAATCATAACTTTTCACTGTCAAAGATCTGGATAGCAAATGAGAGTGGTTATTAAGTAAGTTTGCAAACCCTGCTCACACTCAGCCCATTTTGGTACTGGAGAAATGCTTAAATGTTCGTGATGAGGATTTTCAGGTTGTGGTACTGTACTCAGGTACAATGAGAGTTACAACCGTCAGTGAGGAAGATATCCTGACCTGACATTGAGAAACTCACAGGTAGAGAGGAGGATAAGCCACCTGCAGGATCTAGTAAGAGAAGGTGTCAGAGGTAGAGCTTCCCAGGGATTCAAGTCAGCAAGGATTCTCATGTGCAAACTGAGACCAGTATCAGTTCAGTCAATCAGAAAAGTTAATTGACCCAATGTCAGGTATCACTGCAAAGAAGGAGGAACATTGCTCTGGGCTGCTCAGGTTAAGGGTATTTTTTGAGGGGTTATTGAAATAGTGAAGAGGTTATGATGCATGATAACTGTCCCATTTCTGTTCTGGATGTTCTATTCCTGAAAGGACATCAAGAGCCTGCATAAGACGGATGTGGACCATGGACCGTATTAGGGAGGAGTCTCTTCTCCCTTCCTTGACTATCCAGTCATTAGGGCTGATCTACCTTCTCTGTTTCCCCTTTCTGTGAATGTAAATGCTACAATTTGTCTTCACATGGTTTATACATAAGATGTCATTTAGGCTCTCTGGAAGGACAGGAAAATACAAACAGAGCTGCCAGAAGCATTGATTTTACTTTATTATAACTGATTAGACAATGGAATTCTCTCCAGAGTCATTTCTAAGTCACTTATGTTATGCACCAGGGTCTATTAGTATGGATCTAGATTATCATAAACTTAATTTCCCTATTCCCCTTCTTCTTTTATAACTACAAAGGACTCATCGACTTTATTTTTTTAATTTAATTTTATTTTTAAACTTTACAATATTGTATTGGTTTTGCCAAATATTGAAATGAATCCGCCATAGGTATACATGTGTTCCCCATCCTGAACCCTCCATCCTCCCTCCCCATACCATCCCTCTGGATCATCGACTTTAAAGGGATGAGTTACCAAGAAACAGGATTCATTTACCTTCCCCTCTCCAACATATACCCATTCAAAAACAACTTATTGGATTACTTAGAGAAATGGCCTTAAAATAATTACCTGCAAAAATTTTACCCCTATATTCCAAGATATAAGCAGTAGAAGAACACAGTTTTGGTTATCCAGTGGTGCAGTAACTTGTGGCTATCTGTTAACACATACTAGAATGCTCTACTCAATGCAGTGTAACAAGATAATAGCAAAAACAATATAATAACAGCAAGACAGCAACATGCCCTGACATTGAGGATTTTTATCAATATGAGAAGAAAAGGGACTATATAAAAGGAATAATAGATGGTGCTTGCCTCTGTGTGAGTGTGTATGTGAATGTTCATGTGGGTATTTCAACCCAAATGCTTCATTCCTTTTTATTCCTCATGCACAGCTTTGAAGGGTAAGGCTACTTTTTTCAAATACCAGGTATGCTTTCTAAAATTAGGTCAGAGGAGAAGCAGGTCAGAGGAAAGCTAGTGCATCAGATGGGATTTGTGTATTTATTGTCTAGGGTACTATTAACAAAATGAAAGTGAAAATGAAGTCACTCAGTCAACTGAGCATCAACAAAATGAGGGTTACTCTATCCCAGAATTCTAGGTAAAATTTCATAGAAGGGCTAGACACATCAAGATTCAGACCAGATATTGATTTATTCTGATGTCTTAAGTTAGGTCTACTGCTTCCTTCAAGAAGTTAGAGTCTGCAGAGACAATCTATGAATATTTATCATTAGTTCAGTAAACATGCTATTATATGGTTGAAAAGTATTCTAATACTGTATAGTTGATTTACTTTTCCCCATAGAATTATTTCCATACATTTTAAGATGTAATTTAATAGATTTTTTTTCTTTTTCACAGGAATATTTCAATTTCTAATAATGATGCTTACTATATTTGTTTTTTCCATCCCATAGGAAACACATTCACAAATTGGCTTAATACCCAATAATTAAATTACACATTCTACTGTTGGAGAAACCTTCTGTGACAGATAAGAATAAAATGTGTCATTAATATGTGTGTTAACTATAATCTATCAACTTGCTTCTCTATTATTTTAGTGAATAACAACATCCAATCAGAAGTAGGGTAACTCTATAATTAAGATTCAGTTTTAGATGATTACATGCAAAACCATAACATATTCAGCCTCTAAACACTGAAGTATATCTCTCTGTGACTTTCTTCTTTATACAGGGAATAACTGGCATTCAGTAGAGATTAAGATGATTTTAATTTATTTAACACTTCATATTAGTTTTGGAGACAATGCAAAATAGAATCAAATGAATGTTTAGGCTACAGAACACTTAGCGAGATTTTAGCACTTGTTTACCTTGAAGTGCAGGTTAAGCATCACTTACTAAATGTATGAGAAATTGTCAACAACCTATAAATTATGAATCCACATGAGACAGGTTACATCTGTTTCACAGACCAGGGGCCTGTGGTTTCAATAACAGGAAACATAATTTATGCCCCCATATTATATCCACTTCCATGTGGTGATCAGGAATGCATAAAAGGTGGAACTTTTATAACATTAGTACTATCTGATTCATAAACTACTATGGTAGGTAAATTCAAGGCAGTCATTTATGGATTTCGGTTTCACGAGAACTGCTGCTACTGACAGTATAAAGGGACACCCTGGACTTCCCTTTAGTACTTTTAATTTGGATGCCATCTCTACTGGAGGAAAAGTATCCACTCATATTTTCTTATTATCCCCAAGACATCTTTTTATTACTCCTATTCCTTAGACTATATGAGTTTTAATAAAGTGAAGTGATAACAGGCACCCAGTGTAATACCATACACCTCAGTTAGGACTGGTTCTTTGTGGTACTTTACCAACAACAGTACCAGGTCATTTCATATCTTTAGCTTTCTAATAAAATGACTTTTTAGTTGAGTAGTAGGTCAGAGGAAGTCCAATAAAAAAGCAGGAGAAAGAAAAGATAAAAATATGAAAAGATGTGTGAATATACTAAAAATCACTGAATTGCACACTTTAAGAAGGTGAATTGTATGGTATGTGAACTGAATCTCAATAAAGCTCTTAAATAAGACATAAAAGGGCCAGGAGAGGGTGCAGCATGCAGGAGGAACTTGGGGAGCTATCATAATTTAAGTAAATTGTTCTTGTGAACATCTCAGGCTCAGTTTATGTTGCTTTCAACCAAGTTTGTTTTGTTTTATTTTTATGTTTTAGAATAAATGTAACCATCAGTATTTCATTTATCACTGCTCTAATTTTCACTTCTCTAGTGTTTGTTTAGTGTTCTGAACTAGATGATAGAATAAAATGTGCAAATATTAATTGTGACAAATATATTTTCTATTATCTATGTGAAAAAATGATAAAAATAAGAAAACCAAACGGACTTTTTTCCATCCTTTACAATCAGAGAGCTCCTTCATTTATGATTCTGAATTTTCCCTAAACATTTCTGACATATTTTCAAAGTTCTATGACTTTATTAATTTATCCATTATTTTTAGGTAAGCAGTAATGAAATAAAATATATAATGCCATAACAATAAATATAAGAGGGGAGGGATCCTAAGATGGCAAAGGAATAGGGCGGGGAGACCACTTTCTTCCCTACAAATTCATCAAAAGATCATTTAAACACTGAGCAAATACCACAAAACAACTTCTGAATGCTGGTGGAAGACACCAGGCACCCAGAAAGGCAGCCCATTATCTTCAAAAGGAGGTAGAACAAAATATAAAAGATAAAAAGAGAGACAAAAGAGTTAGGGATGGAGACCCATCCGAGGAGGGAGTCTTAAAAGAGGAGAAGTTTCCAAACACCAGGAAACTCTCTCACCAGCAGGTCTGTGGGGAGTTTTGGAATCTCAGAAGGCAACATAACCTGGAGGAAAAAATAAATAAATAAAACCCACAGATTACGTGCCGAACTGCAACTCCTAGTGGAGAAGAAGCCCAGATGCTTGCGTCCACCACCAGCAAGCTGGGGCTGAACAGGGAGGCACGGGCTGCATTCCTTGTGGTAAGGACCAGGCCTGAATGCCCTGAGGGCAATCTGAGGGCATTAACATGAGATAGCAACCCAAACCACGGGATAGCCAGAAAGAGAGGGAAAAAAAAAAAAAAAAAGGAAAGAGAGAGAGAGAACTTTCCTGTGAAAAGCTCTCTAACCTAAGACACTGCCCTGCCTGCTCACAGATCAAAGAACTGAGCGATCACCAGAGGAGAGCCAGCCAGCTGCAGACCGGCCCCTCCACCCCACCCCCTGCTGGAGGCAGAGAGGCAGGCAGGCAACAGCCAGAGCAGGAAAGCAAGGGGCAAACTAGGCCCCAAAGATGGCATGCTCTACTAAACTATGAGCAGATTCCCAGTTGCTAACCAAGTCTTCCTGGGATCCTGGATGGTTGACAACCGCCATGAGGGTCACAGCCAGAGATCAGCTCCCCAGAGGAGACACATAGCACAGCTGAGACAGTGCTCCCGCTGCGCACCCAGGAAACAGAGCATCTGGAACCGGGGAGGTGATAAGATGCACCGCCCTACCTGGGGAGAGTGCGCTTGCCAAGCACCTGGTCGCCTGAGCTGATCAGACCTGGGAAGGGCACAAAACGCAGGCCCACCCAATTCTGTGCCTTTGTGGATTACCCGAGAACCTGAACCTGAGCAGCTTAGTCCTGGGAGGTTCAAGCAACCCAGGGCCCACCTTAGACAGTTCCCTTGCAGAGCAACCTGGAGCCTGAGCAGTGTAGACCAGGAAAGCACACATGCCATGAGCAGGTGCAAACCCAGTGTGGCCCAAACATGGTGAGCACTCCCCACACATGCCAGTGATATTTGTTTGCAGTGTTCCTCCCTCCCCGAGCACAACTGAACAAGTGAACCTAAATAAATGACCACCTTCGCCCCCTTGTGTCAGGGCAGAAGTTAGACACTGAAGAGTCTTGCAAACAGAGGAAGCCAAAATGGACAAAGAAGAGGGAATCGCTTTGGAAGTGACAGGTGCAACAGATCAAAACCCTGTAGTTAGCACCGACTACATTGGAAGGGGCCTATAGACCTTGAGAGGAAGTATAAGCTGGAAAAAGGAACTATCTGAAACTGAACTGACCCCACACTGCCCTCAGCAGCTCCAGAGAAATTTCTAGATATATTTTAATATTATCATTTTTTACTTTTTTTTATTTTTAAGTTCTTTATTACTCCTTTAATTTTCATTTTTAAAACCTATTACCTTGCAAAAAAAGACTATATTTTTAAAGCTAATTTCATATTTTTAATAACTTTCATAATTTTGTATTGTTTTTTTAATATTGTATTTTTGAGAGTCTAACGTCTACTCTAGATTTTTAATCTTTGCTTTTTTGTATTTGTTATCAATTCTGTAACTTTAAGAATCCAATCTTCAATACCCATTTTTACTTAGGAGTGTGATTATTGGCTTGATTGCTCTCTCCCCTTTTGACTCTCCTTTTTCTCCCCCAGGTCACCTCTATCTCCTCCCTCCCCCTTCTCTTCTCTACTCAACTCTGTGAATCTCTTTGGGTGTTCTGGATTGTGGATAACACTTAGGGAACTGATTAGTGGCTAGATTTTTCTCTCCCCTTTTGATTCCTCCTCTTTTCCTCCTGGCCATCTCTGTCTCCATCCTCCCTCTTCTCTTCCCCGTGTAACTCTGTGAACCTCTCTTGGTGTCCCTCACTGTGGAGAATCTTTTCATAATTAATCTAGATGTTTTATCATCTGTGCTGTATGGATGGAGAAGTCTTGAGGCTACTGTAAGCATAAGACTGAAAGCCAGAGGCAGGAGGCTTAAATCCAAAACTTGAGAACACCAGAAAACTCTTGGCTCCAGGTAACAGTAATCAACAAGAGCTCATCAAAAAGCCTCCATTCCTACACTGACACCAAGCTCCACCCAAGAGCCAACAAGTTTCAGAGCAAGACATACCAAGCTAATTCTCTAGCAACATAGGAACATAACCCTGAGCACAAAAATACAGGTGGCCAAAAGTCACACCAAATCCATAGACACCTGAAAACTCACTACTGGACACTTCACTGCACTCTAGAGTAAAGAGATCCACCTTCACCCACCAGAACACCAACGCAAGCTTCGCTAACCAGGAAACCTTGACAAGCCACTCATCCAACCCCACCCACAGGGAGGAACCTCCACAATAAGGAGGAATCACAAACTTCCAGCATACAGAAAGGCCACCCCAAACACAGCAATCTAAACAAGATGAAAGGCAGAGAAATAATCAACAGGTAAAGGAACATGATAAAAGCCCATCAAACCAAACAAAAGAGGAGGAGATAAGGAGTCTACCTGAAAATAAATTCAAAATAATGATGGTAAAAAATGATCCAAAATCTTGAAAACAAAATGGAGTTATAGATAAATAGTCTGGAGACAAGAATTGAGAAGATGCAAGAAAAGGTTAACAAGGACCTATAAGAAATAAAAAAGAGTCAATCAATAAAGAATAATGCAATATCTGAAATCAAAAGCACTCTGGAGTGAACCAACAGTAGAATAACTGAGGCAGAAGATAGAATAAGTGAGGTGGAAGATAGCATGATGAAAATAAATGAAGCAGAGAGGAAAAAAAAAACAATTAAAAGAAATGAGGGCAACCTCAGAGACCTCTGGGACAATGGTAAATGCCCCAACGTTCCAATCATAGGAGTCCCAGAAGAAGAAGACAAACGGGAAGGCCATGAGGATGAGGAGATAATAGTTGAAAACTTCCCTAAAATGGGGAAGGAAATAGCCACCCAAGTCCAAGAAACCCAGAGAGTCCCAAACAGGATAAGGCCAAGGCAAAACACCCCAAGACACATATTAACCAAATTAACGAAGATCAAACACAAACAACAAATATTAAAGGCAGCAATGGAAAAAACAACAAATAACTCACAAGGGGATCCCCATAAGGATAACAACTGATCTTTCAATAGAAACTCTTCAGGCCGGAAGGGAATGGCAGAACATACCTAAAGTGATGAAAGAGAAAAACCTACAACCCAGATTACTGTACCCAGCAAGGATCTCATTCAAATATGAAGGAGAAATCAAAAGTTTTACAGACAAGCAAAAGCTGAGAGAATTCAGCACTACTAAACCAGCTTTTCAACAAATGCTAAAGGATCTTCTCTAGACAAGAAACACAGAAAAGGCGTATAAACTCGAACCTAAAACAAAAAGTAAATGGGAACAGGATCATACTTATCAATAGTTACCTTAAATGTAAATGGGTTGAATGCTCCAATCAACAGACAAAGACTAGCTGAATAGATGAAAAAACAAGACTCTTATATATGCTGTCTACAAGAGACCCACCTCAAAACAAAAGACACATACAGACTGGAAGTGAAGGGCTAGAAACATATATTCCATGCAAATGGAGACTAAAAGAAAACAGGAGTAGCAATACTCATATCAGATAAAATAGACTTTGAAAGAAAGGCTGTGAAGAGATAAAGAAGGACACTACATAATGATCAAAGGATCAACCCTGGAAGAAGATATAACAATTAGAAATATATATGCACCCAACATAGGAGCACCACAATATGTTAAGACAAATGCTAACAAGTATGAAAGGGGAAATTAACAGTAACATAACAATAGTGGGAGACTTTAATACCCCACTCACACCTGTGGATAGATCAACCAAACAGAAAATTAGTAAGGAAACACAAACTTTAAATGATACAATAGACCAGTTAGACCTAATGATATCTATAGGAAAATTTACCCTAAAACAATGAATTTCACCTTTTTCTCAAGTGCATACAGAACCTTCCCTAGGATAGATCACATCCTGGGCCATAAATCTACCCTTGGTGAATTAAAAAAATTGAAATCATATCAAGCATCTTTTCTGGTCATAATGCAGTAAGATTACATGTCAACTAAAGGGAAAAAAAAGTATTAAAAATACAAACATATGGAGGCTAAACAACACACTTCTCAATAACCAACAGATCTCAGAAGAAATAAAGAAATCAAAATACGCATAGCAACAAATGAAAATGAAAACACAAGAACCTAAACTCTATGGGATTCAGTAAAAGCAGTGCTAAGGGAAAGGTTCATAGCAATACAAGCCTACCTCAAGAAACATGAGAGAAATCAAATAAATAACCTAACTCTACACCTACAGAAACTAGAAAAAGAAGAAATGGAGTACCCCAGAATTAGTAGGTATACCTGTGGTGGATTCATTTTGATATTTGGCAAAACTAATACAATATTGTTAAGTTTAAAAATAAAATAAAATTTAAACAAAAGAATTAGTAGAACAAAAGAAATCATAAAAATTAGGGCAGAAATAAAGGAAAAACAAACAAAGGAGATCATAGCAAAAATCAACAAAGCTAAAAGCTACTTCTTTGAGAAGATAAATAAAACAGACAAACCATTGAAGAATCAAATCAACAAAATTAGAAATGAAAGTGGAGAAATCACAACAGACAACATAGAAATACAAAGGATCATAAAAGACTACTATCAGCAACTATATGATAATAAAATGGACAACTTGGAAGAAATGGATGAATTCTTAGAAAAGTATAACCTTCCGAAACTGAACCAGAAAGAAACAGAAAATCTTAACAGACCCATCACAAACATGGAAATTGAAACTGTAATCAGAAATCTTCCAGCAAACAAAAGCCCAGGAGCAGATGGCTTCACAGCTGAATTCTATCAAAAATTTAGAGAAGAGCTAACACTTATTCTACTCAAACTTTTCCAGAAAATTGCAGAAGAAGGCAAACTTCCAAACTCATTCTATGAGGCCACCATCACCTTAATACCAAAACCAGAAAAAGATGCCACAAAAAAAGAAAACTACAGGCCAATATCACTGATGAACATAGAAGCAAATATCATCAATGAAATTCTAGCAAACAGAATCCAACAACATATTAAAAAGATCATACTTCATGACTAAATGGGCTTTATCCCAGGGATGCCAGGTTTCTTCAATATTCAGAAATCAATAAGTGTGATACACACATTAACAAATTGAAAGATAAAAACTATATTATAATCTCCTTAGATTATAAAGGAAAGGCCGTTGGCAAAATTCAACATCCATTTATGATAAAAACCCTCCAGAAAGCAGGCATAGAAGGAATATATCTCAACATAATAAAAGCCATATATGATAAACCCACAGCAAACATTATCCTCAATGGTGAAAAATTATAATCATTCCCCCTAAAGTCAAGAATAAGACAAGAGTGCCCACTCTCACCACTACAACTGAACATAGTTTTGGGAATTTTAGCCACTGCAATCAGAGAAGAAATGAAAGGAATCCAGATTGGAAAAGAAGTAAAACTCTCACTGTTTGAAGATGACTTGATCCTCCACATAGAAAACACTAAAGACTCCACTAGAAAGTTACTAGAGCTAATCAATGAATAGAGTGAAGTTGCAGGATATAAAAATAACACACAGAAATCCCTTGCATTCCCACACACTTTCAATGAGAAAACAGAAAGAGAAATTAAGGAAACAATTCCATTCACCATTGCAACGAAAAGAATAAAATACTTATGAATAAATCTACCTAAAGAAACAAAAGACCTATATATAGAAAACTATAAAACACTGATGAAAGAAATTAAAGATCGCACAAATAGATGGAGAAATATACCATGTTCATGGATTGGAAGAATAAATATACTGAAAATGAGAATACTACCCAAAGCAATCCATAGATTCAATGCAATCACTATCAAGTTACCAATGGTATTTTTCAGAGAACTAGAACAAATAATTTCCCAATTTGTATGGAAATACAAATAACCTCGAATAGACAAAGAAATCTTGAGAAAGAAGAATGCAAATGGAGGAACCAACCTGCCTGACTTTTGACTATACTACAAAGTTACAGTCATCAAGACAGTATGGTACTGGCAGAAAGACAGAAACACAGATCAGTGGAACAAAATAGAAAGCCCAGAGATAAATCCATGCACCTTTGGACACCTTATCTTTGACAAAGGAGGCAAGAATATACAATGGAGAAAATATAATCTCTTTAACAAGTGGTGCTTGGAAAACTGGTCAACCACTTGTAAAATAATGAAACTCGAACACTTTCTAACACCATACACAAAACCAAACTCAAAATGGATTAAAGATCTAAAAGCAAGACCAGAAACTATAAAACTCCTAGAGGAAAATATAGGCAAAACACTCACTCTCTGACTTAAATCACAGCAGGATCCTCTATGACCCACCTCCCAGAATATTGGAAATAAAAGCAAAAATAAAAAAAATGAGACCTAACTAAACTTAAAAGCTTTTGCACAACTATGAAACTATAAGCAAGGTGAGAAGACAGACTTCAGAATGGGAGAAAATAATAGCAAATGAAGCAACTGACAAAGAATTAATCTCAAAAGTATACAAGCAACTCCTGCAGTTCAATTCCAGAAAAATAAGCAACCCAATCAAAAAAATGTGCCAAAGAACTAAACAGACATTTCTCCAAAGAAGACATACAGATGGCTAACAAACACATGAAAAGATGCTCAATATCACTCATTATCAGAGAAATGCAAATCAAAACCACACTGAGGTACCATTTCACACCAGTCAGAATGGCTGTGATCCAGAAGTCTACAAGCAATAAATTCTGAAGATGGTGTGGAGAAAAGGGAACTCTCTTACACTGTTGGTGGGAATGCAAACTAGTACAACCACTATGGAGAACAGTATGGAGATTCCTTAAAAAGGTAGAAATAGAACTGACATATGACCTAGCAATCCCAGTGCTGTGCATACACACAGAGGAAAGCAGAATTGAAAGAGGCACATGTACCCCAATTTTCATCACAGCACTGTTTACAATAGGCAGGACATGGAAGCAACCTAGGTGTCCTTTGGTAGATGAATGGATAAGAAAGCTGTGTTACATATACACAATGGACTGTTACTCAGCAGTTAAAAAGAATGCATTTGAATCAGTTTTAATGAGGTGGATGAAACTGGAGCCTATTATACAGAGTGAAGTAAGCCAGAAAGAAAAATACCAATACAGTATATTAACATATATATATGTTAATATATATATGGAATATATATATATATATATATGGAATTTATATATATATGGAATATATATATGGAATATATATATATAGAATATATATATATTCAGAATTTATAATGATGGTAATGATGACCCTATATGTGTGACAGCAAAAGAGACACAGATATAAAGAACAGACTTTTGGAGTCTGTGGTGGAAGTTGAGGGTGGAATAATTTGAGAGAATAGCATTGAAACATTTATATCATCATATGTGAAATAGATCGCCAGTCCAGGTTCGATGCATGAGACAGGGTGCTTAGGGCTGGTGCACTGGGATGATCCTGAGGGATGGGATGGGGAGGGAGGTGGGAGGGAGGGTCGGGATGGGGAACACATGTACACCCATGGCTGATTCATGTGAATGTATAGCAAAAATCACCACAATATTGTAAAGTAATTAGCCTCCAATTAAAGTAAATTAAATTAAATAAACATAAACTAAAGCTGTTAAAACTATTCAAAATGTTGTAATTTAAAGAATAAAATGTGATGTCAAGCATTTATTTTAGTTAAGTTCTGTGTTTTCCCTTGTCAGATATTTTTTACTACTTTTTTTGTTTGTTTTTTGTATCATTTTTAACCCTTTCCAGGTAGTGCAGTAGTTAAGAATCCTATTGCAGTACAGTAGACACAAGAGACACAGGTTCCCTCCCTGAATTGGAAAGATCCTGTGCAGGAGGAAATGGCAACCCACTCAAATATTGTTGCCTGAAAAATCCCATGGACAGAGGAGCCTGGTGAGCTACAGTGCATGGGGCCACAAACTGCCGGACAGGACTCAGCACACACAGCACATCAACTTAACTGACATATTTGTTAAATTAAGCTGGAGTTACTGTATTTGTTTAGTGGCAAACTTCGAACTCTGTATTGAGAAGATTGCCTGAAAGAGAGCATGACAGCCCACTCCAGTATTCTTGCTTGGAGAATCCCATGGATGGAGGAGCCTGACAGGCTATGGTCCATGGGGTTACAAAGAGTTGGACATGACTGAAGTGACTTAGCACAGTGACAAACTTCAGAAATCAATCTTTAGAGTTGAGATCATTGGTAATAGCAAATAGAAGCCTGAATGAGAATTAAAAATTGCTTCTAATTACTAAGGACCTTACAAACTGCTAATATATTGACAATTTAGAAAATCACTATAGAAAATTGCACTGTTCTTGTATATTTTCCTTAGTGGATTGGTGCAGAGAAGATTCTTGGAAATCTGGTGTAACTCTGCAGAGAAATACAAGGACCTCAAATTTTTTCAATAATACTTAACCTTGCTTTAGTGTGTATGAAACTTTATGTGCTGGATTAAATTGAGAATCCAGGCTTAAACTTTTTATTTGATTTTTTAGTTGTTGGAGGAATGCTGAAACATTACTTATAAACCCTCTCCAGAGTTCAGTAAATAACATCCATGTGTTGTTTTTTCTTTTTTTTTTTTCTTTCTGTGAAAAACGTATCTGATGGAATTTTTAAAATTCCTTATATAGGTTCAGTAGAAATCTAGGCAAATAAAAAATTAGTGGTAGATTATTTTATCTTTTAAGGAATGAAAAGAACATTTGTCTCATTAGACACTGAAACATGCGGCACGGACACTACAAATTAGACTCTCTCTGTCCTGTGATGTCATATAAGCCATCTCAGGTTTTAACTCAAGATCAAGAAGTTAGGCTGAACTATATTAAAAGGCTGTTCTGGGTACTGTCAGGGAGGGTAGATGTTAATGGAAGTGAGAGTCATAACATGTGACTATACTGGGTGGTTCCTTCTAATAATATATACATTTACTGTGTGACTGGTCTTGTGTATTTCCCTCAGTGGATGGATTGGTGCAGAGAGGATCCTTGGAAATCTGAAGTAACCCTGCAGAGCAATACAAAGGACCTCAAAATTTTTAAATTTTGACTTCTTTTGCCCTATTCCATTTTCCAGCTCTATATTAGTAGAGGATTTGCAAATGTATCTGTTTACAAGATGGTTTAGGGGAAGTAATCAGACATGTTTTAGTGCATATGCATTAAAAGTAGATAAAAATGATATAGTATGAGCATTGCACAACATTTGAGTTAGATAATTTGATATATATAGAAGATAATTTTAGAGTAAGCTTATTTATAAGAACTCTATTTTGGAAGTGGCTCATAATCTTAAACATTCCTATCAGTTTAATTAAATTGCTCTGTCACATTCGACTCTTTGCAATCCCATGGAATGCAGCTTGCTAGGCTTCCCTGTCCTTCACCATCTCCAATAACTTGTTCAAACTCATGTCTACTTCAATGATGCCATCCAATCATCTTACCCTCTGTCATCCCCTTCTCCTCCTGCCTCAATCTGTCCCAGCGTCAGGGTTTTTTCCAATGAGTCTGTGCTTCTCATGAGGTGGTCAAAGTATTGGAGCTTCAGCTTCAGCATCAGTCCTTCCAATGAATGTTCAGGGTTGAATTCCTTTAGTTTGACTGGTTTGATCTCCTTACTGTCCAAGGGACTCACAAGAGTCTTCTCCAACACCACTGTTCAAAGCATCAATTTTTCGGCTCTCAGCCTTCTTTATGGTCCAACTCTCACATTCATACATGACTACTGGAAAAACCATAGCTTTGACTATATAGAGCTTTGTCAGTAATGTCTCTGCTTTTTAATACACTGTCTAAGTTTATCATTGTTTTTCTTTCAAGGAGCAAGCTTCTTTTTTTAATTTATTTTTTTATTGAAGGATAATGCTTTACAGAATTTTGCTGTTTTCTGTCAAACTTCCACATGAATCAGCCATAGGTATTTATAGGGCAGCAATGGAGAAACAGACGTAGAGAATAGACTTATTCTATTAAGGGAAGAGGGGAGGAGAGGGTGAGATGTATGGAAGAGTAACATGGAAACTTACATTAACATATGTAAAACAGAATTTGCTGTATGGGAATGCCAAATTTACCAATGAAAATTTTCTGTATGTTTCAGGAAACTCAAACAGGGGCTCTGTATCAACCTAGTAGGGTGGGATGGGAGGGAGATGGGAGGGAGGTTCAAAAGGGAGGAGCTACGTGTAAACCTAAGGAGCAAGCATCATAATTTTATGGTTGCAGTTTACCATCCACAGTGATTTTGGAGCCAAAGAAAATAAAGTCTCTCACTGTTTCCACTGTTTCCCCATCTATTTGCCATGAAGGGATGGAGTGCAATGCCATGATCTTCAATTTTTTCAGTGTTGAGTTTTAAGCCAGGTGTTTCACTCTCCTCTTTCAGCTTAATCAAGAGGCTCTTTAGTTCCTCTTAACTTTCTGCTGTAAGAGTGGTGTCATCTGCATATCTGAGGTTATTGATATTTCTCCCTACAACCTTAATTCTAGCATGCGCTTCATCCAGGCTGACATTTCATCCAATATACTCTGCATATAAGTTAAATAAGTAGGGTGACAATTACAGCCTTGATGTACTCCTTTCCCAGTTTGGAACCAGTCTTTTGTTCCATGTTCAGTTATAACTCTTGCTTCTTGAGCTACATACAGGTTTCACAGAAAGCAGGTAAGGTGGTGTGTTATTCCCATCTCTTTAAGAATTTTCCACAGTTTGTTGTGATCCACACAATCAAAGGCTTTAGCATAGTCAATGAAGCAAAAGTACATATTTTTCTGGAAATCTCACTAACTTTGTTCATAGTGATGCTTCCTAAGACCCACTTGACTTCAGACTCCAGGATGTCTGGCCCCTGGTGAGTGATCACATTATCCTGGTTATCTGGATGACTAAGATCTTCTTTGTATAGTTCTTCTGTTTATTCTTAATATCTTCTGCTTCTGTTAGGTCCATACCATTTCTATCCTTTATTTGTCCATCTTTGCATGAAATGTTCCATTGGTATCTCTAATTTTCTTGAAGGGATTTTTAGCCTTTCCATTTCTATAGTTGACCTATATTTCTTTGCATTGTTCACTTAAGAAGGTTTTCTATCTCTCTTTGCTATTCTTTGGAACTCTGAAGTCAGATGTGTATAACGTTCCTATAATGATTTTATGTTTGATGTAAACTTGGTAAAATGATTAACATTGCTGTGGGCAAAGAATGTCTTTAGTCAATGACATTATTATTCCACTTTAAAAACAATCAAGGTGACGTCAGTAATTATCAGTACAGAGCTCTGAATATCATGAAGTATAAAAATTACAAGCTTTACAACTTATTTTCATTATGGGAGTAAAAACAAAGTATGTAATCTGTTCTAAGGAAGCAAGGTGGGTTGTGATTAGGCAGCCACAAAAACAAAGTAATGTCATTTCAGCAATATGGATGAATCCAGAGATTGTCTTACTAAGTGAAGTTAGTCAGAGAAAGACAAATATCTTATGATATCACTTACATGTGGAATTAAAAAAATGATACAGATGAACTTATATACAAAACATAAATAGAACCACAGACATAGAAAACAAACATGGTTACCAAAGGGGAAATGCTGGGGAGGGATAAATTAGGGGTTTGGGATTAACAGGGAACTGTACTCAATATTTTGTAATAACCTATACATGAAAAGAATCTGAGAATATATATATATATATATATAACTTAATCATTTCCTTGTATACCTGAAACTAACCCAACATTGTAAATAAAGTATACTTCAATTTAAACATTTTTAAAAACCCTCATTAAAGTAAGTCAATGATGATCAGCAAAGAGAAAGCACACACACTGGCATGCTTAAGTACAATTTGTGTTGAATATACCATCTATATCACAGAGACAAGTAGAACTATTCTGGATATGTATGTATATAAATTATTTATATATTTTATATATTATATATATAATATATATATTATATTATTATATATTTACTAGTTAATAATTAATATAATCTGTATTAATGTATTAGAAAAGGAAATGGCAACCTACTTCAATATTCTTTTCTGGAGAATCCCATGAACAGAGGAACCTGGAGGGTTACAGTCCATTGGGTCACATGGGTCAGACACAACTTAGCAACTAAACAGCCAAAAAATAATATATTGACTTCCCAGGTGGCACAGTTGTAAAGAATCCACCTGACAATGCAGGAGACACAAGAGATACATCTTCGATTCCTGGGTCAGGAAGATCCCCTAGAGAAGGAAACGGCAATCCACTCCAGTATTTACTGCCTGGAAATCCCACGGGCAGAGGAGACTGGTGGGCTACAATCCATGGGGTCGCAAAGAGTCAGATACGAGGGACTGACTGAGCACACATGCATATTAATTATTATATCATTATATATTATTAGTATTGGCCATTGATATTATTGATGATGATTATTAATCATTATTATTTAAACTGTAGTGGTAACTGACACACTGTGACTTCATGGAGCCATTTCCTTCATAGTGGTCATGCTGGGAGCCCACGTGTCACTCAGCAGTGTCAACACTCGTCACACATCAGATGCCATTTAATAAAGTCATGTTTAATCATCCTCTTGTCTCACGTGTTACAAGGCTTAGGAGTTAGTGCGAATGAGACTGTTTCCTGGGGCCCTTCTCCCACCATACATTTTAGAGGAACACTGATGAAAATGAAAACAGAAATGACAGAAGAAGCTAAGATATATTTTGCTCTTATAATCTCCCAGGTAATTTAGTAACTAAACTATATCAGATCAGATCAGTTGCTCAGTTGTGTCTGACTCTTTGCGACCCCATGAATCGCAGCACATCAGGCCCCCTGTCCATCACCAACTCCCAGAGTTCACTGAGACCCACATCCATCGAGTCAGTGATGCCATCCAGCCATCTCATCCTCTGTCGTCCCCTTCTCCTCCTGCCCCCAATCCCTCCCAGCATCAGACTCTTTTCCAATGAGTCAACTCTTCGCATGAGGTGGCCAAAGTACTGCAGTTTCAGCTTTAGCATCAGTCCTTCCAAAGAAATCCCAGGGCTGATCTCCTTCAGAATGGACGGGTTGGATCTCCTTGCAGTCCAAGGGACTCTCAAGAGTCTTCTCCAACACCACAGTTCAAAAGCATCAATTCTTCGGCACTCAGCCTTCTTCACAGTCCAACTCTCACATCCATACATGACCACAGGAAAAACCATAGCCTTGACTAGACGAACCTTGATTGGCAAAGTAATGTCTCTGCTTTTGAATATGCTATCTAGGTTGGTCATACACCTGATCACTTTTAATCCTTGCAAATTTCTCCTTAGACTGTTAGATTATCAGTTTGCCTTTGCTGCAGCGTCAGAAAAGATGGATGCTTCAGGCAGTGCATTAAATATGAACCCATTAGAAGTTGGTGCAGACTACAGAGGCATCCATTTGCTATTTTCACTTTTGATAGACTCAGCATCACGCACTCTTGGTCAATACAGAAGATAAAATCAATGTAAAACGACTGATGCTATTCTTGGATATACATTACTCCGTCTACAAATATATTTTTTTTCCAAAAATACTCTGGAGAGATTCTAAAAAGCACATATCTGGGTATGAATAGATGTTTCCATTTTTAAGATCATCAATATAAATATGTACTGCCACTGGATATAGAGAAATTCTCCACAAAGAAAAAATCATTCTCAACTCTCAAATTTCCATAGGGAGAGAGGACATTTTAAATTTATATGTTTTCTAATCAGAATGTTTTCTGTTTTGTAAGATAAAACTGTCTATACCATTAGTCATTTAGTACCGTGTCTGCTTTCCTTGACTACAGTGCTTCAGGGAAACACGATCTACTTGGTAACACAAAAGAAATTATTGTCAGGAACACCTTATTCCTCTTCATGCACAAAGGTTCACAAAAAATGCCTTTTTAAATAAATCCTTTTTATAGTTTTGCATTTACCAATTTCAACATGTCAATAAAATAGTAATTATTTTATCAATTTTCATATAGCAAAAGTTGTCACTTTGATGTTTAATTTCAGGTTTACCTATTGTTTTAGCTGAAAGCATCCTTATTTATCTGGGAGAGAGTGAAGAACAGAGAGGCCTGGCATGCTGCAGTCCATGGGGTCACAAAGAGTCAGATACGACCTAGCAAGTGAACAATGATAACATTCATTTTTAAAATTCAGAAAATAGATACTTCAATCTGTGCTTGAGATTTTAAAAAAAGTGTTGTTTATATATTGCATCTCTTGCATTGGCAGTCAGATTCTTTATTACTAGCACCACTTTGGAAACCCTCCTTTAGATCAGATCAGTTCAGGCACTCATTTGTACCCAAATCTTTGCTACCCCATGGAATGCAGCACATGAGGCTTCCCTGTTCATCATCAACTCCCAGAGCTTGCTCAAAATCATGTCCATCGAGTCGGTGATGCCATCCAATCATCCTCTGCTTTCATCCTCTTCTTATCCTCTGTCACCCCCTTCTCTCCCTGCCTTAATCTTTCCTAGATTCAGGGTCTTTTCCAATGAGTAGTTTCATCACATCAGGTGGTCAAAGTACTGGAGTTTCAGCTTCAGCATCACCCTTTCCAATGAATATTCAGGACTTATTTCCTTTAGAATTGACTGGTTTGACCTGCTGTCAGTCCTAGGGACTCTTAAGAATCTTCTTCAACACCACTGTTCAAAAGCATCAATGCTTTGGTGCTCAGCTTTCTTTCTAGTCCAATCCTCACACCCATATGTGACAACTGGAAACTCATAGCTTTGACTAGGTGGATCTTTGTAGCCAAACTAACATCTCTGCATTTTAATATGTTGAAGAAAGTGGGGGAAACCACTAGACCATTCAGGTATGACCTAAATCAAATCCCTTATGAATATACAATGGAAGTAAGAAATAGATTTAAGGGACTACATCTGATATACAGAGTGTCTGATGAACTATGTACACAGGTTTGTGACATTGTACAGAAGACAGGGATTAAGAACATCCCCAAGAAAAAGAAATGCAAAAAAAAAAACCAAAATAGCTGCCTGAGGAGACCTTACAAATAGCTGTGAAAAGAAGGAAAGTGAAAAACAAAGGAGAAAAGGAAAGATATACCCATTTGAATGCAGAGTTCCAAAGAAGAGCAAGGAGAGATAAGAAAGCCTTCCTCAGTGATCAATGCAAATAAATAGAGGAAATAATAGAATAGGAAAGACTAGATATCTCTTCAAGAAAATTAGAGATATCAAGGGAACATTTCACGCAAAGATGGGCTCAATAAAGGACAGAAATTGTATGGACCTGACAGAAGCAGAAGATATTAAGAGGAGGTGGCCAGAATACACAGAAGAACTGTACAAAAGAGATCTTCACTACCCAGATAATCATGATGGTGTGATCACTCACACTCACCTAGAACCAGGCATCCTGGAATGTGAAGTCAAGTGGGCCTTAGGAAGCATCACTACGGACAAAGCTAGTGGAGGTGATGGAATCCCAATTGAGCTATTTCAAATCCTGAAAGACGATGCTGTGAAAGTGCTGCACTCAATATGGCAGCAAATTTGGAAAATTCAGCAGAGGTCACAGGACTGGAAAAGATCAGTTTTCATTCCAATCCTAAAGGAAGGCAATGCTAAAAAATGCTCAAACTACAGCATAATTGCCCTCATCTCACAAGCTAGTAAAGTAATGGTCAAAATTCTCCAAGCCAGGCTTCAGCAATACATGAACCGTGAAATTCCAGATGTTCAAACTGGTTTTAGAAAAGTCAGAGGAACCAGATATCATATTGTCAACATCCTCTGGATCATCGTAAAAGCAAAAGAGTTCCAGAAAAACATCTATCTCTGCTTTATTGACTATGCCAAAGCTTTTGAGTGTGTGGATCACAATAAACTGGAAAATTCTGAAAGAGATGGGAATACCAGACCACCTGACATGCCTCTTGAGAAACCTATATGCAGATCAGGAAGCAACAGTTAGAACTGGACATGGAACAATAGACTTGTTCCAAATAGAAAAAGGGGTACATCAAGGCTGTATATTGTCACCCTGCTTATTTAACTTATATGCAGAGTACATCATGAGAAACGCTGGGCTGGAAGAAGCACAAGCTGGAATTAAGATTGCTGGGAGAAATATCAATAACCTCAGATATGCAGATGACACCACCCTTATGGCAGAAAGTGAAGAGGAACTAAAGAGCCTCTTGATGAAAGTGAAAGAAGAGAGTGAAAATGTTGGCTTAAAGCTCAACATTCAGAAAATGAAGATCATGGCATCCGGTCCCATCACTTCATGGGAAATAGATGGGGAAACAGTGTCAGACTTTATTTTTCTGGGCTCCAAAATCAGTGCAGATGCTGATTACAGCCATGAAATTAAAAGGCACTTACTCCGTGGAAGGAAAGTTATTCCCAACCTAGACAGCATATTAAAAAGCAGAGACATTACTTTGCCAACAAAGGCCCATCTAGTCGAGGCTATTTTTTTTTTCAGTAGTCATGTATGGATGTGAAAGTTGGACTCTAAAGAAAGCTGTGTGGCGAAGAATTGATGCTTTTGAACTGTGGTGTTGGAGAAGACTCTTAAGAGTCCCTTGGACTGCAAGGACATCCAACCAGTCCATCCTAAAGGAGATCAGTCCTGGCCGTTCATTGGAAGTTCTGATGTTGAAACTGAATCTCCAATACTTTGGCCACCTGATGTGAAGAGCTTACTCATTTGAAAAGACCCTGATGCTGGGAAGGATTGAGGGCATGAGGAGAAGGGGACGACAGAGGATGAGATGGTTGGATGGCATCACCAACTCAGTGGACATGGGTTTGGGTAAACTCCAGTAGTTGATGATGGACAGGTAGGCCTGGTATACTGCAGTTCATGGGGTTGCAAAGTATCGGACACGACTATGTGACTGAACTGAACTGAACTAGGTTGGTCATAGCTTTTCTCCAAGGAGCAAGAGTTACTTAATTTCATGACTCCAGTCACCATCTGCAGTGATTTTGGAGCCCAGGAAAAGAAAGCCTGTCACTGTTTCCATTGTTTCCCCATCTATTTCTCATGAAGTGGTGGGACCAAATCCTATGACCTTTATTTTTTGAATGTTGAGTTTTACTCCAACTTTTTCACTCTCCTCCTTCACTTTCATCAAGAGGCTCTTTAATTCTTCACTTTCTGCCATAAGGGTGGTGTCATCTGCGAAACTGAGTTTATGGATATTTCTCCAAACAATCTTGATTCCAGTTTGTGCTTCATCCAGCCCAGCATTTCTCATGAAATATGTATTAAATAAGCAGGGTGACAATATACAACCTTGATTTACTCCTTTCCCAGTTTGGAACCAGTTCCTGTTCCATGTCTGATTCTAACTGTTGCATCTTGACCCACATACAGATTTCTCAGTAATCAGGTAAGGTGATCTGGTATTCCTATCTCTTGAAGAATTTTCCACAGTTTGTTGTGATCCACAGACTCAAAGGCTTTGGCATAATTGATAACACAGAAGTAGAGGTTTTTCTAGAATGCTCTTGCTTTTTCTTTGATCCAATGGATGTTGGCAATTTTATCTCTGGTTCCTCTGCCTTTTCTAAATCCATCTTGGACATCTGGAAGTTCTTGGTTCATGTAATGTTGAAGCCTGGCTTGGAGAACTGTGATCATTACTTTGCTAGTGTGTGAGATGAGTGCAATTGTGCACTAGTTTCAACATTCTGTGGCATTGCCTTTCTTTGGGATTGGAATGAAAACTAATTTTTTCCAGTCCTGTGATCACTTCTGAGTTTTCCATGTTTGCTATATGATTTTATGTTAAAAGTCAAAGTATAATTGACAAATGAACCAAAACTAAAATAGACAAGTATTATATACCACACAAAAATAAACATCTTGTTTTATAGAGGCTCACCATTAATTTATGCATGAAAAGATTTTAATATCAATATACCACTATATCATAGAGGATACTGGCTTCCAAAGTGGCTCAGTCTTAAAGAATCTGCCTGCAGTGCAGAAGACACTGAGGCACTGGTTCAATCCCTGGCCAGGAAGATCCCATGGAGAAGGAAAGAGAAACCCACTCCAGTATTCTTGCCTGGGAAATCCCATGGGCAGAGGGGCCTTGTGGACTAGAGACCATGGGGTCACAAAAGAGTTGGACACAATTGAAGCAACTGAACACAATTTTAATTACAGTAATATTTTCCCAGGTGGCTCAAAAATAAAGAATCTGTCAGCCAATGTGGGAGAGACAAGAGACTTGGGTTCAATCCCTGGGCCAGGAAGATCCCCTGGAGTAGGAAATGACAATTCATTCCAGTATTCTTCCCTGGAAAATCCCATGGACAAGGAAGCCTGGTGGGCTCAGCCCATGGGGTCGCAAAAAATTCAGACATGACTGAGCATAGCTCAGCATATCAGACACATATTTGATATATACTTAAGCAATACAGCTTAAAGATAACTTCTGATTTATTTGTAACTTAAATTCTTCTTATTATAATAAACTATGTTAAAACTGAAAGATGAGTAGTGAAAGATTCTGGGCTTAAATTCAAGAGGGCTTAATATTTAGTGAAGGAATCAGTAACATATGTGCACACTGGTAAATACATAAGAAAAGTCTTTGTGGTGACATCAAAAAGAGATAAATTCCTTTTTCTGATCATGAAGTTTTTGACTAAGATAACATCTGAACTAGTGGTAGGCAAGCTAAAAGACTGAGAATATTTTAAGTCATGAGTTAGCAGGCAAGATGATATTACTGAAAGAATATTCAATATGCTTGCATCCAGCTAATTGGGGAACACATGGGTACAAAGGAGAAAATTGGCATTAAATATGGGTGAAAATACACAAGTATTTCCAGCATGCATCTATTAGTACTTGTAACTCCCTCGCCCTTTTATTTTTGAACAAGTGAAGGGCATTATTCTAACTATGTCTTAAAGATTATTTGGGGACTTTCCTTGTAGTCCAGTGGTTAAGAATCCATCTGCCAATGCGGGAGACATAGGTCTAATCCCTGATCCTGGAAGATTCTGCACGTCACAGGGCAGCTAAGCCTGTGCACCACAACGACTGAGCCTGTGCTCTAGCTCCAGCCAGCCACACATACCAAAACCAGTGAGCTAGAGCCTGTGCTCTGCAGCAAGAGAAGCCACTGCAATGAGAGATCTTCATGCTGCAACTAGAGAGTAGCCCTTGGTCATCACAATTAGAGAAAACCCTCATAGCTAGTAAGACCCGGCATAGGCCAAAATTAATAAATAAATACCATTTTAAGAAATGATTTTGATATAAATACTTTTTAGAGGTAGAGGTTATACATGGCAGTCACGTAGAATAACTGCTTACCTCCTTAGATAGAATGTACATAACACTTTAAGAAAATAATAGATATTTTTGTTTCAGTAAGCCAATGACAGAAAGGCATGAAAATCAAGCATAAGGGCAAATAATCATTTATGCTGCTGCTGCTGCTGCTAAGTCGTTTCAGTCATGTCCGACTCTGTGCGGTCCCATAGACGGCAGCCCATCCGACTCCCACGTCCTTGGGATTCTCCAGGCAAGAATACTGGAGTGGGTTGCCATTTCCTTCTCCAATGCATGAAAGTGAAAAGTGAAAGTGAAGTCGCTCAGTCATGTCCGACTCTTCGCGACCCATGGACTGCAGCCTACCAGGCTCCTTCATCCATGGGATATTCCAGGCAAGAGTACTTGAGTGGGTTGCCATTGCCTTCTCTGAATCACTTATGCTACTAAGTCTACGAAAGTGCTGAGGGCAGCATCAGCTCAGTTCAGTCACTTAGTTGTGTCCAACTCTTTGCGACCCCATGGACTGCTGCACGCCAGGCTTCCCTGTCCATCACCAACTCCAGGAGCTTGCTCAAACTCATGTCCTTTCAAATCAGTGATGCCATACAACCATCTCATCCACTGTCATCCCCTTCTCCTGCCTTCAATCTTTCCCAAAATCAGGATCTTTTCCAACCAGTCAGTTCTTCTCATCAGGTGTGAAGGATAATGAGTCTTATAGACTATGTACACAGATTGTTAGTGGGAATAAGAGAGGAGACAATGTACCCTGTGCTTACCAGCAACAATGGAAGAATAAAGGAAATTCTGTTAGTAGATTATAGTCCAAGGAAAAGACTTAAGAACACAGCCTATTTGTAGGGGTGTGTGTGTGTGTTTGTGTGTGTTAGTTGCTAAGTCATGTCTGCCTCTTTGCAACCCCATGGACTATAGCCCTCAGGTTTCTCTGTCCATGTAATTCTCCAGGTTAGAATACTGGAGTGGGTTGTCATTCCCTTTTCCAGGGAATCTTTCTGATTAAGAGATCAAACCTGTGTCTCCTGCATGATACTTTACCACTGAACCACCAGGGAATATGTATAAGGATAAACACGGCTAAATGACATATACAAATAAAGTCTCAATTGAGTGATACAAACAATCAAAGAAGAATTAAGGCTTTAGGCTCATCACATCATCTTCCTATATTTAACCTGTCTGAAAGATTGACCTTATTTTTACTTATATTTTATTTTTAATTTTACTTCCACATCTGTATCCATATAATTAGACTTTTATTGTTATTTTATTCAGAAATACAAAGTGAATGCATGTCTAAAAAGAAATCACCTCTAAGGATTGACAGGCTATGATCTTGCTAATTACTAGAAAGTTTACAGCCAGTGATTTCCTTTATGTTCTTAGGTAAAACATGAGTTTGGCCTGTTTAGACTCCAAAGGAGTTAGTAGTAAAGACTTCAAAAGCTTGTAGAGGTGCTAATTAAATTAATTATAACTTGATTATAATGTCTTCGTAAAGGAGAACTTCAAAGAATGGAGTCAGTGACACTCGGGATCTCCAGACAATCACCTATATATTTTTAAGTCTATTTTATAAATCATCATCCATTATGTAGAACGGTGACTTTCCATGACAGATATGTATTCTAATACACAGGGGCTTTAAAAAATAAAAGTGTCAGACCTATCAAAAATTTAGTTCCTATTAATAGTATATGGTAAGGGCTCATTAAATGAGCAATTATGGTTACCTATAAACAAGGAGTACAAGAATAGAAAAGATGTGGCAGAAGCAAAATTGAGAAGCATTTCTTCGGATTAACGATTGTTCCCCTCAAACCAAACTTCTGTATAAATAAGACATCACTCAATGCAATAATAAGAAAAGAAACAGATTGATAAGATGGTAAATCACAAGCTAGTTGTAGTGTGTATATACATATTTCATATATTTTATATATTATAGTTGGCTTTCAGTCTAACATCTTATATATTCATTTATTTTTAACAGTAATTTAAATAGGCATATGATTAATTATGACTATTAAATCAATGTATATTATATATTTTAGCTGAAAAAATACAGTAAATATTTATATCTATATTTCTGTGTCTATCTAGAGATAGGTAGAATATGTTAAAGGAATGTATATTTATAGCCAAGATAGAATAAAGAGAACTGAATTTACCATCCTACCTAAAATAACTAAGAAATCAGTAAAAAATTATGAAAAAATGACTCTTAAGACATTTGACATGAGGAAACAAAGGACAGTAATCCTTTGCTTAGAAAAGTTTTCAGGGTAAAATACAAGGAGAGAATCCCCAAACTGGTAGGATATATTGGTTGGGATTCTGGGGGAGTCTAGATGGTTGGAAATTTCTGGGAAGAATAGCAAAAAGGAGAACTGCACAGAGAAACTACAATTATGTTCAGATTCTTTATGCTCACATATAGAATCAAACACTTGTCATAAATGTATGACAAAATGCTTCTATGATGGAAAAGGAACAAACCATAAAGAATTAGAAACAGAAATAGAGCAACACGGGACTCTAACATGTGAAATGCCTGTCAACCAATTGAAATTCAAAGGCTTAAACAGCAGAAATAAATAAGTAAATATAAGTCAGTTGTTGCTGTTCTCTCGTTCATTCATGTCTGACTCTATGACCCCATGAACTGTAGCACATCAGGCTTCCCTGTCCTCCACTATCTCCTAGAGTTTGCTCAAACTCATGTCTTTTGAGTCAGTGATACCATACAACCATCTCATCCTATGTCGTCCCCTTCTCCTCCTGCCTTCAATATTTCCCAGTATCAACATCTTTTCCAATGAGTCTACTCTTCAAATCAGGTGGCCAAAGTATTGGAGCTTCAACTTCAGCATCAGTCCTTCCAATGATGATGTAGGACTGATTTCATTTAGGATTGACTGGTTTGAGCTCCTTTCTGTCCAAGGGACTCCAAGAGTCTTCTCTACCACCACAGTTCAAAAGCATCAATTATTCAGTGCTCAGCTCTCTTTAGGGTCCAACTCTAATATCTATACATGACTACTGGAAAAACCATAGCTTTGACTATATGAACCTTTATAAGCAAAGTAATGTCTCTGCTTTTTGATGCACTGTCTAGGTTTGTCATTGTTTTTCTTCCAAGGAGCTTTAATTTCACCATCCACAGTGATTTTGGAGCCCAAGATAATAAAATCTATGACTGTTTCCATTGTTTCCCCATCTATTTGCTATGAAGTGAAGGGACCTGATGCCATGACCTTTCATTTTTTGACTGTTGAGTTTTAAGCCAGATTTTTCACTCTCCACTTTCAGCTTTATCAAAAGGCTCTTTAGTTCCTCTTAACTTTCTGCTGTGAGAGTGGTGTCATCTGCATATCTGAGGTTATTGATATTTCTCCCCACAACCTTAATTCCAACATGTTCTTCATCCAGCCTGGCATTTCACATGATGCACACTGGATATAAGTTAAATAAATAGGGTGACAATTACAGCCTTGATGTACTCCTTTCCCAATTTTGAACCAGTCTGTTTTTCTAAGTCCGGTTCTAACTATTGCTTCCTGACCTGCATATAAGTTTCACAGGAGGCAGGTAAGGTGGTCTGATATTCCCATCTCTTTAAGACTTGTCCGCAGTTTATTGTGATTTGCATGGTCAAAGGCTTTAGTGTAGTCAATGAAGCAGAAGTAGACAGTTTTCTGAAATTCTCTTGCTTTTTCTATGATCCAATGGATGTTGGCAATTTGATTTCTGGTTCCTCTGTCTTTTCTAAATCCAGCTTGTATATCTGGAAGTTCTCAGTTCACATACCGTTGAAGCCTACCTTGAAGGATTTTGAACATTACTTTGTGTGGTAGTTTGAACATTCTTTGGCATGGCTCTTTTTTGGGATTGGAGTGAATACTGACTTTTCCAATCCTATGGCCACTGCTGACTTTTCCAAATTTTCCAGCATATAAAGTTCAGCACTTTAACAGCACCATCTTTTAGGATTTGAAATAACTCAGCTGGAATTCCATCACCTCCCCTAGCTTTGTTTGTAGCGATGCTTCATAAGGACCACTGGACTTCAAACTCCAGGCTATCTGGCTCTAGGTAAGTCAGTTAAATCTGACTAATATTTAGCTCAGAATAATTAAATATAATTGATAAAGAAGTAGAGCTTCCCCAGTGACTCAGTGGTAAGAATCCACCTTCCAGTGCAGGAGACACAGATTTGATAATGTGGTCAGGAAGATCCCTTGGTGAAGAAAATGGCAACCCACTCCAGATTATTGCCTGGGAGATCCCATGAATAGGGGAGTCTGGTAGGTTACAGCCAATGGGGCCACAAAAAGTTGAACATGACTGAGTGCATGCACATACACTTGGTAACTCTATAAATATTTTTTCCCCCAGAAAATTGAAGAAGAGGGAATACTTCCCAAGTCATTTGATGATGTCAGCTTTTCTGATAATAAAACTAAGGTCTTTACAAGAAAAGTTAACTACAGTGTTACATTCTTATGAACACGGATGTAAAAATTCTGTAGTAACAAGTAACACACAAAAAGGATAATGCATCATGCCCAAGTTGGGTTTATCCCAGAAATACAAGGAATGATTACTTGGAAATCAGTATAATTCAGAATATAATACCAAAAAGAGTGAAGTCATATGATCAAGTCAATAGTCCAGTAAATGAACTTGAGAAAATCCTAAATCCATTCCTGATTAAATATATTCTGTAATATTGGATAGTGAGACATTTCTGAACCTGATAAAGTGATAAAGAAAAAGTATGAAACCCCACAGCTAAGAACAGAATATTGAAATAATAGACACTTTTAACTTACAATCAGAAATGAGACAAGGACATCTACTTAACCACTTGTATCTGACATTCTACACTAGGTTCTAGTTGCTACAATAAGGCCCTGGGAGAAATGAAGTCACCAGACTGAACAAGAAGAAATAAAACTGTCTTTATTTGCATATAACATGATCATCAACATAGAAAATCTTCTTGAATCTACAGAAAAGCTAGTGAAACTAATAGATGAGTTTAAGAAGGCTGCAGAATATAACATCAACATAGAAAAACACACTGCATTCTTACTCACTAACAACCATTTTCAGAACAACTTGTCAGTTATTTTAAAATGTAACCAAATCAGGGAAAACGGAGCCATTCCACCTCTGACTATCTTCACAGGTGTAACAACAGATTTCCATGCAAAGATTTACACATAAATGCCTAAGTAGTTTACATGCCAAACATCTAGGTTAATAATAATCTTCATGCAGCTGGCTTCATGCAACTTTAAGATATAAGGTTTCCCTAACATCTCTATTTAGCTTTGTCCAGAACACCAGAAAATTCCAACTTTCAGAAGACTTCTACTTAAAACTTTTTTTTTTTTTAATTTTATTTTATTTTTAAACTTTACAATATTGCGTTAGTTTTGCCAAATATAGAAATGAATCCACCACAGGTATACATGTGTTCCCCATCCTGAAATCTCCTCCCTCCTCCCTCCCCATACCATCCCTCTGGGTTGTCCAAGTGCACCAGCCCCAAGCATCCAGTATCCTGCATCGAACCTGGACTGGCGACTCATTTCATACATGATATTATACATGCTTCAATGCCATTCTCCCAAATCTTCCCACCCTCTCCCTCTCCCACAGAGTCCATAAGACTGTTCTATACATCAGTGTCTCTTTTGCTGTCTCGTACACAGGGTTATTGTTATCATCTTTCTAAATTCCATACATATGCATTAATATACTATATTGGTGTTTTTCTTTCTGGCTTACTTCACTCTGTATAATAGGCTCCAGTTTCATCTACCTCATTAGAACTGATTCAAATGTATTCTTTTTAAGGGCTGAGTAATACTCCATTGTGTATGTGTTCCACAGCTTTCTTCTCCATTCATCTGCTTATGGACATCTAGGTTGCTTCCATGTCCTGGCTATTATAAACAGTGCTGTGATGAACATTGGGGTACACGTGTCTCTTTCTCTTCTGGTTTCCTCAGTGTGTATGCCCAGCAGTGGGATTGCTGGATCATAAGGCAGTTCTATTTCCAGTTTTTAAAGGAATCTCCACACTGTTCTCCATAGTGGCTGTACTAGTTTGCATTCCCACCAACAGTGTAAGAGGGTTCCCTTTTCTCCACACCCTCTCCAGCATTTATTACTTGTAGACTTTTGGATTGCAGCCATTCTGACTGGCGTGAAATGGTACCTCATAGTGGTTTTGATTTGCATTTCTCTGATAATGAGTGATGTTGAGCATCTTTTCATGTGTTTGTTAGCCATCTGTATGTCTTCTTTGGAGAAATGTCTATTTAGTTCTTTGGCCCATTTTTTGATTGGGTCATTTATTTTTCTGGAGTTGAGCTGTAGGAGTTGCTTGTGTATTTTTGAGATTAGTTGTTTGTCAGTTCCTTCATTTGCTATTATTTTCTCCCATTCTGAAGGCTGTCTTTTCACCTTGCTAATAGTTTCCTTTGATGTGCAGAAGCTTTTAAGTTTAATTAGGTCCCATTTGTTTATTTTTGCTTTTATTTCCAATATTCTGGGAGGTGGGTCATAGAGGATCCTGCTGTGATGTATGTCAGAGAGTGTTTTGCCTATGTTCTCCTCTAGGAGTTTTATAGTTTGTGGTCTTACGTTTAGATGTTAATCCATTTTGAGTTTATTTTTGTGCATGGTGTTAGAAAGTGTTCTAGTTTCCTTCTTTTACAAGTCGTTGACCAGTTTTCCCAGCACAACTTGTTAAAGAGATTGTCTTTAATCCATTGTATATTCTTGCCTCCTTGGTCAAAGATAAGGTGTCCATAGGTGCGTGGATTTATCTCTGGGCTTTCTATTTTGTTCCATTGATCTATATTTCTGTCTTTGTGCCAGTACCATACTGTCTTGATAAATGTGGCTTTGTAGTAGAGCCTGAAGTCAGGTAGGTTGATTCCTCCAGTTCCATTCTTCTTTCTCAAGATAGCTTTGGCTATTGGAGGTTTTTTGCATTTCCATACAAGTTGTGAAATTATTTTTCTAGCTCTGTAAAGAATACCGTTGGTAGCTTGATAGGGATTGCATTGAATCTATAAATTGCTTTGAGGAGTACACTCATTTTCACTATATTGATTCTTCCAATCCATGAACATGGTATATTTCTCCATCTATTAGTGTCACATATTAAGTTTTCTATTATGAAACTAATACATGCTTTTTAAAGATCCTTGAGGGGAAAAAACTGGAAAAAAAGGGTAAAAATCAGAGGGAAAAAACTCTTAAAAGGCAAACACACACACAACTTTCAGAAATAAGTCTGAAGTACAACATATCTCATGTTTATTTTTTTCTTTTTTTTAAATTTTATTTTATTTTTAAACTTTACAATATTGTACTAGTTTTGCCAAATATTGAAATGAATCCGCCACAGGTATACATGTGTTCCCCATCCTGAACCCTCCTCCCTCCTCCCTCCTCATACCCTCCCTCTGGATCGTCCCACTGCACCAGCCCCAAGCATCCAGTATTGTGCATCAAACCGGACTGGTGACTCGTTTCATACATGATATTATACATGCTTCAATGCCATTGTCCCAAATCTCCCCACCCTCTCCCTCTCCCACAGAGTCCATAAGACTGATCTATACGTCGGTGTCTCTTTTGCTGTCTCGTACACAGGGTTATTGTTACCATGTTTCTAAATTCCATATATATGCGTTAGTATACTGTATTGGTGTTTTTCCTTCTGGCTTACTTCACTCTGTATAATAGGCTCCAGTTTCATCCACCTCATTAATACTGATTCAAATGTATTCTTTTTAATGGCTGAGTAATTCTCCATTGTGTATATGTACCACAGCTTTCTTCTCCATTCATCTGCTTATGGACATCTAGGTTGCTTCCATGTCCTGGCTATTATAAACAGTGCTACGATGAACATTGGGGTGCATGTGTCTCTTTCCCTTCTGGTTTCCTCAGTGTGTATGCCCAGCAGTGGGATTGCTGGATCATAAGGCAGTTCTATTTCCAGTTTTTTAAGGCATCTCCACACTGTTCTCCATAGTGGTTGTACTAGTTTGCATTCCCACCAACAGTGTAAGAGGGTTCCCTTTTCTCCACACCCTCTCCAGCATTTATTGCTTGTAGACTTTTGGATCACAGCCATTCTGACTGGCGTGAAATGGTACCTCATAGTGGTTTTGATTTGCATTTCTCTGATAATGAGTGATGTTGAGCATCTTTTCATGTGTTTGTTAGCCATCTGTATGTCTTCTTTGGAGAAATGTCTATTTAGTTCTTTGGCTCATGTTTAATAATAAACATTTTTCAACTTAATCTAAGCAAATATAAGACTTGACTTTAAAGAAATCTATGAGATAAGATATCCAGGTGACCATTGTGACTAAAATTCTTTTTATTAATATTCACAGTTTAATACAGCATTTATCATC
This sequence comes from Bos indicus x Bos taurus, assembly GCF_003369695.1. Taxonomy (NCBI): domain Eukaryota; kingdom Metazoa; phylum Chordata; class Mammalia; order Artiodactyla; family Bovidae; genus Bos; species Bos indicus x Bos taurus. The sequence continues at coordinate 3,321,739 of NC_040083.1, read as the reverse complement.
TGACAAAATTGAACACTCCTGAGGTTGCAACATTCTTAAATTTTTTTTGGGGGGGTGGTTAGTTAATCCACAATGCTGTGTTAGTTTCAGTTGTACAGCAAAATGAATCAGTTACACATATATTTATAGGCACTCTCTTTTTAGATTATTTTCCCATATAGGCAAGATACTTTAAACTGACTAGTCATTATGAGCTTTTCTTTCCAGATGTTACAGTTTAATTTGACTCTTAAATGCGTGTCACTTTAATTAGAATGTTAACACTTTAAGCTTTCTAATTGTAATAGCATTGATGAAAATAACTTCTTAAATTTTATCTCACATTTTTATATTGAATAAGTCTCTTAATAAAAAAATATAGGCTTGGGAATTCACAGTCCTGTGTCCTAATTATTCACATAAAGTTGAACACATGATTTCATCTTGGTTCTTACACATATGGGGAACATGAAGTAACACCTGACAGGTATAAACACTGATGTTTCTATGATCCTGTGGCTCTCTTAACAAGTGGTAAGGGAACACTGGTTACTGGGGAAAAAACTATGATCAAATATACACACACATATCTGTGTCTGGGATTATCTGTATTTCTAGAGTATACATATCAATAAATGAATATTTAATTAAATTTGTATATATGAAAATATTTCAGATCTTTCTTTAAATGCATTAGTTGTTCTGTTTTACAGTGCCCATGATTCTCCTGTACGTTCCACTTAAGAAGCCAATATATCATATTTAATAATTAAATTTAATTGATACTTATTTCCCAACTATCCTTGTAAACTGTTGTGCCAATAAAATTCTGAGGTTTTTAAGAAACATTTAAAATTTATTTACTGTAACTATCTATATATTTAATTGTATAAAGTTATATTTTAGTAACATAACTATATTATTAAACTATGATGAAGTACATAAAATCTTAACAAGTACTTCCTCCATATTTTTTCAAGTGTTTTAACATAGGTTTTATTGTTTTGTATGAAGCTTTATATTTTATGCATATTAAATATCATATATTGTAACTGATTTTTCTTTACATGAGAAAAAGACAGTAAGTCTACTAACACTGAGAGAAATTTAGATGAGTTACATGTAGCTGAACAGGAGAATGAGCACCAATTATTAGGTTTTATCTTTTTTCCTCTCTCCTTGAAAAAATGAAAGGGCTTAAGAATTCTGTTTTATTTTCTGGTTGTGTAGTTGTTTGTTCATTTATTTGTCAAGTCAATAGCTTTTTTTCAGAATTTTTTCTAAGCTTGATAGGCTATTTTAACTCAGGAATCACAGGAAGAAGTTAATTCTTTGTTCAGTCAATCCTAAACACTTGTTTTGAACCCACCAATAGCTGTTCAATAAAATAACAAGTATTGCTTTTAGAAATAACATTTTGCCTTACCTGTTATTAAGGAGAGAAGTTTCACTCAATGAAAATATTTTGTCCTTCTTCATAGTTGTCTTTTTCTAATTCTCATGTTTATTCTGGCTTTTAATTATTACTATGTATTTTACATTATGGGAAAAAAGAAAATGAAAAACAATCCACTATGCAGTCACTGGATATTTAAATAGGAAGAATTGTAAGTCTAAAGACCACATCTGAGCTCCACTTAACCACTCTGCAACTTTGGGCATAATTGTCTAAATTTTAATCATTTGTAAAAACAAGGATAGGAATTGAAGATCTGGCCTACCTCCTAAATAGTCCTTAAAATACGAATAAGAAAGAGAGTATTAAGAGCTTGGCACAAAAAGCACTAAGTGATTTTCATGTATCCTAGGATCTCTATTCTCTATAGGGTTCAAGATGATTTTGTGATACTTCTTTCAGTAGAAAATGGTCCACTGCTATGCTGTGATGCTCCACTTGGTTAACAAGTCACCATGTGTTAAGTGCTTCATCTAGGCATCTTTTTATCTTCACTCTATCCCATGCATGCATTGGTTTCACTTTCATTTTTTACATGAAAAAAACTGAAGCTCAGTGAGGTTAAGAAAATTGCTGAAAGTTGACAAGTTAAAAATTTGAAATTGGAACTCTCTTTTATGTAGCTACTCTGCCTTATTGTATCTGTGCGAGACCATTTACTTTTTGTTTGTTTGTGTATTTTTTAACTTTACAATATTGTATTGGTTTTGCCATATATCAAAATGAATCTGCCACAGGTATACATGTGTTCCCCATCCTGAACCCTCCTCCCACCTCCCTCCCCATCCCATCCCTCAGGGTCATCACAGTGCACCAGCCCTGAATGCCCTGCCTCATGCATCGAACCTGGACTGGTGATCTGTTTCACATATGATAATATACATGTTTCAATGCTTTTCTCTCAGATCATCCCATCCTCGCCTTCTCCCACAGACTGCAAAAGACTGTTCTATACATCTGTGTCTCTTTTCCTGTCTCACATATAGGGTCATCACTACCATCTTTATAAATTTCATATATATGTGTTAATATAGTGTATTGGTGTTTTCTTTCTGACTTACTTCGCTCTGTATAATAGGCTCCAGTTTAATCCACCTCATTAGAACTGATTCAAGTGCATCCATTTTAATGACTGAGTAATATTCCATTGTGTATATGCACTGTGGCTTTCTTCTCCATTCATCTGCTGATGGACATCTAGGTTGCTTCCATGTCCTGGCTATTATAAACAGTGCTGCGATGAACATTGGGGTACACATGTCTCTTTCAATTCTGGCTTCCTCAGTGTTTATTCCCAGCAGTGGGATTGCTGGGTCATATGTCAGTTCTATTTCCAGCTTTTTAAGGAATCTTTACACTGTTCTCTATAGTGGCTGTACTAGTTTGCATTCCCACCAACAGTGTAAGAGGGTTCCCTTTTCTCCACACCCTCTTCAGCATTTATTGTATGTAGGCTTTTGGATAGCAGCCATTCTCACCTGCATGAGATGGTACCTCATTGTGGTTTTGATTTGCATTTCTCTGATAATGAGTGATGTTGAGCATCTTTTCTAGTGTTTCTTAGCCATCTGTATGTCTTCTTTGGAGAGATGTCTGTTTAGTTCTTTGGCCTATTTTTTATTGGGCCATCTGTTATTCTGGTATTGAGCAGCATGAGCTGCTTGTATATTTTTCAGATTAATTCTTTGTCAGTTGCTTCATTTGCTATTATTTTCTCCCATTCTGAAGGCTGGCTTCTCACCTTGCTTATAGTTTCATGATTGTGCAAAAGCTTTTAAGTTTAATTAAGTCCCAATTGTTTATTTTTACTTTTATTTCCATTACTCTGGAAGGTGGATCATAGAGGATCCTGTTATGATTTACATCAGAGAGTGTTTTGCCTATGTTTTCCTCTAGGAGTTTTATAGTTTCTGGTCTTACACTTAGATCTTTAATCCATTTTGAGTTTATTTTTATGTATGGTGTTAGAAAGTGTTAAAATTTCATTCTTTTACAAGTGGTTGAACAGTTTTTCCAGCACCACTTGTTAAACAGATTGCCTTTTCTCCATTGTATGTTCTTGCCTCCTCTGTCAAAGGTAAGTTGTCCATAGGTGTGTGGATTTATCTCTGGGATTTCTATTTTGTTCCATATTTCTGTCTTTGTGCCAGAACCATACTGTCTTGATGACTGTGGCTTTGTAGAATAGTCTAAAGTCAGGCAGGTTTATTCCTCCAGTTCCATTCTTCTTTCTCAAGATTGCTTTAGCTGTTAGAGGTTATTTGTATTTCCATACAAATTGGGAAATTATTTGTTCTAGTTCTCTGAAAAATACCATTGGTAGCTTGATAGGGATTGCATTGAATCTATAGATTGCTTTGTGTAATATACTCATTTTCACTATATTGATTCTTCCAATCCATGAATATGATATATTTCTCCATGTATTTTTGTCATCTTTGATTTCTTTCATCAGTGTTTTATAATTTTCTATATAGAAGTTTTTTTTTCTTTCAGTAGATTTATTCTTAAGTATTTATTCTTTTCATTGCAATGGTGATTAGAATTGTTTCCTTAATTTCTCTGTTTTCTGATTGTTAGTATATAGAAATGCAAGGGACTTCTATGTGTTATTTTTATATCCTGCAACCTCACTATATTCATTGTTTAACCCTAGTAATTTTCTGGTGGTGTATTTAGGGTTTTCTATATAAAGGATCATGTCATCTTCAAACAGTGAGAGTTTTACTTTGTTTCTCCATTTTGGACTCCTTTTATTTCTTTTTCGGAGAAGGCAATGGCAACCCACTCCAGTACTCTTGCCTGGAAAATCCCACGGACGGAGAAGCCTGGTGGACTGCAGTCCATAGGGTCGCTAAGAGTCGGACACGACTGAGTGACTTCACTCTCACTTTTCACTTTCCTGCATTGGAGAAGGAAATGGCAACCCACTCCAGTGCTCTTGCCTGGAGAATCCCAGGGATGGGGGAGCCTCATGGGCTGACATCTATGGGGTCACACAGAGTCAGACACGACTGAAGTGACTTAGCAGCAGTAGCAGTATTTCTTTTTCTTCTCTGATTGCTGTGGCTAAAACTTCCAAAACTATGATGAATAGTAGTAGTGAGAGTGGGCACACTTGTCTTGTTCCTGACTTTAGGGGAAATTCTTTCAATTTTTCACCACTGAGAATAATGTTTGCTGTGGGTTTATCATATATGGCTTTTATTATGTTGAGATATGTTCCTTCTGTGTCTGCTTTCTAGTGGGTTTTTATCATAAATGGATGCTGAATTTTGTCAAAGGCTTTCTCTGCATCTATTGAGATAATTGTGTGGTTTTTACCTTTCAATTTGTTAATGTGGTGTATCACATTGATTGATTTATGAATATTGAAGAAACGTTGAGTGCCTGGAATAAAGCGCACTTGGTCGATATGTATGATCTTTTTAATATATTCTTGGATTCTATTTGCTAGAATTTTGTTGAGGATTTTTGCATTTATGTTCATCAGTGATATTGACCTGTAGTTTTCTTTTTTTGTGGCATTTTTGTCTGGTTTTGGTATTAAGGTGATGGTGGCCTCAGAGAATGAGTTTGACAGTTTACCTTCCTCTGCAATTTTCTGGAAGAGTTTGAATAGGAAAGCTGTTCGGTCTTGTCTAAATTTTTGGTAGAATTCACCTGTGAAGCCATCTGGTCCTGGGCTTTTATTTGTTGGAAGTGTTTTGATTACAGTTTCAATTTCCATGCTTGGGATGAGTCTGTGAAGATTTTCTATTTCTTCCTGGTTTAGTTTTTGAAGTTTGTACTTTTCTAAGAATTTGTCCATTTCTTACAAGTTGTCCATTTTATTGGCATATAGTTGCTGATAGTAGTCTCTTATGATCCTTTGTATTTCTGTGTTGTCTATTGTGATTTCTCCATTTTTATTTATAATTTTGTTGATTTGATTCTTCCTCCTTTTTTTCTTGATGAGTCTGGCTAATGGTTTGTCTATTTTACTTATCTTCTCAAAGAACCAGCTTTTAGTTTTGTTGATTTTTGCTATAGTCTCCTTTGTTTCATTTTCATTTATTTCTGCCCTAATTTTTATGATTTCTTTCCTTCTACTAACCCTGGGGTTCTTCATTTCTTCTTTTTCTAGTTGCTTTAAGTGTAAAGTTAGGGTATTTATTTGATTTCTCTCTTGTTTCTTGTGGTAAGTTGTATTGCTATGAACCTTCCTCTTAGCCCTGCTTTTACTGAATCCCATAGGTTTTGGATTGTTGTGTTTTCATTTTCATTTGTTTCTATGCATATTTTGATTTCCTTTTTATTTCTTCTGTGATTTATTGGTTATTGAGAAGTGTGTTGTTTAGCCTCCATATGTTTGCATTTTTAATGTTTTTTTTTTTTTTTTTTTTTCTCCTGTAGTTGACATCTATTCTTGGTGCACTGTGATCAGAAAAGATGCTTGAGATGATTTAATTTTTTTTTTTTTTAATTTACCAAGGCTTGATTTATGGCCTAGGATGTGATCTATCCTGGAGAATGTTCCGTGTGCACTTGAGAAAAAGGTGAAATTCATTGTTTTGGGGTGAAGGTCTATTGTATAGTTTAAAGTTTGTTTTCCCATGATAATTTTTTTAGTTGATCTATCCATAGGTGTGAATGGGGTATTAAAGTCTCCCACTATTATTGTGTGATTGTTAGTTTCCCCTTTCATATTTGTTAGCATTTTCCTCCCCTTTCATATTTGTTAGCATTTGCCTTGCATGTTGTGGTGCTCCTATGTTGGGTGAATATATATTTATAATTGTTATATCTTTTTCTTGGATTGATCCTTTGATCACTATGTAGTGTCCTTCTTTGTATGTTTATGGCCTTTATTTCAAAGTCAATTTTATCCGATATAAGTATTGCTACTCCTGCTTTTTTTTGGTCTCTATTTGCATGAAATATCTTTTTCCAGCCCTTCACTTTCAGTCTGTATGTGTCCCTTGTTTTGAAGTAGGTCTTTGTAAACAGCATATTTTTGTATTCATTCTTATTTTTGTATTCATTCAGCCAGTCTTTGTCTTTTGGTTGGGGCATTCAACCTATTTATATCTAAGGTAATTATTGATAAAGATGATCCTCTTGCCCTTTACTTTGTTGTTTTTGGTTCGTGTTTATAAACCTTTTTTTGTGTTTCCTGTCTAGAGAAGATCCTTTAGCATTTGTTAGAGAGCTGGTTTGGTGGTACTGAATTCTCTGAGCTTTTGCTTGTCTGTAAAGCTTTTGATTTATCCTTCATATTTGAATGAGATCCTTGCTGGGCATAGTAATCTAGTTTGTATTATTATTTTGTTTTTTCTCCTTCATCACTTTAAGTATGTCCTGCTATTCTCTTCTGGCCTGAAGAGTTGCTATGGAAAGATCAGCTGTTATCCTTGTGGGAATTCATTTGTGTGCTATTCGTTGCTTTTCCCTTGCTGTTTTAATGTTTGTTCTTTGTGTTTTATCTTCATTAATTCGAATAATATGTGTGTTGGGGTATTTCTTCTTGGGTTTTTCCTGTTTGGGACTCTCTGGGTTTTTTGGCCTTGGGTGACTATTTCTTCCCCCATTTTAGGGAAGTTTCCAACTATTATCTCCATTTAGGTTTTAAGAAACATTCTCTATGTTAGTTTCACTTTTCTCTTCTTTTTTGTCTGATCCAGATTATAAACTGCTACTGCTGCTAAGTCACTTCAGTTGTGTCTGACTCTGTGCGAACCCATAGGTGGCAGCCCACCAGGCTTCCCAGTCCCTGGGATTCTCCAGGCAAGAACACTGGAGTGGGTTGCCATTTCCTTCTCCAATGCATGAAAGTGAAAAGTGAAACTGAAGTCACTCAGTCGTGTCTGACTCGTAGTGACCCCATGGACTGCAGCCTACCAGGCTCCTCCATCCATGGGATTTTCCAGGCAAGAGTACTGGAGTGGGGTGTCATTGCCTTCTCTCAGATTATAAACTAAATAACCAATATTCTTTGAGTCAAAGAGAAAGAAATTACTTTTTTGTTTTGTTTTGTTTTATTGCAGAATTTGGTTTATCTCAGCCCAATACTATTTTTATTTGCCTGATACAGTGACTGCATTCTCAAACCCAACTTCAATTCTTATGCTATTTATAGCCTTAATCTCAACCATCTCTGCTCAAAGTGTACTTAATAGGACATGTTCTTTTGAAACATTCTAAATTCTCTCTCTCAAGTTTATTAGTACTCTAGATTTGGTGAACAAATACAGATTAAATATGTCTTTACTCTTTATGACTTTTTGGATAGAGAGGCATGTCCATTAAAGTCTATGAAAATCAATTTTAATCTATCTAGACCTAACAGTTTAATTTTTTTTGGCAGTATTTAAATTGCACCTCTTTCTCCCTACAAAGCATTGAATAGTTCACAGAACTTCCTATGAACTTTCTTCCAATCAGTCTTCCCCTTCATCCTTCCTCCCCTCCTCCTTCCCTTCCTTCTTTCTTTCTCTGGGCTAAAATGCAATGATGAAATAACACAATATTATCAATGAATGTGAGCTACAGTTAATTTATAAGAAATAAGTTTGAACATTTATGCATGTTTGTTTCAAAGACTCTTAATGATAAATCTTATCAAATATTTTTTCTCAAACTAAAAATACTTTAGCAAATTATATTTCCACCTTTGTGCTTTGCTGATACAAGCCATTCTCAAGCCCTTTTTGTGGGGCGCTATGGACGGTGAAACCTGGTAGGCTGCAGTCCATGGGGTCACACAGAGTCGGACACGACTGAAGTGATGCAACAGCAGCAATTACATATTTACCTCCCTTTGTTTTCTGTTACACCAGTTATTTCCCAGGGTCACTACGATCATTCCCTGACACAGATCAGAACCAGTCACTTCTCCAAGGAACCCTTGTGACTTATGGTGGAATATGTTACTTAGAGATAAAAACTGTGGCCCCCAAAATGATATTGGGGCTAGAATATAATCGTTGCTATGTTCCCTCAGTAGGTAAAGTTATAATTTTGAAAATAACATATGTTTATTGATATTTTCAATTTAGCTTAAGATTTAATAGTTTTAAATTGCATACAGTGTGCAGGACTACCCTCGTAATCCAGTGATTAAGACTTTGCCTTTGAATGTCAGAGGTGTGGGTTCAGTCCCTGATCCAGAAGCTAAGTCCTACATGCTGTGTGGCCAAAAAATCAAAACAGAAAACAGAAAAATATTGTAAGAAATTTGACAAAGGCTTTAAAAATGGTCCCATCAACAGGGAAAACAAACGAACAAAAAAAATCTTTTAAAACTTTTTTGAAAATTGCATACAGAGTCCAATGGAAAAAAATCTATATATCACTTAAAATACAAGTTTCAAATTCAAACACTGAAATTGTTTATTAAAACATTAGAAATAAATAGTCAAATAAATCACACTAATACCAGTAACTGTAGTTAACAGCTACTCTGCTTCTGCCAGGTGTTTGAGCAAAACCCCTGCTCTATGTTGTGGCAATTATGACTGCTGTTGTCATGTTCTGTCATAAAAAGTTTTAGACTCATGCAAATTTATCTATTTTTTTCCCCTTTATTCCAGATTTTGAACAGAGAAAGACTTTCTTCATTCTTCATCCCAAAGGAATTTTGTGGCCTCCCCGCACCCTTTCAGATACATAAATGGTTTCAATGTTACATTCAGATTTTTAGTTCACTGGGGATTGATCTTGTGTAAGGTAAAGAACCAGATGCATTAAGTGATGGTTATATACTCTCCAACATCAGTTTAAAAACCATTGTTTCCCAGTGACTTGAGACTTGGTATTTATGATCAACTAAATTCTCATGTATTTGTTTAGATGCAGCACTCTGAATGTCTGCATATCTTAGGAGTGAGACGCTAATGACCTTTTGTTCTGGATTGTCTTCTGAACTTTTGCACAGCAAACAGCTTTGGATGACAGAGATATCATCTCTGGAGCAATGAGTTGGCATGCTCACTGCTTATAATGATAAGATTTGGGTTCTAACTCAGGGTCCCTCTCTCCTAGGGCACCACATCTATTTCACATACCCCTGTGATTACTGGAACTTGGGTAGCAGACACAGGTAATGATAATGATCTCTGATGAATCTTCTATCAGCATCTTTAAAAATGTAGCAGGAATCCACGTTTAATTCTATAAAAATAATGAAAAATCTCAGACATAATTGTAAGCTTAAACTATTTTTACTAGTTTTATGTAAATGGACCAATACCACACTGCTTGAATTTAATAGATTTTCTATAGAATAAGTTTCAATATCTGGCAGGACTATAACCTTTTGTGTACGCTTTTTAGGATTTCCTTATTACTCTGTATTGGCTTTCTCATATTTTTAAAAGCAACTTATCTAGTTGGGGAGAGGGAAAATATTTGTTGATATTTTTACTGGATTCCTGAATAAGACAATAAAGCTTTTAATTACTTAGAATAAACATCTTATGATGTTGAGCTCTTCTAACCAAGAGCAGGCTATAATTTCCAATTTTTTTTTCAGTATACAGTTACAGCTCACATCAAAGTTTAAGAACTTTCTTATACAGGTTTTCCCATTCCTTGTTAAGGTATTTTTCTATTATTTTACATTTTAATTTGTATTTTATACAGGCCTCATCTCCTGCTAAATATCTTACTGGTTATGACTTATATATATATATATATATGAATACTACTGATTGTTATAGGATTTTAAATATAAAGCTAACTTACTAGATTTTCTAATTGTTTATCGTATTTTTAATTGTTTTTCCTGGATTCTTAAGGTATACTCTCATATCCCCTTTGATAGAAATAGTTTTAAATATTATTTTACCAGGAAGTTATCTTTAATTTTGTTTTCTTCTATAACTACCTTGGGAAATTTTTTCAAAATAACATTAAAATATTCACGGTAATACTTGACATTCTTGCTATTTCCTGTTTGGGGGGAATGCTCCATTTTGCCCATTAAGAAAGACGCTATTCTTTAGGGCTAACATATGCGATAACACAAACACTCTCACATCATATACATCAGATTAAGAAAGTGTCTATTCAATCTTATGGAGTGATTTTAGTTTTAATACAAAATGAATTTTCAAGATGACTTTTTAGTATTTATGGAGATGAATAATTGTCTTTAATGTATCAGGACAATAAATTTGTAATGCATTTATATATTTTTTTAAATAGACTCAGATGATCAGAACCTTAATATTTTACTGAGTTCTCCTTTAAAACTGTGTATGACTGATTCTATTTTGAGGAGACTTTTGACAACTTTATACCTTTTATGGAAGAACTCAGTGGTAGAATATTACTGAGTTCTAACCTATTTAATTCATTTAGAAGTCTTGATAAACAGAAGCCTGCTGCACACTTTCTTTCCTCAAGAATTCCTGAGATATTGATTCCCTGTTTCATTTTAGTGAACCTTGCTGAAAAGCATGGTATCAGTGTGATTTTGCTTTTGTGGTTCTTCCTTAGAGTATTGATTTTTTTTTCCATTTGTTTGCCTGGCAGCCCAGAGTTTTCAAAATTGTCTTTATGCTGTTAAAGTGGCATCGTTTTCCCAGGGCATATTTGCTTGGCATCTGAGTCTTGTGGGCAAATGTCCCCATCGAAGATGGTATTCCTAAAGGATCTCCTTAATTTCAAGAGGGTTTCGCAATCTGAGGGCTACTATCACCTGGATTTATGCTCTGAACAGATTTGTTACTAGAAGACCTGCCTATTAAGCAAGCCAGGTATCAGTGGAGTGTGCTGCTCGGCTGTCTGTTTGACCTGCATATGTAAGTGGACTTCAGGGATGTCTAATGTTCAGTGTTCCAGGGCACACCAGACTTAATCAGGTCAGAGGAAGGTGTCAATTGCAGAAAGCAACAGTCCCATCAGAGCAGGCTCTGTGATAAGACCCTGACATGAGGCACACCTGAGAGTATTCATCCAAAACAGGACAGGCTTAAGGATACACAGCAGCTGGAATTCTAAGGAAAAGCTTTTCTTCACAAGTTACCTGATATACTGGCATCCACTGTGGCTTAGACTTGTAGACAAATTCTGACTTGTTATGGCTTCATAGGCAGCCAATATATCCCTCCACATGGAGAGGGCAATGGGAAAACTTTGTGGTGACAAGATAATCTACAATAAAGGGACAATAGGTCTATTGGAGGGTGGATGGGCCACACAAGATACACTGTGAACAAATGGACCATATTCCATGTTTTATAAGGCACATTTGCATGTGTGCTTGCCAGTTCACATAAGTTCTCAGAGTTTTGTGGGGCATTTCTGAGTTTTTTCCAAATATTTGGGGGTGGTTAAAGCTGTATATTGGCTACTTATATGACAGTGGGTGCTGTGTGCTTAGTCATTTTAGTCATGTCCGACTCCTTGTGACTGCACGGACTGTAGCCCACCAGGCTCCTCTGTCCATGGGATTCTCCAGGCAAAAATACTGGAGTGGGTTGCCATTCCATTCTTCAGAGGATCTTCCTGACCCGGGGATTAAAACCAGGACTTCTGTATTACCGGTGGATTCATTAAAACCTGAGCCACCAGGGGCTTCATATGATAGTAAATTTGGCTATAAATTCTCTCTTTTGATTACAAAGGTAATGAGCTAATCAGTTAAATTTAAACAACATTGACAGATCAATTATCATGTAATTATAAGGTTTTAGTTTTCTAAAATGCATTTTTTTTTTTGTACTTTTAAAAACTAGCCCATATCTACATGTTTCCCATAGAGCCATCTTGGCCCACTTGTTCTGTATTCATCTTCAACCCTTCTCCAGTAAGGTACATCTCCTGTGAAATACTCCTTATGTATGTGTATTGACCACTGTGCAGTTCAGTTCAGTTCAGATCAGTTGCTCTGTCATGTCTGACTCTTTGCGACCCCATGAATTGCAGCACGCCGGGCCTCCCTGTCCATCACCAACTCCCGGAGTTCACTCAGACTCACGTCCATCGAGTCAGTGATGTCATCCAGCCATCTCATCCTCTGTCATCCCTTCTCCTCATGCCCCCAATCCCTCCCAGCATCAGAGTCTTTTCCAATGAGTCAACTCTTCACATGAGGCGGCCAAGGTATTGGAGTTTCAGCTTTAGCTACATTTCTTCCAAAGAACACCCAGGACTGATTTCCTTTAGAATGGACTGGTTGGATCTCCTTGCAGTCCAAGGGACTCTCAAGAGTCTTTTCTAACACCACAGTTCAAAAGCATCAATTCTTCAGCACTCAGCTTTCTTCACAGTCCAACTTTCACATCCATACATGACGACTGGAAAAACCATAGCCTTGACTAGATGGACCTTTGTTGGCAAAGTAATGTCTCTGCTTTTCAATATGCTTTCTAGGTTGGTCATAACTTTCCTTCCAAGGAGTAAGCGTCTTTTAATTTCATGGCTGCAATCACCATCTGCAGTGATTTTGGAGCCCAATAAATAAAGTCTGACACTTTTTCCACTGTTTACCCATCTATTTCCCATGAAATGATGGGACCAGATGCCATTATCTTCGTTTTCTGAATGTTGAGGTTTAAGCCAACTTTTTCACTCTCCTCTTTCACTTTCATCAAGAGGCTTTTTAGTTCCTCTTCACTTTCTGCCATAAGGGTGGGTCATCTGCATATCTGAGGTTATTGATATTTCTCCTGGCAATCTTGATTCCAGCTTGTGCTTCTTCCAGCCCAGCATTTCTCATGATGTACTCTGCATAGAAGTTAAATAAACAGGGTGACAGTATACAGCCTTGACAGCCTCCTTTTCCTATTTGGAGCCAGTCTGTTGTTTTCCATGTCCAGTTCTAACTGTTGCTTCCTGACTTACATATAGGCTTCTCAAGAGGCAGATCAGGTGGTCTGGTATTCCCATCTCTTTCAGAATTTTTCACAGTTTATCATGATCCACACAGTCAAAGGCTTTGGCATAGTCAATAACGCAGAAATAGATGTTTTTCTGGAACTCCCTTGCTTTTTGGATGATCCAGCAGATGTTGGCAATTTGATCTCTGGTTCCTCTGCCTTTTCTAAAACCAGCCTGAACATCTAGAAGTTCATGGTTCATGTATTGCTGAAGCCTGGCTTGGAGAATTTTGAGCATTACTTTACTGGCGTTTGAGATGAGTGCAATTGTGTGGTAGGTTTGAGCATTCTTTGGCATTGCCTTTCTTTAGTATTGGAATAAAAACTGAACTTTTCCAGTCCTATGGCCACTGCTGAGTTTTCCAAATTTGCTGGCATATTGAGTGCAGCACTTTCAAAGCATCATCTTCCAGGATTTGAAATAGCTCAACTGGAATTCCATCACCTCCACTAGCTTTGTGCATAGTGATACTTTCTAAGGCCCACTTGACTTCACATTCCAGGATATCTGGCTCTAGGTCAGTGATCACACCATCGTGATTATCTTGGTCATGAAGATCTTTTTTGTACAGTTCTTCTGTGTTTTCTTGCCACCTCTTCTTAATATCTTCTGCTTCTGTTAGGTCCATACCATTTCTGTCCTTTATCAAGCCCATCTTTGCATGAAATGTTCCCTTGATATCCCTAATTTTCTTGAAGAGATCTCTAGTCTTTCCCATTCTGTTGTTTTCCTCTATTTCTTTGCATTGATCACTGAGGTAGGCTTTCTTATCTCTCCTTGCTATTCTTTAGACCTCTGCATTCAGATGCTTATATCTTTTCTTTTCTCCTTTGCTTTTTGCTTCTCTTCTCTTCACAGCCATTTGTAAGGCCTCCCCAAACAGCCATTTTGCTTTTTTGCATTTCTTTTCCATGGGGATGTTCTTGATCCCTGTCTCCTGTACAATGTCACAAACCTCCATCTATAGTCCATCAGGCACTCTATCTATTAGATCTAGTCCCTTAAATCTATTTCTCACTTCCACTGTATAATTGACCACTGTTAAATATTTGCAAAATTAATTGCTATATTCGTCAAAAGGGAGAAGACAGAGAAATTATCTAAGTGCTACAATAACTGTACACTTAGTCTTCTTTTTTCCACTGTGAAGTATGTCACTAGTTGAATATCCATGCATCACCTCTCTACGTTGGATTGGCTAAAATATTCATTTGGGTGTTTCCATAACATGTTATGAAACACCTGAATGAACTTGTTGGCCAACCCAATCCAAATAAAGTAGAAAAATAAAAACACCAGGAAAAAATAGTGATAATTGACAACAATCCTTGATGTAGCTAAGACTTCTAGCCCATAAAACTATAAAATTATACATTTGTTTGATTTAAATGATACATTTGTGATTATTTGTTACAGCAGCAATAGACAGCCTATATAGTTATGAAAACTGAATCACTATTGAATAAAACCATGGAATTCAGTAAGTGATGTTTTCCTCTAGATTGAAATTATTTTAAATGTATCCAGAGATAGTATCTTAATGGAAAGTCATGCTTTGAATGTTTTATGCTATGGTATCTTTAATCCCAACTACAATCCTTTGAAGGTATAAAAGCAATTAAATTATTACAAATTTCTCTTTAGTTTTTGCTTGTTCTAGTTAAAAACCCTATTTTCAGCAAATTAAATGTTACCTTTTAACACTGTGCTTTGGTTTCAAGTTATCTATCACTTTATACTATATATCAAGCAATGATTATTTATTTTTTTTACCAAACTTGTAAAACAAAACACAGTATCAAATTAAACGTGTGAGAAAATGCAAAATGCACTTTAAAACCCAGAGCTAAGATTCATTTAGATCAGTCATTAACCATTAGGTAAGAGAGCTTATTTAAGGAATTGAAATCATAGCACTTACACTGTATTTTTAAATGTTGCTAAGAGCACTCAGGTGAAATAACTTGTCAGTGTAAGTGCTTTTTCTCACTTATTAGAACAAGACCAACCCAGAAAAACATATATTTTCCATTACCTAGTCTTCTCACAGAAACAAAATCTTTAGTGCAGTGATAGTGTTAAATGCAAAGAATATTTCTTTACAAACTAGGTAAAATTCAAGTAACTTGGGCATTTCATTTTTCATAAAGCTCCACTTTAAAAACATATATCAAAAGGAAAAGGAGAACAAGACTACATACGATTATGTGATGTTCTTAACTTCAACTATTTAAAATTTTTTGGTATCCACAATGTAGAATCAGGACATGTTAAATTCCTACTTTGAAACCACAGAGCACAGTGATTAGAATTACAAACGCTTGTCACATGGCTTTGTTTTAATATGTCTCCTCTACTTTGTCAGAGACTGGCATTTGTTGTAATCACTCCAATCCTTGGAGTTTCCCTGGTGGCTCAGTTGTAAAGAATCTAGCTACCAATGCAGGAGATGCAGGAGATAAGGAATCAATCTCTGGGTCAGGAAGATCCCCTGAGGAAGGAAATGGCAACCCACTCCAGTATTCTTGTCTTGAGAATTCCATGGCCAGAGGAGTCTGATGGGCTACTGACCATGGGTTTCCAAAGAGTCAGATGCGACTGAGTGACTAACACACTTTTCATAAATGAAATAAAACTAAAGCATACAGGTAAGTGAGCTTTACATATTAATAATACAGCTTGCCCCACTGTGGGATCACAAAGATTCGGACATGACTGAGCATGTGCATGCACATGAACACACACACACACCTGGGAGACCATGTTGCTACAATATCAGACCTCTTATTTCATTTATCTAATTGTTCAGCTTGTCTGTAGTATCAACTCAAAAGCTTCAGGTATGAAACCACATACCTTTTTATTTTGTGTTTGTCAATTTCTCTCCATGTACGACTTTTAGCGTGAATGTTTTGTTAGTTTAGATCATTCTCACTTTCCACTTGAAGTATTTCATTTTGCTTCCATTTCGGGACTCTCATCTCCACTGTAATTTCACCCCATGGAAACCAAGAAGCTACCTTATTCCACCCCAATGTTAATGACTAGAATTTCCTAATAAATAAATGGAAATAAGAATTAAGTACACGGGATCTTTCATCTGTAGAAAGGATGATACCTCAAAATCACTTATAAATATGTGAAAACTGGAAACAGCTGAATAATCAAAATAATCTGTGTTCAGATATTTGCTTTGACCTAAGAAAACATCTTATACTAGCCTTTTCCTTTATCCAACCAATTAAGTGATAATATCGAGCATTTAAAAGTGCCTAAACTGAAAAACTGTTTGCTAACATATGGATTACATCTGGGAGACTAACAAAATCAAGTGTCCAGATCTACAAAAATCTAATGATTTATCTTGTAAGATGGGACACATCTGAGTGTATGTGTGCTCTTTTGTGGACAATTCTGTTGCAACCCCATAGACTGTAGCCTGCCATGCTCCTCTGTGCATGGGATTTCCCAGGCAAGAATACTGAAGTGGGTTGCCATTTCCATCTCCAGGTGATATTCCCATTCCAGGTATCAAACTTGAGTCTCCTGAATTGGTAGGCAAATGTTTATACTACCACCTTTGTAAGTCCCTGGGGAAGGTGACATCCACCAGATACAATTTGCTAACACAATTGCCAGGAAATATATCAATAACCTCAGATATGCAGATGACACCACCCTCATGGCAGAAAGTGAAGAGGAACTAAAAAGCCTCTTGATGAAAGTGAAAGAGGAGAGTGAAAAAGTTGGCTTAAACCTCAACATTCAGAAAACTAAGATAATGGCATCTGGTCCCATCACTTTATGGG
The DNA here is from genome assembly GCF_003369695.1 of Bos indicus x Bos taurus. Taxonomy (NCBI): domain Eukaryota; kingdom Metazoa; phylum Chordata; class Mammalia; order Artiodactyla; family Bovidae; genus Bos; species Bos indicus x Bos taurus. The sequence goes on along the minus strand of NC_040083.1, from coordinate 3,304,630 downwards.
AAATAGATGGGAAAACAGTGGAAACAGTGTCAGACTTTATTTTTGGGGCTCCAAAATCACTGCAGATGGTGACTGCAGCCATGAAATTAAAAGACACTAACTCCTTGGAAGGAAAGCTATGACCAACCTAGATGGCATATTGAAAAGCAGAGACATTATTTTGCCAACAAAGGTCCGTTTAGTCAAGGCTATGGTTTTTCCAGTGGTCATATATGGATGTGAAAGTTGGACTGTGAAGAAAGCTGAACACCGAATAAGAATTGATGCTTTTGAACTGTGGTGTTGGAGAAGACTCTTGAGAGTCCCTTGGACTGCAAGGAGATCCAACCAATCCATTCTAAAGGAGATAAGTCCTGGGGGTTCTTTGGAAGGACTAATGCTAAAGTTGAAACTCCAATACTTTGGCTACCTCATGTGAAGAGTTGACTCATTGGAAAAGACTCTGATGCTGGGAGGGATTGGGGGCAGGAGGAGAAGGGGATGACAGAGGATGAGACGGCTGGATGGCATCACCGACTTGATGGACAAAAGTTTGGGTGAACTCCGGGAGTTGGTGATGGACAGGGAGGCCTGGCGTGCTTCAATTCATGGAGTCGCAAAGAGTCAGACACGACTGAGTGACTGAACTGAACTGAACCCAATATATCTGTATGCAGGTCAGGAAGCAAAAGTTAGAACTGAACATCGAACAAAAGACTGGTTCCAAATAGCAAAAGGAGTGCATCAAGGCTGTATATTGTCACCGTGCTTATTTAACTTATATGCAGAGTACATCATAAGAAACACTGGGCTGGATGAAGCACAAGCTGGAATCAAGATTGCTGGGAGAAATATCAATAATCTCAGATATGCAGATGACACCACCCTTATGGCAGAAAGTGAAGAGGAACTAAAGAGCCTCTTGATGAAAGTGAAAGAGGAGAGTGAAAAAGTTGACTTAATGCTCCACATTCAGAAAACTAAGATCATGGCATCTGGTCCCATCACTTAATGACAAATAGATGGCGAAACAGTGGAAACAGTGCCAGACTTTGTTTCTTGGGCTCCAAAATCACTGCAGATGTTGACTGCTCCCATGAAATTAAAAGACACTTACTCCTTGACAGAAGAGTTGTGACCAACCTAGACACTATATTAAAAAGCAGAGATGTTACTTTGCCCAACAAAGGTCTCTCTAGTCGAGGCTATGGTTTTTTCCAGTAGTCATGTATGGATGACTATAGTTGGATTATAAAGAAAGCTGAGCACTGAAGAATTGATGCTTTTGAACTATGGTGTTGGAGAAGACTCTTGAGAGTCCCTCAGACTGCAAGGAGATCAAACCAGTCAATCCTAAAGGAAATCAGTCCTGAATACTCGTTGCAAGGACTGATGTTGAAGCTGAAATTCCAAGTTTGGCCACCTGATGTGAACAGCTGACGTTTGAAAAGACCCTGATGCTGGGAAAATTTGAAGGCGGGAGGAGAAGGGGATGACAGAGGATGAGATGGTTGGATAGCATCACTGATTCAATGGACATGAGTTTGAGTAAACTCTGGGATTTGGTGATGGACAGGGAGGCCTAGCGTGCTGCAGTCCATGGGGTTGCAAAGAGTCGGACATGACTGAGCTGCTGAACTGAATTGATAGCACACTAAGAATTTCATTTGCTATCCCCAATAGGCATTCCTGACTGTGAAACCAGTAATAATACTTTGAAATATACATTTTAAATATTTTTGTATTTACAAAACATAAGGTAAACATGAAATTCAGTTTTTCCTCTCTTTTTAATTATCAAATATTGGGTAAATAATTGATTTTCCAAAATCTAAAATCAAATATAAGTAAAAATTGTTTTTCAATTACTTGTATGAAATTTATAATAACCAAAGAACTTGCATATTTTCAACAGCAAAGTCAAAATATTAGGGAAAGCATTAAGCATATGAAATTTAAAGTTTCTAAAATAAAAGATAGGTTTTATTCTGGGAAGTCAAAACAGAAAACCAAAGGAGATGTATATCTTCAAATTAATGTCCTGATTGAAAGCAATAAAAATATAAAAGATTAATGTTATAGGCATTAAAGATTCATGAAGGCCAAGTTTTCCAAAAATATAATGATGAAACTGGCAGTCAGGAAGTCCTAATACTATTTTCCAATCACTATTGAATTAATTCACTTTCTATCTTTTGTAACATATATCATGAAACTATTCCACATGAAAATATATGATGTTTGTTAATATTGTTTTCACACATTTCATTTTCCAGTATTGTGGAATTTGGTCTTATAAGGGCATAGCCAAAGGACTTAGGAACATATGGCTATGACTTTACATTTATAGTACAAATACTTGAATGATTTATGATTATGCAAGTGATAATAGTGAGGGTTGCTTAAGATGTAAAATGTTGGGGGTCATACCTACTCTGTTTACCCTCAGCTCCAAAATTTAATAAAAATGCTTAAATTTTTATTATGCTTCCATTGGTAGATGAATCCCATTAAAATATATTTTTATTTATTTACTTAATGTTTTTATATGCATTACCTCCTCAGTTATCTTACTTTGTAACATTGAAACCATTAAACTTTTATATCTCATTCAGTACTTAGCTTCAGGTTATTCTCTTCACTAAAAATAATGAGAAAATCTCAGAGAAACTAATGTAGATTCCAATTCAGTTCAATTCAGTCACTCAGTTGTGTCCGACTCTTTGCTACCCCATGGACTGCAGCATTCCAGTTTTCTCTGTCCATCACGAACTCCAAGAGCTTGCTCAAACTCATGTCCTTTGAGTTGATGATGTCATCCAACCATCTCATCCTCCATTGTCCCCTTCTCTTGCCCTCAATCTTACCCAGCATCAGGGTCTTTTCCAATGAGTCAGCTCCTCGCATCAGGTGGCCAAAGTATTGAAACTTCAGCTTCAGTATCAGTTCTTCCAATGAACATTCAGGACTGATTTCCTTTAGGATTTGACTGGTTTGATAGCCTTGCAGTCCAAGGGATCTCAAGTCTTCTCCAACACCACAGTTCAAAAGCATCAATTCTTCAGTGCTCAGCTTTCTTTGTGGTCCAACTCTCACATCCATACATGACTACTGGAAAAAAAACATAATTTTGACTAGACTGACCTTTGTCGGCAAAGTAATGTTGCCCCATAACAGGTACCCCATAACAAAGTAAGCGTCCCTTGGCTTTGTCTTCTTTCCCCTGCACCCCACCCCCAACTTCCTCTTCAGGATCTAATTTTCCTGAAAGTTGCCATGGAATTTTGGTTACTTGTTTAGGAAGTTCTAGATCAGATAGTAATGGTAACTGAAGGATGTGTGTGTGTGTCTGTGTGTGTGTGTTTTCTATACACATTAGGATTCCTATGCACATAACAGTGAATATTTATTTGTATTATAAGAAACTGAAATGTGTATGGTCTGTATAAAGCGAAGGGCCTGGGGTTTAGGCAACCCATTCTATTTTCCTCTGCATATGGTTTCTCTCTCCCATCTGAGAGTGTTACACTGCGCTGTCTCTCATGGCCTGACTCCTCCAGCTGTGCAAGTCTCCTAAAACACAATGTTCATTTCAGATAACTGCACTCCTACCTTTATTCTTAAAGATAAATGTTGGTGGCCCCTGCAGCTGCCCCTGAGGGCCCCAGAGTGTCTGGCAGTGTCCAGATATAGCCAGAATATTTTATCTTAACAATAACGAAAGATATTAAGTCTTTAAAACTACCCCTTCAAAAAATAGGACAGGAGAATATGTTTCATTTGGTAGTTTATTAGATAATGAATTTATTATGTATCCTGATAACTCTTATGTAGAGTTTGTATCTGGTATTTAAACAAGCATGACATTACAATTAATGGCACTCAAATGCCCAATAGGTGAAACATAATTGGTGTAATTTCTTATAAATTCCATAGTCTAGGGATACATTGAGCATTCAAATTAGGAATAAAGAATAAAAGACTCATTCTTTGCAACTGTAAATATTTAAAACTACACTTCTCATTTAAAGGAGATTACACTTCTCATTTAAAAGATAATTCATATTTCTGTCTTATTTTAAGCTCCCAAATGGGTATAGAGGTAGGGAGCAGTCAGTCCAATTTAAACACTGCTAAGTTTGGTCTTATATTGCTGTTTAAATTGATTACAGATTTGAAGTACAATAAAAATATGCATTAATTCTTCATTAATATTGGAAAAATTATGCTAAATATCACTTGATTAAATTATATTAAATGATTATTACTAATATTTCTAATGTGTTCAACCCAGGTGTCAGATAAGATCAGATCAGATCAGTTGCTCAGTCATGTCCGACTCTTTGCAACCCCATGAATCGCAGCACGCCAGGCCTCCCTATCCATCACCAACTCCCAGAGTTCACTGAGACTCACGTCCATCGAGTCAGTGATGCCATCCAGCCATCTCATCCTCTGTCATCCCCTTCTCCTCCTGCCCCCAATCCCTCCCAGCATCAAGGTCTTTTCCAATGAGTTAACTCTTCACATGAGGTGGCCAAAGTATTGGAGTTTCAGCCTTAGCATCATTCTTTCCAAAGAAATCCCAGGGCTGATCTCCTTCAGAATGGACTGGTTGGCTCTCCTTGCAGTCCAAGGGACTCTCAAGAGTCTTCTCCAACACCACAGTTCAAAAGCATCAATTCTTCGGCGCTCAGCCTTCTTCACAGTCCAACTCTCACATCCATACATGACCACAGGAAAAACCATAGCCTTGACTAGATGGACCTTTGTTGGCAAAGTAATGTCTCTGCTTTTGAACATGCTATCTAGGTTGGTCATAACTTTCCTTCCAAGGAGTAAGTGTATTTTAATTTCATGGCTGCAGTTACCATCTGCAGTGATTTTGGAGCCCAGAAAAATAAAGTCTGACACTGTTTCCCAATCTATTTCCCATGAAGTGATGGGACCGGATGCCATGATCTTCGTTTTCTGAATGTTGAGCTTTAAGCCAACTTTTTCCCTCTCCACTTTCACTTTCATCAAGAGGCTTTTGAGTTCCTCTTCACTTTCTGCCATAAGGGTACTATACTGAAATTAAGTGGGGACTAATTCAGCTAATTATTGTCTTTATCTAATAAAAAAATTATTTTCTGTATAGAAAATTCACGTTCTGTAGCCAAGAGATTTATATCAATAACCAAGGGAACAAGAATCCTTAGTGTGTTCTTATTAGAACAATTTGACTAAGACTTAACCAGAACATTTTATTTCTGTTAGGAGACACACACTGACTGCAATCGCTCTTCCTGGCCAGGCACCAGAGTAACCATTTACACGAATTGTTTTATGACATGATTTTCTGGTAAGGAACACAGAACTAATAAGCTACCACCAACTGGAAGATTTTGGGAAAGGTCAAAAGGAGACATCACATGTCTGACCACCTCCCAGAATCCTTCTCTCTGCAATCAATCTTGAATGAGCAATTCATGTGCTGCCAGAAAGACTTCTGTCAGAATGATTAGCCAAACACAACCCAGAAACTAATTCCATTACCATAAAACCTGAGACTGCAAGCCACGTGGCAGAGCAGACCTCTGGGGGGGTTCCCTTACCCTACTGCTCTCCACCTGGGCACCCCTTCCCAGTAAAATCTCTTGCTTTGTCAGCACATGTCTCCTCGGACAATTCATTTCTGAGTGTTAGACAAGAGCTCACTTTCTGGCCCTGGAAGAGGGCCCCCTTCCTGCAATGTTTCCATAGCTTATTGTTCCCTGACATGGCTGCTTAGGGGTCCAAAAAAATAAAAATTCTCTTGCAGATCTAAGATAAATTGGTGTTATTAAAGCCTCATACAATTTTGCAAATTTTCTGAAAATTCAGAGAAATGCAGCCTGAAACAGCACACATTTCTAGATGAGGCCTGGATCTGCTCAATCTTGGCAGGGTTCACCTGGTATGTATCAGAGGAGGCGGGTTGTATGATGACAATTTAAATACTGAAAACTCTAGATTGGAAGTCAGGTCCTCTGAGCATCCACCCCATATGGTCATAAATGAAAATGGGTGAGAATGTAGGTAATGCTACCTTGAAATTACAATATTCTACATTTGCAGAGTGCAGCTCTATCTAAACCCTACAACACTTCTGTGATACAATTAAGTATCATTGTCTCTTTACAGAGGAAAAAGATGGTCACAGATGTCAAGTGACCTACCAGCAGCCAAGTACACCATAGCTGGAAGTTGGGATGGACCCAGGGAAGCCTTTGGATCTCAGAATGTGCTCAGAATTGTCAACCACAAACTGGTACTTGCCATGGGCACCTGCCATCTACCCTTACAAGGATGAAATTGTGTGCTGCTACCACTGCTGACCTTCAACACCCCCTGAAGGAGTTCAGGATGGGGAGCAGACATGTGCCACTCTATGCTTCAGGAACATTGGCAGGACAGGTCTTCAGTCAGTTAAGATATTCTCAGGAGCTTATTTTATGAACCCAATTCTTGTATATCCTCATATCTAGAAAAGCACTAAAATCCTTCATGGTGATGACTGTTCCTTGTGACTAGCAGAAGCTTCACAAGACCAGCAGAAACTTTATGAAAAATAAACATGCTTGATTACATGTACTCCCCCTTTATAAGAATCACATATATATATAAATACAAATATATAGAGTCCTTTCCCTCTATCTCTTTGAAACAGTTTCTCAGAGCTGTCTGAGATTCTGTCTCCTGGTGTGCAGTCCTCATATTACCCCCCTCCCCCACCAATAAAACTCAACTCACAACTTTCAGGCTGTGCATTTTTTAAGCCGACAGGATGTGCCTGCAGTTGAGGCAGGAAAACAGTTGCATAGCTATAATATCTTCCTTTATGTGTTAACATTTAACGATGAGTTTCTCAGAAGATTTCTATTAGGCAATAACACTGAGAAGTAAAGGGAGACAGAAGAGTGGAATATACCTCAAAGAAACACTTCCCCTGCAACACACAATGTATCCCAGGCACATGAGGAGGACACAGTTTGACACTCAATGTTATACAATAACTCCTTTCTAATTATCTAATGCCATACAACCAATCATGACAACACTTACTGGCTAAAGATAACTGATGTGTTAAAATCTCTTGCATTTTGTGTGTGCTAGCAATTCAAGATGAACTAGGATGAATTGGTTGGTTAGGGTCACGCCTGCACTCACATTTATATGGTGGCTGGGAAAGCCAAGAGCTGGCAGGCACCTGTCACTTTGTGTGGTGGGTCTCAGGGCCTCTCCATGAGGTCTTCTACGTGGACTCCCATATGTTGGCCCCAGTGTATTAAGTTTTCTGACACGGAAGCCCGGGACTACATGGAAAGTGCTTTAGCAAGCGGAAGCTGCAATGCCTTTTCTAACTGACCCTCAGAGGTCATGAAACATCATTTCTGCTGCTTCCTATCGGTTATGACGAGTCACAACTCACTCTGCATCCTCACCTCCATTCACACGGAGGCACGTACAGGAAAGTTGATGAGAGCAATGTCAGGTCATACTGCAGAAGAATCTGCAGAACAAGAGAGAGGTTGCAACCATATGTGTAAAATAAAATCCACTGCAACATCTTACAGAAAAGCCAGAATCTTTTGTAAAGGATTATAAAAAGGACTGAGGAAGAGGTTTCATGGGTACACTACACTCATGTCCACTGACTGGGGCAGACATAACTGCAAGGTCTTGCTCTCACTCTGAAGAAAGTTTACAAGGACAGGAACTCCATGCAAGAGCCCTGAGATGAAAGGGATATAGACGCCTTTGTGGTGGATGATTGTCCAAAGGGAAACATAATGAGAAAGAGGAACAGGAGTTGACAGTTATAGAAAATGGCTTGTTATTGTAGGCTGGTGTTGAGGACACTTACTCGACACTGTGGAAACTAGAAAAATGATACAGATGAAGCTATTTACAAAGCATAAATAGAGATACAGACTTAGAGAACAAATATATGGATACCAAAGGGAGAAAGTGGAGTGGAATAAATGGGGAGATTGGGTTGACACATATGCACTACTGATGTGTGTCCACGTGTGGTAAGTAACTCCAGTGTATTTGACTCTATGAGACCCTATGGATGGTAGCCCACCAGCCTCCTCTGTTCATGGGATTCTCCAGGCAAGAATATAGGAATAAGTTGCCATGCCCTGCTCCAGAGGATCTTCCCGACCCAGGGACTGAACTCAAGACTCTTACGTCTCCTGCACTGGCGGGCAGGGTTTTACCACCAGTGCCATCTGGGAAGCCTATACACTATTGATACTATGTATTAAATAGATAGGGGCTTCCCTGGTGGTTCAGCAGTAAAGAATCTGACTGCAATGCAGGAGCTGAGGAAGACACGGGTTCAATCCCCGGATAGGGAAGATCCTCTGGAAGAGAGCATGGCAACCCACTCCAGCATTCTTGCCTGGAGTATCCAATGGACAGAGGAGCCTGGCAGGCTACAGTCCATAGGGATGGACTCGACTGAAGTGACTTAGAACGCAGCACTCATAAAAGAGATAACTAATGAAAACTTACTATATAGCACAGGGAACCCTACTCAAAGCTCTGTGATGACCTAAATGGGAAGGAAATTCAAAAAAAGAGGGGATATATGTATATGTATGACTGATTAGCTTTTCTGTACAGTAAGAAATAATACAACATTGTAAAGCAACTATGCCCCAATAAAGTGGTTTTTTGTAAAGGTATGTTTGAAATGCAGAGAGGGGTAAGGAAGGAAAAATCAGATCCCCCCTCCTTTATCTAGGTGTTAGAATGTATATTTATGGGATATTCTACTGGATATGAATTTCTGAGTATAATCTGCTATATGTTTAGATTTTCCTTGAACTCTGCAAATTTCTCATAAATGGGAAAATTCTACTGACTAGTCCTCTTATTCCTAAAAATCTCTACTGATTTAGGAATTATGAAAAATTATTAAAATAGGACCTAGCAATTAGTAAATACAAAGTTAATGTTGGCTATTATTTTCTTACCCTCATCACAGTCTTCCTCACTCCTTGCAAACTTCAGTTGTGATATAGGTCTTTTCAGTACCAGCACTTCGTGTCCTCAAAATGTCAGCACTGAGAATTGTAAGGCCTACATCTGCCCTGTCCATAATTTTATTTCTAATGGATATATGATGGCACTAGAGGTAAAGACTCCACCTGCCTATGCAGGAGATACAAGAGATGTGGGTTCCATTCCTGGGTCGGGAAGATCTCTTGGAGTAGGAAACAGAAACTTGCTCCATTCTTGCCTGGAGAACTCCATGGACAGAGGAGCCTGGCAAACTATAGTCTGTGGGGCCACAAAGTGTCAGATACAACTGAGCAACTGATCATTCTTCTCCCAAACATCTTAGTGCAAAGTATGTATCTTTTTCTATTCTTCTAGGCATGAATAATTATGTTCTAAATTAACACTAGGAATTATACTAAATTAATATCACTATCATTATTAATTGGAGAAGGCAATGGCACCCCACTCCAGTACTCTTGCCTGGAAAATCCCATGGACGGAGGAGCCTGGTAGGCTGCAGACCATGGGGTTGCTAAGAGTCGGACACGACTGAGCGACTGCACTTTCACTTTTCCCTTTCATGCATTGGAGAAGGATATGGCAACCCACTCCAGTGTTCTTGCCTGGAGAATCCCAGGGGTGGGGGAGCCTGGTGGGCCACCGTCTATGGGGTCGTACAGAGTCAGACATGACTGAAGCGACCTAGCAGCAGCAGCAGCAGCAGCAGCAACATCATTATTAATAAAACAAAAATCAGTATAGATATACAGTTAATGTACACTTTATATGTATTTTAAATATATATGTTTGAGTTCAGTTTGTACATAAATTGCAAATTTTGACTCTGGAGAAATGATCTGTGATAAACAAGATTTATGAAGTATCTCATCCAATGTTATCAAAATATGAATGTCCAACCTTTTACTTACCTATGCTTCACAGACAATTTTACAAGGCTACTGAAATGGCTTGAATAACCTTTTGATTCTCCAAGTCATAAAAACACATTCTGTCTCTGCAAACATAAATTATACAAATTTATTGTGATTCTGTGGGACAACAATCTTTTCAGGTCACTCTACTCATAATTACTACTAATTAAAATGTGCCAAAGAAAAGATAGAAATTTATCACTGCTCATTAAACCTGTAAAGACTGTGTTAATTGGATGTCAGGCTCAGTAACTCACAGAAATGTTTGCTGCCAGTCTAATTTTAGAGCAAAAGGACAGTGAACTGTACAATATTCTAGCTGGGAATCTAATCTGAAAAAGAATCCACAGTTTTAGAGAGACAACATATATGTAGATTTTTAATGGGTGTCATCATTATCAGCCATTGGCCTAAACAAATGGAATAAATTAGTGTGATGTTTGTTGACTTTTAACTGACATAAGGTTCCAAAAACCTACAGCCAAGGCAATGAACAACTGCAGCTGGTTTACAAAGCTGAGCAATTTTAAGAGTCTATGTATATGAAACATCTTTTCCTTCCTTAAATAAAGCAAGATATTTTTAGAGTCATTGTATTTAGAAGAATAAGTGTTTTAACTGAAGTAAAACTTTTTATGCAAAACATCAGATACAATTTGTATATGATTCAATTACAAATCCTTCTATAAAGAGAATGCTTTATGTGAATATGAAATAATTACATGAGAAAAATAGAACAAAATTGCTGGGAAACCAGGACTTGGCTATGGACAACAAGGCTAAATTAGATAATGTGCAAAGTGTAAAAATGGCTCCTTTATGTTACCTAAAATATGAGGAGTAACAAGTGTACCATTAAGAGCAAATCACATAAGAGCTCAAAAGCTGGAAGCTTCAGACTTGATATAGAAAGACTGGATATTTGGATTATTGCTGTTCCTGTTCAGTTGCCACCATATCTGACTCTCTACGACCCTGTCATTGGGCTCCTCTGTCCTTCACCACCTCCCAGAGTTTGCTGAGTGTCCACTGAGTCAGTGATACCACCCAACCATCTCATCCTCTTTTTCCCCCTTCTTCTGCTACCCTCAAATTTTCCCATCATCAAAGTCTTTTCCAATGAGTCAACTCTTCCCATTAGGAGGCCAAAGTATTGGAGCTGCAGCTTCAGCATCAGTCCTTCCAATGAATATTCAGGGTTGATAGATATCCTTTAGGCTTGACTGGTTTGATCTCCCTGCTGTCCAAGGGACTCTCAAGAGTTTTCTCCAGCACCACAGTTTGAAAGCATCAATCCTTCAGTGTTCAGCCTTCTTTATAGTCCAACCTTCACATCTGTGCACGACCACTGGAAAAACCATAGCTTTGTCTATATGGATCTTTGTCAGCAAAGTGATGTCTCAGCTCTTTCATATGCTGTCTAGGTGGTCATACCTTTTCTTCTAAGGAACAAGTGTCTTTTAATTTCATGGTTGCAGTGAACATTCACAGTGGTTTTGGAGCCTAAGAAAATGAAATCTGTCACTGTGTCCACTTTTTCCCTATTTGCAATGAAGTGGTGGGGCTGGATGCTAATATCTTCGTTTTTTGAATGTTGACTTTTCAATCAGCTTTCTCACTTTCCTCTTTTACCTTTATCAAGAGGCTCTTTAGTTCCTCTTCAGTTTCTGCCGTTAGAGTGGTGGCATCTGCATATCTAAGGTTGTTGGTGTTTCCCCTGGAAGTCTTGATTCCAGCCTGTGGTAGTGGTGGTTTAGTCGCTAAGTCATGTCCGATTCTTGGGACCCCATGGACTGTAGCCTGCCAGGCTCCTCTGTCCATAGGATTCTCCAGGCAAGAATAATGAAGTAGGTTGCCTTTTCCTTCTCCAGCTTGTGAGTCATTGGATTATTGGTTAAATATTACTACAATGTCTATGCCTTCTTGGTAAATAGATGGGGAAACAATAGAAACAGAAACATACACTTTTTCTTGGGCTCCAAATTCACTGCAGATGGTTACTGCAGCCTTGAAAGTAAAAGATGCTTGCTCCTTGGAAGAAAAATTATGACCAACCTAGACAGCATATTAAAAAGTAGAGACAATACTTTGCTGATAAAGGTCCATATAGTCAAAGCTATGGTTTTTCTAGTACTCATGTGTAGATGTGAGAGTTGGACCATCAAGAAAGCTGCTTTGGAACTATGGTGTTGGAGAAGACTCTTGAGTGTCCCTTGGACTGCAAGGAGATCAAACCAGTCAATCCTAAAGGAAATCAGTCCTAAATATTCATTGGCAGTACTGATGCAGAAGCTGAAGTTCCAATACTTTGGCCACCTGATGCGAAAAAGTGACTCATTGGAAAAGATCCTGACGCTGGGAAAGATTTAAGGCAGCAGAAAAGGGTATAACAGAGGATGAAATGGTTGGATAGATCACTAACTAAATGCACATGAATTTGAGCCAGTTCCAGGAGCTGGTGATGGACAGGGAAGCCTGGTGTACTGCATTCCATAGGGTCACAAAGAGTTGGACACAATTGAGTGACTGAACTGAATTGAACTGATGACTTTTTAGAGACACCTTACATGTGCTATTATAACTCCCTGACCTTTACGCTTGCGTCCTGTCACCTTATGTCTTAATTTTAAAACTCTTCTGCTGTTACTTCAATACAAATCTTAATGACAAGCTAATTGTTTGATGCAATTCATGGGGTCGCAAAGAGTCGGACATGACTGAGCTACTGAACTGAACTGAACTGAATTATTTTATAATTTAACTGAATTTGTGTGTTTCAAAAAGACCCTCTGTGTAAGGTATTGCTAGCATGAGTCAAGAGTATTGTATCATTTCTACCAACAATTAGCCCAAATTCCATCTAAAATTATCCATCATCATGTAGACTGAATTCAGGAATTCAGGATCATTATACCCTTGAGTTTCGTAAAAGTAAATACCAGACTTTCCACATTGAAGGCAAGTGTAAGACCTATGTGCACAGTTTTGTACTGAAAGGTTAACAGAACATTCTCTAAAATATGCTGGTTTGGCATATTGATTATTTTGAGCTAAAGGAACTTGAAAACAGTAGGTACAAAAGGAACACTCATTGTTTCCAATAGCTGGGACACAGAAGCAACCTAGATGTCCATCGGCAGATGAATGGATAAGAAAGCTGTGGTACATATACACAATGGAATATTAATCAGCTATTAAAAATAATGCATTTGAATCAGTTCTAATGAGGTGGATTAAACTGGAGCCTATTATACAGAGTGAAGAAAGTCAGAAAGAAAACACCAATACAGTATATTAACACATATATATGGAATTTAGAAAGATGGTAATGATAACCCTGTATGCGAGACAGCAAAAGAGACACAGATGTAAAGAACAGACTTTTCGACTCTGTGGGAGAAGGCGAGGGAGGGATGATTTGAGACATAGCGTTGAAATATGTATAGTATCATATGTGAAATAGATCACCAGTCCAGGTTTGATGCATGAGACAGGGTGCTCAGGGCTGGTGCACTGGGATGACCCTGAGGGATGGGATGGGGAGAGAGGTGGGAGGGGGATTCAGGATGGGGGACACATGTACATCCATGGCTGATTCATGTGACTGTGATTCATGGCAAAACTACCACAATATTCTAAAGTAATTAGCCTCCAATTTTTACAAAAAAAAAAAGAACACTCAGATATTCCCTTTTCAGGAGATGAAACTCCCACGTGGAAGATGCTTTCCTTAAACCAAGAGGAAAGAGCCTTATAATCAGAGGCAAGGAATCAAGCAGAGACAAACCCGCATAGATAGACCTTGTTAACACAATCTCATCCTGCCTTGGTCACCCTGTGCCTTTTAGTTACTTTTCCACAATCCCTGCCCTTTTGGTTAACCCAATATGTAAGCAGTCAGATATATCCAGGCTTTGGGTTTTCATTTTGCTGTGAGGGCAATCTGTTGTTCCTTGTTGTTCAGGCACTAAGTTATGCTGATCTTTTGGGACCCCATGGACTGAAGCACCCCAGGCTCCCATGCCCTTCCCTATCTCCTAGATTTTGCTCAAATTCATGTCCATTGAGTCAGTGATGCCTTCCTTTGCACCCCTTCTCCTCATGCCTTCAATCTTTCCCAGCATCCGTGTCTTTTCCAATAAGCCAGCTCTTTGCATCAGGTGGTTAACATACTGGAACATCAGTCCTTCCAGTGCATATTCAGGGTTGATTTCTTTAGGATTAACTGGTTTGATTATCTTTGCTGTCCAAGGGACTCTCAACAGTCTTCTCAACATCACAGTTTGAAAGCATCAATACTTCGGCCCTTAGCCTTCTTTATAAAGACTTTTCTCCTGTTAATCTCTTTTACATCAGCTTAAAGACTCTGAACCCAGCCCAAGACCCTGAGGAGGTCCCTGTAAAGCTTTGCCTCCCGGTGTGTCTGGCTTGGAGGACAGGCTGTCCTGGGCTGGGAGACCCCACTCTCCTGGAGACATTAGCTGAGATCTGAGGCCACTGACAGAAAGCCAGCAAGAGGCAACAGTCCTCTCACCTCAGTCTCTGGATGTCTATCTGTCTGGGGCACAGAGGAAGGCAAGGATTCTCCGCCATTCCTTTCCAAATTCAGTCAGCAGGAGAAAAACATTTGTAAGCATTAGTTCTTTGGATTGAGACTGTGAATCTGCTTCTGGGTCTCCACTGGAAATTGCTCCAGGGAATAGTCACTGTTTTCCTTTGCTATGTCAGTATCCCTTTTGTATCTGCTGTTCTTCAAGTGCTTTTAGCTCAAAATAGTCCATACACCAAGTGGGCGTACCTTGTGGAGACGCATTCTGCTACCGTTCATTACCACCCGGTCACTCACCCACCAGGGTAGGCAGCATCACAAGGCTCAAGGTCACTTGAGTGCATGAATATGAACTGCCCACCTGTGGAGCTTCACTTAACTCACTGTGAACACAGCCTGCAGGGTTTTTCTCTATTTCTATACAGTTCTCACAGCTGTACTTCATCACTTAACTTAGGTTGGGGATATTTTCTCAATTTGGATGATGCAGTTATAGCTAGAGATTGTAATATGGAAAGAGAGCTGCCATCCACTCATTTGTTGACATTTTACCTCAATTTTTTTTCCCCTTATGGGCATTCCTAATTTAAGAATGCCCATATTCATTTATAAGATAATTTTAATATTTTAATAATCTTTAAATTATTCCAGGTTTGATACCTGGGTTAGGAAGATCCACTGGAGGAGGGCACAGCAGCCCACTCCAGTATTCTTGCCTGGAGAATCCCATGGACAGAGGAGCCAAGCCTGCAGGCTGCAGTCCACAGCAAAAGTAAAAGTCGTTTCCGACTCTTTGCGACCCCATGGACTGTAGCCTGATATGCTGCTCTGTCCATGGATTTCTCCAGGGAAAATATTGGAGTGGGTAGCCATTCCTTTCTCCAGGGGATCTTCCCAACCCAGAGACTGGACCTAGGTCTCCCGCATTGCAGGAGGATTCTTCACTGTCTGAGCCACCAGGGAAGTACAGTCCGTAGGGCTGCACAGAATCAGACACAACTGAAGCAGCTTAGCACACACACCATACACATTTAAATTATTCAAAGTAAAAATAGTCACAAGCTAGCTTATTTAGTAACTAACAAAATTTCAGTTTCATGTTCTGGACATATTTTGGACACTTAGACAAAAATATCTGAAATAAGTTTAAGATAAAGCTTTTTAAAAAATCCTTTTACAACATACATTTTATTTAGATACCTGTCATACTTTTCTAAAGGAGTATCAGATCTTACTCACAGGAATACCTAAAGGGAGTACAGTCTTATGTTAAATTATATAAATTAACATAATGTTTTGTTCTATTTACTTGCCTTAAAACTAAATGAATAACATATCATTAAAAAATGTCTAATTTTCAACATGATGACTTTAGCTAATTTTTTTCTCCCATAATAATTAACTTCTCAATAACTGTGTCAAGGGCATATTATGATCTAAGAACCATTAATTTTCCTCTGTTTTAAAACTTGCTATCCTTTCAAATATTATCTTAGAAACAAAAAAGAAAACAAAAGAATTGTTAAATGGAGAGAAAATGGGACTTTTCTTTTAAATTAGTAACTTACAGTAGTTGTAAACAATGAATCATCTACATGTTCCTTTACTCTAGAAGCATAACTATAGGTTTAGTTTTCTGAACTGATTTTGGTTTTCAGCCCTCACCTATTAACCGACCTTGTAGAGGTCACATTGACATTCCGATGGCATATCCTCAGTTCAGTTCAGTCGCTCAGTCATGTCCGACTATTTGCCACCCCATGGACTGCAGTACGCCAGGCTTCCCTGTCCACCACCAATACTCAGAGCTTGCTCAAACTCATGTCCATCGAGTCAGTGATGCCATCCAACCATCTCATCCTCTGTCATCCCCTTCTCCTCCTGCCCTCACTGTTTCCTAGCACAGGGTCTTTTCCAACGAATCAGCTCTTCACATCAAGTGGCCAAAGTATTGGAGCTTCAGCTTTGGCATCAGTCCTTCCAGTGAATATCCAGTGACTTATTTCCTTTAGAATGGACTGGTTGGATCTCCTTTGCAGTCCAAGGGACTCTCAAGAGTCTTCTCCAACACCAAAGTTCAAAAGCATCAATTCTTCGGTTCTCAGCTTTCTTTATAGTCCAACTCTCACATCCATACATGACTACTGAAAAAACCATAGCTTTGATTAGACAACCTTTGTTGGCAAAGTAATGTCTCCGCTTTTTAATATGTTGTTTAGGTTGGTCATATCCTGTGGGCCTTTAAATAATCAGGACATTTATGTTTCTCTACTTGTCACCATGACTGACTGTTGGCAATACTCCTTCATTGTAAGTAAAATTCTCTCTCATCTTAGGTGCTCAATGCCACCGTTTCTCTGCTGAGATTTTATTTTATTTTTTTCATTCTCTGAAACTTTTCACAAAAGTTTCTTAAGTATCCATAAATGCTGGTTCCAAATTCTTCACTATATGTGGGTTGGTTTATATTGATTTGCTCTTTAATATGGGGCCCATCTTACTATTTCTATGGACATTTAGCAATTATATATACTGAATATTTTGGATATATATTTTGGGTGATACATTTTTTCAGATATTGAGTTCTGTTATTTTCCTCCAGAATTTTGTACCCCCCATGATGGGGAGCAATATATATATTAATTAATCATTTTATAATTGGAGGATAGTTTCTCTACTAACCACTGTGTTAGTTTCTGCCATATATCAACATGAATCAGCCATAGGTATACACATGTCCCCTCCCTCTTGAACCTCCCTCCCACCTCCCACCCTGTCCCACTCCTCTCGCGTGTCAGAGAGCACCAGGTTTGAGCTCCCCTGTGTCATACAGCAAATTCCCTCTGGCTATCTATTTTCATGTGGTAGTATATATGTTTCCATGCTAATCTCTTGATTCTCAAAAGAAAAGCATCATAATCCTCAAGTTCAATTCCTCTCATCAAGGACCAGCTCCTCAACTGTCTTTTGATAATTTTTATTTCTTGTTCAAAAATAAATTTTTAATATTTTCCAGAATTTTAAATGCTATCTGAAAGTCTGAAAAAAAAAGCTGTTCTGCCATTCTACAATTACTTTTTAAAGTTTGTTATATTGATCAGTGTTATACAATAAAAATAATGTGAAGCTCTAGGGAAGACTCCATGCTTCCACTGCTAAGGACATGGGTTCGATCCCTGATCAGGGAACTAAGATCCCACAGATCACACGGTGTGGCCAAATAAATGAAGCTTCAAAAAAAATTAAGCTTCATAAGGATACAAGCTCTATTTCCTTTCTCTACATTGAATCCCCAACTCTAATTGCTGCATATGTGTAATTTTTAGCTCTTATGCATTTTCATACTTTATCCTTTTAAAAATCTCAGGAGGTGGGTATTATATTTATGACCACTTTAACATGATAAAAATGAAGCATGATCAATTAAATTATCACAGATCTCAGTCTTGGTAGTAACAGATGGAGAATAATCACAGGTACATCACTCTTGTTTTTGAATACTATGCATGATATGGTGCATGGTTTTGCTCATTGTGGAATATGTTTAATTTAATAAAGATTTTTTATTGATCTCAGTCACTCCTTAACCTGAATTTCTTAATTGAAAAATGTATTAATAATACAATAATAAACAAGTGACATAGCTTACTATGTAAAATATGTTGGAGAAAATTCTTATTATTCTATGAGCCCCTGGACTCATTTTCTAAACCATAGTAGACAAACACTTGAAATTCATCTCACCATGCACTTGAAAAAATGTAACTAACATATTGCTTTTTCTTATTTTTTCCTCTTTGAATGATGCTTCACATGAGAGAATTTAGACAATGGTAAAATATTATGTGGATGTAAATTACATACTTAGTTCCTTGTTAAGCTGCCTGTAGAGCATAAACACACATAATTTATTTACTCAGCCCATATATATTATCTACTATACCCCATTAACTGTGAACATGGTACACAGGTCACACAAAAGTATGCTGCAAGCTGAGAGAAACAAAGCAGACATAAGCAGAACAGAATAAATATAAGTTGATGTACTAGTAAAGAAAAAAAGAAAACTGAGATGGATACTTCCAGACCAAGTCTAATTTTTTGCTGTGAGAATTTTAGACTCTTTTGGGCATCTACTCTTTATGTGCCATGTGTGGCCTGTGTGTTAGGGGACAGTGTTTCCATGGAGGGGAGGGGAATGTTTTTCTTTTCAAACACCAACTGTATCAGTTACTTACTGCTGTCCAAAGCTAAGTGGCTTTAAAGCATCTATAGATTATGACTTCCCCAAAAGTACGAGGTGTGTGGCTATTCCTTTGCTACTTTCAGCTATTCCTTTGCTAATTTCAGCTAGACTCACTTATGTCTCATTGATTAGCTGGAGGTTCACTTTCTCTTTCAGCTAGACTGGGAGGCCAAGGTGGTGTAACTTTCAAGCCAGGCTGCAGATGTTGGCTACTGGCTAAAGTGACAAAACTATTCTCCATGTGGTCTCTCATCCACAAGAAGGAGTGCCTGCTGTTTTACTTAGTTCTTCTCAGGTCAGCAAAAGTGGATGTTGTAAGGCCCTTTGAAGCTGAGACCCTAGAAGCTGTAAAACATCATTTCTGCTGCATACTGTTAGTGAATGGAGAATGCTACCTCAAATTCAACAGAAGGTGGGATGAAAGATGGGAGGACACAAAATTAGTGTATGGCTATGCTTAAATTGGGCTTCCTTGCAGCACAGCTTCCCTGGGGCAGAATCTGCTTGCAATGCAGGAGACTCAGGTTCAATCCCTGGGTTGGGAAGATGCCCTGAAGAAGAACGTGGCAACCCACTTCATTCTTCTTGCCTGGAGAATCACGTGGAAAGAAGAGCATGGTGGGCTACAATTCATGGGGTCTCAAAAGAGTTAAGAGTTTGTAGTTAAACTACAATAGTGCATCCTTCAGCCACAATTGCTTCCATTGCTCCCAGGAGAAAATATGTTCACCAAACCCATTCGATCTCATTTATGGGATCAAAGCCAGACTCTAGCATCTTAGGAGCATCTTTCCATATAGGCAAGTAGCCCTATATTGATCCAAATAATCTATTATTTTGGTTAAATAAAGAGCTGTGAGCATCAAAGAACCTCCTTTCAATATCGAGAGAGACAGACATAAAACACGTTTGTGAGATGGGGATAGTATGATAGCAAAATTTAGAGGATCAAATTAATCAAAAATAGGAAGAAGGAAAAGCACACAGCAGTGGTTAGTCCATAATCATTCTTCAGGTTGAAGCAGGCAGTGGCAAACCACTCCAGATCTTGCCTGGAGAATCCTATGGATTCCTCCAGGGCCAGGAACATATTTGGAACAAGACTTATATCTGCTCATTACTCACTAGGGCTTCCCTGGTGGCTCAGACAGTAAAGAAGGATCCGCCTGCAATGAGGGAGACCTGGATTAGATCCCTGGGTTGGGAAGATCCCCTGGAGGAGGGCATGGCAACCCACTCCAGTATTCTCACCTGGAGAATCCCATGCACAGAGAAGCCTGACGGCCTACAGTCCATGGGGTCCCAAAGAGTAGGACATGACTGAGCGACTGAGCACAGGGTTTACTAATGCACATTTCTCCTCAACACTTAGCTCCCCCTTGGAGCTTTTGGCACTGCCCCTTAAAGTCAGTTTCCTTTTCAGGAGGTATAACTGATCCACGGTAAATGACCAATGTTCAGATCTGCAAACAATTTTCATTTTCTTTTCTTCTTGTATAAAGCTGGGAGTTCCTTTCATTTTGAGCTGTCATTTCTTTTTTAATACAACCTGATAGTTTTTTTACTGACACAATTTCCTTAAAAACATGTTTATCTGTAAGATATGGCAGGTGTCAGCTTCCTAACAATTCTTTGAGTCCCATTTTCTCTTGTCAGAAAATTTTCCTAGATACAATCTGAAATCTTTCAAAAATCATAACAAACTGTATTAAAGTCACACCCTTGATCTAATCTTTAGCCCCAGGTCTGGTTTCACATTGAGAATATTTTCCCCATCAAAGACTAGAGATGAATAATATTTTTATTTTTGATCCTTGAAATCCTCCAAATTTTCCTCTAAATTTTGCTTGCCACCCTACACATTTATCTCCCTTCCTGTGTTTTAGCACATGGAGATATAAAATTGTAATGTGACATTTTATTATTCAGCGTAAAAATCCCTTAAACCAAACCTACAAGTGGGTTAAGTGCACTTTCTATTTTTCTGGTTTTTCTTACTGAAGGTTTTGCCAGCTGCTCTCCAGTTGTGTGATGTGAGGCACCTTTGCTCCAACTTCCAAGAACAGTTACCCCTCTGCTCTTCTTGGCTTCCCCTCTAGTGTCCTGGGAGCCCTTCCAGCTCTGCCTGAAGCGCTGCCTCAAAGCCAAGGATACCAGCTCAGATTTCTGCTGTGAAGCACACTAATTCTTCCACCAGTCACTTATTGCTAAACTACTCCAAAATTCAGTGCTAATGGAAGTGATTCTCCCTCAAGGTTAAAATTATTATTAGTTATCAGGGAGAGCAAGCCATTTCCTGGGCTCACCCATGAAGCCACATTTGGCTGGAGACTCAGCTGCACTGGATTGTCCAAGTTGGCCAAGAATCAGCTCAGATTCCAGAATTTTAAGACTTTTATTTCTGAGAAGAATTCAGAAGTAAAGACACAACCATTAAATTTTGCGGATAAAATGTCCCATAAATTTAAAATTTAAATATATATTCCCAAAATGAGGGGGGAAAACTTGGAAGGCAGATTTTTTTTCAAATATTTTGTTAAATGAGATGTTCTTAAAAGAATAAAGTCTCTGCAGTAAGAAAAAAAATGACTGAAAAGAAAAGATTAGTGAAGTGAGCATTAAAAAAAAAAAAAAACACAGTAAAATAAACTGAATAAAACCATATATAATTAAAATATTCAGAGGCAACTTATTTATAACCTATATGTACCCAAATTTTCCTAACAATTAAGAGTCTTTGAGAATAGATGTAGAAAAAGAAGTGATACACTCAACAATATTCTGAGTCTAGTCTAATAAACCTTCTAGATCATTGTTGTTGTTTAGACACTAAGTTGTGTCCAACTGTATGCCACCTCATGGACTGCACCATGTCAGTCTCCTCTGTCCTTTACCATCTCCCAGAGTTTGCTCAAACTCATCTTCATTGAGTTGGTGATGCCATCCAACCATCTCATCCTCTGTCATCCCCTTCTCCTCCTGCCTTCAATCTTTCCCAGCATCAGGGTCTTTTCCAATGAGTCAGTTCTTCACATCTGGTGGCCAAAGTATTGAAGTTTCAGCTTCAGCATTAGTCCTTCCAGTGAATTTTCAGGATTGATTTCCTTTAGGAATGACTGAAGGGTTGGTAATGTGTGGTCCTGAGACACATGTAATATCATACCATTTAAATTCCACATTTGGTTTCATAGCTTTCCAGCTACAGGAAGAACTGACTCTTGATGACATTTATACTAGCCCTTGTAGGATTATAGACCTGATGATTTCTTCGCCCCAAATGGTGATGCTACTTGGAGTAACATTTGCCTTTTTAATGCATTTTCACTAAGGAATTAGAGTTTATGTGTTCAGCCACTAAATGGGACATTTTAAACACATTTTTCCATTACTGCTTATTTTTAGCATATTCTGAAAAAGCAAATGGCCAAATAGAGATTTGCTTGCAAATATCATACACTTTCAAGTGAAACTCCTTTGCATTATATGTTCCTTACTATTTTCTCACACTCCAAATATATTAAAGGATAAAAGCAATGTAATGCACAATTTTCTGAGTGACCATTTCAGGCACTGCAAGGGGCTGGGGGTGTGAAGATGACTCCTCTCAATCAAAAGCAGTGCATTATTTATTTGTTTCATGTGCCTTGAAAGGACATTTTCCAAGGGAAGAAACCTGATGCAGACTTAGAGAAAAGACAAACCAAAGGTGACTGCCTACAGACACACGTATCACAGGGTGTTTCCTGTTTGCATCACAATGGGTTGCCAATTACAAAGGCAAACAGATTTTGATTCCTCAGCCTGCTAAATTTATCCTGCAGTTTGACTGCCATTGGCTGTGAAAACTCAGGCAGTTTCCAAGCCTAAGACTTCTTTAAATCTATGCAACAGAGGTCAAGGCTATTGTGATAGGGGAGAGAGGCTGAATTCAAATGCATGGAAATGAAAGCAGTGAGTGAAGTGAAAGTCATTAAGTTGTGTCCGACTCTTTGTTACCCCATAGACTATACAGTCCATGGAATTCTCTAGGCCAGAATACTGCAGTGGGTAGCCTTTCCCTTCTCCAGGAGATCTTCCCAACCCAGGGATCAAACCCAGGTCTCCCACATTGCAGGTAATTCTTTACCAGATGAACCACAAAGAAAGACCAAGAACACTGGAGTGGGTAGCCTATCCCTTCTCCAGTGGATCTTCTCAACCCAGGAATCGAACCAGGGTCTCCTGCATTGTAGGTGAATTCTCTACCATCTGAGCCTTCAAGGATCCTTGGATTGAACTGGTGGAAAAGTACTGGTGGACACAGGGGTTCAGGGTCATTGGTCAATGTGATAAGGCCACCTAAACGTACCAACTGGTGTATTCTGATTGGGCTCCTATTTTCCACAGAGACTACAAGATGGGGTCCCTAACTTTCCTGATGATTATATTTCAAAGGAGGGGTCCTGATTTCTGAGAAAGGCTTCTGGGAGAAGAATTATATCACAAAAGGGAAGACCTGGAAGAATGTACACATTTTCTGAAGTAAACACATTAAGAAAAGAGATGTCAAGGGTGGAAAGAAGCCCATTAAAGTTTAGTCGAGCTGGTAAAACAATAAAGGTCATTTTTTGTCAGTAAGAGTATTAGGTATGTTCTTTGCATCTGTTTTTCTACAGAAAAAATATATTTAGATATTTCACCAGACTGCTGAGAACTTCAAATTATGTGCATATCTTTATCTTTAACCTAAGTTCCTTTTATGAACAAAAAATCTACTCAGGTATGTTTTACCAATACTACAGATTTGTGATTTCTGCCCTAGATTTTTTTTTTTTTTTTTTTTAGCTAGGGAAATCTAGATAGGAAATAGGTCAACACTATTTCCTTAATTGGAGAAGGCAATGGCACCCCACTCCAGTACTCTTGCCTGGAAAATCCCACGGACGGAGGAGCCTGGTAGGCTGCAGTCCATGGGGTCGCTAGGAGTTAGACACGACTGTATAACTTTCAAGTAGACGACCTGAGCGACTTCACTTTCACTTTTCACTCATGCATTGGAGAAGGAAATGGCAAGCCACTTCAGTGTTCTTGCCTGGAGAATCCCAGGGAAGGAGGAGCCTGGTGGGCTGCCGTCTCTGGGGTCCAACAGAGTTGGACACGACTGAAGCAACTTAGCAGCAGCATTTCCTTAAATATTTGAAATCAAAGGCTTAAAGCCAATTTGGCTTTTTTTCTCAGAGATACTTAAATCTCAACTTCTTTCCATTGAATTATTTTTCCAATTCCTTCAATCGTAAAGATCAGAGTAGCTCCAACATAAATCTCTATCTTTACATTTTGATGTTACTATCTTAATTCAGATTCAATTTCTCCCCACAGGCTCTAGAAGATAGATCTCCTCCTCTCTCAGGCTCTAAATCTACTTTTCCAATGTTATTGATTAAACTTGCTAAAGGTCACATCTGATATTATCACTTTCTTACTCAAAGTCTTCAATGAGTCCTTTTGCCTAATTATTGGCTTATTAAACATAATCTGTTCTTTTCCAAAATGAGGGTTTTGAAAAATACATTTTCTGCTCTCTTCTGCTTTCTTCCTTCTTTCCTTTCAGAATTGTTCATTACTTCCTTTCCTGTCTCACACAGTATATTCTTGGAAAGAAATCAGATAAGAAAGACATGGTCTGCTCCTCTCTTATGGTAGAGAAGAGAAGGTAGACAATTAAACTAGAGCTTAAACAAATGTGTAGTAGAATCATGCTGAGACTATGAAATCACAGATGTCAAAGTAGTATTTTGCTAATTAAACATGGAGTTTAACACAGACCTCCCTGAGAAACTGATTTAGAATTAGAGCTGAAGAATGATTAATGTTGATCACATTAATGAGGAAAAAGGAATGAGGAATGGGGAGGATTCGGGAGGAAAGTCTATGGATTATAAGTGACGGGTCATAAGGAAAAGAGACAATACAATGTCTTAGTAATCTAGAAATAACTGTGTGACTAGATCTTGACTGAGTGAGGGAATTTTAAGGCATGAGGGTTAGATGGTGTACAGGGGCCAAATAACAAAAGACTTATGAAGACATATAGCTTTAAGAGTTTAACTTTTCAATTAAAAAGGGAATAGCATCTGTATCTTCAATGGAGTGGCATGGTGAATGTAATTTTTAAGGATCATTCACAAGAAAGAATGGAGAAGGAAATGGCAACCCACTCCAATATTCTTACCTAGAGAATCCTGTGGACAGAGGAGCCTGGTGGGCTGCCATCTATGGGGTCACACAGAGTCAGACATGACTGAAGTGACTTAGCATGCATGCATGCATTGGAGAAGGAAAGGAAGAATCTCAGGGACAGAGGAGCCTGGTGGGCTACAGTCCATGCGCTCGCAAAGATTTGGACACGACTGAAGCAACTTAGCAGCAGCAACAACAGCACAAGAAAGAGAATCCAGCAGGCAGTTCATTAGGACCCCCCCTCCCCCCACCACACACACACGGAAAAAGCTAGTAACCTAGATTTGAGTAGAAGCCATAAATAACCGTTGAACTAGACATATGTGAAAAAATATTTTCATGGTGGAATAATGAGGAATTGCTTATAATTTGGTTTCCTAGAAAGAGAGAGAAGAAAGCAGTAGTCGATTTGCTGTTAAGGGTAGTTGTGAGTCTTTGTTGTGATCCTTTTGCACAGAAACACAAAAGACCCCAAAGAGCCAAACAATCTTAAGAAAGAAGAGTAAAGCTGGAGGCATCACTCCCTGATTTCAAACTACACTGCAAAACTATAGTAACAAAAATAGTATGGTGCTGGCATAAAAGAAATCATGTGGTTCAATGGAACAAAATAAACAGAATAGACAGCCCAGAAATAAACCCACACACATACTGTCAATTAACCTGTAACAAAAGAGGCAAGGATTTACAGGGTGGAAAGGACAGTCTTTTCAATAACTGGTGTTTGGAAAACTGGACAGCTACATACAAAAGAATAAAACCATGTCACCATCTTATACCACCCAAAAAAGTAACTCAATATGGAATAAAGACTATTATGTAGGACCTGAAACTATAAAATAATTAGAAGAAAACATAGACAGTATGCTCCTTAATATCAGTCCTGGCAAGGAAGTTTTGGATTTGATACCAAAAGCAAAGGTAAAGAAGCAAAAATAGGCAGGTGGAACCACATCAAACTAAAAAGCTTTAGCATGGCAAAGGAAACCCATCAACAGAATAAAAAGGCAACCTACTGAATGGGAGTGGTTGTTGCTTATTGTTTAGTCTCTCAGTCATGTCCAACTCTTTTTCGAACCTATGGACTGTAATCTGTCCCTACAGACTATTGCCTACCAGGCTCCTCAGTCCTTGGGATTTTCTGGGAAAGATTACTGGAGTGGGTTGCCATTTCCTCCTCCAGGGGATCTTCCTGACCCAGGAAGACTGAACCCGTATCTCTCTTTCTCCATTATTGCAGGCAGACTCTATATCACTGAGCCACTGGGGAGAAAACATAAATCAAATGTTTGATAAGAGGGTACCATTCAAAATTGATAAAGAACTCAGAAAACTCTGTAGCAAAAAAAAAAAAAAAAAAATCTAATTAATAAATGGGCAGAGGTTCTGAGTAGACATTTACCCCCCACAAAAAAATCAATAGATGGCCAACAGGTACATGAAATGATGTTCAACATCATTCTTCATCAGAAGAATACAAATCAAAACCAGAATGAAATGAAATCAAAAGCCAATCATAACAATTATTATCAAAAAATCAAGAAGCCACAAATGCTGGGGAGGATGTGGAGAAAAGGAATCCTTTGTGCAGTGTTGGTGAGCATGAAAGTGTTACAGCCCCAATGGAAAACAGTGCAGAGTTCCTCAGAAATTAAAAATACAACTCC
This sequence comes from Bos indicus x Bos taurus, assembly GCF_003369695.1. Taxonomy (NCBI): domain Eukaryota; kingdom Metazoa; phylum Chordata; class Mammalia; order Artiodactyla; family Bovidae; genus Bos; species Bos indicus x Bos taurus. The sequence goes on along the minus strand of NC_040083.1, from coordinate 3,278,002 downwards.
CATATGATTCAATAATTCTACTTCTGGGTATTTATACAAAGAAAACTAAGACAATAATTTGAAAATATGTATGCAGTCCCATGTTCACTGTAGTATTATTCTCAATAGTCATGATAAGGAAACAAATTGTCTCCATCTACTGGTAAGTAGACTAAAAAAAGAGTACATGCACACAAACACACACACACAGAGTGGACTATAATTCAGCCATATAAAAGAAGAAATTCTTGTCATTTTTTACATCATGGATAGATTTTGAAGGCATTATGCTAAGTAAAAGGAGTTAGAGAAAAATAAATATTATATGATATCACTTATATGTCAAATCTTTGAAAGAAAAACATTAATACAAAGTCCATGGTTTCCAGAGGTGGGAGGCAATTAGTGGGCCAAATGAATGGAGGGGATCAAAAATGACAAACTTCCAGTTTTAAAATAATTCATCTAGATAGAATGCACAGCATGATGACTATAGTTAATAACACTGTATTGCATATTTGAAAGTTGCTAAGAATAAGTCTTAAGAATTCTTATTACAATAAAATTTCTGTAACTATGTGAGGTGATGAACTTTCAGTAGACTTATTGTGATGATCATTTCACAATATATATAAATATAAAGTGCTTCCCAGGTGGTGCTAGTCGTAAAGAATCCACCTGACAATGCAGGAGATATGGGTTTGATCTCTGAGTCAGGAAGATCCTCTGGAGGAGGGCATGGAACCTACTCCAGTATTCATGCCTGAAGAATCCCAAGGACAGATGAGTCTGGCAGGCTATAGTCCACAGGGTCACAAAGAGTGGGATGCAACTATAGCAACTAAGCACACACAAATGTAAAATCATGAATTAAAAAAAATATTTTTGATGTGGACCATTTTTAAAGTCTTTACTAGATTTATTACAATATTACTTTTGTTTTATGTTTAGTTTTTTGGCCATGAGGCATGTGGGATCTTAATTTCACAACCAGGGATCAAACCTGCACTGGAAGGTGAACTCTTAATCACTGGACCCCCGGGGAAGCTCCTAAAATACTTAACTGTTATACCTGAAACTAATATAGTATTGGATGTCAATTATACCTCAATAAAAAGTTTACATTGTAAATAACATTTGAAGACCCCATTAAGCAGTGTGTGTGTGTGATCAGTTGCTCAGTTGTATCCAGTGCTTTGTGACTTGATGGGCTATAGCCTGTCAGTCTTCTCTGTCCAGGGAATTTTCCAGACAAGAACACTGGAGCAGGTTGCCATTTCCTACTTCAGGAGATCTTTCAGGCCCAGGTATCAAACCTTCATTTCTTGCATCTCCTGCACTGGCATGCTAATTCTCTACCATTAGTGCCACCTGGTAAGCCCCCCTATTAAGCATCTGGAATTATAAAAGCTGGTTATTTTTTACAGTAATAAAATGCCTTCCCCAATGCAAAGGAAGTCAACTGATTTCTTTCTAGCCAACTCAAACTTAACACTTACCTGAATTCACACTCGAGTTTATATGACTAAATAGATATCAGAAAAGCATTTTCCAATATAAAGAAAAATGGAAGACATGTGAGATGTGAAAGGTGAGTATTTCAAAGAGTATCTTTTAAAATTGTGTGCCAGAAGACACTGAATACGGAACATGTGAATTTAAGTCCACACTCATGTGCATAAATAACTGCATCTTTATTGTTTTGGGTTTTCCCAATGGCTCAGCAGTAAAGAATCCACCTGCAATGCAGGAGACATAAGAGACATGGGTTTGATTCATGGGTCAAGAAGGTCCCATGTAGGAGGAAATGGCAACGCACTCCAGTATTCTTACCTGGAGAATCCCATAGACAAAGAAGACTCACAGGCTATATAGTCCATGGGGTCACAAAAGAGTCAGACATGACTGAGTGACTGAGCACAGACAGACAAACTGTTCATTTAGATCAATTGAAGTTTGGTTGTTACCTGTTCACGTTGAACTCAGTCATTCCTGAGATTCTCTCTCTGCTGGTTGTGTAGACTGCCATCAGACCTACCTGGACGATTCCATCCATCACGCTGAATGATGGAATGAGCAGTTACCCTCACTGATCAGTCAATGAAGGTGACTGTAACAGTGTCTTCAGTTGTGGGAGTTTTATGAAACCCTTGGTTCATGCAAGCCACAGCCCTTAGTCTTTGGATTTGGCCACTCTGTGTGTTTTTCCCATCTGAAGTCTTGCCATCTCTAGGATCATTCCTGAATATTAGGACTTGTGTTCCTTCAAAGTGTCAGAATTCCAAGATCTTGTTCCTTATATGTTCTCTGCTTTCACCCTTTCCCCCTTATTTAAGACAATGATGAAAATCACATCAATGGGCATATGATTGGTGGTCCAGTGGAAAGACAAATATATGGAATATGCATATATATGGAATCTAGAAAGATGGTACTGACGATCCTACCTGAAGGGCAGCAAAGGAGACACGGACGTGAAGAATGGACTTTTGGACTCAATGGGAGAAGGAAAGGGTGGGATGATTTGAGAGAATAGCATTGAAGCATACATATTAGTACATGTAAAATAGATAGCCAGTGGGAGTTTGATGTATGAGTCGTCACCCAAAACCAGTGCTCTGTGACATCCTAGAGGGGTGGAGTGGGGAAGGGATTCAAGTGGAAGGGATCTCATATATACCTGTGGCCAATTCATGCTGATGCATGGCCCAAACCATCACAATAATATAAAGCAATTATCCTCCAATTAAAACAAATAAATACATTTTAAAAATATTAAGGTCTTATTAAAAACAGTACTTAGTGCTTCCACTGCAGTGGGTGCAGGTTCAATTCCTGGTCAAGGGACTAAAATCCCACATGCCCCACAGTCAAAAAATACATAACATTTTTTAAAAATAAATAAATAAAAACACTCAGGAAAAGATACTACCCATAATGTAATAAGACACACTGCACAATTCCCAAATTATCTAGCCCTGAAATATAAGATCTATCATAAAGTGTATGCTGTTAAAGGTGAAGTTTTCTAAAAGGTGGATTCAAAATTTTAAGTATGTTCTCTGCCTTTTGTAGGAATGAAACCATAGCTTGTACACCTTTCTTTCATAGATAAAATGACTATGGAAATGATCCTTTGGGAATTGACAGCAACCTTTGACTGAGAGCCAGCAAGAACAGGTTAGTACTTTATTTGCAAAAACTGAATTATGTCAATAACCTTAATGAATTGGGAAGAAGACCCCGTGACACATTAGATAACAACCCGACTGGCATGTAGGCTTCAGCATGGACAGACACTGACCCTGGTTTTAGTGAGCCCTCATTGAAATTCTGACCCATTGAAAATCAAGGATAACAAATTTTATCTCTGTGTTAAGACCCTGTTGGTGGGAATGCAAACTGGTACAGCCACTATGGAGGACAGTGTCCATAAAAAATGGGAAATAGAACTGCCATATGACCTAGAAATCCCACACTGGACATATACACCAAGGAAACCAGAATTGAAAGAGACACATGTACCCCAAAGTTCATTGCAACACTGTTTACAATAGCTAGGACATGAAAGGAACCTAGATGTCCACTAGCAGATGAATGGATAAGGAGATTGTGGTACATATACACAATGGAATATTACTCAGCTATAACAAAGAATGCATTTGAGTCATTTCTAATGATGGATGAAACTGGAGTCTATTATACAGAGAGAAGTAAGTCGGAACGAGAAATAGCAATGCAGCATATTAACGCATATATGTGGAATTTAAAAGATGGTAATGATGAACCTAAATGCAACAAACGTCCGTCTAGTCAAGGCTATGGTTTTTCCTGTGGTCACGTATGGATGTGAGAGTTGGACTGTGAAGAAGGCTGAGTGCCGAAGAATTGATGCTTTTGAACTGTGGTGTTGGAGAAGACTCTTGAGAGTCCCTTGGACTGCAAGGAGAGCCAACCAGTCCATTCTGAAGGAGATCAGCCCTGGGATATCTTTGGAAGGAATGATGCTAAAGCTGAAACTCCAGTACTTTGGCCACCTCATGCGAAGAGTTGACTCATTGGAAAAGACTCTGATGCTGGGAGGGATTGGGGGCAGGAGGAGAAGGGGATGACAGAGAATGAGATGGCTGGATGGCATCACTGACTGGATGGACGTGAGTCAATGAACTCCGGGAGTTGGTGATGGACAGGGAGGCCTGGCGTGCTTCGATTCATGGCGTCGCAAAGACTGAGCGACGACTGAGTGACTGAACTGAACTGAACTGAATATGCAAGGCAGCAAAAGAGACACACATGTAAAGAACAGACTTTTGGACTCTGTGAGAGAAGGTGAGGGTGGGGTGATATGATAGAATAGCATTGAAACATGTATATTACCATATGTATAGTAGATGACCAGTCTAAGTTCAATGCATGACGTAGGGCACTTGAAGCTGGTGCTCTGGACCAACCCAGAGGGATGGGGTGGGGAGGGAAGTGGGTGGGGTGTCCAGTATGAGGGGACACATGTGCACCTGTGGCTGATTCATGTCGATATATGGCTAAAGTCACTACAATATTGGAAAGTAATTATTTTTCAATTAAAATAGATAAATCAATTTAAAACCAACTACCAAAACCAAAAAGACCCTAAGTCTGGAGTAATTTGTTACATAGCAACAGAAAACTAACACAGATGCTAAGAAAAGTAAGCAGCTTCCAATCAAGTGACAGCAGTGAATCTCAAAGTTTAACATACTGTGTAATTTCTTTGGGGAATCTGAATTGATTAACAAAAAACAGCATAATGGCATTGTCAAATAAATGAAAAATATGTCAGCACATATTAGGTTTCATCTTGTTTAAAAAACATGTTTCTTTTTTCTGGAACAAGTTCTGCTGACTGCTTCCTTTATGATGTTTGGTACTTGGCAGGGTCCATTTTGTAGAGAGATCACTAACTACAATGAATTTGCAACATCAGTGCCTTCTAAGAGGGGCATGGTTATAGTACAGGTTGGGAAGATATCCATTCTAATTTGTGTTTGCAGTAAGAAGGGGTTTTTTTCATTACTTTTAGCACTATTCTGAAGATTGAGAGCTCATCATGGAAAAAAAAAAAAAAAACTAAGCAGCCTCATTTATCATTTATCTTGATTAAAGCTCATTTTCAACAAGGTATTGTCTGTCAAACTGAATATTTCTTAAGAGGCAGCTCTTGTTCAGTCACTAAGTCGGGTCTGACACTTTGCAACCCCATGGACTACAATACGACAGGCTTCCTTGTCCTTAACTGTCTCCCGGAGTTTGCTCAAACTGATGTTTAATGAGTCCATGATGCCATCTGACTATCTTATCCTCTGTCACATCCTTCTCATACCTTCAATCCTTCCTAGAATAAGGGTCTTTTCTAATAAGTCGGCTATTCACGTCATGTGGACAAAGTACTGGAGCTTCAGCATCAGCATTAGTCCTTCCAATGAATATTCTGAGTTGATTTCCATTAGAATTGACTGGCTTGATCTCCTTGCTGTCCAAGGGACTCTCAAGAGTCTTCTCCAGCACCACAGTTTGAAGCATCAGTTCTAAAGGGAAAGCCTTCTTTATGGCCCAACTCTGCAAAAACCATAGATTTGATTATACAGACCTTTGTCAGCAAAGTGATATCTCTGCTTTTTAATATGCTATCTAGGTTTGTCATAGCTTTTATTCCAAGGAGCAATTGTCTTTTAATTTCATGGCTGCAATCACCATCATCAGTAATTTGGAGCCCAAGAAAATAAAATTTGCCACAATTTCCAATTTGCCCCCATCTATTTGCTTTGAAGTAAAGGGACCAGATGTCATGATCTTTATTTTTGAATGTTGAGTTTTAAGCCAGCTTTTTTCACTCTCCACTTTCACCTTCTTCAGGTGGCTCTTTTGTTCCTCTTCAATTTCTGCCATTAGCATGGAGTCTTCTGCATATCTGAGGTTATTGATATTTATCCCCTCAGTCTTGATACCAGCATGTGCTACATGCAGCCCAGCATTGCGCATGTGCTCTGCATGTACGTTAAATAAGCAGGGTGACAATATACAGCCTTTACATACTCCTTTCACAATTTTGAACCAGTCCATTGTTCCATATTTGGTTCTAATTGTTGTTCTTGACCTGGTTACAGGTTTCACAGGAGGCGGGTAAGATATTCTGGTATTCCCATTACTTTTAGAATTTTCCATAGCTTGTTGTGATCCACACAGTCAAAGGCTTTAGCATAGTCAATGAAGTAGATAATTTTCTGGAATTATCTTGCTTTTTCTATGATTCAATGGATGTTGGCAATTTGATCTCTGGATTCTGCCTTTTCTTAATCCATCTTGAACATCTGGAAGTTCTTAGTTCATGTACTGCTAAATCTTAGCTTGAAGGATTTTGAGCATTACTTTACTAGCATGTGAAATGAATGCAATTGTGTGGTAGTTTGAACATTCTTTGGCACTTCCCTTCTTTGTGTAGAATGAAAGCTGACATTTTTTCAGTCCTGTGACCACTGCTAAGCTTTCCAAATTTGCTGGCATATTGAGTGCAGCATTTTAACAGCACCATCCTTTAGGATTTGAAATAGCTCAAGTGGCATTCCATCACCTCCACTAGCTTTGTTCATATTAGTGCTTCCTAAGGCCCACTTGACTTCTCATTCCAGGATGTCTGGCTCTAGGTGAGTGATCACACCATCATGATTATCTGGGTCGTGAAGATCTTTTCTGTATAGTTCTTCTGTGATTTCTTGCCACCTCTTCTTAATATCTTCTGCTTCTATTAGGTCCATACCATTTCTGTCCTTTATTGAGCCCATCTTTTCATAAAAAGTTCCCTTAGTATCTCTAATTTTCTTGAAGAGATCTAGTCTTTCCCATTCTGTTGTTGTCCTCTATTTCTTTGCCTTTTTTATTTAAAAACGCTTTCTTGTCTCTCCTTGATGTTCTCTAGAACTCTGCATTCAAATGGACATATCTTTCCTTTTCTCCTTTGCCTGTCACTTCTCTTCTTTTTTCAGTTATTTGTAAGGTCTCCTCAGATAGCCATTTTTACTTTTTGCATTTATTTTTCTTGGGGATGGGTTTAGTTACCATCTCCTGTATAATGTTACAAACCTGCACTCATACTTCTTCAGGCACTCTTGTCTATCAGATATAATCACTTGAATCCATTTGTCACTTCCACCGTATAATCATAAGGGATTTGATTTAGGTTATACCTGAATGATCTAGTGGTTTTTCCTAGTTTATCCAATTTAAGTCTGAATTTTATAATAAGGAGTTCATGATCTGAGCCACAGTCAGCTCCCAGTCTTATTTTTGCTGACTGTATAGAGCTTCTCCATCTTTGGCTGCAAAGAACATAATCATTCTGATTTTGGTATCGACCATCTAGTGATATCCATAGGTAGAGTTGTCGTTCATGTTGTTGGAAGAAGATGTTTGCTATGACCAATGAATTCTCTTTGCAAAGCTTTGTTAGCCTTTGCTCTGCTTCATTTTGTACTCCAAGGCCAAACTTGCCTGTTACAACCATAATAAAAAAAGTCTACAAACAATAAACGCTGGAGGTGGTTGGAGAAAAGGGAATGCGTCTGCACTGCAGGTGGGAATGTATAACAAATTTGTGCAGTTGCTATGGAAAGCAGTACTAAGGTTCCTTAAAAAATTAACAACAGAACTGCCATATGATCCAGCAATGTCACTGCTGGGCATGTATTTGGAAAAGATGAAAACTCTAATTCAAAAAGATATGTGCACATCAATGTTCATAGCCTCACTATATGCAATAGCCAGGACATATAATCAATCTGTGTCCATTGACAGATCAATGGATAAAGAATATGTGACATATATATATATATATATATATATATATATATATACATACATACATACACACACACACACACACACACACACACAGATACATGTAATAGGGGCTTCCTGGTGGCTCTACTGGTAAAGAATCCACCTGCATTGTGGGAGACCTGGATTTGATCCCTGGGTTGGGAAGATCCCTTGGAGAAAGTAATGGCTGCCCACTCCAGTATTATGGCCTGGAGAATTCCATGGACTGGTACAGTCCACAGTGTTACAAAGAGTTGGACATGACTGAGTGATTTTTACTTTCATACACATAATAGAATATTACTCAGCCATAAAAAAGAATAATTCCATTTTCAGCAACATGGATGGATCTAGAGATTATCACAAGAAGTGAAGTATGTCATATAGAGAAATACAAATATGTATGATATTGTTTATATATGAAATCTAAAAGAATGATATAAATGAACTTATTTAAAAAACAGAAGAGACTCACAGACATATAGAATAAACTTATGGCTATCAAAAGGGAGAGGTGAGGAGGGAGAGATAAATTAGGAGCTTGGGATTAACAGATACACAATATTATATGCAAAATAAATATACAACAAGGACCTACTGTATAACACAGGGAACTATGCTCAATATCTTGCATTAATAATATAGTTGAAATATATATATATAACTGAATGTATATATGTATAAATTACAGATTAATTAATGTTTTAATCTTTTATATATATATATGAGATTATTTTACATTATAGATTATTACAAGATACCTGAAAAAATAATCTGTATTATTTGAACCAAATATGTAATCTTTGAAAAGAGAGATTATATCAGTTTTATTTTGGGGCTCAAAAATCACTGCAGATGGTGATTGCAGCCATGAAATTAAAAGATGCTTACTCCTTGGAAGGAAAGTTATGACCAACCTAGATACCATATTGAAAAGCAGAGACATTGCTTTGCCAACAAAGGTCCGTCTAGTCAAGGCTATGGTTTTTCCAGTAGTCATGTATGGATGCAAGAGTTGGGCGGTGAAGAAAGCTGAGTGCCGAAGAATTGATGCTTTTGAACTGTGGTGTTGGAGAAGACTCCTGAGAGTCCCTTGGACTGAAAAAAGATCCAACCAGTCCATCCTAAAGGAGATCAGTCCTGGGTGTTCATTGGAAGGACTGATGTTGAAGCTGAAACTCCAGTACTTTGGCCATCTCATGCGAAGAGTTGACTCATTGGAAAAGACCCTGATACTGGGAAGTATTGGGGGCAGGAGGAGAAGGGGATGACAGAGGATGAGATGGCTGGATGGCATCACCGACTTGAAGGACATGGGTTTGGGTGGACTTTGGGAGTTGGTGATGGACAGGGTGGCCTGTTGTGCTGGGATTCATGGGGTTTTAAAGAGTTGGACATGACTGAGCAACTGAACTGAATTGAACTGATCCTGATCATTGAGCACAAACAATCACCTTGAGTTTTTACTGAAAATAAGTAATCTCATAGAAATGAGTGGAATATGGCCTTTCAAAAATTGAAAATTACTCTACGTAACAAGAGTTTCAGCCATTCTTTGGCCTCTTAAAGGATTTAAATATATTTTTCTGCAACAATGATGAACTGACTAAGAAGCACTATAGACTTCTCACACAATTTATGTCTCCAAATGTCAGTATGATGTTCCTAACCAAACTGTATTAAAAGAAAATATAAAAGATAATAGATATTATCAAGAAACATTCTAAAGATTTCATGTAAATTTTCATCTCATCAATATTCTGAAACTGAATGTTCACATTATTATATTTACATACAGTAAGTGCCACTCCAGTACTCTTGCCTGGAAAATCCCATGGACAGAGGAGCCTGGTAGGCTGCAGTCCATGGGGTTGCAAGGATTCGGACACGACTGAGCGACTTCACTTTCACTTTTCACTTTCATGCATTGGAGAAGGAAATGGCAACCCACTCCAGTGTTCTTGCCTGAAGGATCCCAGGGACGGGGGAGCCTGGTGGGCTGCTGTCTATGGGGTCGCACAGAGTCGGACATGACTGAAGTGACTTAGCAGCAGCAAGTGACATGTAAGTGACAACATTCTTAACTGCAATACAAATTTGATATCTAGTGATGACTCCACAGACATTTTAATAGATTAACTAGGACCTGAGTTACCACTTCACACTTCCACTGCTGCTGCTGCTGCTGCTGCTGCTGCTAAGTTGCTTCAGTTGTGTCCGACTCTTAGCGACCCCATGGACTGCAGCCTACCAGGCTTCTCCGTCCATGGGATTCTCCAGGCAAGAGTACTGGAGTGGGGTGCCTTTGCCTTCTCCATCACATTTCCACTAGGTCCTTTAATTCATAAAGAAAAGGGAACATATTATCTTTCTTATGATTGTAGCTTATGTTATGATTTTGGAACATTACAGATACTCAAATATTTATAGAATCAAATTTTAAATACACTAAGGTAAAGTAGCCTCTTCATTTGTTGTCATTTAATTGCTAAGTTGTGGATTCTTTTGCTACCCCATGATGGTAGACTGCCAGGCTCCTCTGTCCATGGGATTTCCCAGGCAAGATTACTGGAGTGGGTTACCATTTCCTTCTCCAGGAGATCTTCCTGACCCTGGGATCGAACCTGCATCTCCTGCATTGGCAGGCAGATTCTTTACTATCTAGCTACCAGGAAAGCCTCTTCATAACTACAGTTAAATTCAATATTCACTAAAAAGTGAAGATACAAAGATCCTGACTTAACTTATCTGGGATTTTTGATCCTACTAAAATGTTGACATGAACAAATGAGCCATCATTACAGAGACAATTTTGAAATGATGAGACTTTTTACAACTCTCTGATACTTCATTACTAAGCATATTTGTTAATGAGGCAGCTTAGAGCAGTTTCAACTATGGTTTGGAGAAAGGTCAGCCATTGCACATTTGCAGCTGTAATAAAATAAGGATTACAAAATAATTAATTTATGGCCCATAAATATGCAACTAAAGATGTGAAGTCATCAAATTATCTGAAACTTCAAAGCCAGCATCCCTGGTGACCATTTAAATTAGCTACATTAGTGTGTATTTCTTCCATATGGCTAAGTGAGTATTGGGCTGCAATTTATGGACATTTTCACACCCTCATAGTTTCCTATCCTGATTGTGTACAACAAGGATTTTTTTTTTTTAAAGGTGGAAATTGAGTAGGTTCAGAAAATAGATTATTCAATATCAGTAATGGGAACTCAGGAGATAGCAATACAGAATCTATTAACTTGTATCTCATTGGCCAAATTATTTGATCAACAGAACAGGAAAACAAATATTCTTACTACTTCTTCAATAAGCTAAAATGTCTGAAAATCACTTATCCAGTCATATAACATTCTACAAGTTACCGAATAATTTGATACTATTTTGTCATTAGTTGTACAGTTCAGTTCAGTCGCTCACTCATGTCTGACTCTGTGACCCCATGGACTGCAGCATGCCAGGCCTCCCTGTCCATCACCAACTCCCAGAGCTTACTCAAATTCATGTCCGTTGAGTTGGTGATGCCATCCAAACATCTCATCCTCTGTCTTCCCCTTCTCTTCCTGCCTTCAATCTTTCCTAGCATTAGGGTTTCCAAACGAGTCAGTTCTTTGCATCAGGTGGACAAAGTACTGGAGTCTCAGCTTCAGCATCAGTCCTTCCAATGAATATTCATGACTGATTTCCTTTAGGATGGACAGGTTGGGTCTCCTTGCAGTTCAAGGAACTCTCAAGATTCTTCTCCAACACCACAGTTCAAAAGCATCAATTCTTTGGCGCTCAGCCTTCTTCACAGTCCAACTCTCACATCCATATGTGACTGCCAGAAAAACCATAGTTTTAACTAGATGGATCTTTGTTGGCAAAGTAATGTCTCTGCTTTTAAATAAACTGTCTAGGTTGGTCATAACTTTTCTTCCAAGTAGCAAGTGTCTTTTAATTTCATGGCTGCAGTCTCCATCTGCAGTGATTTTGGAGCCCCAAAAAAGGTCTGTCACTGTTTCCACTGTTTCCCCATCTATTTTCCATGAAGTGATGGGACCAGATGCCATGATCTTAGTTTTCCGAATGTTGAGTTTTAAACCAACTTTTTCACTCTCCTATTTCTCTTGCATCAAGAGGCTCTTTAGTTCTTCTTTGCTTTCTGCCATAAGGGTGATGTTATCTGCATATCTGAGGTTATTGATATTTCTCCTGGCAATCTTGATTCCAGCTTGTGCTTCATCCAGGTTGGCATTTTCCATGATGTACTCTGCATATAAGTTAAATAAGCAGAGTGACAATATATAGCCTTGATGTACTCCTTTCCCTATTTGGAACCAGTCTGTTGTTTCATGTCCAATTTTAACTATACATGTACATGAGACTACAAAATATAGTCCTTTGTTTTTGGGATCAAGCAGGCTATGCTATTACTCTCATTTGTGAATAAGGGAAATCTAATTCCATCTTATATGATGTTGTGCATGTATGCTCAGTCACTTTGGTCATATCTGACTCTTTGCCACACTATGAACTGGAGCCCACCAGTATCCTCTGTCCATGGGATTGCCCAGACAAGAATACTAGAGTGGGTTTTGATTTCCCCCTCCAGGGGATCTTCCTGGTGCAGGAATTGAATCTATGTATCCTGCATTGCAGGCAGATTCTTTACCCACTGAATCAATAGGTTTCAATATTAGTGAAGATGTTATGGATTCAACTACCAACTCTAATAATTTGTATTTTTGAAGAAAGAAATTATACCAGAATAACAAAATCAGTGAGAATTCTCTAGTAAATCATCTGCAAAATTACTGAAAGGTGAGAGAAAACAGCAGTCTCTGCCAAAAATTCTTTGAGAGCTGAAGATAATGGCCAAGGACTATGAATCGTCTCAGAAAAGTGAAAGTATAGCAAATTTTAATTCACTAATGGTTATTTTACCCCAGTTATCTACACATTTAGTGATAGTTACTGGATTCTTAGGACAATCAGTTTATTATTGCTTTACTTTCAAACTTATTGGAAAAGGAAAAGAGGCAGTGACTTTCTGTTACTAATGAAATACCAGTTGCTGTTTTGACCAAAGCTAATTCATGTCTCTTCTTGTTTCTTAAAATGCCTGAGTCTGAGCTACTACAGATTCTTCCTGGAAAAGGAATTTTTAAGACTTCTTGAAATATTCACTGAATGATTTATTTGGGGATTTCTAAAAATAAGTAATTCCAGATGTTCTGCCTTTAACAAATTAATGCCTTTGAAGACTGATGACACACTGAAATGTAATACATCAACTTGGAGGTCTACTTGTCAAGAAGTATGTTTTTTGTTTTCAGTTTAAACTCATGGAGAGACCAAGAAAAGTGTAAGCTTTTAGGTTTAATTTATTCAGTCTTCATCCATTCCAAAAGTTTTATATAACCAATCCACTCAAAACTTTGTTGTTAAAAGTCTAGTTTCTGATGCAAAGGCATCTTTAACACTCTTGATACATTTTACTTCTCTGAATTCCAGAAACACTTCACATTGAGTCTCTGTCTACTTAACCTTTTTAAGTACTCGTTCCTACTCAGCATTATTTCTATTACCTTTCCTTTTCACTTGTCTTACCCCTCTTCCTTTACCAACACCATTATTCTTTCACCCAAGTCCTCTCCTCTCCTCTCTTCAGCTATATAAATTTTCCTTTCGTATTGCCAACCTATCCCAGGCCTTTAGCTACAGGCTCATAATTCATAAAAGTTTACATATAACACAAGCCTCTGGCTTGAATTCCAAACTCATGACACTATTTAAACACCTAACAAAAATTTAACAGCTCTTTAACAAGTACAATAATAAAAATACAAACAGCATTGAATAATGAAAAATTACGAAGGCCTTATATCTATTACAAATATGAACTCAACATGAATCACAAGACTAATTGTAAAATAAGCAAACAAAAGAAAACAAACAAACAAACAAAAAAACACTTAAAAGATAACATAGGAGAAAAACTAAATGGTCTTGGGTTTGAAAAGTGAATGTGAAAGTGTCAATTGCTCAATTGTGTCCGTCTTTGTAACCTCATGAACTGTAGTCCATCAGGCTCCTCTGTGCATGGGATTCTCCAGGCAAGACTACTGGAGTGGGTAGCCATTACCTTCTCCAGGGGAGCTTCCCAACTCAGACATAAAACCTGTGTCTCATACATTTCATACAGATTCTTTATCTTCTGAGCCATGAGGGAAGTCCTAGACTTTGGCTATCACATTTTGAATAAACACCAACAGCACGATGCATGAAAGAAAGAATTGATAATCTGGAATTCATTAAAATTAATATTTTCTTATCTGAGAAAAACATTATCAAAAGAATGAAAAGAGATACAGAGTGGAAGAAAATACTTGCAAAAGATATATCTTATAAAGAACCATATCCACAATATAAAAAGAACTCCAATAATCCAACAATTAGGAGAGAAGAAAAAAAAAAAAAACCTACTTTTTTTTTTGACTGTTCAACTCCAGAGTATATTTTAACACTTATAAAGCCTTATTGTCAGATAATTATGCTGATATCCTAGATATAAGTGCTTAGTTCCTGGGTAAATATATCAACATAAATTTTGGCTACTGATGGAGCAACCAAAAAAGACACAGATTTCTATTTGTTAATACCGCCTTTCAAAAAGACACTAAAATTTTTAGTTTTAAATCTTCACTTACATTAACAAAACCCATAAAGCTTTATATAGCAATTTTATTTCCCTAGTTTCAATTTTTTAAAAAATAATATATTTATTAATTCATTGCTTCTCTGTTACCAGAAAAAAAAAATCTATTTTGGTAATGCATAGAAGTCCAGAGCCAATACCTTGCCAAAGAAGATATGCAGATGTCAGATAAGCAAATGATAAAACACACATCATGTCACCAAGGAAATGAAACAACAATGAGATACTGCTACATACCCACCAGAAAGGCCAAAATTTGCAACAATTACAACACCTGGTGAGGATGTAGAGCAACAGGAACCCTCATTTACCCCTGGTAGGAATGCAAAATGGGATAGCAGAGAGAATGTTTAGAGCAGTGTGTGTGATAATGTGTGTGATAATTTATGGTGGATACATGTCATTATAAATCTGTCCGATCCCATACTGTACACCACCAAGAGTGAACCCTATGGTAAACTGGATTTTGCATAAATATGATATTGTCAATGTAGGTTCATTAATTGTCAACAGAAGAATCATTTTTGGGGAGACTGTGGAGGTGGGAAGTAATATATGGGACATTTCTGTAACTTTCCTTCTATTTTCCTGTGAGTCTAAAACTGTTTTAAAATTTATATCTATTTTTTAAATAAAATAATCTCTCCCTGTGTCCCCTGTTTTGGCTATTTATCCCATAAATGAAATTTCCAAATTTGATATTCACAGTCAATGCCTCCTCCCAACTCTCAAAATAGAATAAGCACATGTTTTAGACTATTTCACCTTTGATTTCTCTCTAATACCTCATTTCTAAATTATCACTATTACTGACTGAAGTAAAGCCAAAATTAAATTACTGGAATTTTTTTTTTTTTTTTTTTACCTTTCAAGTAAAGTGTTACTTTACTGGAACCATTCATTACAGTGATGCAAGAAACATGTTTTAAAATACGAAGTACTTTGTGCTATTCTCATGTTTAAAATTAAGGTTTGGAGGCTTAAAAATAAAGATCAAATTCCTTAAAATGGGATACAAGGTCTGTCATACTCTGGCATGTAGCACTCTGTCTGTCTCCTCTTTTCAGGCTTTTATGCAGCTTCTGTCTATAATACAGATCTACCTTGTTTAGTAAATCACCTATACACTTTTTAACATAGTCAAATGTAGTTTTCTGTGGTCCCCCTGGAGTCCTTAAAGTTGCCTGTACCACTTCAGCCTGTGTGCACACAGAACATTAGAAAATACTACAACTTAAACATCATTTTATTAAGATGTGAAAACATGTTTGCCCAACTAAATTGTGAATTCTTTGAAGACAGGAACTATATTGCTTGATCTTTACCTTGGTCTGGTACACAGCACAAGATCCATAAATGGTAGGTGAAGAAATAAAATGACGTAATTCTCTAAAGAAAACTAAAAAGTATAATTTGAGTGAGTTTGAGAAAATGAAGCGATAGCAAAATTGTTCAAAATATCATTTGATGGCCCTCATTTTCCAACCAAAACCAATTCATTCTGATGGAAACATGTGACATGATGAGGAATCTCCAAATGGTAAAAACATAAGGAAAAAGAAGTTGCAATAAGTGGATACAAGTTTGTGGGTATTGATGAGCAAAATATATTTACTTGAAGAGATGTTCTGGTCTCTTAAGTGTTTATATTAATGAAAAATAGCAATAGCTTATTAAAAACTAGCAGTGGTATAGAGAAGACAAATGACATGGTTTGTAATGGAAGTTGTCTGTGGAATAGTCTTCAGATTAGGGGGAAAAGAAGGCAACTTGTCTTTCCAGTTTGCCCCAGTCACACAAGAGTGTGTTTAACACAGACATGGGGACCATGATGTGTCTTAGTGACCTGAAGCATGTGTTCTCTAAGACATACAGGGCTCACCTTTCTTGCCACACCAGAAGTGGATTCTTCATCTCACCTTCTTTTCTAGATTCCTGCAGCACCTTGTCACAGGTTTACCTTCAAGGGTGTCACTGTGCAAGGTCATTACCTTGTTACCCACCTTCATGCCGTCATATGAAAGCCACAACATTGTGGGTTGCTATTTGCTTCTTGTTTTATATGACATCACATTACTTTCAAGAGTTGTTCAATATTTGCTGATATTGATGAATGGGGAATGTGTGAGGCATCATTGATACAGACTGCCATAAGCTCAAGTTGCCTTCTGTAGCAGAGTAAATTATGCTGCCTGAGAAACACTTCAGTAGTCAGCTTGATAAAGGAGAAGGAGGAAGTTTTGAAGATTGGAGGAAAATGAATCCAAATTCAGGGTGCTGGTGAGGAGAGTCTTAGCAACAGGGGAGATATGTATTGAAATATACTAACTGGACTTTTGAGTCAGGTTTATTGAGGCATAATTTATGTAGAGCAAAATTCACTCTTTAATCTGTAGCTCTTTACACATACACGCATACACACACACAATAGTGTAACCACAACAATAGTGAAGATATAAAACTTTCTAACAGAACCTCCAATTTCTGCATGCCCCTCTGCAGACAACTATTCTCAGATAATTAGAGCTTTTTAAAGAATTGATAATGACTTTTAAAAAAGACATTTTTTAATTTTTAATACTATACATGTTTTAATGCCATTCTCCCAAATCATTCCCTGCGCCCCCACAGAGTCCAAAAGACTGTTCTATACATCTGTGTCTCTTTTGCTGTCTCGCATACAGGGTTGTTGTTACCATCTTTCTAAATTCCATATATATGCGTTAGTATACTGTATTGGTGTTTTTCTTTCTGGCTTACTTCACTCTGTATAATAGGCTCCAGTTTCATCCATCTTATGAGAACTGATTCAAATGTATTCTTTTTAATGGCTGAGTAATACTCTATTGTGTATATGTACTACAGCTTTCTTATCCATTCACCTGCTGATGGACATCTAGGTTGCTTCCATGTCCTGGCTATTATAAGCAGTGCTGCGATGAACATTGGGGTACACATGTCTCTTTCAATTCTGGTTTCCTCGGTGTGTATGCCCAGCAGTGGGATTGCTGGGTCATATGGCAGTTCTATTTCCAGTTTTTTAAGGAATCTCCACACTGTTCTCCATAGTGGCTGTACTACTTTGCATCCCCACCAACAGTGTAAGAGGGTTCCCTTTGCTCCACATCCTCTCCAGCATTTATTGCTTGTAGACTTTTGGATGGCAGCCATTCTGACTGGAGTGAAATGGTACCTCATTGTGGTTTTGATTTGCATTTCTCTGATAATGAGTGATGCTGAGCATCTTTTCATGTGTTTGTTAGTGATCTGTATGTCTTCTTTGCAGAAATGTCTATTTAGTTCTTTGGCCCATTTTTTGATTGGGTCATTTATTTTTCTGGAATTGAGCTGTAGGAGTTGCTTGTACATTTTTGAGATTAGTTGTTTGTCAGTTGCTTCATTTGCTATTATTTTCTCCCATTCTGAAGGCTGTCTTTTCACCTTGCTTATAGTTTCTTTTGTTGTACAGAAGCTTTTAATTTTAATTAGGTCTCATTTGCTTATTTTTGCTTTTATTTCCAGTATTCTGGGAGGTGGGTCATAGAGGATCCTGCTGTGATGTATGTCAGAGAGTGTTTTTCCTATGTTCTCCTCTAGGAGTTTTATAGTTTCTGGTCTTATGTTTAGATCTTTAATCCATTTTGAGTTTATTTTGGTGTATGGTGTTAGAAAGTGTTCTAATTTCATTCTTTTACACATGGTTGACCATTTTTTCCAACACCACTTGTTAAAGAGATTGTCTTTTCACCATTGTATATTCTTGCCTCCTTTGTCAAAGATAAGGTGTCCATATATGCGTGGGTTTATCTCTGGGCTTTCTGTTTTGTTCAATTGATCTATATTTCTGTCTTTGTGCCAGTACCATACTGTTTTGATGACTGTGGCTTTGTAGTAGAGCCTGAAGTGAGGCAGATTTATTCCTCCAGTTCCATTCTTCTTTCTCAAGATTGCTTTGGCTATTCGAGGTTATTTGTATTTCCATACAAATTGTGAAATTATTTGTTCTAGCTCTGTGTAAAGGAAGAAATGAAGAACCCCAGGGTTAGTAGAAGGAAAGAAATCTTAAAAAATTAGGGCATAAATAAATGCAAAAGAAACAAAGGAGACCATAGCAAAAATCACCAAAGCCAAAAGCTGGTTCTTTAAAAGGATAAATAAAATTGACAAACAATTAGCCAGACTCATCAAGAAACAAAGGGAGAAAAATCAAATCAATAAAATTAGAAATGAAAATGGAGAGATCACAACAGACAACACAGAAATACAAAGGATCATAAGAGACTACTATCAACAATTATATGCCAAAAAAATGGACAACGTGGAAGAAATGGACAAATTCTTAGAAAAGTACAACTTTCTAAAACTGGACCAGGAAGAAATAGAAAATCTTAACAGACCCATCACAAGCACGGAAATTGAAACTGTAGTCAAAAATCTTCCAGCAAATAAAGACCCAGGTCCAGACGGCTTCACAGCTGAATTCTACCAAAAGTTTAGAGAAGAGCTGACACCTATCCTACTCAAACTCTTCCAGAAAATTGAAGAGGAAGGTAAACTTCCAAACTCATTATATGAGGCCACCATCACCCTAATATCAAAACCTGACAAAGATGTCACAAAAAAAGAAAACTACAGGCCAATATCACTGATGAACAGAGATGCAAAAATCCTTAACAAAATTCTAGCAATCAGAATCCAATAACACATTAAAAAGATCATACACCATGACTAAATGAGCTTTATCACAGGGATGCAAGGATTCTTCAATATCTGCAAATCAATTAATGTAATACACCATATTAACAACGAAAAATAAAAGCCATATGATTATATCAATAGAAGCAGAAAAAGCCTCTGACAAAATTCAACATTCATTTATATAAAAACTCTCCAGACAGCAGGAATAGAAGAAACATACCTCAACATAATAAAAGTTATGTATGACAAACTCACAGCAAACGTTATCCTCAATGGTGAAAAATTGAAAGCACTTCGCCTAAAGTCAGGAACAAGAAAAGGGTGCCCACTCTCACCACTACTATTAACATAGTTTTGGAAGTTTTGGCCACAGCAATCAGAGCAGAAAAAAAAATAAAAGGAATCCAGATTGGAAAAGAAGAAGTAAAACTCTCACTGTGTGCAGATGAAATGATCCTCTACATCAGATCAGATCGGATCAGATCAGTCACTCAGTCGTGTCCCACTCTTTGCCACCCTATGAATCACAGCACGTCAGGCCTCCCTGTCCATCACCAATTCCCAGAGTTCACTCAAATTCATGTCCATCGAGTCAGTGATGCCATCCAGCCATCTTATTCTCTGTTGTCGCCTTCTCCTCTCGCCCCCAATCCCTCCCAGCATCAGAGTCATTTCCAATGAGTCAATTCTTCGCATGAGGTAGCCAAAGTACCGGACATTCAGCTTTAGCATCATTCCTTCCAAAGAAATCCCAGGGCTGATCTCCTTCAGAATGGACTGGTTGGATCTCCTTGCAGTCCAAGGGACTCTCAAGAGTCTTCTCCAACACCACAGTTCAAAAGCATCAATTCTTCGGCACTCAGCCTTCTTCACAGTCCAACTCTCACATCCATACACGACCACAGGAAAAACCATAGCCTTGACTAGACGAACCTTTGTTGACAAAGTAATGTGTCTGCTTTTCAATATGCTATCTAGGTTGGTCATAACTTTCCTTCCAAGGAGTAAGCGTCTTTTAATTTCATGGCTGCAGTCACTATCTGCAGTGATTTTGGAGCCCAGAAAAAGAAAGTCTGACACTATTTCCACTGTTCCCCATCTATTTCCCAAGAAGTGGTGGGACCAGATGCCATGATCTTAGTTTTCTGAATGTTGAGGTTTAAGCCAACTTTTTCACTCCCCACTTTCACTTTCATCAAGAGGCTTTTGAGTTCCTCTTCACTTTCTGCCATAAGGGTGCTGTCATCTGCATATCTTAGGTTATTGATATTTCTCCCGGCAATCTTGATTTCAGCTTGTGTTTCTTCCAGTCCAGGGTTTCTCATGATATACTCTGCATATAAGTTAAATAAACAGGGTGACAATATACAGACTTGACATACTCCTTTTCCTATTTGGAACCAGTCTGTTGTTCCATGTCCAGTTCTAACTGTTGCTTCCTGATCTGCATACAAATTTCTCAAGAGGCAGATCTGGTAGTCTGGTATTGCCATCTCTTTCAGAATTTCCTACAGTTTATTGTGATCCACACAGTCAAAGGCTTTGGCATAGTCAATAAAGCAGATATAGATGTTTTTCTGGAACTCTCTTGCTTTTTCCATGATCCAGCGGATGTTGGCAATTTGATCTCTGGTTTCTCTGCCTTTTCTAAAACCAGCTTGAACATCAGGAAGTTCACTGTTCACATATTGCTGAAGCCTGGCTTGGAGAATTTTAAGCATTACTTTACTAGTGTGTGAGATGAGTGCAATTATGCGGTAGTTTGAGCATTCTTTGGCATTGCCTTTGTTTGGGATTGGAATGAAAACTGACCTTTTCCAGTCCTGTGGCCACTGCTGAGTTTTCCAAATTTGCTGGCATATTGAGTGCAGCACTTTCACAGCATCATCTTCAGGATTTGGAATAGCTCAACTGGAATTCTATCACCTCCACTAGCTTTGTTCGTAGTGATGCTTTCTAAAGCCCACTTGACTTCACATTCCAGGATGTGTGGCTCTAGGTGAGTGACCACACCGTCGTGATTATCTGGGTCATGAAGATCTTTTTTGTACACTTCTTCTGTGTATTCTTGCCATCTTCTTATATCTTCTTCTTCTGTTAGGTCCATACCATTTCTGTCCTTTTATCGAGCCCATCTTTGCATGAAATGTTCCTTTAATATCTCTGATTTTCTTGAAGAGATCTCTAGTCTTTCCCGTTCTGTTGTTTTCCTCTATTTTTTTGCATTGATCGCTGAAGAAGGCTTTCTTATCTCCTTGCTATTCTTTGGAACTCTGCATTCAGATGTTTATATCTTTCTTTTTCTCCTTTGCTTTTTGCTTCTCTTCTTTTCACGGCTATTTGTAAGGCCTCCCCAGACAGCCATTTTGCTTTTTTGTATTTCTTTTCCATGGGGATGGTCTTGATCCCTGTCTCCTGTACAATGTCATGAACCTCATTCCATAGTGCATCAGGCACTCTATCTATCAGATCTAGGCCCTTAAATCTATTTCTCACTTCCACTGTATAATCATAAGGGATTTGATTTAGGTCATACCTGAATGGTCTAGTGGTTTTCCCTACTTTCTTCGATTTAAGTCTGAATTTGGCAATAAGGAGTTCATGGTCTGAGCCACAGTCAGCTCCTGGTCTTGTTTTTGCTGACTGTATAGAGCTTCTCCATCTTTGGCTGCAAATAATATAATCAATCTGATTTCGGTGTTGACCATCTGGTGATGTCCATGTATAGAGTCTCTTGTGTTGTTGGAAGAGGGTGCTTGTTATGACCAGTGCATTTTCTTGGCAAAACTCTATTAGTCTTTGCCCTGCTTCATTCCTTATTCCAAGGTCAAATTTGCCTGTTACTCCAGGTGTTTCTTGACTTCCTACTTTTGCGTTCCAGTCCCCTATAATGAAAAGGACATCTTTTTTGGGTTTTAGTTCTAAAAGGTCTTGTAGGTCTTCATAGAACTGTTCAACTTCAGCTTCTTCAGCATTACTGGTTGGGACATGGACTTGGATTACTGAGATATTGAATGGTTTGCCTTGGAAATGAACACAGATCATTCTGTCGTTTTTGAGATTGCATCCAAATACTGCATTTTGGACTCTTTTGTTGACCATGATGGCTACTCCATTTCTTCTGAGGGATTCCTGTCCGCAGCAGTAGATATAATGGTCATCTGAGTTAAATTCACCCATTCCAGTCCATTTCAGTTCACTGATTCCTTGAATGTCGACATTCACTTTTGCCATCTCTTGTTTGACCACTTCCAATTTGCCTTGATTCATGGACCTGACATTCCAGGTTCCTGTAAAGAGCAATAGTGCTCTTTACAGCATCAGACCTTGCTTCTATCACCAGTCACATCCACAGCTGGGTATTCTTTTTGCTTTGGCTCCATCCCTTCATTCTTTCTGGAGTTATTTCTCCACTGATCTCCAGTAGCATATTGGGCACCTACTGACCTGGGGAGTTTCTCTTTCAGTATCCTATCATTTTGCCATTTCATACTGTTCATGGGTTTCTCAAGGCAAGAATACTGAAGTGGTTTGCCATTCACTTCTCCAGTGGACCACGTTCTATAAGATCTCTCCACCATGACCCGCCCATCTTGGGTTGCCCCAGGGGTATGGCTTAGTTTCATTGAGTTAGACAAGGCTGTAGTCCTAGTGTGATTATATTGACTAGTGTTCTGTTGAGTATTGTTTCAGTGTGTCTGCCCTCTGACCCTTTTGCAACACCTATCGTCATACTTGGGTTTCTCTTACCTTGGGCGTGGGGTATCTCTTCAGGGCTGCTCCAGCAAAGCGCAGCCTATGCTCCTTACCTTGGACGAGGGGTGTCTCCTCACCACCGCCCTTTCTGACCTTCAACGTGGGATAGCTCTTCTAGGCCCTCCTGTGCCAGCGCAGCCATGGTGTGGAGTTGGTCCTCCTGGCTGCTGCCCCTGGCCTTGGGCTTAAGGGCGTGGGGTAGCTCCTCCCGGCCACTGCCCCTGACCTCAGATGCTGGGTATCTCCTCTCAGCCATTCCTGCGCTGTTGCAGTCTGGCACTCTCGGCTGCTCTCCCTGACCTCGGACGTGGGGTAGCTCCTCTTGGCCGCAGCCCTTCGGGCATGGGATCCTCCCAGCTTCTGCCCCTGATCTTGGACGTGGGATAGCTCCTCTCGGCCGTGCATGGGGTAGATCCTCTACATAGAAAACCCTAAAAACTCCACCAGAAAATTACTAGAGCTAATCAATGAATATAGTAAAGTTGCAGGGTATAAAATCAACACACAGAAATACCTTGCATTCCTATACACTAATAATGAGAAAATAGTAAGAGAAATTAAGGAAACAATTCCATTCACCATTGCAATGAAAAGAATAAAATACTTAGGAATATATCTACCTAATGAAATTAAAGACCTATATATAGAAAACTATAAAACACTGATGAAAGAAATCAAAGAGGACACTAGTAGATGGAGAAATATACCATGTTCATGGATCGGAAAAATCAATATAGTGAAAATGAATATACTACCCAAAGCAATCTATAGATTCAGTGCAATCCCTATCAAGCTACCAATGGTAAAAAAAGACATTCTTTAGAAATTGAAAAACTCTGAAGCCCACTGTAGTAAACACAAGTTTTTTTTTTTAAAAATCTAATTTTCAGTTATAATCTTGAATTTCATAATTGCCAGTAAACACTGCCAGTTTCTCTTGACTTAATAAGCTTCCTTCAATTATTCTGAGAAAATGTCTGGCAAATCACCTGGACAGCAAAGCAAACAGACAACCGTCTTCATTCATTGGTAATTCCTAAAGCAATAATATTGTTCCAAAAAATAAATGACTAGTTAACTCTTAACTCAAGTGGTCTCAAAAACTTTCTCACTGAGACAACCATTATGCCAGCTGTGTGTTGTAGAAGTTCTTGATATACACTTCCACTCTTTTCATACACAATGTTAAACCAATGTGTACTCAGTGGTCAAGATTTGATTAAATGAGTAGCTATTACTGCTTCATCAATGGTTGTTTAAGGTCCACAGAGACAAGGGCATCAAGATGAAATAGGACTTGCAAGAAATTAACTGGGGGAAATGGGTGTGAAAGAAACTATGATGTGAGTCACGTAGGTCAGAGCACGAGGCAGGTCTGGCCTGGAGGTAGGAGAGAGGAAGGAAAAGACAGTTGGTGGAAACTCCTGAGCTTGAAGTTCTTTTCTAAGAAAGTCCAAACTACTGGGCTGTGTGCGCCTGTAAGCCCTTCAGCCATGGTTTCCTGCCAGAGGAGACTTGTTGACCCAGGAACTTTAACAGCCCTGCTGCCTTCAGCCTTGGTCACTGGGTTCTCAGAATTTCAGAAGGATCTCAGAGTATTCTCTGGGTCCTATAGCTGGAGCACTGAGAGGCTCAGGGATGCTAGAATTAAAGACATTTACAAGGAAAACAGGCTTATTTTTTCTTTTTTTTAATGTGTGTGCTCAGTTGTCAAAAATACAACATCTACTGGTATAGTTCATTTCTATCACATTGATGTGCGCCAAGACACTGCCATTTTTACAACATCAGTATAAGTATCAACACAACGAAAATGGTAAATGCCTTTATATTATGACAGAAAGCAATTTTACTTTGTAGAGAGATCCTCCGGAGAACGAAATGGCTACCTACTCCAATATTCTTGCCTAGAAAATCTCATAGACAGAGGAGGCTTGTGGGCTACAGTTCATGGTGTTGCAAAAGATTAGTTGAAAATCTTGGAATGCCCCAAAACACATTGAGAACCCTGTCCTTATCAAGTTAGGAAACACAACACTTTTAAACCCCACTTGACCCCTTTCTGTTTCTGAGTTGTCTTCCATGTTATGGACATACCAGAGTATGTCTTTGCTTTCCTATTGCAAAATGCATGTGTTTTTTTTTTTTTTTTTTCTTTTTTCCAGTTTGGGACAATTATGTATACTATCACTATAATCCCTTCTCCAGTGGTCCACATTGTGTCAGACCTCTCCATCATGCCCGCCCGTCTTGGGTGGCCCCACAGGGCATGGCTTAATTTCATTGAGTTAGACAAGGATGTGGTCCTAGTGTGATTAGATTGACTAGTGTTCTGTGATTATGGTTTCAGTGTGTCTGCCCTCTTATGCCCTCTTGGAACACCTACTGTCTTACTTGGGTTTCTCTTACCTTGGACATGGGGTATCTCTTCACAGCTGCTCCAGCAAAGCACAGCTGCTGCTCCTTACCTTGGATGAGGGATATCTCCTCACTGCCGCCCCTCCCGACCTTGAACGAGGACTAGCTCCTCTAGGCCCTCCAGTGCCCGCACAGCCACAGCTCCTTGGACGTGGGGTTGTTCCTCCCGGCTGCTGCCCCCTGTCTGAAGACTGTTACTTCCTCAGAGTGATCAACAGAAGGGTGCACAGAGTTTCTGCAAAGGCTGCCGGCAGGTTGGCAGTCCTGGAATACCTTTACAGACTGTTCTCAATGGATTTCCCTTCTTTGCTGAGCTTCAAAGCTTCCAAGATCTTGGCAGCTGAGAAGTAAAGGCACAAGGAGGGAGCGTGGGACAGGAACAGCACCTGGGCTTCTGCCCACCGGGGTGGCTGCCTGACGTTCCTGGGAGCAGAGCGCAAAAAGTCCCGTGGATCATCGAAAAAGCAAGAGAGTTCCAGAAAAACATGCATTTCTGCTTTATTGACTATGCCAAAGCCTTTGACTGTGTGGATCACAATAACTGTGGAAAATTCTGAAAGAGATGGCAATACTAGAACACCTGACCTGCCTCTTGAGAAACCTATATGCAGGTCAGGAAGCAACAGTTAGAACTGGACATGGAACAACAGACTGGTTCCAAATAGGAAAAGGAAGCTGTCAAGGCTGTATACTGTCACCCTGCTTATTTAACTTGTATGCAGAGTACATCATGAGAAACACTGGGCTGGAAGAAGCACAAGCTGGAATCAGGATTGCCGGGAGAAATATCAATAACCTCAGATATGCAGATGACACCACCCTTATGGCAGAAAGTGAAGAGGAACTAAAAATCCTCTTGATGAAAGTGAAAGAGGAAAGTGAAAAAGTTGGCTTAAAGCTCAATATTCAGAAAACGAAGATCGTGGCATCTGATCCCATCACTTCATGGGAAATAGATGGGGAAACAGTGTCAGACTTTATTTTTCTGGGCTCCAAAATCACTGCAGATGGTGACTGCAGCCATGAAATTAAAAGACGCTTACTCCTTGGAAAAAAAAGTTATGACCAACCTGGATAGCATATTGAAAAGCAGAGATATTTCTTTGCCAACAAAGGTCCATCTAGTCAAGGCTATGGTTTTTCCAGTGGTCATGCATGGATGTGAGTGTTGGACTGTGAAGAAGGCTGAGTGCCGAAGAATTGATGCTTTTGAACTGTGGTGTTGGAGAAGACTCTTGAGAGTCCCTTGGAGTGCAAGGAGATCCAACCAGTCCATTCTGAAGGAGATCAGCCCTGGGATTTCTTTGGAAGGAATGATGCTAAAGCTGAAACCAGTACTTTGGCCACCTCATGCAAAGAGTTGACTCATTGGAAAAGACTCTGATGCTGGGAGAGATTGGGGGCAGGAGGAGAAGGGGACGACAGAGGATGAGATGGCTGGATGACATCACTGACTCGATGGACGTGAGTCTGAGTGAACTCCGGGAGTTGGTGATGGACAGGGAGGCCTGGCGTGCTGCGATTCATGGGGTCGCAAATAGTCGGACACGACTGAGCAATTGAACTGAACTGAACTGATCCCTATAATCATTTTGTGTGAACTTTAGTTTTTATCTTTCCAGAGTAAATACTTAGGAGTAGGATTGTTGGAGATTTAAGTTCACATTCATCTTGATAAAAACAACAACAACAACAACAACAACAACAAAAACACCCAGATTGGTTTACATTTTGAATTACCACTAGGAGGGAGTGAAGACAATGGTGAAAGAATAGACCAGCTGGTGTCAGATTGGGTAAGGGTAATCAGAAGGCTAGCGGGTGAGAGTTTTGGATGAGATGACTTGTTCTATGTTCTATGGTGTGAGTACAACAAATCTATGAATGTGTTAAAACTCATTGGACTATACACCAGTACAAGTATTACTCTTTGTATTATATATATATATATATATATATATATATATATAATGTATATATTATATTTATATGTGTATAAATATATTTATATTGTATAATTTATTTAAATGTACATGAATGTAGTTATATGTGCAGAACAAATTAATTTTAAAAACTAAAAATCAAAACTGACTCTCTCTGTCAGTCTCTCTGAAAGAATATTGCCTGCCATACTAGTAAAGAAAGGATGCTGCAGTGGTCGAGTCATCATACTGCAGCGGTCACAGTGGTGAGCCATGAGGGGATTCAGGGTGGAAGCAGGGCGCCTGCCTTCAGTCACCTGCCACAGCCTCCCTGATGGTACACCCTGAAGAGACTCAAGATGAGAATACACAGGATTTTAGCCCCAGATGGCTGAAAAGAAAGTGTTAGTCCCTCAGTCGTGTCCGACTCTTTGCAACCCCATGGACTGTAGCCTACCAGGCTCCTCTGTCTGTCCATGGGATTCTCCCACTAAGAAAACTGAAATGAGTTGCCATTCTCTTCTCCAGAGGATCTTCCCAGCTCAGGGATCAAACCTGGGTCTCCTGCATTGCAGGCAAATTCTTTACCATCTGAGCCACCAGGGAAGACCAATGACTGAGGTATGTATCAAAGGAATGATTTCAGTGAGCTAGAAGTATTAAATTCCTTAACTTGAGACATCTGGATTTCTTTAATAAGCCTTTGACATTTCAATGACCTGCAAAAATTCCTATAGATCCTGGCTCCTCCTTCACCTCTTGGGTTCTGTCCCTTGGAGCCATCTGAGGGTCTGCTTCCTGGGCTTATATCTTCTGTTTCATCCATCAGATAAAGTATTCTCAACTATTAGCTTGTGTTTTTTTTTTTTTTTTTCAGTCAACATCTCTGACAATTTTTAGTATACAAGAATGTTGGATGGGTCAAAAATATGTGTGGGTTTTTCTGTAAGATGTTATGGAAAATCCTGAATAAACTTTTTGGCCAATCCATAGAAATATAATAATTTTATGTCTATCTATTGTGGATACCATTGTTTCATAGTACTATCTACATAGTACTAGGAAACCAATCAATGAAAATATCACACTCCTCTCATGTGTGTCTTTGAACTTAAGCATAAACAGCTGCAAACAATCACAATGCCATCTACACAGATGGATCTGTGTCTCTCCACCAGGCACTTAGATATATGTGTCTGTATATCAAACAGACAAGCATTCTGCTCTTGAAATCAGAATTTATGTCACTTCAAACTTGTCCACATATTCTCAAGGTATGGGGTTGCTAATGCAGTTATGAAAAACAAAGACAATTATAGTGTGAAGCCAGTTAACAGCTAGTATGTCTGGCAAAAAAAAAAAGACAAATGGCAATTTTTCTTTTTTTCTGCTTTCCTGGATTAGGTTGCTGTATTTGCTGTTTTAAAGCAAATCTGCATATTTTGGAATATGCATATCCTTTATCAATACATTCTTCATAGAGATTTCTGGAAATTAAAAAAAAAAACATAGTTCTGTGATAAAACATGTTATACTATAAAAAACCTTGTGAATCACAGCAGTGAAATCAATTCATGTAATACTCCAAGTGTAAAGAGAAAAACACTTTATATCATAAAAAGAAATACATGAAGTAGGACCAGTAAGATGGGTTATTTCTAGTAAATGATGCCTTTATTGACTATATTAAGCTTTCTCAGTATTTATCATTTGTGCCTAATGACAACTATGAAAACAAGCCGGGAAGGTATTTTTTTTCCCAGTTCTAGAAGCTTGTCTGGTAGATGGGAAATGCCCTCCTAACCCCCCAACAAAGAAATTCAAACCCCAATTCCTAGAAATTGTGACTGTTTCTTTGCAAAACAAAAGGGGCTTTCACATTTGTGATTAAGTGATGGATACTGCTCGGTCCCAGTATAATCTCAATGTCCTTAAAAGAGGGAGGCAGGACAGTGACAGCCACGGAGGAGAAGTCATGATGGACACAGAGGCTGGGGTGATGGGAGAAGGGATGCAATCTGGGGACACTGGCAGTTCTGGAAGCTGAAAAAGCAAGGAAACAGATTCTCCCCTGAATGCAGTCCTCTTGACACCTCAATTTTAGGACTTTTGATCTCCTGAACCATAAAATAATAAAAGCCACTATATTTACAATAAATCATTAAAATAGCAATATAAAGCCAATACATATGAGAAAACTAATATTCCAAATTTATACATAAAATTATTCCAAATCTCAAAGCCAAAAATTATTGGGCCTACATCCAACCCAGGAAACTTGACATTTTTTAGGGGTTGTAAAAGAAATAAATAGAAACCTCAATTAAATAAGTTGTGAGACCAGCGGGGGGGGGGGGGGGGGGTGGGCGGTTCTCATGCCCTGTGACATAGTCCAGCCCAACAAGAAGGAGCGAGACTCAAAGCCATTGACTCTGTTTACTATGCCCTTTCAAGTGTCCATTTTTCAACCTAGGAAAGTCTTCCTTCCCTTGATGTGGGGAGACTTTCATCTGTATCACTATGGGTTCAGACCTCTAATTGCAATTCTCTGCTGATCTGAAATAAGCTTATCTTTGCTGAAGAAATATCTGGTCATCTATTGGTCAACAGAGTAATTTAATTCCATAAGCCACAAAGGTCTCTGTTCAGCTCAGATCACGTCAGTTGCTCAGTTGTGTCTGACTCTTTGCAACCCCATGCACTGCAGCACACCAGTCCTCCCTGTCCATCACCAACGCCCAGAGCTAACTCAAACTCATGTCCATTGAGTCAGTGATGCCATCCAACCTTCTCATCCTCTGTTGTCCCCTTCTCCTTCTGCCCTCAAACTTTCCCAGAATCAGGATGTTATCAAATGAGTCAGTTCTTCACATCAGGTGTCCAAAGTATTGGAGTTTCAGCTTCAGAATCAGTCCTTCCAATGAATATTAATGACTGATTTCCTTTAGGATGGACAGGTTGGATCTCCTTGCAATCCAAGGGACTCTCAAGAGTCTTCTCCAACATCACAGTTTAAAAGCATCAGTTCTTCAGCACTCAGCTTTCTTTATAGTTCAACTCTCACATCTATACATGACTACTGGAAAAACCATAGCTTTGACTAGATAGACCTTTGTTGGCAAAGTAATGTATCTGCTTTTAAATAAAGTGGCTAGGTTGGTCATAACTTATCTTCCAAGGAGCAAGCGTCTTTTAATTTCATGGCTGTAGTCACCATCTGCAGTGATTTTGGAGCCCCCAGAAATAAAGTCTGTCACTGTTTCCACTGTTTCCACATCTATTTGCCATGAAGTGATTGGACAAGATGCCATGATCTTTGCTTTTTGAAAGCTGAGTTTTAAGACAGCTTTTTCACTCTGCACTTTCACTTTCATCAAGACGCTCTTCAGTTCCTCTTTGCTTTCTGCCATAAGGGTGGTGTCATCTGAATATCTGAGGTTATTGATGTTTATCCCGGCAATCTTAATTCCAGCTTGTGCTTCATCCAGTCCAGCGTTTCTCATGATGTACTCTGCATATAAGTTAAATAAGCAGGGTGTCAATATACAGCCTTGACGTACTTCATTCCATATTTGGAACCAGTCTGCTATTCCATGTACAGTTCTCACTGTTGCTTCTTGACCTGTATACAGATTTCTCAGGAGGCAGGTCGGATGGTCTGGTATTCCCATCCCTTCTCTTGAAGAATTTCCCACAGCCTGCTGTGATCCACACAGTCAAAGGCTCTGGTATAGTCACTAAAGTAGAAATAGATACTTTTCTGGAACTTTCTGGCTTTTTCAATGATCCAACTGATGTTGACAATTTGGTCTCTGGTTCCTCTGCCTTTTATAAATCCAACTTGAATTTCTGGAAGTTCATTATTCATGTACAGTTGAAGCCTGGCTTGGAGAATTTTGAGCATTACTTAGCTAGTGTGTGAGATTAGTGCAACTGTGTGGTAGTTTGAGCATTCTTTGGCATTGCCTTTCTTTGGGATTGGAATGAAAACTGACTTTTTCTAGTCCTGTGGCCACTGCTGAGTTTTCCAAATTTGCTGGCATATTGAGTGCAACACTTTTACTGCATCATCTTTTAGGATTTGAAATAGATCAACTGGAATTCCATCACCTCCACTAGCTTTGTTCATAGTGATGCTTCCTAAGGCCCACTTGACTTTGCATTCCAGGATGTCTGACTCTAGGTGAGTGATCACACCATCATGATTATCTGGGTCTTGAAGATCTTTTTTGTATAGTTCTTCTGTGTATTCTTGCCACCTCTTCTTAATATCTTCTCCTTCTATCAGGTCCATACCATTTCTGTCCTCTATTGTCCCCATCTTTGCATGAAAATTTCCCTTGTTATCTCTGATTTTCTTGAAGATGTCACTGGTCTTTACCATTCTGTTGTTTTTCTTTATATCTTTGCATTGATCACTGAGGAAGGCTTTCTTATCTCTCCTTGCTCTTCTTTAGAACTCGGCATTCAAACAGGTATATCTTTCCTTTTATCCTTTGCCTTTCACTTCTCTTCTTTTCACAGCTATTTGTAAAGCCTCCTCACAACCATTTTGCCTTTTTTTGTTTGTTTCTTTTTCTTGGGGATGATCTTGATCCCTGCCTCCTGTACAATGACACAAACCTCCATCCATAGCTCTTCAGGCACTGTATCTATCTGATCTAATTCCTTGACTCTATTTGTCACTTCCACTGTATAGTCATAATGGATTTGATTTTGGTCATACCTGAATGGTCTAGTGGTTTCCCCTACTTTCCTCAATTTAAGTCTGAATTTGGCAATAAGCAGTTCATGAACTGAACCAGTTAATTCAACCTAATTTGAGGACAGCCCCACACAACATAAACAGACCTACAGTAAAATCTTGAGTAGAAGTCAAAACCACAAAAAATAAGCTGTAATCTAGGCCATTAATAGAAGGGGCCCTCCTGATTGAACCAAGATGTGATTATTGACATGAACAGTGACAGAGTTAGAGACATAGAGAGGAGTTTAAGAAACTGAGCCAGTCCAGGTTCGATGCACGATACTGGATGCTTGGGGCTAGAGCACTGGGACGACCCAAAGGGATGGTATGGGGAGGGAGGAGGGAGGAGGGTTCAGGATGGGGAACACATGTATACCTGTGGTGGATTCATTTTGGTATTTGGCAAAACTAATACAATTATGTAAAGTTTAAAAATAAAATAAAATTTTAAAAAATGTGAAAAAAAAAAAACTGAGTCAAAATAATCACCAATAAGGTAAAGCTAAAGTAACTATGCTATTTTATATGTTTTTATGTGATGGTCAGTGAGGCCCTTATAGGAGACAGGGGACAGACTCAGGAAGTCAAAAGTTTATTATACTCTCAGGCCGTAGAAATGATAGGCAAGTCACACCACACACGGTCTCATAGGAAGCCCCAGTTTGTGATCAGAAGGCAAAAGACAGGTGTAAGGCATAAGCACTAGACCAGAGCCTATATTGAGGTTTCTATGTGGAAAGCAAGGCAATGCACTTAGAAGAGTTTAGGATTGGTACTCTGGATGATTTTGTAAAGAATGGGAGGAAAGCTCAAGAGAGAGGGGAACATACATATACTTGTAACTGCTTCATGTTGATGTGTGGCAGAAACTACCACAATATTGTAAAGCAATTATCCTCCAATAAAATAAAAAATATGCAACAAAAGAGAGGTTAATTTCCAAAATATAAAAACAAATCATGAAGCTCAATTATTAAAAAAAAATCCAACCAAATAATGGATGGAAAATGAAATGGACGTTTCTCCAAGGAAGACATAGAGATGGCCAATAAACACATGAAAGATGCTACACATTATTAAGTACTAGAGAAATACAAACCAAAACTATGATAGGGGTCAGAACGGCCATCGTCAAAAAGCCTAAAAATAAACCTCGTTGGAGAGATGGAGAAAAGGGAACACTCCAACAGTTTGTGGGAAGGTAAATTGGTACAGCCACTATGGAGAACAGTAAAGAGGTTCCATTAAAAACTAAAAATAGAGCTACCATATGATCCAGCAATCCCACCCTTGGGTGTATATCCAGGAAATATGAACAGTTTACTTTGAAAAAATACATTCACCCCAAGGTTCATAGCAGTACTACTTACAGCAGCCAAGACATGGCACCAATCCAAGTGCTCATCAACAGACGCTTGTCTTAAAAAGGTTTTATTTCTGTGACAAGCAATCATTTTTATATTATAAAAGGTAGTTGCAAAACAGGAGCTGAGAACTAGGAATAGATTGACACTCCATCCAGAACAAGTGCTGGATGGAGGGGTTGCCTGTGGGGCTGACTGGGTGGCAAGTTCACAGTCAGCTTCTTGCTCTCACTGTAGAATTGCTCTCACATATAGAATTGAATTAAGTTAGATTGACTCTCTCCTTGTAGGGATTCCTCTCCACTGGTAACTGGAGCTGAGTTTATCAGTTAATGCTTATTTTGCTCACATCTAAATGCAAGCCTGCATCCTTCCAGGCAGTGTGGAATGGAGATCAGCTTAAACAGTGTCCTAGGGCTCTGATCAGAACTGAAATACAGACATAAAGTTTTCTGTTAATACATTTAAAAATGTCATTTTTTCATAATCACATCACTAGAAGGTAGTTTCCACTGAAAGGTCATAACATGACATCCTGGTATACACTACATCTCTTTTCATGAGCCGTACTTTAATTACCCAAGTTCTTACATTTGGCATAAATACTGAAGTTTAAGATTTTTTAAAGTGAGAGGCTGACATTAGAATTCTTTGAGGTCACTCAGTGTTGACCAATCTAATCTCGCATCCATTTCCTCTAACTGGTTATATCAAGCCAGGAGTCCCCATCTGTGGGACCTAATGCCCAATGATCTCACATGGAGCTGATGTAATAAGGATAGAAATAAAATGCACAATAGATGTAATGTGCTTGAATCATCCCTGAATCATCCTACCCCTCTTGGTGGAAAAATTGCTTTCCATGAAACCAGTCCCTGATGCCAAAATGACTGAGGACCACTGGGCTATGTGACACTGATGAAGGCTTCTTCCTGTTTCACTGCCCTGATCTGTACTCTGAGACCCCCCAGGCTCAATGTCCCTGGGAGAGAGTCGATTAAATGATGAGGGGATTCCTGTACTCTTCAGCATAAAACCTTTAGATGTTTACCTAAGGTGTTTAAACTATTCATTCCAGACCTCTAGGTCTTATAAGATCTACCCCCTTCCCACCTCCACTTCATATGCTATGTATTTGGACAGTCTATATTGTGGACATTAGACTTTGGTATTAAAACTAGCTGATTTTCCCATGTCTGCACCTGCCTGGTGAACCCCATATACCCTTCAAACTTCAACTCAAGATTCTTTAACCATCTTTATCAACTCTGAGATCAAACTTAGAGTTTTTGCTTTATGCCATCAGTGTAGTTTGTAAACACTCCTGTTATGGTAATAATCACCAATAACTGTGTACTATCCCTCTCTATGATATTTTAATATTTTTATGAACAGGGACAAGTTATTAATTAAATTGCCAAATCCTGTCCCTGACCCAGCATAGGAACTGATTGTCACATAATAAGCACCTGAGAAATGAAACATTTCCTGCATTATTTGTAAAAAAAAAAAAAGGATGTAACAATCAACAGCAATTGCAGCTGCTTCCGATGGTGAGCTGGTGAGCCTGAGGGAACTCAGGAAATAAAAAATATCCACCATCTAGCAGTCATTCGACTGTAGCCACTCCCTATGGTGAGCCCTGAGGAAACTCAGGATGTGAAAACTGGATACTGGCCCCAGATAGCTGAGATGCATATCAAAGAAAGTATTTCAGTGAGCCCAGACTCTTGCATCTTCCAATACATAAAAAAGAAACAAATTTCTTAAATTAGAATATCTGGTTTCCTTTAATTAGCAATAATCTTTTGATGTTCAGATTACCTGCCCTTCATTGCAAAACTTCTGTATAACCTGGCTCCTACCCTCACCTCCTTGGAGCAATTCTCTCAGGATTACTTAAGATGCTCTCTCAGACTTGAAATCCTACAAATTCCCACTGAATAAAACATAACCCTTAGCTTTTAGGTTGTGAAATTTTTTTAAGTCTTTACACTTAAAGATATTTGTTTGATGGATTAATTAACTGAGGAATATTTCCTTAAACAAACCTAGTTTTCCTGACACTCAGGGAAGTTATATCAATTATAAATTGGTAAAAATTAACTCAATCTGTTAATCAATTAGTAATAATATTTCAAAGCTCAGTCCAATTTCAGTAGTACCCTACATCCTTTCCAGGGTGCATGTATTTTGGAGGCAAACCACCTTGCTCATTAACTCATTTGTTTTTTCCAGAAGAAACTGGTTTGCTTGCCCAGCAACATCTACTTTCACTTTAGCTGAAACTGGCAAAACTGCCAGAGGGAAGAATTGACATTTTCCATCAATTTCTGGAAAGTGCACTAGTACCAAATGTCATCAGGCTCGAGTTATATTGGGAATTAGTTTGAACTGCTCATGTACATGCTTGCAAAGTTTAATGTCAATCTTCATGGCATAACAAGTAGGGCAATCTAGTGTCTTGTGAAAGAGACTGGCCCTCCGGTCACTGAATACTGCATTTGGCTCAATCAAATACTTTTGGACAAGTTTTGTGGAGCTAAAGTTGAGTAAAACTCTATGGGGCTAAAACAGACATGGAAGATACAGTCTTTGCTCACAAAATCTTTCTGTATAAATGAAGAGGCAACACACACACACACACACACACACACACACACACACACCACACACAAAATACTGAGTAACAAAGTAGAAGGGTAATTTATTGCACTGAAAAGGAGATATGCTTTTGAGTTCAAAACCACATATCATAAATAGCAAAATCCTTAATTGAGGGATGCATGTTTAAGGAGAGATGGATTTTACACAAACTGCTTGTTGGGTGGCTCAGACAAGAAGAGCAGAGGATCTGGGCACATGTGAGGTCCAGTAGTTGGGCTGATATGGGAAGATTTGACTCAGAGAAAAGATAATTTTCATATGAAGAGGCTGAGATAAGGGGTGGAGGAGGTTGACAACCTAAAGCAAGGAACAAAGCCAAATTCAGCAGGAGGGAGAAGACAACATGAAGTCAGATGTTGAGGAAGGCCAAGCTGTCTTGTCCTGTCAGCATCACCAGGTGGCAGGTGAGTCAGGAGGTGTCCCCGTGCCACTATTTCTGCAGGTGCAGGCGAGGGGGACATTGCCAGCACACAGAGAGCCAAGATGATGAACCATGCTGCTAGAATTATGGCTTGGTTACTTCCATCTATCTGACACCTGTTACCTGATTTTCTTTCCCTGTTTTTTTAAATCTGGAAAATGAAGACACATAATATGTGGCAGAACTCATTATGTTAGAGGGACTCACAAGAGAATAAAATGAAAGAATAGGTACAAGTCCCCAGCACAGGTCCACACACATACTACATGAACGTTAGCTTCTGTTCCTCCATGAAAGGAAAACAAACAAAAACAGCCAAAAGAGAAGGTCATCACTGACTGATTGATAATTTCTTCAGGAGCAGAAACACATTTCCTAATTTCTCTCATGAGCACAGAAACAAGAGTATCTGTACAAAAAGGGCAACATGAAAACATCGAAGGACTCATGTGTAAAATATAGGCTTCAATTCACAGTCAAATTAATCCAAAATATTGCACAAACTTCTTGCCTGGAGCTGGTAATCTCTCAAATGCACAGACATAAAAAATTAGGCACTTACAAAAAAATTCTGTTTTTCAATTTTGAAAGGAAATTCAATGCAAGCCATTGGTCACAAGTGTCTTTCCTGGGAACAACTATTTTCCAGTGGAAATTGACTTGCACACATCAAGGTGAACACTGCATGGTCAGCACTCTCCTTCCCTGTAACTGGGACACTACACAGGAACCCAGGCACCTAATTTGCTCTGAAAGCAGCTTGACAGCAGGGTACCACTTAGTATCCTCTGGACAAAAGAAAGGAGGATGAAGCACAGCTGTCTGCAAAGGCAGCCTGAAGGGAGATTAAATAGGTGGAAGCTACAGCCCCTCAAAGCCCAACTTCACAAACACTTTGAAAGTATGTCATGCACGACAGGTTAGCAGAAACTCTCAAAAGCAAAAGAAACTCAAGGAAACCATCTTTGGAAGGTTTTGATTTAAAAGATTGCATAAGAAATGTTTCCATGTAGCTCCTTTAGGAAGGAACACATTTGGTTTGCTTTTTCAAAGGAATCAGGGGGTATGAGTTTTGTAAACTCCCTAACACACTGGCACAGGCAAATTTTATGTCAGGCTATGCAAATACAATATAACATATATATTATATTGCATTATATATATAAAATGTATATATAAAATTGAACAACACCAAGAACTGCTTTTTTAAGTATTTTTATCATGTTACATAGTCATGAGATCATACCAGCTCTACCAATGATTACAAATGATTTACATTTTAATTTCTAACAGCAGTTGATAGGTACAAACTGCCAAGAGAACTGTATTCAAGTTCAGTGAGAGAAGTATGATTAACCGCTCACATTGAGAACAGGTGAGAAAGTGGTTGTACACATACTGTACATCTGGCAGTTCTCAACTTAACTACAAGTTATGATAACCACCCCACTCCACGAAGAACAGGAAAAGTAGGTAGACTTAATTTATTTAATAAAATTTTGATGCACCTTGTGCTATAAATTATTCCAAGAATACCTATACAGCATGTGCAAAACTGTATCTTAGAACAAAACCATCATGACATTAAGACAATTCATCAAAAATGAGTTACGCCTCAGGAGTCTCACCATATCTGTTTATGTTTTTCTGTTAGAACTGACCATACAGGATTTTCTTCTCACAGGAGACTGAGTTCCTTGAAGCTAGGATGGCATCATATTCATTTTATACCTAAGCTAACATACTGTGTATAACACAGTTGGTCCTCGTTTAAACTGTATTGAAGGAACCATCAAAGGAAGGAAGGATGGAAAATCCAGTGGACAACAGAATAAGAGGTCTTAGAGACTGGAGTAGTGTTGAGGATTTTTCTGGTATCTTGAAACTGGGGTCAACATCTCTTTGAAAACTTAGAAATATATTTAAGACAGGTAAAGAGACACCTATATTATAGGGTCTATTTTATGTGTATGTCTCTTTTGCTGTTAGACTTTTCTCTTGGTAAGTACAATGCATCAACTTCTTCTTTCAGGACAACTAGTTTATTCTGAATTAAATTTGAAACTAGTACAGGTCTTGGAAGTACAAAGTCCAAAATCATACTAAGATATACCCATTATATGTATCCTTTGCTGTGATTTACATGAAAATACTTCACGATAAACCATGTTATATATATTTGCACACGTTTGGTTTAATCTAGATCCCAAGAATAGTTAACTAGTGGCACGTAAGAGCACAGAATCAGGAATTAGTGCTGCCTACAGTGTCATCTGTGTTTCTTTCAACAATCAAGGCAATCAGCGGCAACAATCTGTCATTTAAACTTTGTCAATAATATTAAGTTTGGTAATTAGCAGAAAAATATATCAGAAATATGTTTTTATGGTAAAATGAATGTTCAAGATTTATGCAGCAGGAAATAATCATAGAGGTATTTCAAGTTTTATGCAAAAAAAAAAATGCAGCATCTGAACCCACCGGTGACCCCATAGCAATAGTCTGTCAGGAGTCCTGTTGGCCCCTTAGCCCTCCTTTCCACAAAGCACCAGTAACTTGAATCAATCACAAACCAAACTGGTTCTTCTGTCTGCATATCCATTCTTCAAACTCTATATCAAATCTGATGCAAAGTGCTAATTATAGCACCTTCACCAGCAAATATAAATTACCGGAGGTACAGAGTAAGTATATGGTAATTCTATAAGAATAAGAAATGGTAAGCATTTTCTTCAATTCCTAGAAACATTTGTACATTTGAAAAAACTTGACTTTAGACTTACATTTTTTAGGTAATTAGAATAGGAAAAAGGAGTCCATAATGGTGGTGGCTGAAAGACAAAGAGGAGAAGGCAATGGCAACCCACTCTAGTACTCTTGCCTGGAAAATCCTATGGACAGAGGAGCCTGGTATGCTGCAGTCCCTAGGGTTGCAAAGAGTCAGACATGACTGAGTGACTTCACTTTCACTTTTCACTTTCATGCATTGGGGAAGGAAATGGCAACCCACTCCAGTGTTCTTGCCTGGAGAATCCCAGGGATGGCAGAGCCTGGTGGGCTGCCATCTATGGGGTCGCACAGAGTCAGACACGACTGACACGATTTAGCAGCAGCAGCAGCAAAAGAGAGAGAAGGGAAAAGCCTGCAAAAGTAAAATAAAAGAAGGTTGAGGACTGGAGGCAGTGCCTCAGGTGAAGCAAACAGCCTCCCATTTTTTTTACACAGGGCGGGTTCAGGGGGAGGAGAAACAACAAATAAAAGGAGGAGCCAAAATTGAGTCTCTCCTCTCTTCTCTTCGTGTCTTTTGGGTTGGCCTGCCCTGGCACCTCACTCCAGTACTCTTGCCTGGAGAATCCCATGGACGGAGGAGCCTGGTAGGCTGCAGTCCATGGGGTTGCTAAGAGTCGGACACGACTGAGCGACTTCACTTTCACTTTTCACTTTCCTGCATTGGAGAAGGAAATGGCAACCCACTCCAGTGTTCTTGCCTGGAGAATCCCAGGGACGGGGGAGCCTGGTGGGCTGCCGTCTATGGGGTCGCACAGAGTCAGACACGACTGAAGGACTTAGCAGCAGCAGCAGCCCTCACGCCTTGAGGATGTATTTTCCTTTGCTTGCCAAGTAAAACTGAGTTGTAACATTGGTCCATCTGTCACTTTAAATTTTTGCTGTGGCAAGGCAGAACCGAGGAAATTACAAACTCTCCCAACATCTTCCATTGGCCTTCCACCTAACATGGGTTAGTTAGCCCTGAGAAACATCTATTGGCTGTCAGCTAACAGTATTCACCAAAGGCACTTGATACTTTCTGAACCACCAAATTGTCCTTGGTCAGTTTGCAACAATAATGATCTCATCATCAATATACTACAATTACTGCTACCAATGTCTTTCTCTTTACCTGAACATACTTAAGGGGCCTAAACACACTTCGAGGGGCAAGCTGTATATCATATCCAGATCTTGTTATATAATAGGATTCTAATAAAGAACTTTAGACTCAGTAAATGATTAACCATCCTGAATACTCAGAAAGGAGCATATATATTGAAAAGTAAAAGTCATCTATGTTGGTAAGCAGATTGTTGCATTTTTAACAAAATGAGACATTTACATTGTGATATTGACATCACTGTAAAAACAATGCTTCTCCAAGAGTCACATCATGGTTGTAGAATAAATAACTTCTTCGGAGTTATTGACATATTTTTACCTATGACATCTCAACCCAATTTCTTTCCTTTCACCTCTGGAACAATTACTATGAGATAGCCAATGGCTAAATGTGTTGGCTACTTGACAGCCTGCATCCAGAAATGGTTCTTACTTTCCTCCACTTCCTTAGAATCACAAACCCAAATTATATATATATATATATATATATATATATATATATTAAAGAGTTTCTTTCCACTCTTGTTACTAAAGCATTTCCAAGGTCCCCTCTGGAATGTGTTTTCTTTCATTTCAGGAATTCAAATAAATAACTTATTTGACTATGGCTAGGTTTTCAATGGCCTTTGGCTGGTCGGCTTGGAACAATACTTACTTAAATAAAAGAATAAATGATTTGAATCTCTCAGAATCGTATTCATTGCATAGAGCATACAAAATTATATTGACTATTAAATTATTCTTACTATAGTTGTAATTTTCAACTTCCAACATTTATCTATCTGATTAATTTAATGTTTTAGTTCACAACTTTTAGATTCCTTAACATCTTGTGACTTTTCAGCCTGAATCATCCATTGTTTGGCAGTATTATCAAGCCCCACTGTGATAATCATATACTTCAAAATGGTCTTTAATAGTTTATGCACATAAATGTATCTCCTTTATTATACAATAAGCAAATTAAATGGAGGTTAACAAAGAATACTGACCTTCCTTCTAAAATTGGAAATTGGCATTATAAAGGAAATGTCCAGTTTTCTAAGTCCTCTCTCATTTCATAAAGAGTAGGCTAGTGAGGGAATTCTAAGAGAAATAGTCCAGACCCACAGCATAGAAAATCATAACTTCAAAGCTTTGCTAATGTCTGTGATTTGTTAACATGTGTTGTATTCTAATCAAGAGTATACACTCCAGGGATGGTCACTTGGCATTTAAATACTCAAAGAGAAATTAACATCAATGCAATACTAAAGGAGACGTTCATACCCTACACTGAATAATGGAGACAAAAATCCAGACAATCAATAAGGAAATAGCTGATCTGAACAGCATCGTCCACCAAACAGACCTAACAGACATATGTAGAACTCTCCAACAACAACAGAAAAATGCATTCATCTAAATCATGGTCATAACAATCTCCAAGAAAGATCACATGTTAAGTCACAAAACAAATTTTAATAAACGTAAGAAGATCAACATCATTCTAAGTATCCTTTCTAATCACAGTGAAGGAAACTAGAAACCACTAACAGTAAGAAAACCAGAAAATTATAAAATACATGAAAACTTAACAACATTCTCTTGAACAACCACTGAGTCAGAGGAAATCAAAAGTGAATTTTAAAAATAACTTCAGATAAAAATATAAACAGAAAATTCCAAAATTTATGGAATGCAGTCAAAACATTGTTAAAACAAAAGTTAACAGTGATAAATGCATACATCTGAAAAAGAAGAAAGGTCATTTCATAATATATACATATATCAAACCACTATGTTTCATACCCAGTACAAGGTTATATTGATTATATCTCAATAAAAATAAGACCTCAAGTAAACAAACTAATTTTAAACCTCAAGGAAATATAAAAAGGACAACAAAGTTAGCAGAAAGTTAGCAGAAAGAAAAAAACAATAAAGATTAGAGCAGAAAGGAATACAGAAAAATAAAGCAAACAAAAAATCAGCAAAATAAAAAGTTGTTTATCCAAAAGATAAAACTGATAGACAGCTAGATTAATTAATTTAGGAAAAAAGAGAAGACTGAAATAATTAAAATAAAAAATGAAAGAGAAGTCATTATAATACATGACACAGAAATAAAAAGGATCAAAAAGATTATTATGCTCAATTATATACCAAAAAATGAAGCAAACTAGAAAAAAAAGGATAACTTTATATAAGCATGGAATCTACTATCACTGAATTAATTAAGAAAAAGTATGAATAGACAAGCAACAAACAAGGAGACTGAATCGGTAATCAAAAACATCGCAACACTAAAGCCCAAGACCAACAGCTTCACTGATGAGTTCTACTTAACACTGAAAGAAACATTAATACCAATCTTTCTTAAAATGTTCCAGAATATGGAAGAGAGAATTTGTCCAAATTCCTTTTATGAAGCCAGCATTACCATGATACCAAAGCCAGATGAATACACCACAAGAAACTCAAACAGAAAAAAAAAAAAAAAAAAAAACTACAAACCAATAAACTTGGTATGGATGTGAGAGTTGACCATAAAGAAAACTGAGCACTGAAGAATTGATGCTTTTGAATTGTGGTGTTGGAGAAGACTCTTGAGAGTCCTTTGGACTGAAAGGAGATCCAACCTGTCCATCCTAAGGGAAATCAGTCCTGAGTGTTCATTGGAAGGACTGATGCTGAAGCTGAAACTCCAAAACTTTGACCACCTGATGTGAAGAACTGACTCATTTGAAAACACCCTCATGCTGGGAAACAGTGAAGGCAGGAGAAGAGGATGAGATGGTTGGATGGCATCTCTGACTCAATGGACATGAGTTTGAGTAAATTCTGGGAGTTGTTGATGGACAGGGAGGCCTGGCATGCTACAGTCCATGGCGTCACAAAGAGTCAGACACAACTGAGCAACTGAACTGAACTGAATAAACTTGATGAACTTCAGTGAAAAAAACTTAACAATAAAATACTAGCTAAACCAAATTCAAAAGCACATAAAAAGGATTATATATCATGTCTAAGTAGGCTTTATACCCAAAATGCAAGGAATATTTAACATATGAATTAAAAAAATACAACATGATCATCTCAAAAAATGCAGAAATAAAGAAAAGTTTGACAATTCAGCATCCATTCATGACAAAAACTCTCAAAAAATTGTTAGAGAATAAAACTGCCTTTAAAACTGCCTCAGCACAATTAAGGTTATATGTAAAAAGCCCACAGCAAACATCATGATACACCGAGAGAAACTAAAACCTTTTCCTCCACTATCTGGTACAAGGCAAGAATGCTACTCTTGCCATTTCGGTTTAACACAACATGCTCTAGCCAGAACAAGAAGATAAGAAAAATAAATAAACTTCATCCAAGAAAAAGTAGTACCTTTGTTTGTAGATGATATCATCATATATGCAGAAAACCCTAAGGACAAAGAAAAAAAAAAAAAAACTGTTAGAACTAATGAACTAATTCAGTAACTTTGTAATATATTAATACAAGATCAGTAGTTTGAGCATTAATTGGCATTGCCTTTCTTTGGGATTGGAATGAAAACTGACCTTTTCCAGTCCTGTGGCCACTGCTGAGTTTTCCAAATTTGCTGGCATATTGAGTGCAACACTTTCACAGCATCATCTTTCAAGATTTGAAATAGCTCAACTGGAATTCCATCACCTCCACTACCTTTGTTTTTAGTGATGCTTTCTAAGACTCACTTGACTTCACATTCCAGGATGTCTGGCTCTAGGTGAGTGATCACACCATCATGATTATCTTGGTTGTGAAGATCTTTTTTGTACAGTTCTTCTGTGTATTCTTGCCACCTCTTCTTAATATCTTCTGCTTCTGTTAAATCCATACCATTTCTGTCCTTTACTGAGCCCATCTTTGCATGAAATGTTCCCTTGGTATCTCTAATTTTCTTGAAGAATCTCTAGTCTTTCCCATTCTGTTGTTTTCCTCTATTTCTTTCCATTGATCACTGAGGAAGGCTTTCTTATCTCTCCTTGCTATTCTTTGGAACTCTGCATTCAGATGCTTATATTTTTCCTTTTCTCCTTTGCTTTTCACTTCTCTTTTCACAGCTATTTGTAAGGCCTCCTCAGACAGCCATTTTGCTTTTTTGCATTTCTTTTCCATGGGGATGGTCTTGATCCCTGTCTCCTGTACAATGTCACGAACCTCAT
The DNA here is from genome assembly GCF_003369695.1 of Bos indicus x Bos taurus. NCBI lineage: Eukaryota > Metazoa > Chordata > Mammalia > Artiodactyla > Bovidae > Bos > Bos indicus x Bos taurus. Next base: position 3,233,386 of record NC_040083.1, on the reverse strand, counting down.
TCCATAGTTCATCAGGCACTCTATCAGATCTAGTCCCTTAAATCTATTTTCACTTCCACTGTATAATCATAAGGGATTTTATTTAGGTCATACCTGAATGGTCTAGTGGTTTCCCCTACTTTCTTGAATTTCATTCTGAATTTCGTAGTAAGGAGTTCATGATATGAGCCACAGTCAGCTCCTGGTCTTGTTTTAGTTGACTGTATAGAGTTTCTCCATTTTTGGCTGAAAAGAGTATAATCAGTCTGATTTTCGTGTTGGCCATCTGTTGATGTCCACGTGTAGAGTCTTTGCTTGTGTTGTTGGAAGAGGGTGTTTGCTATGACCAGTGCGTTCTCTTGGCAAAACTCTATTAGGCTTTGCCCTGCTTCATTCTGTACCCCAAGGCCTAATTTGCCTGTTACTCCAGGTATTTCTTGACTTCCTACTTTTGCATTCCAGTCCCCTATAATGAAAAGGACATCTTTTTTGGGTGTTAGTTCTAAAAGGTCTTGTAGGTCTTCATAGAACCATTTAACTTCAGCTTCTTCAGCATTACTGGCTGGGGCATAGACTTGGATTACTGTAATATTGAATGGTTTGCCTTGGAAACGAACAGAGATCATTCTGTCGTTTTTGTGATTGCATCCAAGTACTGCATTTTGGACTCTTTTGTTGACCATGATGGCTACTCCATTTCTTCTAAGGGATTCCTGCCTGCAGTAGTAGATATAATGGTCATCTGAGTTAAATTCACCCATTCCAGTCTATTTGAGTTCTCTGATTCCTAGAATGTCGACATTCACTCTTGCCATCTGTTTGACCACTTCCAATTTGCATTGATTCATAGACCTGACATTCCAGGTTCCTATGCAATACTGCATCTTGAACTTCCAGATGTTCAAGCTGGTTTTAGAGGAACCAGAGATCAAATCGCCAACATCTGCTGGATCATCAAAAAAGCAAGAGAGTTCCAGAAAAACATCTATTTCTGCTTTATTGACTATGCCAAAGCATTTGACTGTGTCAATCACAATAAACTGTGGAAAATTCTGAAAGAGATGGGAATACCAGACCACCTGACCTGCCTCTTGAGAAGCCTATATGCAGGATGGGAAGCAACAGTTAGAAACGAACATGGAATAACAGACTGGTTCCAAATAGGAAAAGAAGTATGTAATGGCTGTATATTGTTACCCTGCTTATTTAACTTATATATAGAGTACTTCATGAGAAACGCTCGGCTGGAAAAAGCACAAGCTGGAATCAAGATTGCCAGGAGAAATATCAATAACCTCAGATATGCAGATGACACCACCCTTATGGCAGAAAGTGAAGAGGAACTAAAAAGCCTCTTGATGAAAGTGAAAGTGGAGAGTGAAAAAGTTGGCTTAAACCTCAACATTCAGAAAACTAAGATAATGGCATCTGGTCCCACCACTTCTTGGGAAATAGATGGGGAAACAGTGGAAACAGTGTCAGACTTTATTTTTGGGGCTCCAAAATCACTGCAGATGGTGACTGCAGCCATGAAATTAAAAGACGCTTACTCCTTGGAAGAAAAGTTATGACCAACCTAGATAGAATATTGAAAAGCAGAGACATTACTTTGCCAACAAAGGTCCGTCTAGTCAAGGCAATGGTTTTTCCAGTGGTCATGTATGGATGTGAGAGTTGGACTGTGAAGAAAGCTGAGCACTGAAGAATTGAGGCTTTTGAACTGTGGTGTTGGAGAAGACTCTTGAGAGTCCCTTGGACTGCAAGGAGATCCAACCAGTCCATTCTGAAGGATATCAGCCCTGGGATTTTTTTGGAGGGCGTGCTGCGATTCATGGGGTTGCAGAGTCGGACATGACTGAGCGACTGAACTGAACTGAATACAAGGTCAATAAACAAAAAACAGTGATTTTCTATATACAAACATCCATCCAATAAGAAAATTAAGAATATAATCCCTCTGACAATGGCAACAAAAATAATAAAATGCTTAAAGATAAATATAACCAAACAAGTAAAAGACTTGTACATTAAATATGATAAAATAACAATGCAAGAAGTTAAAGAAGACAAATAAATAGAAAGATATTCTTTTCACATATATATTAGAAGACTTAATATTGTTAAAAATTACGTACTTCATAAAGTGATCTACAAATTCATTGCATTTGCTATCTTATATTTTTTACAGAAATAGAAGAAAACAAAGCTGAAACTCATATGTAACCACAAAAGATATTGAGTAACCAAGCGGTTTTGAGGAAGAACAACGAAGCTAGAGGCAGACATCACACCCTTTAATTTCAAAACATATTGCAAAGTTACAGTAACCAAGAGTATGATACTGGTGATAACATTTTGTTGTTTGGAAGTGACACCCAAATTATGGGTGAAAAACAAAACTAGATGACTTGGACTCACCAACTACACTAAGCAGTCAACATCATGAAAAGGTAACAAATGTAAAAGGAGAAAATATTTTGCAAATGGTATATCTCATGAAGGGGGTACTATCTAAGCTATATAAAGATTTCATGCAATTCAATGGAAGGAAAACAAATAACCCAATTACAAAATGGATACAGAACCTAAGCACACATATTTTGAAAGAACACATTATTGATGACCAAAAGGTGTATTTAAAAAAAAAATTAAGAACCTCAACATCATTAGTGATTTGGAAAATGCAAATCAAAACCAAAATAAGAAATCAGCTCACACCTATTAGAATGTTTATGATAAAAAGACAAGATGTAGCAAATCCTGGAGAGTGTATCAAGAAAAGGTAAGCCTTGTGCACTGTGGCTGGGAAGGTAAGTTGGTACAGCCACTATGGAAAACAGTTTAAAGGTGCCTCAAGAATATTAAAAATAAAACAATCATATGATCCAGCAATCTCACTTCTGATCGTCATTCAGTCACTAAGTCATGTCCGACTGCGACACCATGAACAGCAGCACGCCAGGCTTCCCTGTCCCTCATCATCTCCCAGAGTATGCTCAAACTTCTGTCCATTGTATCAGTGATGCTATCCAACCATCTCATCCTCTGTCTCCCTTTTCTCCTCCTGCCTTCAGTCTTTCCCAGCAACAAGGTCTTTTCCAATGAGTTGGCTCTTTGTATCAGGTGGCCAAAGTTTTTGAGCTTCAGCAACAGTCCTTCCAATGAATAGTCAGAGTTGATTTCCTTTAGCATTGACTGGTTTGATCTCTTTGCTGCCCAAGGGACTCTCAAGAGTCTTCTCCAGCACCACAGTTCAAAAGCATCAATTATTTTATGCTCAGCTTTCCTTATGGTCTAACTCTCACATCCACACATGACTACTGGAAAAGCCACAGTCTTGACTATATAGATCTTTGTCAGCAAAATGATGTCTCTGCTTTTTAATATGCTATCTAGGTTTGTCATACCTTTCCTTCCAAGGAGCAAGCATGTTTTAATTTCACAGCTGCAGAGTAGCTGCTTACTTCACAAAGAACACGTCTTTACAAATCTATAATCAGATAATTTCTTGTAACCGTGAGTGACTGACTTCCTGATGATTGCCAGGTACACAGACAATGGCACAGAGATTCATGCAGATAGCAGTTGACAGCATAACTGCATTTCTCAAGGGCGGGGTACCCCTCCTAATTGCCTGCTCCCCTGTCCACATCTCCTAACCTCTGTAGGCCGGCCTTGCACAGACTCACTGACTCACTAACTCAACGCCCATGTTGATACAAATGTGACTCATTGAGTCAAAGTAGTTCCTGTGGATGTACCAAACCACTCACTTCTGGGGATATGCCCAAAGGAAATGATATCAGTATCTATAAGAGACATCATTATTGGTAATATTATTATCACCAACATTCCCATGTCACTGTAGGGTTCCTAACAGTAACTAAAATATGGAAACAATGTAATGTCCATCAGCGGATATACAGTGGAATACTACTCAATTTGTAAAACAGAGAAAACAATCCTGTCACTTGTGACAACATGGATAAGTCTAGTGAACATTATGTTCAGTAACATCAGACAGGGACAGAAAGACAAATAAACTGCACAAACTCACTTATTTGTGGAATCTAAAATGTTAATTGAAAGAAACTGAGAGTAGAATTGTAGTTGCCAGAGGTTGGGGGTTAAAATATGAGGAGACATAAGTCAAAGGCTACAAAGTTGTATGGGATGAATAAGTCATGGAGATCTAATACGCAGCATGGTTGTTACACCTCATAATATTGTACTGCACACTTGACATTTTCTAAGAAGCTAGATCTTAAATGTTATTATTACAAAACTAAACTAGATAACGGGATGGGTATGCTAATTAGCTTGATTGTGGTAATAATTACACAGTATGTAAAGTATTAGTTGCTCAGTCATGTTTGACTCTTTGAAACTCCATGACCTGTAGCTCACCAGACTCCTCTAGCCTTAATTCTCCAGGCAAAAATACTGGATGGGTAGCTATACCTTTCTCCAGAGGATCTTTCTGAGCCAAGGATTAAACCTGGGTCTTCTGAATTACAGGAAGATTCTTTAACATCTGAGCCACCAGGGAAGCCACACAATATGTATGCACATATCAAAACAACATGTTGTACATTTTAAATATATACAATTTTTATTTGACAAAAATAAATAAAGACCCTGAAAAGGAGTCTTCATTCCAACCACACTACTAATGCTACATTACCAACATTTTTTTTTATGCACAAAAGAGCATCAATTACCAAAATATGTTAGAAATGTTGTTGTTGTTGTTGTTGGGGAGATAAGGTTCACAGATGTGTAAACTGCTTGAAAATATGTGCAGTTACTGTCTCACAGTAAAATATATGAACAGAAGGTATTTTAGAGATCATCTGGTCTCATGTCAATATCATAAAAACTAAAGATAAAAGCAGAACTATACAGGGTACTAGTTGACAAGATATGCTGTGGATTTAGTTAGACTTCTATTAATTATCACATTTTGGCTGTTAAAGATTTGTGAATTTGGACCATGTTACTTACATTTACTGTGCTTCAGTTTTCTCACATGTAAAAGATAAATAATGATGTTATCCTATGTGAGATGCTGTAAGAATAAAACTGCTGGTTTAGATGGTAAAGAATCTCCCTGCCACGAGGGAGACCCAGGTTCAATTCGTGGATCAGGAAGATCCCCTGGAAAAGGAATGGCAACCCATTCCAGTATTCTTGCCTGGAGAATTCCATGGACAGAGAAGCCTAGCAGGTTACAGTCTATGGTGTTGCAAAGAGTAGGACATGACTGAAGCGACTAACACAACAAAAACAAAGGATAATTAAAACACATTTCATGTTATGCTATTGAATTTTGAAACATTTTAACAAGCTAAGAGATTGAATTAATCAAATGAAATTTAGTTTTACATTTTAATTTAATCAGACATCTGATGTAATGAATCAATTTAGGTTCAGCAAATTTTGAGTAAGAGAAATGTGAAATAAAAAGGGCTTTATAATTTTTTGTATAGATTTTTATTTTACACAAGATATTGAATTTCAGTGCTAATAAATTATTTGTCCCTGTCTTAAATATAATAACTGAAGGAATAGACACTGATACTGAATCTTATTAGTCTTTCAAGTATTACATAATATTGAGTTGGACAAATTCCATATGTGGAACTTGAATGAACTTTTGGCCAACTCAATATATTAAATATATTCCAATATATTTCTTTTTTTAATTTTATTTTTTTAACTTTACAATATTGTATTGGTTTTGCCATATATCAACATGAATCTGCCACAGGTATACACGTGTTCCCCATCCTGAACCTTCCTCCCTAAGACAGGCAAAAGGCATCATGGTGATCATAGATACATGGATGTTATTAAACAAAGAAAGAACACCAAAAAGCCATGATTTTAGAGTTAACATATTTCACCTACTGCTTTTGATATACTATGGACATCTATACACTCTCTTCCAAACAATATTGACCAAAGAGAAAAAGAAAATTTAGTGGCTCAGACGCTAAAGCGTCTGCCTACAATGCGGGAGACCAGGGTTTGATCCCTGGGTAGGGAAGATCCCTGGAGAAGGAAATGGCAACCCACTCCAATATTCTTGCCTGGAAAATTTGGTGGATTGAGGAGCCATGTCTGGGTCTCCCTCGTGGCAGGGAGATTCTTTACCATATAAACCACGTTCTAGTGAACATTATGCTCACAACTATACATGACCACTGGGAAGAACATAGCCTTGACTATATGAAACTTTGTCTGTCGAGTAATGTCTCTGCTTTTCAACACACTGTCTAGGTTGGTCATAGCTTTCCTGCCAAGAAGCAAACGTCTTCTGGTTTCATGGCTGCAGTCAATATCTGCAATGGTTTTAGAGCCCAAGGACTGGAAATCTGTCACTACTTTCAATATTTCCCTTTCTATTTGCTATGAACTAGTGGGGCCAGATGCCATGATCTTAGTTTTTGTTTTTTTAATATTTAATTTTAAGCTGGCTCTTTCACTATCCTCCTTCACCTTCATCAAGAGGTTCTTTAGTTCCTCTTTGCTTTCTGCCATTAGAGTGGTATCATCTGCATATCTGAGATTGTTTATGTTTCTCCCACCTATCTTGATTCCTGCTTATAATTCTTCCAGCCCAACATTTCTCACGATGTGCTCAGCATATAGATTAAACAAACAGGGTGACAGCAGACAGCCCTGTCACTCCTTTCTCAACTTTGAACCAATCAGTTGTTCCATACACGGTGTTAACTACTGCATCTTCACCCACATACAGGTTTCTCAGGAAACAGGTAAGACGGTCTGGTTTTTTAGGAGCTTTCCATCTCTTTAAGAGCTTTCCACAGTTTATTATGATCCTCACAGTCAAAGTCTTTGGGATAGTTGATGAAAGAGAGGTAGATGTGTTTTTCTGGAATTCCCTAGCTTTCTCTATGATCCAGCAAATGTTGGCAATTTGATCTCTGGCTCCTCTTCCTTTCCTAAACCCAGCTTGGACATCTAGAAAATTCTTTATTCACATAATATTGAAGTCTAACATACATGATTTTAAGCATGACCTTATTAGCATGGGAGATGAGTGCCATTGTCCAATGATTAGCACATTCTTTAATACTATCCTTCCTGGGATTTGGGATGAGGATTGACCTTTTCCAGTCCTGTGGCCACAGCTGGGTCTTCCAGGTTTGCTGACATATTGAACACAACATCTTTATGGTATTATCCTTTAGGGTTTTGAATAGTTCTACTGGAATCCCATCTCATTCACTAGCTTTATTAACAGCAGTGCTTCCTAAGGCCCACTTGACTTTGCTCTCTAGAATGTCTGATTCTGGGTTGCTGATCACACCGTCCTAGTAATCTGGCTCATTTGGATGTTTTTCATACAGTTCTTCCATGTATTCTTTTCATCTCTTCTTGATCTCTTCTGTGTCTATTAGGTCTCTACTGCTTATGTCCTTTATTGGGCCTATCTTTGGGCAAAATGTTCCCTAGCTGTCTCCAACTTTCCTGAAAAGATGTCTAGTCTTTCCCTTTCTGAGGAAATCTTTATGTCCAGCCTAAACCAACTGCTATCAGTAACTTTCCCACAACTGTGACCCTATTAGAATAAAGGCATTTGCAGTTGGGGGTAGGATCTGATCCTGGGTGACTAGTCTGAACAGGAACTGGCTAAAATGCTAATTTTAGTCGGTGGTGGAAAATTTTGTTTCCATGGCTCTCTATTTTTTCACTCAGCTGCTTCACTCTCTGATCCTGCAAGAACAGAGACAACACAGTCATCTTCTATCTGAGTTGTCGCCTATTCTCAGCCACCAGTGCAGAAGTGGGTCTCTCTCAATAAGCATGACTGCATCAGACAATATTACCAAGATTGAATCTGTTTCCTTACACATCTCAGATAAGCTTTTCTCTAATTTGGGTTCACCCGTAGACAGATTCTTTCCTGGTTTTAAACTTTCTTTCTGTGTCTGTTTCTGCCTTTCTTTTTCCCTTTCAATCAATCTCTGTATTTCTATGTCTCCTTCTCTCTCAGGCTTTCTCAACATTCACATCCACATCAATTGCCAAAGACAACTATGCAATTATGTACAACAAAGTAATTGCCTTCAAATTGTGAGTTATTTTTCAATCTGTATAATGTCAAATTGTTCAACATTGCCCAGTCTGTTAATTAGTTTAATTATGACCAGAAACAAAAGTGAGATAAAATTAAAATTCACACATTTGCCTGCAAACTTATAGGACACTGTTACATTTCAGAAATAACTCCTTTATAATTGTTGTCAGATGTAAGAATGTATCCACAAATATTTTAAAGGAGTAAACTAAGAAAAAACTATAAAGATATTTTTAGCAGCATGGTATAATACAATATATGTATACAAACAATATGATATGTCTTGTTCTAGGCACTTGGTAAGATAAACAAAATCTCACCCAAATAACAGACTATGTTAATTCAATGGAAAATATGGTCCATAAATATTTGTTGGTCTAAAAGAGTTTGTATCACCTTGCTATATGCATATTTAAAAGTGCTAGTTATGAAATTGAAGCCCATTTTGTCATAAGTAATATTTGAGTGCATGTATGTTTGTATGTGTTGGAGAAGGAAATGGCAACCCACTCCTCTTGCTTGGAAAATCCCATGGATGGAGCAGCCTGGCAGGCTATGTCCATGGGGTTGCAAAGAGTTGGACACTACTGAGCCACTTCATTTTTTTTTTTTTGGTATGTGTAGGAAAATATTATACACCAAATTTACAATCATTTTCCCTGGATGGATGTACTAAAGCCTATTTTATGAATATTTAATAAATAATATTCATCTTTCCCCATGTTTGAGGTAAATAAAGTTTAATAAAATAAGTTTGGCCACCTGATGTAAAGAACTGACTCATTGGAAAAGACCCTAATGCTGGAAAAAATTGCAGGCACGAGGAGAAGGGAACAACAGAGGATGAAATGGTTGAATGGCATCATCGACTCAATGGACATGAGTTTAGTAATCTCTGGCAATTGATGATGGACAGGGAGGCCTGGTGTGCTGCAGTTCATGGGGTTGCAGAGTCAGACACAACTGATCAACTGAACTGAAAATAAGTTTGACCTCACAATAAGACACCATTAGCACTCCATCAGAGTCTTACTTTGAAGGCACAAAAATCCTACAGAAATATAAAATGTTCTTTACATAAACTGTCTGTTGGTGCTTAAAATCATATCAGTTTCTTTTCATTCTTTTCAGCATATAAAATCCCTACTAACCCTCAGGAGTATAATGCTATTAATGAAGAGAATATAAAATGAGGCTATAGGAATCAGGATCTGAGTAAACAGATAAGATGTATGGAAATGAGATTCTTTTCCCATTTTTTCTTATGCCTTGCAATGACAAAAATCTTCACTAAAATTTACCTAGGGTCTATTTGTCAGAAAGCATCATAAAATAGGCATGATATCCATACAGATAACATTTCAACTCAATTTAAGTATGAATAATTTATATTTCTTAGCAACTTTAGAAATGCTTTTCAATTGGAAGCTTCAATTTAAAGTTATGATTCTCAAAAATTGTAAAGGCGAATAAAATACTTCACTGTGCAAATATCAAAACAATTGGTTTCTTTTATATTTGATGAAGACAGTGAGATTGAAAGAGGGGATGTTCTCTCCTTTTTCTTTTCAAGTTATTTAAGTGAAAAATAAAAACAATTCACCCATTTGTCCAAATCTCCACCTGCTTCCTCTGGTGACCACCAATCTGTTTATGTTCTTGGTATCTATGAGTTTATATGTATACAACTTACATATTACCAAATTGGTTCCAAATTGGGAAAGAAGTACATCAAGGATGTATATTGTGACCCTGCTCATTTAATGTATATGCAGAGTACATCATGTGAAATGCTGGGTTGGATGAAGCACAAGCTGGAATCAAGATTGCTGGGAGAAATATCAATAATTTCAGATATTCAGATGACACCACACTTATGGTAGAAAATGATGAAGAAGTAAAGAGCCTCTTTATGAAAGTTAAAGAGGAGAGTGAAAAAGTTGGCTTAAAACTCAACATTCAGAAAACTAAGATCATACATCTGGTACCATCAGTTTAGTTCAGTTCAGTTCAGTTGCTCAGTCGTGTCCGACTCTTTGCAACCCCATGAATCGCAGCACACCAGTCCTCCCTGTACATCACCAACTCCCGGAGTTCACATAGACTCACGTCCATCGAGTCAGTGATGCCATCCAGCCATCTCATCCTCTGTCATCCCCTTCTTCTCCTGCCCCCAATCCCTCCCAGCATCAGAATCTTTTCTAATGAGTCAACTCTTCGCATGAGGTGGCCAAAGTACTGGAGTTTCAGCTTTAGCATCATTCCTTCTGAAGAAATCCCAGGGCTGATCTCCTTTAGGATGGACAGGATGGATCTCCTTGCAGTCCAAGGGACTCTCAAGAGTCTTCTCCAACACAAATTCTTCGCTACATGGCAAATAGATGGAGAAACAGTGGAAACAGTGGCAGACTTTATTTTTTGGGCTCCAAAATCACTGCAGATGGTGACTGCAGCCATGAAATTAAAAGATGTTTAATCCTTGGAAGAAAAGCTATGACCAAACTAGACTGAATATTAAAAAGCAGAGACATTACTTTGCTGACAAAGGTCCATATTAGTCAAAGTTATGGTTTTTTCCAGTAGTTATGTATGGATGTGAGAGTTAAACTATAAAGAAAGCTGAGTGCTCAAGAATTGATGCATTTGAACTGTGGTGTTGGCGAATACTCTTGAGAGAGTCCCTTGGACTGCAAGGAGATCAACCAGTCCATCCTAAAGGAAATCAGTCCTGAATGTTCCTTGGAAGGTCTGATGCTGAAACTGAAGCTCCAATACTTAGGCCACCTGATGTGAAGAATTGACTTAGTGGAAAAGACCCTGAACTTGGAAAGACTGAAGGCAGGAGGAGAAGGGGATGAAAGAGAATGAGATGGTTGGATGGCATCACAGACTCGATGGATGTGAGTTTGAGCAAGCTCCAGGAGTTGGTGATGGACAGGGAAGCCTGGTGTGCTGCTGTCCATAGGCTTGCAAAGAGTCTGACACGACTGAGCAACTGAACTGAATTTATTTACATATTAATATATATATATATATAAATTTAGATTACATTTGTTAGACAGATCATATTGTTTTGTTTTTCTCTGGTTGACTTACTTCAGTCAGTATAATGCCCTCCAAGTCCATCCCATATATATATGTGTGTGTGTGTGTGTGTGTGTGTGCGTTTGTGTGAAATCTAATGTCTTTATCCATCCATCCATTGATTAACACTGTTTCCACATCTTGACTCTTGAAAAGAATGCTGCCCTATATGAAAGACAGCAAAAGAGACACAGATATAAAGAACAGACTTTTGGACTTTTTGGGAGAAGGCGAGGGTGGGATGATTTGAGAGAATAGCATTGAAACATGTATATTACCATATGTGAAATAGATCACCAGTCCAAATTCGATGCATGAAACAGGGGACTCAGAGCCAGTGCACTGGGACTACCCAGAGGGATGGGATGGAGAGGGAGGTGCAAGTGGGGTTCAGCATGAGGGACACATGTACACCATGGCTGATTCATATGGCAAAACCATCACAATATTGTAAAGTAATTAGCCTCCAATTAAAATAAATAAATTAAAAAAATAATGCTGCAAAGAACTCAGGGAAGCATATAACTTTTCAAATTAGTGGCTTTGCTTTCTTTGAATAAATACCCATAAGTGGAATTTCTGAATTATATTGCAGTTCTATTCTAAATTGTTTGAGAAGCCTATATACTGGCTTCCATAGGGGCTGCACAAATTTACATTCCCACCAAGAATACACAAATGTTTCTTTTTCTCTACATCCTCACCAACACGTGTTATTTTTAGTGTTTTTTTTTCCCCTAATTTTTTTGATCATAGCAAGTCTAATAGGTGTGTGGTGACATCTCACTGTGGTTTTGAATTTATTTTCCTGATGTTTAGTGATTGAGAAAATCTTGTCATGTACCTTTTGGCCATCTTACTCTTTGCAAGGAAAGCTATGACAAACCTGGACAGCTTATTAAGAAGCAGAAACATCAGGTTCCTGACAAAGGCCAGTATAGTCAAAGCTATGGTTTGGCCAGTAGTCAGAAGGCAATGGCAACCCACTCCAGTACTCTTGCTTGGAAAATCCCATGGACGGAGGAGCCTGGAAGGCTGCAGTCCATGGGGTCGCTGAGGGTTGGACACGACTGAGCGACTTCACTTTCATTTTTCACTTTCATGCATTGGAGAAGGAAATGGCAACCCACTCCAGTGTTCTTGCCTGGAGAATCCCAAGGAAGGCGGAGCCTGGCGGGCTGCCATCTATGGGGTTGCACAGAGTCAGACACAACTGAAGTGACTTAGCAGCAGCATGTACAGATGTGAAAGTTGGACCATAAACAAGGCTGAGCACCAAAGAATTGATACTTTTGAAATGTGGTTCTGGACAACTCTTGAGAGCCCCCTGGACTGCAAGAAGATCAAACGAGTCAATCCTAAAGGAAAACAACCTTAAATATTCATTGGAAGAACTGATACTGAAGCTAAAGCTCCAATACTTTGGCCACCTGATGTGTAGAGCCAACTCACTGGAACAGACTCTGATGCTAAGATAGATTGAGGGGAAAAAGAGAAAAGGGCAACAGAGGATGAGATAGGTGGATAGTATGACTGATTCAATGGACATGAGTAAACTCTGGGAGATAGTGAAGGACAGGGAAGGCTCACATACTGCAATCCATATGTAATTATTGATTCTTCAATATCTAGAAGCACATTTGTTATTGTTGATTTTTTTAATTTAAATTTATTTATTTTTAATTGAAGGATAATTGCTTTACAAAATTTTGTTGTTTTCTCTCAGACCTCAACATGATATAGCCATTTTAAGATTCTTCTTGTGCTGAGGAGCCATATTTGAAGACTATAGTGATAAAAATATCATTAAGTATTTATTTTTATATATTTTACTTTTCCAAACATTTCCATGAAGTTAACTAGATTTTACCACTCAGTTACAAAAAGTGTTCAAGTTGACTGTCTATACACTGCATATCTATATTTGGTGTATCAGTATATCATGACTATAATATACATGGGCAGAAATAGTCTTTTTATCAGAAAATAACAAAATTAGAAATAAAATCAATGCTAAAATATATTTTAAAATAGGTTTTCAAAGTGCCTTATTTACAGGAAAGAAATTTAATTTGTAGACTGGAATGTCTGGGCTAAATTTTAACCCTTTGGAATAAAATTTCATATTTCCAGTGATGTTCATACAATAGAATGAATAAATATAGTGTTAGAATTGCCTATTTACTATTCTTAGTAGCTCAAGAAAAGAAATCAAAGGAAGAAAATAAGGACCCCCAAATATCCTGCCAAGGGAACAGTTCAAGCAAAGATGGGCTTGATAAAGGACAGAAATGGTATGGATCTAACATAAGCAGAAGATATCAAGAAGAGGTGGCAATAAAACACAGAAAACCGTACAAAAAAGATCTTCACGACCCAGATAATCACAATGGTGTGATCACTCACCTAGAGCCAGACATTCTGGAATGTGAAGTCAAATGGGCCTTAGAAAGCATCACTATGAACTAAGCTAGTGGAAGTGATGGAATTCCAGTTGAGCTATTTAAAATCCTGGAAGATGATGCTGTGAAAGTGCTGTACTCAATAGGCAAGCAAATTTGGAAAACTCAGCAGTGGCCACAGGACTGGAAAAGGTCAGTTTTCATCCCAATCCCAAACAAAGGTAATGCCAAAGAGTGCTCAAACTACCGCACATTTGCACTCATCTCACATGTTAGTAAAATAATGCTCAAAATTCTCCAAACCAGGCTTCAGCAATATGTGAACCGTGAAATTCCAGATGTTCAAGCTGGTTTTAGAAAAGGCAGAGGAACCAGAGATCAAATTGCCAACATCTGCTGGATCATCGAAAAAGCAAGAGAGTTCCAGAAAAATATCTATTTCTGCTTTATTGACTATGCCAAAGCCTTTGACTGTGTGGATCACAATAAATTGTGGAAAAATCTGAAAGAGATGGGAACACCAGACCACCTGATCTGCCTCTTGAGAAACCTATATGCAGGTCAGGAAGCAACAGTTGGAACTCTACATGGAACAACAGACTGGTTCCAAATAGGAAAAGGAGTATGTCAAAGCTGTATATTGTCACCCTGCTTATTTAAATTCTATGCAGAGTACATCATGAGAAACGCTGGGCTGGAAGAAGCATAAGCTGGAATCAAGACTGCTGGGGGAAATATCAATCACCTCAGGTATGCAGTGACACCACCCTTATGGCAGAAAGTGAAGAGGAACTAAAAAGCCTCCTGATGAAAGTGAAAGTGGAGAGTGAAAAAGTTGGCTTTAAGCTCAACATTCAGAAAACGAAGATCATGGCATCTGGTCCCATCACTCCATGGGAAACAGATGGGGAAACAGTGGAAACGGTGTCAGACTTTATTTTTCTGGGCTTCAAAATCACTGCAGATGGTGACTGCAGCCATGAAATTAAAAGACGCTTACTTCTTGGAAGGAAAGTTATGACCAACCTAGACAGCATATTAAAAAGCAGAGACATTACTTTGCCAACAAAGGTCCGTCTAGTAAGGCTATGGTTTTTCCAGTGGTCATGAATGGATGTGAGAGTTGGACTGTGAAGAAGGCTGAGCACCAAAGAATTGGTGCTTTTGAACTATGATGTTGGAGAAGATTCTTGAGAGTCCCTTGGACTGCAAGGAGATCCAACCAGTCCATTCTGAAGGAGATCAGCCCTGGGATTTCTTTGGAAGGAATGGTGCTAAAGCTGAAACTCTGTTACTTTGGCCACCTCATGCAAAGAGTTGACTCATTGGAAAAGACTCTGATGGTGGTAGGGATTGGGTGCAGGAGGAGAAGGGGACGACAGAGGATGAGATGGCTGGATGGCATCACTGACTCGATGGACGTGAGTCTGAGTGAACTCCAGGAGCTGGTGATGGACAGGGAGGCCTGGCGTGCTGCGATTCATGGGGTAGCAAAGAGTCGGACACGACTGAGTGACTGAACTGAACTGAATTGAAATATCCTGCTATTTAAGAAAATGTTTACTTCAAATGATTGACATGTCATGGATTAAGATAGACATTGGAAAATTATGCATACTGATTTATCAAGAGGAAGGTTAGAGTTCAGTGGTGAAAAATTGAAAGCATTTCCCCTAAAGTCAGGAAAAAGACAAGGGTGCCCACTTTCACCACTGCTATTCAACATAGTTTTGGAAGTTTTGGCCACAGCAATCAGATCAGAAAAAGAAATAAAAGGAATCCAAATTGGAAAAGAAGAAGTTAAACTCTCACTGTTTGCAGATGACATGATCCTTTACATAGAAAACCCTAAAGACTTCACCAGAAAATTACTAGAGCTAATCAATGAATATAGTAAAATTGCAGGATTATAAAATCAAAACACAGAAATCCCTTGCATTCCTATACACTAATAATGAGAAAATAAAAAAAGAAATTAAGGAAACAAGTCCATTCACCGTTGCAATGAAAAACATAAAATACTTAGGAATATATCTACCTAAAGAAACTAAAGACCTATATATAGAAAACTATAAAACACTGGTGAATGAAATCAAAGAGGACACTAATAGATGGAGAAATATACCAAGTTCAAGGATCAGAAGAATCAATATAGTGAAAATGAGTATACTATCCAAAGCAATCTATAGATTCAATGCAATCCCTATCAAGCTACCAATGGTATTTTTCAGACCTACAACAAATAATTTCACAATTTGTATGGAAATACAAAAAACCTTGAATAGCCAAAGCTATCTTGAGAAAGAAGAATGGAACTGGAGGAATCAACCTGCCTGACTTCAGGCTCTACTACAAAGCCACAGTTATCAAGACAGTATGGTACTGGCACAAAGACAGAAATATAGATCAATGGAACAAAATAGAAAGCCCAGAGATAAATCCACGCACATATGGACACCTTATCTTTGACAAAGGAGGCAAGAATATACAATGGATTAAAGACAATCTCTTTAACAAGTGGTGCTGGGAAAACTGGTTAACCACTTGTAAAAGACTGGAACTAGAACACTTTCTAACACCATACACAAAAATAAACTCATAATGGATTAAAGATCTAAACATAAGACCAGAAACTATAAAACTCCTAGAGGAGAACATAGGCCAAACACTCTCTGACATACATCACAGCAGGATCCTCTATGACCCACCTCCCAGAATACTAGAAATAAAAGCAAAAAAAAAAAAAAAAAAAACGGATCTAATTAAAATTAAAGGTTCTGCACAACAAAGGAAACTGTAAGCAAGGTGAAAAGACAGCCTTCAGAATGGGAGAAAATAATAGCAAATGAAACAAGTGACAAACAACTAATCTCAAAAATATACAAGCAACTCCTGTAGCTCAATTCCAGAAAAATAAACGACCCAATCAAAAAAATGGGCCAAAGAACTAAATAGACTTTTCTCCAAAGAAGACATACAAATGGCTAAAAAACACATGAAAACATGCTCAACATCACTCATTATTAGAGAAATGCAAATCAAAACCACAATGAGGTACCATTTCACACCAGTCAGAATGGCTGCCATCCAAAAGTCTACAAACAATAAATGCTGGAGAGGATGTGGAGCAAAGGGAACCCTCTTACACTGTTGGTGGGGATGCAAAGTAGTACAGCCACTATGGAGAACAGTGTGGAGATTCCTTAAAAAACTGGAAATAGAACTGCCATATGACCCAGCAATCCCACTGCTGGGCATACACACCGAGGAAACCAGAATTGAAAGAGACATGTGTACCCCAATGTTCATCGCAGCACTGCTTATAATAGCCAGGACATGGAAGCAACCTAGATGTCCATCAGCAGGTGAATGGATAAGAAAGCTGTAGTACATATACACAATGGAGTATTACTCAGCCATTAAAAAGAATACATTTGAATCAGTTCTCATAAGATGGATGAAACTGGAGCCTATTATACAGAGTGAAGTAAGCCAGAAAGAAAAACACCAATAGAGTATACTAATGCATATATATGGAATTTAGAAAGATGGTAACAATAACCCTGTATGTGAGACAGCAAAAGAGACACAGATGTATAGAAGAGTCTTTTGGACTCTGTGGGAAGGGAGAGGGTGGGATGATTTGGGAGAATGGCATTGAAACATGTATAATATCATATAAGAAACGAATCGCCTGTCCGGGTTTGATGCAGGATACAGGATGCTTAGGGCTGGTGCACTGGGATGACCCAGAGGGATGTACGGGGTGGGAGGTGGGAGGGGGATTCAGGATTAGGAACACGTGTACACCCATGGCAGATTCATGTTGATGTATGGCAAAACCAATACAATATAGGAAACTGTAAGATGGGCTTTTCTGGTGGTCCAGTGGTTAAGAGTCCACCTTGCAATGCAAGGGACGGCAGTTTCATCTCTGGTCCAGGAAGATCCCACATGCTGTTAGGCAGCTACCCTATGTGCCACAACTACTGAGCCAGCACTCAAAAGCCAGTGAGCCACAACTGCTGAAGGTGATGCACCCTCAAGCCAATGCTCCACAACAAGAGAAGCCACAGCAGTGAGAAGCCTGCACACTACAACTAGAGAGAAACCCCTGCTCTCCACAACTAGAGACAGCCCAACCGCAGCAAGAAAGAGCCAGTGCAGCCAAAAATGACTCACTAAACAAATAAACACACATTTTTTTTTAATAACACTGATGTCTATTTGCATCTATCTGTATATTTATGCAAGTAAGTTGTAAAATGTGATCTTTTTCTACCTCTGCATTATATTAACAAATCAATTTATAAAAATTTTAAAGAAGTTCTATTCAGATTGGATAGAGATAAATGAGCAATTATACAAATTAAATATTTCTAAACCACTCAGAAAAAATAGGAAACAATACGATTTTTTTGAAGTTTATGAGATAGGCAAATTTTTGTCAACATTAAGTAAAATATGAGAAGAGGTTTTTTTTTTTTAATATGTACTTGAGCTTACTAATTAAATAAAGTTAAAATAATTAACAAGGAGATAACAAGATAATGGATAGCTTTGTATGGTGTTGTAGTGTGTACTCAGTTATGTCCAACTCTATGCAACCCTGTGGACTGTAGCCCACCAGGCTCCTCTGTCCATGGAATTTTTCAGACAAGAATACTGGAGTGGGTTGTCATTTCCCACTCTATTGCTGTTGTAGTATGCTTGCCCAAAAGCAGTTTTCAAAATCTCTTTGGTATCTTTAAACCTAGAGTTTTAAACATCAAAAATTGCACTGAGGAAATTGTGAATATCTCTAAGAAGTGTGAGGTGATATAGCTGTAAAATTTGGTAGCCTGCTCATCCAAAATCTTGGTATATGACAAACAACTCACACTCATTTTTCTAATTCCCACATTTATTTGTAAAAGAAAAATCATTAGTGGTTGAAAATCAACATCAATATATATAAAAGAAATTATTAGAAATTATAAAAATTAAGAGAAACCACTTTGCATGAAAACTATACAAGGTAAGTAGCATAAATTTTGACAAACAGAAAAAAAAGAGTAATTGTATTCTAAGGTAGAATGGCTAATTGTTCTTAAATTAGAGAGAGGAAACGTTAGGGGGGAAAAGGTAATTTGATATTAGAAAATTGTGAAAGTTTTACAAAGAAGACATCTAATGTAGTTGTTGGCTAAAATTTAAATTAATTAATTTATAAGTTTTCAGAAGTGAGACAATGTCAAAATTGTACTTCTTGAAATCTAGAAAAACAAAGTTTTCCTGGATTATTGGTCAGCTCTTAATCAGAGATGCTAAAGGTATTTTCTGTATCTTTTGAATAATCTAGCTGCTGCTGCTGAAGCTGCTAAGTCGCTTCAGTCGTGTCTGACTCTGTGCGGCCCTATAGACACCAGACTCCCCGGTCCCTGGGATTCTCCAGGCAAGAACGCTGGAGTGGGTTGTCATTTCCTTCTCCAATGCATGAAAATGAAAAGTGAAAGTGAAGTCGCTCAGTAGTGTCCGACTCTTCACGACCCCAAGGACTGCAGCCTACCAGGCTCCTCTGCCCATGGGACTTTCCAGGCAAGAGTACTGCAGTGGGTTGCCATTGCCTTCTCCAGGGTAATCTACCTAGGAAAGTATGATTCTGTGTTTTATCAGAATAGTTTCCTTTGCTTTCTGTTGACCTCTATCATGTTCTTGATTATTTCAGAAAACCTAAGTATTGTTGCTCTGTAATCTGTAACTGTGGTGTTGGAGAAGATTCTTGAGAGTCCCTTGGACTGCAAGGAGATACAATCAGTCCATCCTAAAGGAAATCAGCACTGAATATTCATTGGAAGGACTGATGATGAAGCTCAAACTCCAATACTTTGGCTACCTGATGTGAAGAACTGACTTATTGGAAAAGACCCTGATGCTGGGAATGATTGAAAGCGAGAGTAGAAGGGGACAACAGAAGGGGATGAAAGAGTTTGGATGGCATCACTGACTTGATGGACATGAGTTTGAGCAATATCTGGGAGGTGGTGATGGACAAGGAGGCCTGGTGTGCTGTGGTTCATGGGGTCATGAAGAGTTGGACACAACTGAGTTTCTGAACTGAACTGAATATGCAGACCTCCCTAATCAAGTGTTCAAATATTTTTATATTTTTGACATTTCTGCATTTCCCTTCCCCAAATCAAATCCCAAATAGAATCTTCTTGTCCTCAAACTGAAATTTACCAGAGAGCTCCTTGAAAACCTTAAAGGATTTGTTCTTTCACCTTGTAAATCTCTCTTTACAATGTTAACATTAATTAGGTTTATTTGATATATTAAATTGCATGAAAAGAGTTGTCAAATAAGAAGAGATACTTAACTTTCCCTACATTTATGTTGATAAGTATTATTAATGTAAGTTTTTGCTTGGTTTCCCAGACTTGAGAGGCTTTCAAATGTCTAATCTGAGATTTCATTTTAAATGTTCCAGCAAACAAACTTAAAAAGACCTGCATGGTCAATTACCACCAGTGCTGCACTTGAGTAAATAGAGATCAAAACTAATGAGATCGGATTTATTTTCAAACAAGAGTAACCTTACATTGGCTATGTTTAATCAAAAGGAGGGTGAACATAGAATTTTATGTTTCAGTGGAAACCTATAGCACACCCTTATATTTTCCTGAACTATTGTTCTACAAACTGATATTCTCAATTATTTCTCCCACCCATCTGGCTCAGTGTCACTGGGAGCTAAGATGGTCAATAACCACATGAAAAGATGCTTGATATCACTATTAGAGAAATGCGAATCAAAACTACAAATAGGTACCACTTCACACCAGTCATTATGACCACCATTAAAAAGTCCACAAATAGCAAATGCTGGAGAGGATGTGGGAAAAAAAAAGGAACTCTCTTACACTGTTGATGGCAATGTTAATTGGTACAGCTACTATAGAAAACAGTATGGAGATTCCTTCAAAAACTTAAAATAGAGTTACCATATGATCCAGGAATCCCACTATTGGTCATATACCCAGAGAAAACTGTATTTAAAAAGATGCATGCACCCCTATATTGATTGAAGCACTGTTTACAAAAGACAAAACATGGAAGAAACATAAATGTCCCAGGACAGATGGATGAATAAAGAAGATGTGGTGTATATATACATACATATTATACAATGAAATACTACCCAACCATAAAGGAGAATAAAATAATGCCATAGCAGCCACATGGATATACCTAGAGATTATCATATTAAGTGCAGTAAGTCAGATAAAGACAAATATCATATAAGATCATTTAAATGTGATATCTAAAATATGACACAAGTGAATTTATGAAACAGAAACATACTCACAGACATATAAAACATACTTATGGTTACCAAACTGGATAGTTGGCAGAGGCAGGGGAAAGATAAGTTATGAGTTTGGGACTAAAAAGTACACACTGCTATATATAAAATAGGTAAACAGGTACCTACCGTGTAGCATAGGAAACTATAGTCAATATCTTAGGCCACAAGGGAAAAGAATTTGAAAAACAGTATATAGACACACACACATACACACACACATATATTTATATATATGAATCGCTTTGTTATATGCCAGAAACTAACACAATTGTAGATTAGCTATAATTTAATAAGAAAAAAAATAGAGATGTAATCTGGAAATAATTAACTGTTCTTATATTTTCACTTGCTCAAACGTTGGTAAATAATACATATTTTAGCCTGATCTACCCTTTTTTTTTCCCTTATGGAATTTTATTTTTGCTTTTTTTTACATTGGTTAGGATAGATTTCATGGAAACCATCTAAATTAATATAAATTTGATAAACTTGAATGCCAGTAACTATGACTTTGTGATTTTTAAAGTTATATTCTGATCATTGCCATTGGCTCATGAAAATCTTCAAGGAGAAAATAAGATTATTGATGGACAGTCTATTTCAGTGGCTGGTGAAAAGACAGCTTGAATATAGTAGGTTATTTCTTATAATACCCAAACATTATAACAGAATATAATTTACCTTAAAGTGCTCAATGATATACTCATGAAAGTTAAAGTGTTATTTGCTAAGTGGTGTCTGACTCTTTGAGATACCATGGACTGTAGCCTCTGTCCATGAAATTCTCCAGGCCAAAATACTGGAGTGTGTAGCCATTCCCTCCTCCCAGGGATCTTTCCGATCTAGGGATGAAACCCAGGTCTCCTGCTTTGAGTGCGGATTCTTTACCATCTGAGCCACCATAGTACTTTGTAAAAAATAGTTGTTGTTGTTTTAAGAAGTAGTGACCTAATTTAAGTTCAAATAAAAGTATAAGGTAAGAGTTGTAGACAATAAAAACTTCTATCTTATAAACTGTTTGATGTATTTTACTTTGCAATTACTTACCCATGAGAAAAATACTTATATATTTCTAAACTAAGAGAGAAGCAGTTGGATAGCAAATTAGTTGTTCTGTCGCAATATGGTCTGAGCAATCATGTAAACAAAGAAATCTTCTAATCAAATGCAATTTCTCATGAAACAAAGACAGCAGCTAATTGAGAGCATCTGAGGCTAAAATAAGATTAACTTCAAAATGAAAGCCCTACAGCTTTTTGTAGCGAAGCTGTTAGAGTAATAACGAAGCTTACGGCAGTTTAGAAGCAGAGATGTTAGTAGAAATATGATTCCCCACACTGGCAAAATATTTGTACAAACTCCATAATCAACATTCTCTAGTAAAGGACTTGATAGCACCTAAGAAAATGATGAACCTGGACCCCTCAGGGTCCCGAAGAGAAGAACATATTATAAGCAAATCCACCATAGAGTGAGCCTGCCATGGTGGGCATGGGGTGCCCTGCTCAACAGCTGTATGTGCCTCGAGAGCAAAAGCAGGACATGCTGTGCTCTCTGCACCTCCTCTTCTTCAGTGGAGGCAAGAAACAGCAGCAGCAGGAGATTGTGAGGGGGGAGGAGTTCCAGGGCAGAAGACGACCTGAGTGTGCAGAAGAATCCGAAAGGATTCTGCTGACTCAAAGGGCAAGAGGCAGACAGCAATGCCCACACAGTTCGCTGAGTAAAGACTACACATTAAAGTGTTTCCCAGAGACATACTTAACTGGGTAAAAGTAGAAAAATGGCTCTAACATCTAATTCCATCAGAAGGAGGGACAAAATAAGTGCCACTTTCAGCACATAGCACAGAGAGACAGAAAAAAGATTCTATAGTAGCGAAAATAGATGCCTACCAAAATAGGACAAAGCCCAACAGGACAGAGTCTCAGAAACTTTTGTTTCACTTGGTGTAAAACATGATATGCTATATCAAAAGGAGATACATACACACACTTAACACATATAATCATATATAATAAAAAATACAGAGATTGCTATTGCCCATGGAAGTCTGTTCAGTGCTATGTGGCAGCCTTGATAGGAGGGGAGTGTGGGGAAGATGCATGCATATGGCTGAGTCCCTTAGCCGTTCACCTGAAACTATCACAGCACTGTTGATCAGCTATACCCCAATACAATGTGAAAAGTTTACAATTAAACAAAATATATATATATATATATGGATTCTATGAATGTTCAAGAAACTTCGTGATGTTAAAACACAAATGTCCTTTAATGATTGATACTTTAAACTCTACTACTCATCTCATTGATACCTAATGTATTAGTTTAGTCCATTATTCATAAAGACTTGAAGAAAGTGAAAGTGAAATGTTAGTTGCTCAGTTGTGTCAGACTCTCTGCAGCTCCATGGACTGTAGCTTGCCAGCCTCCTCCACGGGATTTTCCAGGCAAGAATACTGGAGTGGGTTGCCATTTCCTTCTGCAGGGGTTCTTCCCTACCCAGGTATCAAACCCATATCTCCTGCATTGGAAGGTGGGTTCTTTACCACTGTGTTACCTGGGAAACCCCAAGATAAGTTTTATTTATTTCATACACCAATGTGGCTATCAGATTATGGACAGTACTTAAGCCTATCTGAGTTTTTCCTATGTCTCCAAATAGGAAAGAAAAGGGGGATGGTGAAGGCATGGGAGGCTGGAAGGTGCAGGCAGCTACTTCCAAGGTGGCCTATCAGAGAACTAAGACTAACTAAGGGACATGGGGGCTGGAAGCAAGAAATTGCATTTGTAAGTTACAATCCAGCTCTGCTTGTAAGCTTTCCTTCAAGTCCCAGACAGAAAGCTCTTAGAATTAGAGGTGCTCGCATGCCCAATCCAAGGTTTTCATTAAAATGTAATACCACATATAGCAATTCAATAGGTCATCTGAGCTAAAGAAAGGCCCAGTGCTCTGGGGTATAAAGAATAATCCTGGAACTTTGTTGGCAGGCCGTCTTCTAAGCAGACCACAGATGTACTCTACGAATGAGAAGGGCAAACCAATATACTCAGATCACTTTTTAAATTAGAGAAAATGAATCCTGAGTGCTTAAAACCAGAGTGCTTAAAACTCACTTGGTTCAGCCAGATCCAAGTGAGAAAAAAAGTGGGAGCAACTAATATTAATCCATCCTGTTACCATAAATTGATTAACCATCGTATTACTGGAAGAAGGGCTTTTTCGGTATTTCATATGATTATAATAATACAGCCTGAACTTCTGCAATGAGAAATTGTTTTCCTCCATGACTTTTCCTCAGTATTATACTTCATTATATGTTGAATTTCTTAGAGTACAAAGAAAATGTCCTCAACTCAATCCATTACTGTAATCAATAAGAAATTCATCACTTTTAAAATGATTATAAGTATTTCAATATTTCATGCTATAGATAGTTCTGTGGTTTCTGTGAACCACTGAAGTAATATTATTCAAGTTCAGTAGTTATGAATTAAATTACTTTATTTCTTAAAGTTTACATCTGGGTGGGATAGGCTATTAATATAAAACATAAGAATTTTAAAATATCATAATGAATTTCCTTTTAGCTTACCAGTAGCCCATGAGACACACAGAGGGGGTAAACTAGGAGAAAAGGCAGAACATGTAAAGGAGAGTTTTGAGAAAATCTATACTTGAATTTTAGAATGATGATTATTTGAAATATTTGAACTACATCAGGCTGAAATCAAAGAAAAATTCCAATCATTCATTCTTACGGATAATATATAAGCAGGATATGTTGTTTTCCTATAATAATTAATATTGTTGTTGTTTAGTCACTAAATCTTGTCTGCTGTTTTTGTGATCCCAAAGACTGCAGCCCACCAGGCTCCTCTGTCCATGGAATTCTTTAGGCAAGAATACTGAGTGAGTTGCCACCTCCTTGTCCAGGGATCTTCCCCACCTAGGGACTGAAACTGTATCTCCTGCATTGACAGGCAAATTCTTTACCACGGAGCCCCCTGGGATGCCCATAATCATTAATATTTATATATTATATTGTGCTTCCCAGGTGACACTAGTGGCATATGGCAGGGAACACTACCTCTCCTGTAGCCTTATTCTCTTGTTCTTTTGGCAATAATGTATCCAAAAGCCTCAAAGCAGGCAAAATTACAGATTAACTTTTCTAAATGGTATTCTCAAACTATGAGAATAGTTTGGTTCTCTCAAACTATGATTTCCTGAACTTAGACCTTACTCTATAGCATGGCTTTTTAAAAAAATATCCACCAATGAGCTCCTTTTATTTTTATTTTCTTTATTTAAAAAAAGTTGTATTAAGTATATTTTCTTAACAATGCTGTGTTAGTTTCTGCTCTGCATGCATGCTCATTTGCTTCACACAGAAGTCGCTCAGTCGTGTCTGACTCTTTGCGACCCCATAGATTGTAGCCCACCAGGCTCCTCGGTCCATGGGATTTCCAGGCATGAATACTGGAATGGGTTCCCATTTCCTTCTCCAGGGGATCTTCCTGACCCAGGGATGGAACCCAGGTCTCCCACATTTGCTTCAGTCATGTCCAATTCTTTGTAGACCCATGAGTAATAGCCTGCAAAGCTCCTCTGTCCATGGAATTTTCCCAGCAAGCGTACTGGTGTGGGTTGACATTTCCTACTCCAGGATATCTTCTGACCCAGGGACTGACTCCGTCGTCTCCTGCATTGCAAGTAGATTCTTTTACTACTGAGCCACTGGGGAAGTTTCTACTGTACAACAAAGTGAATCAGCTATACATATACAAATATCCCCTTTTCTGGATTCCCTTTTCATTTAAGTCACCACAGAGCACTGTGTTTCCTGAGATATACAGTGGTGGTTTAGTCACTAAGTCATGTCCAACTCTTGAGACCTCATGGACTGTAGCCTGCCAGGCTCCTCTGTCTGTGGGATTTTCCAGGCAAGAGTACTGGAGTGGGTTGCCATTTCCTTCTCCAGAGCTATACAATAGGTTCTCATTAGTTTTCTTTTTGTATGTATAGTATCAATAGTATATACATGTCACTCGCAATCTCACAATTAGTCCCAGATCCCCTCTCCCCTTGGTATCCATACATTTGTTCTCCAGGTCTCTGTCTTTATTCCTGCTTTGTAAAATACCATTATCGGTACCAATTTTTTGCAGGTTCCACATACATGTCTTTATATGATTTTTGTTTTGTATGATGGCCTCTATGTCCATCCACACCTCTACATATGACCCAATTTTGCCCCCTTTTATGGCTGAGTATATGCCATATGGTACATATCTCCTTTATCCAGTGCTCTGTTGATGGATATTTAGGTTGTTTCCATTCTCAGTTATTATAAATCATGCTGTTGTGAACATGGGGGTGGATGTATCTTTTTGATTTATGGTTTTCTCTGGGTGTATGCCCAGGAGTGGGAATGCTCGTTGCACGATTTTTTGTAGTGTTTGGATCTCTGCTTCTCTCTCTCTCTATCTGTTTCTGTCTCTCTCCCTGCCTCTCTCCTTCTCTGTTTCCCTCTCTCTGTCTCTCTCTCACACACACAGACACTTCACTTTGACCAATAAATCATCTGTGCTCAGCTCTTTCTGTTTATCACTGATCCAGAGCATCCCTTGATGCCATTATTTTCTGCTGTGTCTTCTTTTGCTGTAACTCGATGGCTTTCCCTTCAAATTGTAGCAGTTCCCTAAGACAGCGTCCAATATATCAGGCACTCTTTTGTGAGTCTCCTTGTTTAGGGTTTCTCTTCTTCTTGGAAATAGAACAGTTTCTTTTTAATGAAAAGAAAATATAATAGCCATGTTGTATTCTCTCTGAATCAAGCTAATTATCCCCTTTGACCCCAGAGTGGGGTGGGGGTGGGGCTGGGATGACCACATGCAGGACTGAAATATGATGGTCACCATGGCTTAAACATAACAAAGCAAAGCTTCAGCCACTGGGCTGGGGATCAAGCAGCAGCATTTGAATGGTGAGCTGAAGCAGGTCTAGCATGAGTATTATGTGTAACGAAATAAAAAGGCCATCCCAAAACACAGTTTCCAATCGTGTGGTCCTGTGGGGAAATCAGAACATGAGCTTCAGAGTTCTGGTCACTGCAACCAATGATAAACCGGGTATTTCTGGTCTATGGCTATAGTCTGATTTTAAGGAAGAAAAAATCCAATTTCAGACTGTCAGGTTCTACCAACAACAGCTGTAGTTTCAAATCTAAGAAAAACCTTTAAAAATGATACAATGATAATACCAGCAATTTCCATGCATAAAGAATATTATAAAAAGTTCAAAAGCAGAATCTTAAACAAACAAAAAATCAACATGCACCCCACAGTTATATTCACTTTCTGATTGTGTCAAATGAAGAAAAATAAACCTAATATTTCTAAATAATCATTCATAAAATCAGCTACAAGTCTATGAACATGGTTACACACACTTTGTGAACTTCCCTGGTGGCTCAGATGGTAAACAATCTGCCTGCAATGCAGAAGACCTGGATTCAATCCCTGGGTCTGGATGATCCCTTGGAGAAGGGAATGGCAACCCACTCCACTATTCTCACCTGGAGAATTCCATGGACAGAAGAGCCTGACAGAATACAGTCAATGTGGTTGCAAAGAGTTGGACATGACTGAATGACTAACACTACACACATGCTTTGTACAGAAAAGATGTACATATATGTAAAACTGTATGGTATTTTTAAAAACGTTTAAGAGGAATGAGACAACATCGTCTGCTAAGTTGTGTCCGACTCTTGCGACCCGATGGACCCCACTCTTGTGGCCTGACAGGCTCCTCTTCTGTCCTTGGGATTCTCCAGGCAAGAATACTGGAGTGGGTTGCCATTTCCTTCTTCAGGGTATCTTCCCTTCCCAGGAATCGAACCCAAGAAATCCTTTTTAGGATGACATCTCATAATTGCTAGACAGAGTTTCAGAGGTTGACAACTAGCTCTAAAATACTGCATATCATAGGAGGGGTGCTCCTATTTTTTTCCTTAGCTTGACTCCAAGCCAGAAAAAAATCCTTTTTAGTGCTTGATATTCCATGTATCTATAAACAACTGACAAAGTTTAAGATGTTCAGTATCTCTTTGTTTAATTTTATCTCATATTTATTTGTCTGTTAAAGTTTTCTTTCTCAACTGCCATTTCTGAAAAATAAACCCACAATATGCCGCAAAACCACAGGTTCAAAGCATATGATATACTATGGGGTGCTTATATAGAAAAATCATCATTTATAAAAAATCTCTGTGGCAATTACCTCACATTTAACACATTATTGACTGGGTGATTTTTGCAGTAACTAATGCATATGGTGTTAATATATTTCCAGTCAATAATGTGGTAAAACTGACATGCATGCAATAGTGTCCAAGAAGTCACTCTCTGCAAACAAACTGATGGTTTTCACTGCAATTTCAAGAAGCATACATAAGTGTATTTGTAATATCAGGAAGAGTAAAAGAGAAATTAATAGAATAAATATTTAAATCACTAATGGTCAAGAAGTTCCCACTTAAGGAGAACACCAACCACAAACCCAGAAAGTTCAGGGGACAACAGAATAAATACCACCACCAAAGCTACACTGAGGCTTGCCATATTAAAACTGTAGAAAACCTAACACAAATAATTACACAAAGGAGGCCAAAGGAAAAACCTACTTTAATTTTAAAAGAGCAAATATAAGAATCACATGGCAGACTTCTTATTGGAAAGCATAAGAGGAAGAAGACAACTGAGTGAAATATTTAAAATACTGAAATTTAAGACACTGATGCATAATTCTATAGCAGATCAAGTTATCTTTCAAAAATAACAATCACTTTAATCAGAAAATCTAAATATGAGGGAATTCATCATAAGACCTGCTGTATAAAAATTGTTAAAAGAAGTTATTCAGGAAAGAAATTATATATATATATATACACACATATATATGTATGTATGTATATGACAGAAGCAGGCATCTACATAAGGAAATGGAGAACAATGGATATAATAAAGTATTTCTTTCTATTCTTAATCAGTTTAACAAATGGCAATATGTTTAACTCTGTTATAAGGAAACTGCACCACAGGAGGTGTGGAAGAGTTATTTGAGATAAATATAGATTACTTCAATATGCATTATTATAAACCCTAAGGTGACCACTGCTGCTGCTGCTAAGTCACTTCAGTCGTGTCCGACCCTGTGTAACCCCATAGACGGCAGCCCACCAGGCTCCCCCGTCCCTGGGATTCTCCAGGCAAGAACACTGGAGTGGGTTGCTATTTCCTTCTCCAATGCATGAAAGTGAAAACAAAGTGAAGTCGCTCAGTCGTGTCTGACTCTTAGTGATCCCATGAACTGCAGCCTACCAGGCTCCTCTGTCCATGGGATTTTCCAGGCAAGAGTACTGGAGTGGGTTGCCATTGCCTTCTCCAAGGTGACCACTAAAACACAACAAAATAAAACAAGAAATGCACACCTGACATACCAGGGAGAATATAAAATGGAAGCATATAAAATGCTCAGTTGAATCAGAGAATACAGTAGAAAAAAGAGAGCAACCTAAATGTTCATCAACAGAGGAATGGATAAAGAAGATGTGGCACATATATAAAATGGAATATTACTGAGCTGTAAAAAGGAATGGAACTGGGTCATTTTCAGAGATGTGGATGGACCTAGAGTCTGTTACATAATGTCAAGTAAGTCAGAAATAGAAAAACAGATATGATATATTAACACATATATATGGACTCTGTTTTGTGGTGAAGTGAAAGTCTCTCAGTCGTTTCTGACTCTTTGAGATCCCATGGACTATACAGTCCATGGAATTCTCCAGGCCAGAATACTAGAGTGGGTAGCATTTCCCTTCTCCATGGGATCCTCCCAACCCAGAGATCGAACCCAGGTCTCCTGCATTGCAAGTGGATTATTTACCAGCTGAGCCACAAGGGGAACCCAAGAATAATAGAATGGGTAGCCCATCCCTTCTCCAGCAGGTCTTCCTGATCCAGGAATTGAACAGGGGTCTCCTGCATTGCAGGAAGATTCTTTACCAACTGAGCTATCAAGGAAGCCCTGTTTCGTGGTTCAGTTCAGTTCAGTTCAATCACTCAGTCATGTCCGACTCTATGGGATCCCATGAATTGCAGCACGCCAGGCCTCCCTGTCTATCACCAACTTCCAGGGCTCACCCAAACTCATGTCCATCGAGTCAATGATGCCATCCAGCCGTCTTGTCCTCTGTTTTCCCCTTCTCCTCCTGTCCCCAATCCCTCCCAGCATCAGAGTCTTTTCCAATGAGTCAGCTCTTCGCATGAGGTGGCCAAAGTACTGGAGTTTCAGCTTTAGCATCATTCCCTCCAAAGGAATCCCAGGGCTGATCTCCTTCAGAATGGACTGGTTGGATCTCCTTGCAGTCCAAGGGACTCTCAAGAGTCTTCTCCAGCACCACAGTTCAAAAGCATCAATTCTTCGGCGCTCAGTTTTTTTCACAGTCCAACTTTCACATCCATACATGACCACTGGAAAAATCATAAGCTAACAATTCTAATACAGATATACATGTATAGTGAAATTTTTTAAATTAGGTAAATATATATAATGGATGGTGGGAGCCATGTTTTTTCAGTGGTGGGGTGTGAATTTATAAATAAGCAAGATAAGGAAGTTAGAATGATCCATATAATAGAATAGAGATCAAAGTTGTAGCCATCAGAATAAACTCACATGTAGCACTATACAGATACAAATAGTTACATCCAGACATACTTAGAGACACGTGTACCTACATAGGCATAGATGTGCACACATACTTTCTTATTGTAACATGATGTAGACAAATGATACTAACACACCCAGTATCCAGATCTTCAAGTCTAACACCTTTTTCCAATAAAAGCAAAACAAAGTAAACAACAAAAACTTAGGGTTCATTGGAGAAATGACGGACTCCGGGACTGAGACAGGACTGAGGACCTGCAATGCAAAAAAAGTAAGGAAGTGCTTTTAAAAATTGATGGGGAAATGTCAAAGGCCACAGGAGCCAACTACAAGATGTTACATATGGCCATAGCTGAAGCACTTAAGAAAGAGAATAAATTTTAAAAAAAGAAGAGAAGCGAAAGGCAAAGGATGCGGGGAGCGAGCTCCGCCCATGGCAAGGGTCATGAGGAAGGAGGCTCGGCATATGCAAAGGCGGGATCGAGCCTCAGGAGTCCCCCTGGAAATTCTTGAGCATCTACCCCCCAAATCAGAGTCTGCCTACTTTGTGCCTTGTGCTTTCACCTACACCTCTGACTTTACGGGGGGCTGTCCCCCACTACCTCTCTCTGAAAAAAGAGTTAGCTTACAGCTGCAGTTAATAATTCCTGGGTGTGACAGTGTTTCAACCTACAAAGTCCTTTGGAAATTCTCTAGCCTGCCTGAATAGGTTTTTCCAGCCACATGTGATTGTTCAGAGCCTCCCAACTGTGAGAGTCCAGAGATGTTCTAAACTGTCTAAACACAGATTCCTTTGAGTAGTTAAAAGATTGATTAGAAATTGTATTGGTGAAGGGCTTTTCACTTATTGGGCCAATGTTTGCTGCTAAGTCTCCATATCCCTTACCTACTGTGTCCTTGGCAGTGTATTGATTGATATAATGGGTGTATAGAAAAGTAAGTAGTAGCCTCAATGTTTGTAACCTTGGACCCTTGAGTTAATTCTTTTCTTGATTGAGCCCACCTCACCTTTGCCCTATAGGAATGCAATTCTATCCAGTGCTTTTTGGAGGCTGGCACCTGACTTTAGAATAATCACCTTTACAGAAAAATAAGTTTCTTAAAATGTTAACAGGCCTCTGGGCCAGAAGATGATGTAAATCACCTAAACTTTTGCATATGGTAAGTTTGAAAGCCTGGCTTCGATTAGAACCAGGAACTGCTGTCCTTGCATGACTCCACTCCTTCCCCCATTATCCTCTATGCATAACTTAAGGTATAAAAACTACTTTGGGAAATAAAGTGCGGGCCTTGTTCACCGAAATTTGGTCTCCCCATGTCGTTCTTTCTTTCGCCTTCTAGCTGAATTTTTCCTCTGATGCGGGGAAGCTCGTCAAGCCTACTAATTTTGCCTGGGCTTCTAAGATCTGACCGGGGAGGCCTTAGTGTCTCCTCTCCTTCTGGAGAACGGGAGGATGCCTGCGGCCTTCGTAGGTGATGTTAATTCCCTGCTTTGGAATTTTATTCAGCCTCTTTTCTTCACTGAATTTTCCTACTGAGCTATCCTTATTTCAGCCTCTTTACTTCACTGAATTTTCCTACTGAGCTATCCTTATTTCAGCTGCTTTTCTCCAATGAATTTCCTCACTGAGCTATCCTCATTCTATTACTCTTTATATCCTTAATTAACGTTTAATTAAGCAGTTATTTCCTGATCCTCACCGACGCCGTCTCTCCTTCTAATACCCTGGATCAGCCGGGGCTGGACCCTGGCAAAAGGAGAAAAGAAAAGATATATCTATTTGAATGCAGAGTTCCAAAGAATAGCAAGGAGAGATAAGAAAGCCTTCCTCAGTGATCAATGCAAAGAAATAGAGGAAAACAATAGAATGGGAAAGACTAATGATCTCTTCAAGAAAATTAGAGATACCAAGGGAATATTTCATGCAAAGATGGGCTCGAAAAAGGACAGAAATGGTATGGATCTAACAGAAGCAGAAGATACTAGGAAGAGGTGGCAAGAATACACAGAAGAACTATACAAAAAAGATCTTCAAGACCAGATAATCACGATGGTGTGATCACTCACCTACAGCCAGACATCCTGGAGTGCAAAGTCAAGTGGGCCTTAGAAAGCATCACTACGAACAAAGCTAGTGGAGGTGATGGAATTCCTGTTGAGCTATTACAAATCCTAAAAGACGATGGTCTGAAAGTGCGGAACTCAATATATCAGCAAATTCGGAAAACTCAGCAGTGGCCACAGGATTGGAAAAGGTCAGTGTTCATTCCAATCTGGAGAAAAAGGCATTGCCAAACAATGCTCAAACTACCACACAATTGCACTCATCTCACATGCTAGTAAAGTAATGCTCAAAATTCTCCAAGCCAGGCTTCAACAGTACATGAACCATGAACGTCCACTCATTCAAGCTGGATTTAGAAAAGTCAGAGGAACCAGAGATCAAATTGCCAACATCCACTGGATCATTGAAAAAGCAAGAGAATTCCAGAAAAAAACATCTACTTCTGCTTTATTGACTATGCCAAAGCCTTTGACTGTGTGGATCACAACAAACTGTGGAGAATTCATAAACAAATAGGAATACCAGACACCTGACCTGAGAAATTTGTATTCAGGTCAAGAAACAACAGTGAGAACTGGACATGGAACAACACACTGGTTCCAAATAGGAAAAGGAGTATGTTAAAGCTGTATATTGTCACCCCATTTATTTAACTTATATACAGAGTACATCATGAAATATGTTGGGCTGGATGAAGCACAAGGTGAAATCAAGATTGTTGGGAGAAATATCAATAATCTCAGATATGGAGATGACACCAACCTTATGACAGAAAATGAAAAATAAGTAAAGAGCCTCTTGATGAAAGTGAAAGGTTAGTGAAAAAGTTGACTTAAAACTCAAAATTCAGAAAACTAAGATAGTGGCATCTGATCCCATCACCTCATGGCAACTAGATGGGGAAACAGTAGAAACAGTGAGAGACTTTATTTCTGGGTGCCCCAAAATCACTGCAGATAGTGACTGCAGCCAGGAAATTAAAAAGACGCTTACTCCTTGGAAGGAAAATTATGACCAACTTAGACAGCATATTAAAAAGCAGAGACATTGCTTTGCCAACAAAGGTCCATCTGGTCAAAGGTATGGTTTTTCCAGTAGTCATGTATGGATGTGAGAGTTGGACTATAAAGAAAGCTGAGCACTGAAGAATTGATGCTTTTGACCTGTGGTGTTGGAGGAGACTCTTGGGAGTCCCTTGGACTGCAAGGAGATCCAACCAGTACATCCTAAAGGAAATCAGTTGTGAATATTCATTGGAAGAACTGATGTTGAAGCTCCAATACTTTAGCCACCTGGTATGAAGAACTGACTCATTGGAAAAGACCCTGATGCTGGGAGGGATTGAAGGCATGAGAAGAAGGAGATGACAGAGGATGAGATGGCATCACCCACTCATTGGCCATGAGTCTGAGTAAACTCCAGGAGTTCGTGATGGACAGGGAGGCTTGGCGTACTGCAGTCC
This sequence comes from Bos indicus x Bos taurus, assembly GCF_003369695.1. Classification (NCBI taxonomy): domain Eukaryota; kingdom Metazoa; phylum Chordata; class Mammalia; order Artiodactyla; family Bovidae; genus Bos; species Bos indicus x Bos taurus. Next base: position 3,199,196 of record NC_040083.1, on the reverse strand, counting down.
ATGGAGTCAGAGAGTCAGACATGACTGAGTGACTGGACACACACACATTGGGTTCAGAGGGTGTCCAGGTTGGTGAAGAGCTGTTTTGCAATTAAATGGGACAAATAAGATCATATTTAAAAATTCCTGAAAAATACAATTTACCAAAGCTAGCCCCAAAGGATATATTAATAGAAAATTTGAGTAGCCTTATATTTCCCAAGAGATTGAAATAATAGTTAACAACTCTTCATATAGAAAACTCTACCATTTTCGCAGGTGAGTTCTCTGCAATATTGTGGAAGAAGTAATACTAACAGTGTACAATGCCCTTTCGGAAACAAGAAGGGAATACCTTCCCATTCATTTTCTGAAGCCAAGCAACATGTCAATACAGGTACGAGGAGAACCTGTATTTAGATATACAATATTATATGTAGATATAAAAAAAGTGACATACAAATGTACTTATGACTGCAAATGCAAACGTTCTGAACAAAACATTAGTAAATCAAATACAGCCCCATAGAAAAAGGACAGCTTGTGATAGGTTTATTGAAAGAATGATCATTTCAAAATTGGAAATAAATCAAACAATACCAGATCCTCAGCCTTTCCTCATGTTCTATGAACTTAATACTTTTAAAGAGTATTTGACTAGCTATTTTTGTTTCATGTTATCTTGCAATTTTTCAAAAACTCAACAGGCTTTTACTTAGCTACTTTTTAATGCTCCTTTCCTGGACTTCCTTGAACTTTGTAATCCAATCACAGAAGGATTTTTCAGATGCCAAAGTGTTGGGGGGTGGGGGCGGTGGGGGACCAAGAAATAAAAAGGATATTTAATTTAAATTTAAATGGAATTTAATTTTAAACTAATAAAACATTTCATCACATTTCAAACAATACTGTTTCTTTATGTTATTTACTATTTTGTGGATCCTGTTGTTTGAATGAGTTCTCTGAACTGTTAATAGTTTTAAATATTTTATAACTCCATTACATATATTGAATTATCCTTCATAGCTTTTAGTGTGTAGATACATTTAAACTGTCAATGATACATGACAAATGAAAAGAAAAAACTGTAAAATAAATTTACTTTGTCCTTTCTGCCCTCAAATTATTCTATAAGACTGTGTTCTTTTCTGAAAAAAATTCCTCAGATTGCACTGGGCACTTGGCATCACTGTCTTGCTAACATCTTTTCAGCGTGACAGAATTTTTATCCTATGACTCTAATACTTTCTTTGACTGTAGGTATCCATAATATGGGGCTACACAAGTGGAACTAGCTGTAAAGAACTCACTTGTCAATGCAGGAGACTTAAGAGACTCAAGTGGGATCCCTGGTTTTGGAAGATCCCCTAGAGGAGGGCACTTCAGTATTCTCCCCTGGAAAATCCCATGGACAGAGGAGCCTCATGGGCTACAGTCCAAACGGTCACAAAGAGTCAGACTAAATGACTTAGCACAGCACAGCATTCCTAATATGAACAGATTTTCTTATTTATAAAATTTCACTCTTCAAACTATTCTTTTACAATTTTAATTCAAGAATGTTCACCTAACCCTGAGAACTTCTCCGTGTTCAAAAAAGAATCTAATTGGTGGAAATTAATATAGCACCCCCAAACTGACAATCCTCAAAATAAAGGATATCCTTAGTAAATATGGGAGCATAAATGTACTTTCATATTACCCAAGTACAGAAAAAGGCACTATCTGAAATGAAACCTAAGAAAATGAAGGCATAACCGGGGAATGTTGGTTAATAATTTGTGAAGATGCTATTCGATTGTTGTTTAGTCGCTAACTTGTATCCAAGTCTTTAGTGACCCCATGGACTGTAGCCTGCCAGGCCACTCTGTCATTGGGATTTTCCAGATATGAATGTTACCATAATATTACCTATTAAAAACTTATGAACATGAAAATATCCAAAGTTTAGTGGAAAAGCTGATGCTTACTCTCAGAACTCTTCTTGAATATGACTATTAAAAATAATCTGTATTTACCTGAGTCACACTGCATTGTGACTGTAGCTGTAAAAACAATCAATGTCATTTCAGAGGGGCAGGGATGCTGAAAGATTCAAAGGTAGAACGAAGTGTAATTTTTCACTTTATGTCATTCTTTAGGAAAAATAAAACATTCAACTCCTTTAAAATGACCTTCTTTTTTTCTTGCAGTCAAAATCAAGCAGAATAAACATTTCAATTTAAATAGCTCCTTGTATATAAATTTTATCTTCTGCATCACATCTATGAAATGTCATATTTCAAATGAGCTGGAAGCTTGTGGAAAAAATGTACCTAAAATCATGACAATAACTGGAATTGGTGGTTAAAATTGAAGCTGAAATTCAGTATTAGCGAAATTATCTTATTTAGTCTTTATCACAGTATTGTATTGGAGAAGGAAATGGCAACCCACTGCAGTGTTCTTGAGAATCCCATGAACAGAGGAGTCTAACAGGCTAGAGTCCATGAGGTTGCAAGATTCGGACATGACTTAGCAATCAAACCACCATCACCACAGTATTATGCTTCCATGTTGGCTTAGTGGTAAATAATCCACCTGTCAATTCAGACATAGGTTCAATCCCTGGGTCAGAAAGATCCTCTGAAGGAAATGGCAAGTCACTCCAGTATTCTTGCCTGGGAAATTCCATGGACAGAGGAGATTGGCTGGCTATAGTCCATGATGTCTTAAGAGTCGGACACAATTTAGTGACTATACAATAACAGTTTTACATGACAATTTTTTTTTTACTTTTCAGCATCACTATTAAGTATCAATAATTTTATTTAAGCTCTCTTTCCAAGATTATGAGGAATTAGTGAGGAATTTGATTCCAATTTTGTCTTAGTCTAAAATATGTGCTCTGTAACACTAAATGAATGTTAATCCTCTACATGAAGTCTAGTTCTCCTCACCATATACCCAGAATCCTCTTTTTTTCCCTAAATGCTTTAAAAATGTGTCATGTTGTGCAGTTATTTTTGATTCTTTGTAACCCTTTGGACTATAGCCCATCAGGCTCCTCTGTTGATGGGATTTTTCAAGCAAGAATACTAGAGTCGGTTTGCCATTTTCCTCCTACAGTGGCTCACCTGACCCAGGGATTGAACACAAATCTCTTGAGTCTCTTGCATTGCAGGCAGATTCTTTACCCATTGAGCCATTCGGGGAAGCCCCAAAATATATGCAACACATGATAAAATGAAGAGCAGCAAAGCCTAGGTTGAACCACTACAGTTTTTAGAATTACTTCAGAAAAAAAATAAATAAATAAACAATAGACTGGAACTGCGAAATGCCCTAAGACTCAACATTTTCTCCTTGTCAGTAAGACAAGATGGAAAAGTTTCTCTAAGTTATTAGAAGAAGGTTTCTTATATTTCTTGAGGCATTTATTGTAGTCAGAGCATGGCTGGCTGGAAGAATAAGAAGATGTTTCTATCTACAGAGATGTTTAAAAGTACTTCAATTTAAGTGACAGAATTGAATGAAAAAAAATTTTTTTTATTTCTCCCTTAATTCCTCTCTCTCCTTTCCTCGTGGCAGATTCCTTCATTCACTGATGAGCTGAGTCTCATCTCTTAGGCTGACATGAAGGAAAGGGAAACCAAATTTAAGTGAAAAGAACTTGAATGTCATATTTACATAATAAAAATGATCATAATAGGCTCTGCATTCTGCACTTTCCTGTTCTCCATGTGTCCTGCTGTTTTCCACCCTGTTTCCAGGCTGTTGCCCAAAGACTTTGCAAACTCTGAGCTTCCCCTTGCCCCTATTAAATCTTAATCTCAAAAAAAAAAAAAGATTTTAGGAGTAGAAGAGAATCTCTTTTATGACAAAAGGCTATGGGACTTAAGAATATCAAACAAGAGCTAATGTATTATGAAAGGAAACATATTGGGGAAGCATCCACTTGCAATTTCATTTAATGTTTTTAAATTATTAGGAATTAATCTGTAAATGACCTAAATAATCCAAAAAAATCCAAAACAATTATTAGAGCACAATTTCAATTTGAAAATGTTCTGGAATTATTACATGGGAAATATCAAGATGAAAGCCTGGAATCTTCCCCTGGACAAAAGTCTGTTTGTGGCATTTACCTGGTTAACAAACAATTGAAATTTTAAAAAGGGAGAAAGCAGACTGGTTTCAAGGAGGTTTCAGGCTATTGAATCAGACTGGCCTTAATAAGAGATCCACGGAGCAGTTCACCTACTGATAATGAAAATGAAATCTATACTTAGCAGGGTTGGCAGCTGTCACCTCTCTCTGAGCTTTAACAAGTCTGCTGATACACATGTGACCCACGCTTTGAAGAAGGGTCTGACTTCGCTGAGATAGTGCAGCTAGAAAATGGCTGGGAGATACCGCAGTGAAGCAGCCAACATACTCCCAAGCCTGCTGGAGCCATGGATGTATTTATTGGAGCTCATCATTCACATTTCAGACTACCTAAGACAGACGGTGTCCTCATCACCCTGACGAAAACCTGCATCTAGAAGTGAAGTATGAAATACTTTAAAAAGGAAAACACTTAATAGTCTAGATGTAAGGAAAATCATTTACATGAAGTCACTTCTATATAACTATGCTTTTATATATTCTGGAAACAGTTAAGAAAGGACTGCAGTTTTGAACATGAACCTAATTTGAACGCAGCACAGAAAAAGTGCTTTCTTAATTTCCTTTCCAACCTGAAACACCGTTTATTCTGACAGAAATCAAGCCAGAATTTTCTTCCTCTAGTTCTTAGTATCACCCTAGTAACCATGAAAAATGATTCTGTCTTTGAGGAAATGGAAAGGTCATTTTAAGCAAACTGCCATAATTCAAAGGGCTTTGAAAGAAAGAAAATTTCACACACACACACACACACACACACACACACACACAAGCAAACACAGCTTATTTCTAACTTTTTCCACTTAGAAAATAAGTTGATAGAAGTAGTTTAGATTCCTCAGCCCAAAACTATAGTGTGTGTGTGTATATGTGTGCACTCTCAGTTGTATCTGACTCTTCGCAACCCTATGAACTGTAGCCCATCAGGTCCCTCTGTCCGTGGGATTCTCCAGGCAAGAATACTGGATTGGGTTGCCACTTTCTCCTTCAGAGGATCTTACCCACCTAGGGGTCCAACCTGTGTCTCTGAGGTGGATTCTTTAATACTTCACCACCTGGGACCACCAAGTGGTGGTACCATAGACCTAAATCCCAGAAGGTAACAAACAACAAACAAAATCAGTTGTCTAAAAATATCACTTTTACGCTTAAGAAGACATTAAAGTCTAAAAGAATGCATTTTCCCCTCTATCTACTGGAGGAGATAATTTCTTCTAAATTAGTGATGTTCGGACAAAGATTGAAGATGGTACACAATTAAAATTTGTATAATATACGCACATATATGTATTATCAGTTCAGTTCAGTTCAGTCGCTCAGTGGTGTCTCTCTTTGCGACCCCATGAATTGCAGCACACCAGGCCTCCCTGTCCATCACCAACTTCCAGAGTTCACACAAACTCATGTCCATCGAGTTGGTGATGCCATCCAGCCATCTCATCCTCTGTTGTCCCCTTCTCCTCCTGCCCCCAGTCCCTCCCAGCATCAGAGTCTTTTCCAATGCGTCAACTCTCTGCATGAGGTGGCCAAAGTACTGGAGTTTCAGCTTCAGCATCATTCCTTCCAAAGAAATCCCAGGGCTGAACTCCTATAGAATGGTCTGGTTGGATCTCCTTACAGTCCAAGGGACTCTCAAGAGTCTTCTCCAACACCACAGTTCAAAAGCATCAATTCTTCAGCACTCAGCTTTCTGCACAGTCCAACTCTCACATCCATACATGACCACTGGAAAAACCATAGCCTTGACTAGACGGACCTTTGTTGGAAAAGTAATGTCTCTGCTTTTTAATATGCTATCTAGGTTGGTCATAACTCTCCTTCCAAGGAGTAGGCATCTTTTAATTTTATGATGACAATCACCATCTGCAGTGATTTTGGAGCCCAGAAAAATAAAGTCTGACACTGTTTCCACTGCTTCCTCATCTATTTCCCATGAAGTGATGGGACCAGATGCCATGATCTTAGTTTTCTGAATGTTGAACTTTAAGCCAACATTTTCACTCTCCTCTTTCACTTTCATCAAGAGGCTTTTTAGTTCCTCTTCACTTTCTGCCATAAGGGTTGTGTCATCTGCATATCTGAGGTTATTAATATTTCTCCTGGAAATCTTGATTCCAGCTTGTGCTTCTTCCAACCCAGCGTTTCTCATGATGTACTCTGCATATAAGTTAAGTAAGCAAGGTGACAATATACAGCCTTGATATACTCCTTTTCGTATTTGGAACCAGTCTGTTGTTCCATGTCCAGTTCTAACTGTTGCTTCCTATCCTGCATATGGATTTCTAAAGAGGCAGGTCAGGTGGTGTGGTATTCTCATCTCTTTCAGAATTTTCCACAGTTTATTGTGATCCACACAGTCAAAGGCTTTGGCATAGTCAATAAAGCAGAAGTTGATGTTTTTCTGGAACTCTCTTGCTTTTTCGATGATCCAGCGGATGTTGGCAATTTGATCTCTGGTTCCTCTGCCTTTTCTAAAACCAGCTTGAACATCTGGAAGTTCACAGTTCACGTATTGCTGAAGCCTGGCTTGGAGAATTTTGAGCATTACTTTACTAGCATGTGAGATGAGTGCAATTGTGCAGTAGTTTGAGCATTCATTGGCATTGCCTTTGTTTGGGATTGGGATGAAAACTGACCTTTTCCAGTCCTGTGGCCACTGCTGAGTTTTCCAAATTTACTGGTATCTTGAGTGCAGCATGTTCACAGCATCATCTCTCAGGATTTGAAATAGCTCAACTGGAATTCCATCATCTCCACTAGCTTTGTTTGTAGTGATGCTTTCTAAGGCCTCCTTGATTTCATGTTCCAGATGTCTGTCTCTAGGTGAGTGATCACACCATCGTGATTATCTGGGTCATGAAGATCTTTTTTGTACAGTTCTTCTGTGTATTCTTGCCACCTCTTCTTAATATCCTCTGCTTCTGTTAGGCCCATAACTTTTCTGTCCTTTATCGAGCCCATCTTTGCATGAAATGTTCCCTTGGCATCTCTAATTTCATTGAAGAGATCCCTAGTCTTTCCCATTCTGTTGTTTTCCTCTATTTCTTTGCACTGATCACTGAAGAAGGCTTTCTTATCTCTCCTTGCTATTCTTTGGAACTCTACATTCAGATGCTTATATATTTCCTTTTTTCTTTTTCTTTTCACTTCTCTTCTATTCACATCTATATGTAAAGCCTCCCCAGACAGCCATTTTGCTTTTTTGCATTTCTTTTCCATAGGGATAGTATTGATCCCTGTCAATATCACAAACGTCCATCCATAGTTCATCAGGCACTCTATCAGATCTAGTCCCTTAAATCTATTTTCACTTCCACTGTATAATCATAAGGGATTTTATTTAGGTCATACCTGAATGGTCTAGTGGTTTTCCCTCCCTACTTTCTTCAATTTAAGTCTGAATTTGGCAATAAGGAGTTCATGATCTGAGCCACAGTCTGCTCCTGGTCTTGTTTTTGTTGACTGTTTAGAGCTTCTCCATCTTTGGCTGCAAAGAATATAATCAATCTGATTTCAGTGTTGACCATCTGGTGATGTCCATGTGTAAAGTCTTCTTTTGTGTTGTTGGAAGAGGGTGTTTGTTATGACCAGTGCGTTCTCCTGGCAAAACTCTATTAGCCTTTGCCCTGCTTCATTCCGTATTCCAAAGCCAAATTTGCCTGTTAATCCAGGTGTTTCTTGACTTCCTACTTTTGCATTCCAGTCCCCTATAATGAAAAGGACATCTTTTTTGGGTGTTAGTTCTAAAAGGTCTTGTAGGTCTTCATAGAACCGTTCAACTTCAGCTTCTTCAGTGTCACTGGTTGGGGCATAGGCTTCGATTACTGTGATATTGAATGGTTTGCCTTGGGAATGAACAGAGATCATTCTGTTATTTTTGAGATTGCATCCAAGTTCTGCATTTCGGACTCTTTTGTTGACCATGATGGCTACTCCATTTCTTCTAAGGGATTCCTGCCCACAGTAGTAGATATAATGGTCATATGAGTCAATTTCATCCATTCCAGTCCATTTTAGTTTGCTGATTCTTAGAATGTCAATCTTCACTCTTGTCATCTCCTGTTTGACCACTTCCAATTTGCCTTGATTCATGGACCTAACATTCTAGGTTCCTATGCAGTATTGCTCTTTACAGCATCAGACATTACTTCCATCACCAATTGCATCTACAACTGAGTATTGTTTTTTCTTTGGCTCCATCCCTTCATTCTTTCTGGAGTTATTTCTCCACTGATCTCCAGTAGCATATTGGGCACCTACCGACCTGGGGAGTTCCTCTTTCAATATCCTCTCATTTTGCCTTTTCATACTGTTCATGGGTTTCTCAAGGCAAGAATACTGAACTGGTTTGCCATTCCTTTCTCCAGTGGACCACATTCTGTCAGACCCTCCACCATGACCCACCCATCATGGGTGGCCCCACACGGCAAGACCTAGTTTCCTCGAGTTAGACAAGGCTGTGGTCCTAGTGTGATTAGATTGACTAGTTTTCTGTGATTATGGTTTCCGTGTGACTGCCCTTTGATGCCCTCTCACAACACCTACCATCTTACTTGTGTTTCTCTTACCTTGGGTGTGGGGTATCTCTTCATGGCCACTCCAGCAAAGCGCAGCCGCTGCTCCTCACCTTGGACGAGGAGTATCTCCTCATGGACGCCCTTCCTGACCTTGAATGTGGAGTAGCTCCTCTTGGCCCTCCTGTGCCCATGCAGCCACCTCTCCTTGGATGTGGGTTTGCTCCTCTTGGCCACTGCCCCTGACCTTGGGCGTGGGGTAGTTCCTCCCAGCTGCTGCCCCTGACCTTGGGCGTGGGGTAGCTTTTATGTATGTATCTACAAACACACAGACACACACACACACACACACACACACACACACACAGAGTCATATAGCTACAAATCTAAATTTGTATGCTGAAGCCCTAACCCCCAAGGCAAGGCATTTCTAGATGTACCTTTCAGAGATAATTAGGCTTAGATGAGGTCATGAGAGTCAGGCTGTCATGATGCAATTAGTGTTCCTAATTAGAGACCAGAAAACTTGCTCGCTCTCTGTCCATGTGAGGACACAGAAAGCAGACAGAGGTCCATACGCCAGAGAGAGAGAGCTCTCCCCACAACTAGACCATATGGGAACCCAGACTGTGAACTTCACATGCTCCAGAACTGTAAGAAATTAATTTCATTTATTTAAGGCACTCAGTCATAACATTTTGTTATGGCAGCCCAGACTAAAGTAATAGATATATATGTGCTAGAGTATCCAGTAAACACACAGGTGTGTGTAATACCATCCATTTTCAATGCTCTGAATGTGTCCCCCAAAAATCATGTGTTAAAACTTAGTCTCCAAAGTGATGCTATTTGGACCTGGGGTTCTTGGGAGGTTACTAGGTCATGAAGGTGAATGGAATTAGTACCTAATTAAGATGGTGCAGTGGTAAAAAACCCACCTGCCAACACAGGAGATGCAAGAGACATGAGTTTGATCCCTAGGTCAGGAAGATCCCGTGGAGAAAGAACTCTCAACCCACTCCAGTATTCTTGTTTGAAGAATCCCATGGACAGAGAAGCCTTGAGGACTGCAGTCCATGCAGTCTCAAAGAGTCAGACACATGTCACATGTCACTTAACTAAAGAGGCCCCAGGCAGCTCCTTCCCTCCTTGAACCGTGTAAAGACACAGCACAAAGACCGCTCCTCTGAAGCAGGAAACGGACTCTCAACAGATATGGAATCTGCTGACACCTTGATCTTGGACTTCTCTGAATTAGAGGGAAATCCTCAAAAGTCTCCATGCTACATTTTCCTAAACATCAGCAATGTTTCTAATCGGGTTCCAGTCCAATTGACAATTCATCTTCCTGTCTGACTCAGTTTTTAATCCAGGCAGTTTTCTGTCAAAATCAATCTACTTTACTGGTCATCTGGTCACTAACATCAATCTACTTCATATGATAAATAATTCTTGGAGTGGAGAGGAAGATTTCATGTTAATGTAAGATTTTTCATTACTGACAGGAAACCAATGTTAAAGATTTTCAGTATGTCATCTCCCTTGTAATACAGCTAATAAAACAGAGTTTGACCAAATATATTTAATCATAGTTTAGTGCCTGACAGCTTCTGGTATCAACTTTAGATTCTTATTTCCTAGGTTTACTCTCTCAATATTTCTTAATATTAGCTTTCATTTTTAAAAGGAATGATGAAAGGTCAGGTCTTGCAACATAAGATCTTGATTAACTATCACTTCAAATCTTTTATTTAATTTTACACACTCTTTGATGAATATACCATAACATATGGAAAATCATGAATTGCCATGCAATACTCTTCACTGGCAATCACTAAATGCTAATATACTCTTATTTTCTGCTTCAGTAATTTTTCATATTTAGTGGCCTTATTTTGATTTTGGCAGTTAGGTATGGAAGGTGGGAGAAAACAATAAATTACCTTTAAATATAATCAATCTGCTAAAAATATCTAGAAACTACTTTCACAGAATGTACATTTTTCAGTGTTGGGGAACTGGACAATATTGGAAAATGCCATAAAGGAGAATATTAAATAATTAAGTATATTTTTCAGTAAATCCAAAATTAAAAGGACTTCCCAGGTGGCTCAGTGGTAAAGAATCCACCTGCAATGCAAGAGAAATGGGTTTGATTCCTTGGTTGGAAAAATTCTCTGGAGGAGGAAATGGGAGCCTATTCTATTATTCTTGCCTGGAAAATTCCATGGGCAGGGGAGACTGGTGGGCTTCAGTCCATGCAGTCACAAAGGGTGGACACAACTGAGCACACACATGCACAAAGTTAAGGGTTTGAGAATATATTGAGTGGCTGATAGAATTTGGGGATGGTTTTAGGCATTTAAGATGTTAGAACCAGGGGATATTAGAAGCGGCAAGACATGTAGTCAATTTAAGGCAAGAGATTTAGAAAGAGATGGGAGATTTGGCTAATGATGAGGTAATCAAGGAATGCACTGGACACTGGACAGGGCAGGGTGGAGCAGAGTGGGCTCTGAGACCCCAGGACAGGGCATGCTCCCAGACAGAAATCCTGTACAGCTTAAATACAGCCCAGCTATTCATGAAGCCAAAGAGATGCCCTCTATCTTACTAGGGAATGGGTGAAAATTGGCTTTTCATGTCCCCCTAACTCATAAGTTCTATGTCTGGAATACAGGCAGATTCCAATCAAAAGTTTGGCAGATCTGGAAGACATGAGCACGTCTACATAAGTAGCAGGGATGTTAGTAAATTAAGAAAAGATTATCAGATTTTGAAACACTGCTTTTTTTTTTTTTTTTTTTTTTAGCAATTTGGGTATTTTTTGCTCTTACAGTGAGGAATTACATGGGATTTACTGTTTATGACTAAGCACCCTGGAGCAGCATTTTTCCAGGATGAGACAGGGACTAAAAGGTTAGGGTTTAGCACAAAAATTGAAGATATAGGCAAATAAAGGTGTTTACTGAATTTTCATTATAAATAAATCTCATCCAGCTTGCCCAACTGTGTAGGTAATGTAGATAAGTGAACAGTTCCTTATATATTTTGTTCTCTATGGCAGTCTACACAGTCTGTTTCACACAAACATGTTTACTAAATGTTTCAACTTGTATTGTTACATTATACTGTTTGTTTTCAGTATCTACATGCCTGAATAATTAAAATATACTGTGGTCACTTAGAAAATAGCTCTTTATGTTCTTTGAACAGATGAAAAGCAATGTAACTGACTTCAAATAAGAAACACATAGACTATATTGGAAAACCTAAAGGAATGGGGTGGGAAGTAGGGGAGAGGTTCAAGAGGGAGAGTATACATGTATATTTATGGCTGATTCATGTTAATGTATGGCAAAAACCAATATAATATTGTAAAGCAATTATCCTTCAATTTAAAAAAAAAATTGTATATGCCTATATTGAGATCAATATACAAAAATTGATTTTATTTCTACACACTAACAATTAAAAATTAAAATAATTAAGAAAACAACTCCATTTATAATATAATCAAATTAATAAAATATATAAGAATAAATTTTTAATAAATTTAACAGTGTAAGATTTATACACTAAAATCTGTAAGCATTGCTAAAAGAAATTAAAGATATAAGATATAAATAAATGAAAAGACATCCCATGTCTATTGACTAGAAGACTTGATACTCTTATGATGGCAATACTTTTTGAACTAACTTACCAACTGAATAAAATGCTTATAAAAAATCCTAGCCTTTTTTTTCATAAAATTACAGATTTATCTGAAAATTCATACAGAATTGCAAGAAACACAAAGCACAAAATCATCTTAAAACATAAGAATGAAATCGCAGAATTCATTCTCCCCAATTTCAAAACTTGCTGCAAACAAGAGTTATCAAGTCAGTGTGGAGTTGGCATACAGATTAACATATAGATCGATAGAGTTACACTGTGAGTCCAGACACAAACCCATAAATATTTGGTCAATTGATTTTGACAAAGAGGTCAGGAAATTTTAATAGAGAAAGGATAATCTTTTAAACAAATCTTGGTGGAACAATTGAATACCAAACAGGTCAAAGAATACAGTGGCCCTCTTCTTTACATAATACACAAAAGCTAACTCAAAAATCAACAACAGAGTATATGTACTAGTTAGCACTATAAAACTTTTACAAAAAAATACAGAAGTAAATATTTGTAATCTTGGGATAGGCAAAGCCTTCCTAAATACCTCAAGAAAACCACAAAACAACATATGTAAAACAAGTAAGATGGATTATGTCAAAATCAAAAAACTTTATTCTGAAAATAATACTGCCACAAAAGTGAAAAATGCAAGCCACAGAATAGGGGAAAACATTTGCAAAAGACATGTATTTTAAAAGACTTTTACTCAGAATATAAAAAACTGTACTCCTAAACTAAAAAGAAAAGTAACATAATTAAAAATGGGGAAAATACTTTAATAGACAGCTATTCAAAGAAGAGATAGAAAGAGACAATAACCATTAAAATGTGTTCAACATTTGTCATGTGAAAATCCACATGAAAACTAGAAGAACATACCTATTTTCCACACAGTGAATGGCTACAATCAAAAAGACGATGACACGCATTGGTGAGGACATGGACGTTGGAACCCTCAGACATTGTCAGTGGAGAGGTATAACTATGCAGACACTTTGGAAAACAGTTTGGCAGTTTCTCAAGATGTTAAACAAATAACCATATGAACCCACAGATTCACTTCTTTTTTAAATTAATTAATTCTAATCGCAGACTAATTACAATATTGTGGTGGGTTTTGCCATACATTGACATGAATCATCCATGGGTGTGCATGTGTCCCCCCGATCCTGAACCCCACTCACACCTCCCTCCATATCCCATACCTCTGGGCTGTCCCAGTGCATGATCTTTGAATGCCCTGTTCCATGCATTGAATTTGGACTGGTCATCTATTTCACATATGGTAATATACATGTTTCAATGCTATTCTCTCAAATCATCCCACCCGCACCTTCTTCCACAGAGTCCAAAAGTCTGTTCTTTACATCTGTGCCTCTTTTGCTATCTTGCATATAGAGTCATCATTACAATCTATCCAAAGTTCATATATATGTGTTAATATATTGTATTGGTGTTTTTGTTTCTGTCTCACTTCATTCTGTATAATAGGCTCCAGTTTCATCCACCTAAATAGAACCAAATCAAGTGTGTTCTTTTTAATACCTGAGTAATGTTCCATTGTGTATATATACCAGAGCTTTTTTATCCATTCATCTGCTGAAGGCCATCTAGGTTGCTTCCATATCCTAGCTATTGTAAACAGTGCTGCAACGAACATTGGGGTACACGTGTCTCTTTCAATTCTGGTTTCCTCGGGGTGTATGCCCAGAAGTGGGATTGCTGGGTCATAGAGCAGTTCTATTTCCACTTTTTAAAGGAATCTCCACACTGTTCTCCATAATGGCTCAACTAGTTTGCATTCCCACCAAGAGTACAAGAGGATTCCCTTTTCTACACATCCTCTCCAGCGTTTTTTGTTTGTACACTTTTTGATAGCAGCCATTCTGACCGGTGTGAGATGGTACCTCACTGTGGTTTTAATTTGCATTTCTCTGATAATGAGTGATGTTGAGTATCTTTTCATGTGTTTGTTAGCCATTTGTATGTCTTCTTTGGAGAAATTTCTGTTTAGATCTTTGACTCATTTTTTGATTGGGTCATTTATTTTTCTCGTATTGAGCTGCATGAGCTGCTTGTATATTTTTAAGATTAATTATTCATTGGGTGTTTCATTTGCTATAATTATCTCTCATTCTGAAGTTTACCTTATCACCTTGCTTATAGTTTCCTTTGTTGTGTAAAAGTTTTTAAGCTTGATTAGGTCCCATTTGCTTATTTTTGCTTTTATTTCCATTACTCTGGAGGTGGGTCATAGAGAATCTTGCTCTGATTTATGTCAGACAGTGTTCTGCCTGTGTTTTCCTGTAGGAGATTTATAATTTCTGGTCTTAAATTTAGATCTTTAATCCATTTTGAGTTTATTTTTGTGTATGCTGTTAGACAATGTTCTAGTTTCATTCTTTTACAGGTGGTTGATCAGTTTTCCCTGAACCACTTGCTAAAGAGATTATCTTTTCTCCACTGTATATTTTTGCCTCATTTATCAAAGATAAGGTGTCCATCAGATCAGATCAGATCAGTTGCTCAGTCGTGACCGACTCTTTGCGACCCCATGAATCGCAGCACACCAGGCCTCCCTGTCCATCACCAACTCCCGGAGTTCACTCAGACTCACATCCATCGAGTCAGCCATGCCATCCAGCCATCTCATCCTCTGTCGTCCCCTTCTCCTCTTGCCCCCAGTCCCTCCCAGCATCAGAGTCTTTTCCAATGAGTCAACTCTTCGCATGAGGTGGCCAGAGTACTGGAGTTTCAGCTTTAGCATCATTCCTTCCAAAGAAATCCCAGGGCTGATCTCCTTCAGAATGGACTGGTTGGATCTCCTTGCAGTCCAAGGGATGGTGCATGCATTCATCTCTGGGCTTTCTATTTTGTTCCATTTATCTATACTTTGTCTTTGTTCCAGTACCGTACTTGATGACTGTAGCTTGTGGTATAGTCTGAAGTCAGGATGGTTGATTCCTCCAGTTCCATTCTCTTTTTTCAAGATAGCTTTGGCTTTTTGAGGTATTTTGTGTTTCCATAGAAATTGTGAAATTATTTATTTTAGTTCTGTGAAAAATACCATGGGTAGCTTGATAGGGATTGTTTTGAATCTATAGACTGCTTTGGATAGTATACTCATTTTCACTATATTGATTCTTCTAATCCATGAACATGGTATGTTTCTCCATCTATTTGTGTCATCTTTGATTTTTTTCATCAGTGTTTTATAGTTTTCTAAATATAAGTCTTTGATTTCTTTAGATAAATTTATTGCTAAGTATTTTATTCTTTTCATTGCAATGGTGAATGGGATTGTTTTCTTAATTTCTGTTTGTGTTTCTCATTGCTAGTATACAGGAATGCAAGGGACTCATGTATTATTTTTATATCCTGCAAATTTACTATATTCATTGAATAACTCTAGTAATTTTCTGGTGGTGTCTTTAGGGTTTTCTATGTAGAGGATCATGCCATCTGCAAACAATGAGAGTTTTACTTCTTTTTCAATCTGGATTTCTTTTTATTCTCTGATTGCGGTGGGTAGGACTTCCAAAACTATGTTGAATAGTAGTGGTGAGAGTGGGCACTCTTGTCTTTTTTCTGATTTTAGAGGAAATGCTTTCAGTTTTTCACCACTGATAATAATGTTTGTTGTGGGTTTATTGTAGATGGGTTTTATTATGTTGAGGTATGTTCCCTCTATGCCTGCTTTCTGGAGACTTTTTAATCATAAATGGGTGTTGAATTTTGTCAAATGCTTTCTCTGCATCTATTGAGATAATCATATGGTTTTCATCTGCCAATTTGTTAATGTGGTGTATCACATTGACTAATTTGTGAAGGTTTTTTCCAGAGACTGTCCTCAAGCAGGATACATCATTGTTATATAATCCTAAGGAATGTAGAGGGCTTCCCTAGTGGCTCAGAGGATAAAGCGCCTGCCTGCAATGCAGGAGACCCAGAATGTAGAGGGAAAAAAAAAGTTTGTCCTTTCTTCCTCCTTGATAATTCCAGACCCCTCTCTCCTTCTTATCAATCTGCCTAGGATTTGACTCTATCACAGCACTGCTCACAGTAGCTAAGAAGTAAAAACAACCAAAAGGCTCACCAACTGATGAGTGGATACGTAAAATTCAGCATATTTTATGTGAAATACTTACCACTAAGTACTTCTTTAGTGATATAGAACCCATCTGCAAATGTATGAGACATAAGTGATTAGGGTTTGATCCCTGGGTCATGAAGATTCCCCTGGAGGAGGGCACAACAACCTATTCCAGTATTCTTGCCTGGAAAATCCCACAGACAGAGGAGCCTAGCCGTCTACAGTCCACAGGGTCGCAAAGAGTCAGGCATGACTGAAGTGATTTAGTATCCTTATTACATCTGTAAGCTGTAGTCACATGAACTAATGATGTACATATCCCCATAGGACAGTCTCACACCTAACCAGTATTCTTCCTGTTTCAGGATAAAAATCCCCCAAGAAACTGAAATATTCTGCCATGCTGAATTGGGCATTTCTATATTTTCAAATGGTAAACTTCATGAGTTCAAGCACTGTGACATCTAGAACACTGCTCACATACATGTATGTGTTCAGGAAATCATTGCAAATTGCCTCCCATACATTCAGACCATTGTAGGAAACCTGAGCAAGGCAAAGGCTTAGACTGCCTTCATTGAAAATAAAACTGCTATGAGTTACATGGCAGACTAGTGCAAGAGGACACAAAATACATAGGCAAATGGAAATGCCAAAAAAAAAAATCCAAATTGTTATTCTTTTATCAAAAATCTGTAGAAATGTAAAATTTACTGAGCATTCCTCGTATCCATTTTTTATGCCTGTTAAATACTGAGGAAGGCTGAAAAGCTATATGCTAACTGAATTTAAGTAATTCACCAAGTAATAAATTTCATTTTCTAAACCATTTTCTCTCATTTGCCAAAACAATTTTTCTATGTTTTGCAAAAATGAGTATTTCCATGTTCCTCCCTCAAAGAGCAAATAATAAGCCAACATGATATTAAGATGCTGTGATCTTATACTTAGGGCTTTCTAGGTGGTGCTAGAGTTAAATAACCCACCTGCCAATTCAGGAGACATAAGACCCAGTTTGATCCCTGGGTCTGGAAGATCCCCTGGAGGAGGGCATGGCAACCCACTCCAGTATTCTTGCCTGGTATATCCCATGGACAGAGGAGCATGGTGGGCTACAGTCCATGGGGTTACAAAGAGTCAGGCACTACTGAGATGATTAACAGGCATACACGCATCTCATACTTAAACAGGAAAAAGAAAGCATAATGGTCTTTAATAGTTTTCGATTAAAAAATAGTTGATGGCATTTTGACATATAAATGAAAGGAAATATAAATTTTACTTTAGAAATTTCTGTTCATTTGACTTTAGTTACAAAAGATGTAAATGATAACGTTTTATGCTAAACACATTTGTCTCCTGCTTCTATGTCTCATACTGATTAAAATCAGAATGATGGCTGTTTAGAAAACAGTTATAATCAGGGTGATTTTTTTTTTTATTCCTCAGGATCTAGACAAGTAAATTAATGAAAATATTAATATATTTCAATTCAGTTCAGCTCAGTCACTCAGTTGTGTCTGACACTTTGCGACCGCATGGACTGCAGCATGCCAGGCTTCCCTGCCCATCATCAACTCCTGGAGCTTTCTCAAACTCATGTTCATCGAGTCAGTGATGCCATCCAAACCATCTCCAGTTCTGTCATCCTCTTCTCCTCCTGCTTTCAATCTTTCCCAGCATCAGGGTCTTTTCCAATGAGTCAGTTCTTCTCATCAGAGTTTCAGTTTCAGCATCAGTCCTTCCAATGAATAGTGAGGACTGATTTCCTTTAGGATGGACTGGTTGGATCTCCTTGCAGTCCAAAGGACTCTCAAGAGTCTTCTCCAAAACCACAGCTCAAAAGCATCAATTCTTCAGCACTTAGGTTTCTTTATAGTCCAACTCTCTCATCCGTACATGACTAATGGAAAAACCATAGCTTTAACTAGACAGACCTTTGTTGACAAAGTAATGGCTCTGCTTTTTAATATGCTGTTTAGGTTGGTCATAGCTTTTCTTCCAAGGTGCAAGTGTCTTATAATATATTTACATCATTTAAAACTCTTACTTAACCATTATGATTTAAACACATATATTTACTGAGCAATTGCTAAACATGGGATACAGTACACAGTAGGTAGGGAAAATGCTTAAAATTTAGATTTTAAAAGACATATCTAATCATGTTATTAGAGAAGTACACAAACATCTAAAAGAACATGGCATAAAATTAGAAGATCTGTTTAAGGAAGAATTTTTAAAAGCATATTAGGTAGTATTTAAATGGACCTGTTAGCTTAATTGCTTATTTAAAATAAACAAAAACTGAAACAAAGCTAGTTTTTATATTTATGATGGCATACTCATTATCACGTAATTTATAATGCTATATGTTGCCCTATAAGAGTGAAATTAAAGCCATATAAAGAGTCTGATGTTTTAGAATTGAAGTCTTCCACTGGAAGTTAAGAGATCCTGAAATATTTAAGGGAAAGAAAACATGCTAAGTAAAAAAAAGACATTAGCAGTTCCCATTTCACAGCCTCTCATGCTCAGGTCTCACCTATTTCCCCAGAGACTGATTCCTGAGTGGAGTTTCATGTCTTCATTGCTTTGTCCTCTTTCAGCCTGTCTTCATATCCAAATTTCCCTTTTTTGGTGTTTTAAGCACTTTACTTCAATAGCATTTGTCACTGTGCAGTTAATAAAAGGCATGTGACATTCACAACAAACAGCTGATTTGGAGATGAAATAATTTTGACATTTTATGAAATTTAACTCAATTTCAAGTCATAGTGGGATTTATGTTGAACCAATACTCCATCCCCCATGAATAGGAAAGATGCCATGGTTAGACTGGCAATTTATGTAAAGGAATAAAACACACTGGGCTTCACTGGTGGCTTGGTGCTAAATAATTCACCAGCCGATTCAGGAGAGGCAGGAGTCAGGAAGACTCCCTGGAGGAGGAAATGGCAACCCACTCCAGTACTCTTGCCTAGGAAATCCCATGGACAGAAGAGTTTGGCTGGCTACAGTCCCTGGGGTTACAGAAATATCAGACATGACTTAGTGACTAAACAACAAAGAAACATTAAAACTGTAGCATGGTTGAAAATACGTAAGATATATTACTGGAAAATCCCATGGCTAGAAGAGCCTGGTGGGTTACAGTCCCTGGGGTTGCAAGAGTCAGACACGACTTAGCAATTAAACCACTAAACCACCACAATGACATATGCTAATATCAGTACCTAATATGAATATCATACAGAATCTTCCTACAGTACCCATGGCAGATTGTTTCTAAGCCACCATCTCTCCTCCCATCGGGAAAACAAAATTTGCTGAAGCTCACATTCCTTATATAAATCCAGACCTCATGGATATGGAGGGCAGACTATATATGTGGCTTTCACATAAAGTATCATATATATAATACCATATATACCCTGTTAGCTAAGCAGGTAAAGAGTCTGCCTGCAATGCAGGAGATGCAGGAGAAGGAAGTTCAATTATAAAGTCAATTATAAAACAAATATTAATTCCTTTTATCCTCAAGCTATTATTCCTAACAATGAGTCACTTTATGGACCTTTGGATTCATAGTCAGGTATAACCTAAACCACTGATTGTCTGATTCTGTCATGCAGCCAAGTATAATTGCCATCTTCCTAATGAAGACAAGCACTCAAGACAGTTGATATCTTTCTTACTATGGAGAGGATATTCAGTCTTCTATTGTCTACAATCATATCTTACTTTCAATCCAGATTTCTGTCTGAATTGTGAAAAACCATCAGGTAAATGTTATTCTAAAGGTATATCACTTTACAAATTTGAATTAACAAATTTCTTGAAATTTTTAACTAAAGTGAACTATGACTTTGAATTTACAGGTATAGATAGACGTATTTTAATTAGCACCAGATTAATTGACTTATGAGTATTTTAAGAGAATTGCACCATGTGCATCTCAAAAAAACCTAGTTTCATTACTCAAGGGTCTAAACAAATTAAAGTGATAATACCCTAGTAGTGTTTTGATCATCTATTTTAAACTAGAGCAATGGGTTTTAAATTTAATTAACCTAGAAGACAAACATTTAAATTGTCCATCAATATGCTGAGCATTATTTGGGGTACTAGAAATGCAAAGAAATGTGATACTTCTTAATGAACAGCTTTCCACATTGTGAGAAATAATAGAGGTGCTTTGTTTTCCATGAAGAAAGGATTTGAATGAATATAAAAGCTATATAGAAATGCATTCATAAACTCAATCTACCAATATTTGTATGTGCCTATTATATACTGGGAGTGCACTGGTGTACAATACAGGCAAATTTCCTTTCTTGGCATGATCAATGGATGAAATAAATTTATCAGTCAGTGGAAAACTGGGGTCCAGGTGCTTAATAATGATGAATGAGTCATAAAGTATCTTACTACCTTTATTTATATACAGTTGACATATAACATTATACATGTTTAAGGTGTACAATATATCAACTTGATATATCTGTATATTGCAAAGTGATTATCATGATAGCATTAGCTAACACTTTCATCACACCGTATAATTATCATGTCTTTTTGTGATGAGAACATTTAAGATCTCCTCTCTTAACAGCTTTCAAGTATATATTATCGTTGTTGTTGTTCAGTCACTAAGTCATGACCGACTCTTTGCGACCCTATAAACTGCAACACACCAGGCTCAAATTTATGTCCGTTGAGTTGGTGATGCCATACAACTATTTCGTACTCTGTTGCTTCCTTTACCTCCTGCCTTCAATCTTTCCCAGCATCAGGGTCTTTTCCAATGAGTCAGTTCTTCATATCAGGTGGCCAAATTATTGGAGCTTCAGCTTCAGCATCAGTCCTTCCAATGAATATTCAGGACTAATTTCCTTTAGGATGGACTGTTTGAATCTCCTTGTAGTCCAAGGAAGTCTCAAGAGTCTACTCCAACATCAAAGTTTGAAAGAATCAATTCTTCTGTGCTCAGCCTTCTTTATGGTCCAACTCTCACATCCATACAAGACTACTGGAAAAAACATAGCTTTGACTATACCAATGTTTGACTTCAAAGTGATGTCTCTGCTTTTTAATACACTGTTTAGGTTTGTCATAGCTTTTCTTCCAAGAGGCAAGCATTTTATTTGTATATATAATTGACATGTAAAACTTGTATATGTTTAACATGTACAATGTATTGACTTGACATATTTGTATATTGCAAAATGATTGCCACCATAGTATTGGCTAACAGCTCGATCACACCATATAAATATCATGTCTTTTTGTGCTAGAATATTTAATATCTCCCTCTTAACAGTTTTCAAGTATATAATACAGTATTTTTTTTTTGGCTTTTTTTTTTAATTTTATTTTTAAACTTTACATAATTGTATTAGTTTTGCCAAATATCAAAATGAATCCATCACAGGTATACATGTGCTCCCCATCCTGAACCCTCCTCCCTCCTCCCTCCCCATACCATCCCTCTGGGTCATCCCAGTGCACTAGCCCCAAGCATCCAGTATCGTGCATTGAATCTGGACTGGCATCTCGTTTCATACATGATATTTTACATGTTTCAATGCCATTCTCCCAAATCTTCCCACCCTCTCCCTCTCCCACAGAGTCCATAAGACTGTTCCATACATCAGTGTCTCTTTTGCTGTCTCGAACACAGGGTTATTGTTATCATCTTTCTAAATTCCATATATATGCGTTAGTATACTGTATTGGTGTTTTTCCTTCTGGCTTACTTCACTCTGTATAATAGGCTCCAGTTTCATCCACCTCATTAGAACTGATTCAAATGAATTCTTTTTAATGGCTGAGTAATACTCCATTGTGTATATGTACTACAACTTTCTTATCCATTCATCTGCTGATGGACATCTAGGTTGCTTCCATGTCCTGGCTATTATAAACAGTGCTGCGATGAACACTGGGGTACAAGTGTCTCTTTCCCTTCTGGTTTCCTCAGTGTGTATGCCCAGCAGTGGGATTGCTGGATCATAAGGCAGTTCTATTTCCAGTGTTTTAAGGAATCTCCACACTGTTCTCCATAGTGGCTGTACTAGTTTGCATTCCCACCAACAGTGTAAGAGGGTTCCCTTTTCTCCACACCCTCTCCAACATTTATTATTTGTAGACTTTTGGATCGCAGCCATTCTGACTGGTGTGAAATGGTACCTCATAGTGGTCTTGATTTGCATTTCTCTGATAATGAGTGATGTTGAGCATCTTTTCATGTGTTTGTTAGCCATCTGTATGTCTTCTTTGGAGAAATGTCTATTTAGTTCTTTGGCCCATTTTTTGATTGGGTCATTTATTTTTCTGGAGTTGAGCTGTAGGAGTTGCTTGTATATTTTTGAGATTAGTTGTTTGTCAGTTGCTTCATTTGTTATTATTTTCTCCCATTCTGAAGGCTGTCTTTTCACTTTGCTGATAGTTTCCTTTGATGTGCAGAAGCTTTTAAGGTTAATTAGGTCCTATTTGTTTATTTTTGCTTTTATTTCCGATATTCTGGGAGGTGGGTCATAGAGGATCCTGCTGTGATGTATGTCAGAGAGTGTTTTGCCTATGTTCTCCTCTAGGAGTTTTATAGTTTCTGGTCTTATGTTTAGATGTTTAATCCATTTTGAGTTTATTTTTGTGTATGGTGTTAGAAAGTGTTCTAGTTCCAGTCTTTTACAAGTGGTTGACCAGTTTTCCCAGCACCACTTGTTAAAGAGATTGTCTTTAATCCGTTGTATATTCTTGCCTCCTTTGTCAAAGACAAGGTGTCCATATGTGCGTGGATTTATCTCTGGGCTTTCTATTTTGTTCCATTGATCTATATTTCTGTCTTTGTGCCAGTACCATACTGTCTTGATAACTGTGGCTTTGTAATAGAGCCTGAAGTCAGGTAGGTTGATTCCTCCAGTTCCATTTTTCTTTCTCAAGATCGCTTTGGCTATTCGAGGTTTTTTGTATTTCCATACAAATTGTGATATTATTTGTTCTAGCTCTGTGAAGAATACTGTTGGTAGCTTGATAGGGATTGCATTGAATCTATAAATTGCTTTGGGTAGTATACTCATTTTCACTATATTGATTCTTCCAATCCACGAACATGGTATATTTCTCCATCTATTAGTGTCCTCTTTGATTTCTTTCACCAGTGTTTTATAGTTTTCTATATATAGGTCTTTAGTTTCTTTAGGTGGATATATTCCTAAGTATTTTATTCTTTCCATTGCAATGGTGAATGGAATTGTTTCCTTAATTTCTCTTTCTGTTTTCTCATTATTAGTGTATAGGAATGCAAGGGATTTCTGTGTGTTGATTTTATATCCTGCAACTTTACTATAGTCATTGATTAGCTCTAGTAATTTTCTGGTGGAGTCTTTAGGGTTTTCTATGTAGAGGATCATGTCATCTGCAAATACAGTATTATTAAGTATAATCACATGCTATAAGTTAGATCTGCATAACCAGTTCATCTTCTAACTGAAAGTTTGTACTCTTTGACCAACATTTCTCCACTTTCCCCATTCCCTAGACTTTTAACTACCATTCTACTCTTTCTATAAGCTCAGCTTGTCTAAGATTCCATATATAAGGGATATCATACAGCATTTTTCTTTCTCTCTCTGACATATTTCCCTTAGCATAATGTCCTCTAGGTCCAACTATGTTGATGCAAATAGAAAGATTTCCTTCTTTTCTCATGGCTGAATAGCATTCCATTGTATGTATATGTACTACATCTTCCTTACCCATTCACCTACTGATGGACACTTAGGGTGTTTTCATATCATGGCTAGTGCAATAATGCTTCAATGAAAGGGGACAGCAAATATCTCTTCAAGATCTTGTTTTTATTTCCCTTGCATTTATACCCAGAAATGGGATTACTGAATCCTATGGTATTCTATTTTTAATTTTTTGAGGGACCTTCATACTGTTTTCTACAGTGGTTGCACAAACATACAAGGGTTTTCTTTTCTTTTTTCTCCCTTTTGATAACAGCCTTTCTAACAGATACGAGATAATATCTCATGGTTTTGATTTGCATTGCCTTGATGATTAGTGACACAGTATTTTTGTGTATCTGTTTGCCATATGTAGGTCTTCTTTTGAAAAAAAAAAATATTCAGCTCCTCGACCCATTATTTAATCAGATTATTTTGCTATTTGGTGCTCTTGGTTTCCTCGTGTATTGTTCAGTCACTCAGTCGTGTCCAATTATTTGTGACCCCATGGACTGTAGCACACCAGGATTCCCTGTCCTATACCATCTCCTGGGCTTTGCTCAAACTCATGTCCATTGAGTCAGTGATGCCATCCAACCATCTCATTCTCTGTCACCCCTTTTTCCTCCTTCCCCCAATCTTTCCCAACATCAGGCTTTTCCCCCAAGGTCTTTGCAGCAGATGGCCAAAGTACTGGAGCTTCAGCTTCAGCATCAGTCCTTCCAAGGAATATTCAGGGTTGATTTCCTATAGGATTGACTGGTTTGATCTCCTTGCTGTTCAAGTGACTCGCAAAAGTCTTCTCAACCACCACAGTTCAAAAGCATCAATTCTTTGGTGCTCAATTCCTTATACATTTTGGATATTACTTTATCAGATATATGGATTACAAATATCATCTCCCACTCTGTAAGTTTCCTTTTCATTGTGTTCATGGCTTGCAGAAGCATTTTAGTTTGATTTAGTTTCACTTGTGCATTTTTGCATGTTACCTTTGCTTTTGGTTTCAAATCAAATAAGATGATTCAATTCCATGAATGACATCAAAGACTTTGCCCACTACGTTTTCCTCCAGGAAATTTATGGTTTCAGGTTTTTAATCAAGTTTTTAATCCATTTTAAGTTGACATTTGTGTGTCATGTAAGATAAGGATACAGGCTCTTTCTTTTGCTCCTGGCTGCCCAGTTTTCCCAACACCATTTATTTCTCTCTGAAACATACTAGTTAATGTATAGAAATGCAAGAGATTTTTCTAAACTAATGTTGTACCATGCAAACTTTTTAAATTTGTTTATTTTTCCCCAAGGTTTTTGGCTGAAGTCTTTAATGTTTCCTATATACCTTACCAGGTAATCTGCAAATAAAGACAATTGTAATTTTTCCTTTCCAATTTGAATGTCTTTTATTTATTTTTCTTGCATAATTACTCTGGAAAGACTTCAAGTGGTGAGCGGAAGCAATCTTGCCTTGTTCCTCCTGAAGAAGAAGCTCTCAGAATTTTACTGTTGAGTACCCCCTCGCTATGATTTTTCCAGTAGTTGTGTATGGATGTGAGAGTTAAACTTTAGAGAAAGCTGAGTACCAAAGAATTGATGCTTTTGAACTGTGGTGTTGGAGAAGACTCTTGAGAGTCCCTTGGACAGCAAGAAGATCAAACTAGTCAATCCTAAAGGAAATCAACCCTGAATATTCATTGGAAGGACTGATGCTGAAACTCCAATATTTTGGCCATCTGATGCAAAGAACTGACTCATTGGAAAAGACCCTGATGCTGGGAAAGATTGAAGGCAGGAGAAGAGAGGGGCACAGAGGATGAGATGCTTGGATGGCATCACTGACTCAATAGACATGAGTTTGAGCAAGCCGCAGGAGTTGGTGATGGACAGGGAAGCCTGGTGTGCTGCAGTCCTTGGGGTCACAAAGAGTTGGACATGACTGAGTGACTGAACTGAAACCCCTTGGAGCTCAGTCGGTAAAGAATCTGCCTGTTATTCAAGAGACCTGGGTTCCTTTCTTGGGTCTGAAAGATCCCAAATGGTAACCTACTCCAATATTCTTGCCTGGGAAATCCCATGAACAGAGGAACCTGACAAGTTACAGTCCACGAGGTAGCAAGAGTCAGGCATGACTTACCAAGTAAACCACCACTGCACCACAATATTAGCTGTGAGCTTGTCACATTTGGCCTTATTATGTCGAGGAATATTTATTTTATACTCATTTTGTTGAAGATTTTTATCATTAAGTTTTGCAGACAGACTGAACACTGGATAATAAAAAATTAATAAGACCTAAGTCACATGTTTTATTTAAGAGACTGGCTAGTGGTACTATTCACTAAAATGTAGATGACTTTGAGACTGGTAGGTTAGGGTATATTAAATTTAGTTTTGGCCATGTTAATCTCAAATATCTGTTATATATCGAAGAAGAAATGGCAAACATGCAATTAGATAAATTCAGCTGGAGTTCTTGATAAAGATGAAGACAGGAAATACATATCCAAAATAATCTCTTCTCTAATTTTGTATGAAATTGTCTACAGTAGTACTTGAGGTTCTGAATATATTTCAAGTGCAATCTAAAATATCAGACTATATTTTGAGGGAAAGATTTAGTTGGTAAGTTAATAATTTCTTATTTTAATTTTAAACTATTTTGTCATTTTAAAGGCTTTCTGTATGATACAACTCAACACTGAAAAATATTCTAAATTTTCCTTCATATACTTCATATATGTTAAAGCAGATGATTCCTAAAACTGTGTTATATAGGAATATGTGGAAACAATAGCCAGGTAAACCTTAATATTTTCATACAAATCAAATTCATATATATTTTTAATGTTCCATTAGATTTTGATTCTAATTTCATTGATATTTCAGTTCAAAACAGGTGCATATATTTACTATAAATTCTACCAGAAGTAATAATTCATGTTATAGAATATAGTCATGATCCTTTAAATAGTAAAAGAAATCTAATGATTAAATCATATGAAGATTTTTGTACCATTTCCAAATATTATATCTCATTTCTGCTTTGCATTTCAAATGTGGATTCCAAATCATGATGGAATATGCACCGTATGAAAATAATGTGGATATGTTGATTGCCTTGCTAGCTGAATACGGTCCATTTACAGTCTCCCTTACAATTCAATGCATTTTCCATGGAATTTACTGTGTTATAACTCAGCATTAAGCTCTTGGATTTTATCAAGTATCATCATAAAAATCATCCATATGAAAATCATTCTTCATAGTCTATAATGCCATCATTTCTTCTACAACAGAAGTGTGAAAATACCAGTTTTCCTTTTTTTCATTTAATCTCTAAAACCTCTTAAAAGAAACCACCAGCAAACAAATCTAACCCAATAATTTACAATCTGCTGGGTAGATTTAATATCTCTCGCTAAACTGTTTTGGGTTTCCCTGGTGGCTCAGTGGTAACCCTGCCACTTAAAGAATCTGCTTGTCAATGCAGGAAACCTGAGTTTGATACCTGGGTCAGGAAGATCCCCTGGAGAAGGAAACAGCAATCCACTCCAGTATTCTTGCCTGGAGAATCCCATGGACAGAGGAGCCTGGTGGGCTAGAGTCCATGGGGTTGCAAAGAGTTGGACACGACTTAGCAACTGAAAGGCAACAATACTCTGCTGTGCTTATTTATTTACTTTTAATGGTAAATGCTTATCACAGAGGCCAAATATTTGGAAATATATACCTGGATACATTTTTTATATTCAATCTTCTTAGAAAGTGGCAAAGGAATTTCCACACCTGGGAAAATTCTCTACAAGTCCACTGTGATGTAATTCAGAGTGAGAGGAAACTCACTGTCAATAGTGCTTTTCGATAACAAATTACTTTTTCTAGTCCAACTGGTTATATAAATGTCAAGATTTTTTATCTGTTATAAGAAAATGACTTGAAATGAAAGTTAATTAAACAGTTTGTGTAGAATCTTTATTTTTAGCAAGGAAAACCGCTGATGATATAAAATTAAGAATGCAGAGAAACTAGGAATATAAATACACCAAGTTAGAAGGTTCTAGAAATATGTCCATCTGAGCAGACTGCCCTGAGCACCTGCAACTGTAGTCACTCTGAACTTCCTGCTCATAAAAGCCCTTCTTTTCAATACTATCTGTAGCCTCGTAGCATGTTGGATTTAACATAAATATGATTTTATAAAAACTCTTTATTTTGTGTTGCCAAAGTACATGCTCAGTGTCTCAGTTGTGCCTGACTTTTTGCCACCCTGTGGGCTGTAGCTCCTCTGTCCAAGGGATTCTCCAGGCAAGAATACTGGACTGGGTTGCCATTTTTTCCTCCAGGAAATGTTCCTAACCCAAGAATCAAATCCAGGTCTCCTGTGTCTATTGCATTGCAGGTGGATTCTTTACCGCTGAGCCATGGGGGAAGCCTTATTTTGTATTGGGGTATAGCCAGTTAACAATGCTGTGGTGGTTTCAGGTGAATAGCAAAGGGGCTCAGCCATACATATGCATGTACCCATTCTCCCCCAAACTCCCCTCCCATCCAGGCTGCCACACAACATTGAGCAGTAGGTGCTCGACAGCAAGTCGTTGCTGCTTATCATCTGCTTTAAATATATTATTGTGTACATGACCATCTCAAACTCTCTAACATAAATACTACTTTTTATATCTGGTGTTTCTTAGGGGTCCACATCAAAGCAGAGTCTGAGAATAAATGAAGGAAAGGTACTATAAGAGTGATTGCTGACATTGACACTGAATCAACAGATGTTCATTCTCCTGCAGGGCTTCATAGGAGTATCAGATGCTTCTCAGAATCGTCAGCCTGGGGACAGACCTTGAGAAGTAGTTACTATGAGACTGTCTTCCCTCTGGCTGAGACCTGCCCTCAGGGCGACCGCTCAGGCACAGATGAACAGAAGTTCAGGATCAGAGGAGGCAGTTTCTATAGAAGACTTATTAACAAAACGGAGGGTTCATGGGGGCTTCCTTGGTGGCCCAGCATTAAAGAATCTGCCTACAATATAGGAGACCCTAGTTTGACCCCTGGGTCCAGAAGTTCTCCTGGAGGAAGGAATGGCAACCCACTCCAGTACTCTTGCTGGAAAATCCCATGAACAAAGGAGCCTAGAAGGCTACAGTCCATGGGGTTGCAAAGAGTCAAACACGACTGAGCACACACAGAGGCTTCATGGAATAACCTGGCTGTGACTGGTACTAGAGCTGTTCTTGAAATTTACTTTCTCCATTTTCTGCCCCTCAGGCTAGACTCTTCTCACTCCTGTCCATGAGTTTCTTATATGCAGCATTCCTCAAGTGTCTGTACCATATGAGAAATGCCAAAAGAGGTGAAGCTCCACACGGCATACACTGAAGTGAGAGGCTTAAAAACCATTCCCCACAGCCAGAGTTGAAATCAGAGGTGAGCATTCAGGGCATTTAGTTCACTGGGAATGGCCTTTCCTGGCTGCAAACACAAGTCATCCAGGCTAGTAGGCTGGCTTGGTTACTAGAGAGGTATTGTGTCTTTTCAGCATTTTAGGTGTCTGTTAGTTCTGGCCACCCAGTAAACACTTAAGAGTTTACAGAAGAACAGACAAATGAAGTACCTGATTTTCCCAGATACACAAACTAGTCCATCACACCTTGCCCCCTTCTCTTCCTAGCCATTCTATGGAAGAAGTACCTGCCCAGTCAATCCTCTTCTTTACCTTGTAGTACATTCCCTGCCATGCTGTTTGGATTTGCCACCATATCTAAATACCAGGTTTGAGAAGAAAATAGGAGTCAAAATTATATACACAGAATTAGGACCACATTGTTATTGTTGTTCAGTTGCTAAGTTGTGTCTGATTCTTTGCAACCCTGTGGACTGCAGTGTGCAAGTCCTTCCCTGTCCTTCACTGTCTCCCAGAGTTTGCTCAAACTCATGTCTATTGAGTCAATGATGCCATGCAACCATCTCATCCTCTGTTGCCCCCTTCTCCTCCTGCCTTCAATCTTTCCCAGAATCAGGGTCTTTTCCAATGAGTCAGTTCTTCATATAGGGTGACCAAAGTATTGGAGTTTCAGCATCAGTCCTTTCAATGAATATTCAGGGTTGATTTCCTTTAGGATTGACTGGTTTGGTCTCCTTGTAGTCCAAGGGACTCTCAAGAGTCTTCTCCAGCACCACAGTTCAAAAGCATCA
The DNA here is from genome assembly GCF_003369695.1 of Bos indicus x Bos taurus. Classification (NCBI taxonomy): domain Eukaryota; kingdom Metazoa; phylum Chordata; class Mammalia; order Artiodactyla; family Bovidae; genus Bos; species Bos indicus x Bos taurus. The sequence goes on along the minus strand of NC_040083.1, from coordinate 3,168,849 downwards.
ATTTTTTGGCAATCAGCCAAATAAATAAATAAAATAGGCTGCAAGCTCTCATTATTTTCGGTGTGGAACATTAATTTCAGCTACTTTGCCTGGTAAAGAAGTCATCCACAATCTAGGAATAACCTACAATATCTTCTCAAATCACATTACTACACCCAGCAATTCCCTGGTGGTCCAGTGTTTAGGACTCTGAGCTTCCATTGCAGGTGGGCGGGTGGGGGAACTAGGGTCCTGCAGGCAGTGTGGCCAAAACCAAAACTTATTACTACCTCCTATGGTTCAACACCACAAAACTAGCAAATCCTTTTCAAAAGCATCATGTTTTCATGCTTCTCTCCCTTGCTGTTCATCACTGAGTGTTTCTCTCTCCTTTCTAGGTGTGAAAAACACTACTAAAGCTCTAGATTAAAAGTTGTTACTTTCTTTATGAAGTATTCTCTCACTTCATTAGGAAGAGTCACTCAGGCCACTTGTGATATTCGTATCCTATTTATAAGTCTTCTCTTTTTTTCCATCCTCATATGCAATTTTTGCATAAGTCTGAGAACTTCCTACGGCTACAATGCATTTATTCTGATATTAATACTATGCTAACTCACTGGAAAAATCCATCTCCATAAAAAGGAAGGGAAGAAGGAACAGTGAGTGAGGCAGGGTGGGAGGATGGAAGGACAGAGAAGATGAAATTCCTTAAACTTCCCCAGAAACACCCAGTGTTCACAGGCGGGATCTGTGTATGTACTATCTCATTCACATACATATTTAAGTCTCTCATCTTTTCACTCAAGAAGGCCTCACAGAACATACTTCTGGCCTTACAGGTAAGGAAAGTCACCCTCTGCATTTTCCAAATTCCCCATACAGTGGAAAATATGGTTATCACAGGAAATTCCAGCCTCCATTCCAGGACAGGGATGAACAAGACTGCAGAATGCTGGGAACTAAAGGTCACTGCACATACAGCAGGATGTCCTGGACTCAATGTTTTTGTTTGTTTGCAATGCTTTTTAATTAATTAATTAATTTTAATTTGAGGATACTTACTTTACATTATTGTGATAGTTTTGCCATGCATTAATGTGAATCGGCCATAGGCAAACATGTCTCCCTGCCATCCTGTACATTATTTTTTAATTCCTGAGCAATGCAGCCATGTGAATGTCTGCAGCAAGAGTACACCAGATGGCCTAGCCCTTTGTCTGTCTGTAATTATGATGCATGCATGCTCGTACAAACATATAGACACACATATGCACAAAGCCCCTGCACACACCAGCTCTTGCTGTCTCAAAAAATGACACTTACAGATATGGCTGTGATCTGCAACATGGCTATTCTGAGGCACCTGATCCTGACCTGCTTTTCTTAGTCTCCTCTCTACTCTGACCTCTACAAGGTTGCTTATCTCAGACTGAGTGTTCAAGTGTTTCTCTTCTGTGTAGCAGAACTTCTGTTATACACAGTATACTCAGCGGGTCTTTTCTGGCTGAATTTCCCTGCTATATCCTGATCTATCCATTTTGTCTATTCCACTCAAATGGTACCAGTTTCCTCTCTGAATTAACCCAAGATTTCAGGTGGAGACTTGGAGACCCCATCACGACCACCCCTACCATACTGACTGGCCAATCTCAAACATCTGAAAATCTGATCTTCCTCCTACACCCCTCAGATAAAAATGACACTGTCTTGCTATCTCTACCTTCAGTAATCCTGTGTTTCATTCTAACTTTTATTAAAGTTTGCTTTAGAAATTACCTCACCTGCTCCTTAGCTCATTGTAAGCAATCAATAACTGACCAAAGAATTAATTAATAACGTTAGTTAGTGCTAGTCACTCAGTCATGTCTGACCTTTTGCAACCCCACAGACTGTAGCCCTCTAGGCTCCTCTGTCCGTGGGATTCTTCTGGCAGGAATCCTGGAGTGGGTTTCCATTTCCTCCTCCAGGGGATCTTCCTGAGCCAGGGGTTGAACCTGTCTCCCACACTGCAGGCAGACTCCTTGCCATCTGAGCCACCAAACATTCGAGCCTAGTACTTTACCTTCATGGCTGCATTTCACCTTCTCTTGACACCACCTTTTTTACCAGATTTCCCAATATCGATAGATTAAACTCCAAATTCCTTTGCAGGGCACACAGGATCACTTCCCACTGAGCATGGTTTACAATTCTTGCTTTATCTTTTGAAGCCCCCGTATAATAGCAAGCACTCTTTTTTTCTTCCAGTAACTGTCACTCATTGAGAGCTCATTTTATTCTCCAGGACTATGAATTTCCTCAGACAGAACTTTTATAAAACCTTTATGTAGAAATACTTTTTTAAAAAATTTACTTCTTTGTAATTGGATGATAATTGCTTTGGTTGTGTTGCTTTCTGCTATACATCAACATGAATCAGCCATAGGTATACACATCTCCTCCCTCTTGAACCTCCCTTCCATCTCCTATCCTTTCCCATCCCTCTAGGCTGTCCCAGAGCTTTGGATTTGAGTTCCCCTGCCATAGAGCAAGCTCCCACTGGCGATCTATTTCACATGTGGGAATGTATGTGTTTCGGTGCTACTCTTTCAATTCATGCCACCCTCACCTTCTCCCACTGTGTCCACAAATCTGTCCTTTATGTCTACATCTCCATTGCTGCCTTGCAAATAGGCTCATCAGTACCATCTTTCTATATTCCATAATATATGATATGTGTTTTTCTCTTTATGACTTAACTTCACTCTGCATAATAAGTTCTAGGTTCATCCACTTCTTTAGCACTGACTCAAATGCATTTCTTTTTTATGGCTGAGTGTTATTCCATTGAATATATACACCACATTTTGTTTATCCATTGATCTTTGATGGACATTTAGGTTGCTTCCATGTCCTAGCTATTGGAAGCACTTTTTGTAATGCATTGTCCCAATCCTTCTTACCCCAAACTAGATGTAAGCTCATTGAAATGGGAATTCTCTATCTGGCTTAATCACCAAGAGAGTACCTATCACATAGTGAGTACTCAAGATTTTAAAAATAAACTGTATATTCATTTCTCATCTTTATGTTATGGCTTTTCCTTGACTTCTCAGACAGCCCTATCCTGACCTCACAAACATGTCAAATTCTCCTCATGATCCCTGGCCTCTGCATGTGTCTAGCCTAACCCATCACCCTACACAGTAGTAACAATCCAGCCTCCAAAGGTTATAAGATTATACAGTCTCCAGTTTACAAACAGAACCACACCATTTAAAAACAATATGGAGAGCGTGTCATAGAAATTTACAATACCATGTGTAAAACAGATAGCCAATGGGAATCCATTGTATGACTCAGGGAACTCAAACAGGGCTCTGTGACAGGCTGAAGGGTGGGGTGGGGAGGGAGAGGGGAGGGAGGTCTGGGAGGGAGGGAACATGGGTGTACCTATGGCTCATTCTTATTGATTTATGACAGAAAACCACAAAATCCTGTAAAGTGATCATCCTTTAATTAAATTTATTTTTACAAAAGCAATATAAATCAGGAGTTTAAAAATCCTTTTTTTTTTTTTTTTTTTACTCCTTAAGAGAAAGAATAGGGGATTTCCCTCGTGGTCCAGTGGTTAAGACTAAACACTTCCATTGCAGGGGATCCAGGATCAATCCCCAATTCAGGAACTAAGATCCCACAAGCCACATGGGGCCACCAAAAAGTTTTAAAAAAGAGAGAGAATAGAATCTCAAAAATACCCTGGGGCAGGCCACAAAGGGATAACCTACTTTTTCAAAGAAATGGAATTAAGTAGCCAATAGGTGGCTCAGTGGTAAAGAATCTGCCTGTCAATGCAGGAGATGCAGGAGATGTGGGTTTGAGCCCTGTGTTGAAAAGATACCCTGGAGGAGGAAATGGTAACTCACCCCAGTATTCTCGCCTGGAGAATCCCATGGACAGAGGAGACTGGCGGGCTCTCTTTGCAGTTCATGAAGCTGCAAAGAGTTGGACACGATAGAACAACTAAACAGCAAAAAGCCTTTTCATAGAAGATGATTCCAGGGGAAAGGAAGGCAAATTTATTAAGGAGCCCCCAACTCAGGCCACTTAGACATCACAGAGCATGATCAGCCAGTTGAGGGTAGGGGGATTACTGGCTGACTTGCTCAGGAGGTGTGAGGTTTAATGTCAGGTTTAGGAAAGAAAAATAAATGAGACGGCACACTCGGCTTCAGGGAGAACAGACTTCACGAGTCTCCTTCGGGGCAGGTAATATCACCTCCTCATGGAAAACAAATGACATCCTGAGGCCTCATGTAATCAATGGAAAGGCCACAGCAAGAACCAGGTCTGCCTGTGCCAACAAACCTGTGTTTAACAACTCATTTTCCTGCACCTGCAGAAACACACAAGCAGATGACTCTGCTCTGCTTGAACCACTAGGAATCTTCTGAAGGAAAGCAAGACAGACTCTAACTTAATGCACAAGTAATAGGGAGTAAAATTTTTTTTCCAAATATGCAAAGTATGGGATTTTGAGGAATAGCTAATAGATTAATTAGCAATGAATTTTATGCAGAAAGTGAGAATGACTTGGATTTGAAACATACAACCATTTTCTTGACTTTGTGTGTGTGTGTGTGTGTGTGTGTTATTTGGAATTTGGGGGCTTCCCTGGTGGCTCAGATGGTAAAAAGTCTGCCACAGTACAGGAGATCCGAGTTTGATTGTGGGTCCGGAAGATCCCCTGGAGAAGGAAATCGCAACCCCTTCCAGTATTCTTGCCTAGAAAATCCCATGGATGGAGGCGCCTGGCAGGCTACAGCCCATAGGGTCACAAAGAGTCAGACATGACTGAGCGACTTCACTCACTCACTCTGGTGGCTCAGGTGGTATAGAATCTGCCGGCAATGCAAGAGACCTGGGTTTGATCAATCCCTGGGTCGGGAAGATCCCCTGGACAAGGGAGTGGCTACCCACTCCAGTATCCTTTCCTGGAGAATTCCATGGACAGAGGAGCCTGGCGGGCTACGGTCCATGGGGTCACATAGAGTTTGACACGACCGAGCGACTAACACTTTGACTAACACTTTCAGTTTCACTTTGAACGAAGGCAATTACCAGACAACCAAAGATAGATTCTTTTAGTACTTCTGGAGAAAAAGGGGGGAAAAAAAAGAAGGTAAAAGATGGTTTCTTCAAGGGAGGTTGGTGAAGAAAAGGATATGCAAAATGTTTCATATTTTGGAGTTCACAAAATGAAGAACTTCTACAGGAAAAATGACAAGAGGGTTCTCTTGGGAATTCCCTTTCTTGTAACCAGAACTTGAAACTCTTCAGGAAACCTAAGGTTCCCAAAAGAAAAATACTGCATGAACTGTCCTCGGAAATATTCCCTTTCCTCCCGCGATCTTCCATCTTCCTTTTTCTACTTTGTGAGGGGTTATTCTTCGGGTGTCCCCTTCTCAGTGATTTCAGGGAGAGCCTTCTCAAGACTCAGAACCATCTCTCTGAGCTCCTTTTCTCTTCCATATTCACCCCGAACACTGCATTTAGAACCGTCTGCTGGAAGCTCTCCACACGCTTCACATGACACTCCTGGCTGCACTTCAACCGCTAACTTTTCTGTGACTGGATACAGACTGAGTTCTGCATTTAAACCCAAGAGCGTGGTTAATGGTTATTAAGTCACAAACAGAAGTGGAACGGTCAGGGGGGGAGGGGCAAGAAAGGAAGAGGGTGGCAAAGTTTTTCTTTACTATTACTAACCAATAGATGAAGGTAGCAGAGAACTAGGATAAAATGAATGCATACGCATATTCTAGTTTTTTTGCTCTCCATTAACTTGTTCCTGAAATTTCTTTTCCATCTTAATATTTCCAACACCATTGTTTCCTTACCTTCTGCCTCCAAATATACTCAGATATTCAAATCCAAAAAAATTTTAAATAACTTGTAATCATATCAAGCTATTTTCTTCCATTTCTAATCCTTTGCTACTAAACTTTCCGAAATGTTAGTTATCTTTATGCCTATAAATCCTTTATGTTTAAATTTATTTTTCATGTTTATCATTATAATACAAAATTCAAAGAGCCAAATAGTTCTATGTGGCATTAAAAAAAAAAAAAAAAGATCAGTTCCTTTTGTCTCCTACTCCCAGATTCACCTGCAAAGTTTGCCATCATCCAGAGTCAACCTATGTAGTCTCAAGATGTTTCTCATTGTTTTTTCCCCAACTCTAACTGCCACATAATAACTGTTACTTAGTTCCCCAATATTAGATAGTGTAGAATACCTTCAAAAATACAAACGAGGGACATGTAGCTCTTCTATATCATTGTACCCTTTGGAAAAGACTCTTGAGGGTCCCTTGGACAAGCAAGGAGATCAAACCAGTCAATCCTAAAGGAAATCAGTCCAGAATTTTCATTGGAAGGACTGATGCTGAAGCTGAAACTCCATTATTTTGACCACTTGATGTGAAGAACTGAATCACTGAAGCTCCAGGAGTTGGTGATGGATAGGGAAGCTTGGCATGCTGTAGTCCATGGGGTCACAAAGAGTCAGACATGACTGAGCAGCTGAACTGAACTGAACCCTTTCCCAAAAACATATGATCCCTGTGCTCCCCTCCCCTAACATTAGTTTAAAATTTATGGTTAGGACTTCCCTGGTGGTCCAGTGGTGGGGAGTCTGCTTGCCAATGCAGGTGTATGGTTTCGATTCCTGGTTCAGGAAGATTCCACATGCCTCAGGGCAACTAAAACTATGCCCCTTCACCTCAGCTACTGAGCCCACTTGCCTGGAACCTGTGCACCATGGCAGGGTAGGCCACTGCAGTGAGAAGGCAGCATGCCACAACAAAGGGTGGCAGCAACTAAAGAAAGTCAGCAAACAGCAACAAAGACCCAGCCCAAAAGTAAGTAATAAATAATTTTTAAAAGAATTTAAAATTTTATGGTTTAATACATGTTCAGCACTTGAAACATTTTATTAATAAAAGTTGTTCAATGCTGATCAATAATGTATGGTTACATTTCCCTTCTTTTCCATCATCATTTTTTGAAGATACTAACTCCCTCATCTTTTAACTTAGTTATTTAACTTAATTGTCTATCAATCGGAGGCTGAAGCTGAACTTCCAATACTTTGGCCACCTGATGCGAAGAACCAACTCATTAGAAAAATCTCTGACACTGGGAAAGATCTAAGGCAAGAGGAGAAGGGGCAAGAGAGGACAAGATGGTTGCATGGTATCACCGACTCACTGGACATGAGTTTGAGCAAGCTCCTGGAGATGGTGAAGGACAGGGAAGCCTGGCATGCTGCAGTCCATGGGGTCACAATGAGTTGGACACGACTGAGCGACTGAACAGCAATGCCACCCATCAATCATTACTATGAGAATATGAAAATCTTGGTACAGGACTCTCCTAACATGTCATGTCCAAGAGGTAACTAATACATTCCTTTTTTCCTCCTCAGAACAGTCTCTTGAGGAGTCCTTAGCCTTCTTTACTCTAACTGTATGAGCTGTTCTGTACTTTTTCTGTTTATGCCTTTTTTTTCCCAGTAAGTTGACAGTTTATTTACATAAGGATTGTGCCTCCTTTAGCATTTTCTTCCAAGTCCTAGAGAAATGTTTGAATGCGGTAAATATTTTCTTTTAACTAAAGGGACTGGTACAAATTGCATCTTTTCCCAGGCCCTCAGCTGAAACTTGTACCATTACCTTGAATTATGATTTTTTTTAATCATCAAAATTCTCACAATTCTTTGAGGTACAGTCATCACATTTTTGCCTTGTACAAAATCTTATTTCTGGAAGCACATAATTCACTAGTTAGCAAACACATTTTTTGGTTTGTTTAGGGTAAAATCTTGTAACTAATGAGTACACAATGAGTTGATTTCAAAGAAGAGACAAGAAAAGATAAGTAAGGTATTTCTTTTTCCCACTAAATTTCAACATTTATTTGGGGAATTTGGTGGGGATCAGTGTAAGAAGTTTTAGAGTAACTGGCAGTGACCCTGTATAGTTACCTACCCTAATATCAGACATTAATAAGTACAGTGGGTAAACTCAAGGAAAGCCAGTATTAGCAAACATATCTGTCAAACATATTTCATTTAAAATATTCTTTCTCCAGATACATTTTTTCACACTACAGAGATAATCACAGGAAACTTGTTTCCCATCCTGGGAAAACAGGTTCCATAAAAGCAAGACCAGGGAAATTCATGTATTTTTGTGAAATAAGACATCTAGCAAAGAACATTCTATCTGTGAACTAACTGTCAGGAGATTATGAGATATAAACTTTCTAGAGCACTTTGTAAAGTATTAGTCACTAAGGACAAAACAAGGAACTAGCAAATTTCTCCCACATTTACAAAAACACTACTTATTTCTAAACTGTTAATTAAGGAAAGAATGAAAAGCAGATGAACTGAAACTTGATGAATTTTATGTTCTATGCCTGAAATCCTCCAGTTAAAATTGTTAGGACTTCTTTTTGAGCCTTATCTTCCTCCAGATGGCAGATAGCATGTTTCTATGAATTCTGTAAGGCCTGTCATGGGGAAAACCATCAGTGAAAACTCACAAAACTTCCATGGAAGTTCTCTATCCTCTAAAACAGACCAGAATGTGAGTTGAAAATAACAAACCTCATGGGAAGAGGTATTTTCTTTCATTGACAGAGGGTTCACACTTGCGAAAGCCCTTACGAGGCTCCAGGTAACAGGGGCGGGGCAGAGCAGTGGAGATGCTACAGCAGAGGCAGTAGATTTCCGCCAAGGGACACTCATCTCAGATTCACAGCCATCAGGTGAGTCATGAAGCTCTCTGCACGCATGATCCACATCCGATAAAACAAGAAGGATGCTCAGTGGGGTGAGATGGGTCCACGGGCAGTGAGGACACTTTGAGTACTTGGCTGTGCCACAGGTGGAGGGATCAGGCAGACGCTGGACCTCAGCTGTCAGGACCAAGGTTTAGTCTGTTAATCCAGAGATAAACTTTTCAGGGGTGATCATGATCAAGTTGCATCCCACTGCACTCTTTTGTCTGCTTTTTGCTTTAAAAAAAATAATGCAATTTTATATTAATACAACCCATGGAGACGTCTCTGAGAGATGCATAAAGAATACACAGTGTACCTCATTAGATTAAGAACCACTGAGACCACATTCTTTCTTCATCCTAGGCCCAGCAGGACAATAGCAAAGGCATTTCTATTGTGAATGAAAAATGCCACCTTGCCATATCAGTGAACTAAGGATGTTGCAACCATCAAGCCATCACACTGCAGCCTCCCCAACAGTGAATGCTGAAGGACACAGGACAGAAACAGGATGCTCTCCATCAGGTCCTCAGCCACAGCAGCCCACCCCCCACCAATGTTGCACCCTGAGGGGACTCACGATGAGAAAGCACAGGACACTGGCCCCAGACAGCCGGGATGCATGTCAAAGGAATGACTTGCAATTTCCTATACATAGAAGAGCCCTAAATTCATTAACTCCAGATGTCTAGTTTTCTTTAATGAACAATATTCTTTTGATGCTGAAGCTCCAATATTTTGGCCACCTGATGTGAACTTCCAACTCACTGGAAAAGACCCTGATGTTGGGAAAGATTGAAGTCAGAAGAAGAGGGTGACAGAAGATGAGATGGTTGGATGGCATCACAGATTCAATGGATGTGAATTTGAGCAAACTCTGGGAGATATTGAAGGACAGGGAAGCCTGGGGTGTTGCAGTCCATGGGCTCACAAAGAGTTGGACATGATTTGGTGACTGAACAACCACCATCACAACAATATTCTTTTGATGTTCCAACTACCTGGTCTTTGTTGAACAAACCCCTATTTACCCTGGCTCCTCCTTTACCTCTTAGAAGGTGCCTCTCAGAGCTGTCTGAGATGCTATCTCCCAGGCTTAAGTCCTCAGTTTTTGTCTGCCAGTAAAAAAATAATTCTCCATAATTGAAAAAGACACATGTACCCCAATGTTCATTAAAGCTTTTTTACAATAGACAGGATGTGGACACAATCTAGATGTCCATTGACAGATAAATGGATAAAGAAGTTGTGTTACATATACACAATGGAGTATTACTCAGCTATAAAAAGGAATGCATTTGAGTCCATTCTAATCAACATGAACGTAGAGCCTATTATACAGAGTGAATTAACTTAGAAAGAGAAAGACAAATATGCAATTTAGAAAGATAGTACTTGCAGGGCAGCAAAAGAGATTAGGCATAAAGAAAAGACTTTTGGACACAGTGGGAGAGAAGTGGGTGGGACAAATTTAGAGAGTAGCATTGAAACATACACATTACCAAATGTGAAAGAGATAGCCAGTGAGATGTATGATGCAGGAACCTAAAGGTGGTGCTTTGTGACAACTTAGAGGGGTGGAATGCAGAGGGAGGTGAGAGGAAGGATCAAAAGGGAGTGGACATGCGTACCTATGGCCAATTCATGTTGATGTATGGTAGAAACCATAACAATATTGTATAGAAATTATCCTCTAATTAAAAATAAATATTAAAAAATAAAATGGTAATTATATGAGGTGATGAAAGTGTTAACTAACCCTACTGTGGTAATCATTTCACAAAATATGTTTGTATTACATCATCCCAACAGTGATGTACACCTTAAACAATGTTACATGTCAAATATGTCTCATTAAAGCTGGGAAAAAATAAAGAATAATAAATTGTGTGGCTTTTAACAACAACAAAACAAAAAAATCATAATTCTCAACTTTTAGGTTGCACAGTTTTTTCAGTAGACACTGTTTTCTTAACACTATTGCCTCTGTAATGAGAAAATGTGCCTCTTGTATGCTCTATTGGTAGGTTTAAAAAACAAACCAAACATTTTCTCTCTAAAAAAAAATTAGAGTTCAGGGTCCCAGATGAGTATTATAAAAACATGTTTAATCCATAAAAAACTGAGATATCATACATCAGTAGTAAGATTATTTGTTTCTTTTTTACAGTTTATTTTTTCAAGTACCTTATATTTGACATAAAACATTAAATGATAACTATAAAAATAAACCATTATCTAGCAATTTTATATGAAAAAATAGGTGCATAAATTCAAATAAAATATAATTAATTGTTATTGCTTTCATTTAATGGATAAAATTTATATGCTATAATTCCATTTAATTTCCATATTTATGCTTTTCTCATAAAAGTGACTTTAAGAGACACACACAGTTACATGAAATATAGCAAAAGATACTAATTAGAAGACAAAAATTTTTACTTAAAAATGTCCTTTGACTTTGTGTAGGTTTTTCCCTCATCCTGGTTTATTCCTTCCAGCTCTTAACTTCTATTCACCTTTCAGGTTGTAGTCAAGATTTGGTAGCTCACCTTGTACTGGACATCACACACGTTTCTTTTTAAATTTCTGTTTCGAATTGGACGATAGTTGATTTACAATGTTGTGTTAGTTTCCGGAGCACAGTAAAGTGATTCAATTATACATATATCTATTCTTTTTCAAATTATTTCCCCATTTAGTTTATTATAGAATATTTAGCAGTTCCCTGTGATATATACAGTAGCTCCTTGTTGAATATTTGTTTTAAATGCAGAGTATGTATAAGTAAATCCCAAACTCCCAATTCATCCCTGCCCCCATCTTTCTCCTTAACCACATATATTTCTAAGCCAGAAATCAACACTGTTTCTACCACCTTCTCAGTAAAAACATGCAAAAATTACTAAATGACAAAATGCAAAATATGATGGAAAGCTAAAATTCTAATAAGATATCCTTTCAGAATTTGGAAGGAGTTTCCAGTAATTATGATTATAAACAGAATGGGAGCGAGCTAGAAACTGAGAAATATATTAGGATCTCCCTCATGGCTGTATGGTTGATTTTGGGGGGTTTTTGGCTTGCTTTAATAATAATTAGTTAATTTGTTTGTTTGTTTGTTTGTTTGTTTTTTGCCTCATCGTGCAGCATATGCAGGACCTAATCTTAGTTCCCCAATCAGGGGTTCAAACTCAGCCCCTTGCATTGAAAGAACAGAGTCTTAACCAGTGGACCACCAGGGAAGTCCTTGGCTGCACAGTTATTAAGGCGTACAACAAAGGCCCGGTTGTTCAAACAGGAAAGTGTCAGCCTCTTCTCCTTCAGAATGGGGGTCACTCCAAGGGAGACAGATACCTTGTTGCTTTAGCCCTCTCTTTAGTCACCTCTGCAAAAAGAGATACTCATCTTTCTAATAAACACCATCTTTTTTGGCAGAAGCAGGAAGGACTCCACTAGCAGAGCAGGGTAGGAGTTTTAGTTCTGAAGATACTCCATGACTTCAAAGTAACAAAAAGCCAGGTGGTGGGAGATGGCTGACCATCCTGGCCTGGGATGAAGGAGCACTGTTCTGCATGAGGCAGAACCATGTGGCGGTGGGGAGTCTGCTGGTGTTGCTGTGAGGACCACCACTTTCTCTATAAATCTCAGGAAAAAATTCAGCTGTCATTCAAATGTCATTCAGAAAAGCTACTAGAACTAGTAAGCGGTCATCTAATGGATTCTCAAGTTAAAGCCAATATACTATAATCAGTTTGAGTCTTTAATACTAACAGCAAACAATCTGGAAAAGACATTTTAAAATACCACTTACAGTGACCTCCAAACCAGGAAAAAATTAGTAATAAATTAACACAATATTTTTAAGACCTGCACACCAAGAACAGTAAAATGTGAAGGGAAATTAAAGGCCTAATAAAGAAAAAAAATATATATAGAGAGAGATGTCCTTCATGTACTGAAAGACAATATTTTAAAGATATTCACTATTCAGATGCCTCTGTAGCTTCAGTGCAATTCAAATCATATTTCCACCTGAATGTTCTGCAGATTCTACCACTTACATAGTAATCGGAAGGACTGAGACTGGCTGATACAATTTAGAAAATAAGTAACAAATAGAGTAACCAATTGATAAAATTCAACATCCATTTATGACAAAAAAACTCTCCAGAAAGTGGGCACAGAAGGAATATACCTCAACATAATAAAGGTCATATATGACAAACCCACAGCTAATAATATCATATTTGGTGGTAAAAAGCCAGCAGTGATTTGAGCAGTAGGTTAAGCTAAGACATTTTATGCCAATGAGATATCTACCCTTTGCTTTCTGAGTAGATTGTAGTTTGAGCGGTCACATTCAATGGTTCAACAAGTTTACAAATATATTCAGGCTTCATGTTTTCTCTAGGTTACCTGGGGCACCCAACACACACTAGTTAGCAGTGAGCAGGGATGTAAAGAGAGTTTATAAGCTCAGTCTATCTATGGTCCTCTCACCCCCAAAATAACTTTAGCGACTCTCTCAGCCACACTGAAGTGAGTCTGTCCTTTCAGCCATAAAGAAGGCATGTGTGTGTGGCCTGAGCTGGGAGTGACAGTTGAGGTAGCAAGATGAAGACAGCATCCAGGCAAGAGGGTCACAAACTTTCCACTAGCAGTTTTCCTATATATTCACATCTCAACTTCTTCTGACCTTTAGTTGATTTCTAGAGTGCTGAACTTTTTAAAATAGTTTTTTCCAGTTTTATACTTGTTTTAAGGAATTTGCTCGCTTTCCCCATACTTCCATTACCAGGATCTCAAAACATTTTTTTAAATAAAATGTGGGAAAATATTCATGAACCCAAGATAGGTATAAAAAATTGTTCAGCAGGAGAAAAAAAAGCAGAATTATAAATGAAAAATGATAAACAACTATTTTAAATTGAAGAATTTTGTTCATTAATAGATATAACTAAGTGAATGAAAAGGAGAAAATATGTGCAACATATTCAACCAAGAACTTACTCAAATACAGTTCTGTCTAATATGATTGCAGCAGAAGGGCAGCCCCATCAGCATGTCCCTGAAGGACAGGAAGGAGGGAAGGCTCTGTGTGCAGCACTCTGAGAATCACACTTGGGTGTTAAGTTTTGCCTTTAAAGGTGGAATGCTAGAGATCCTGATCTACACTGATTCCCTGTCTTGACAGTAATTGTATTGGTCAGGGTTCCCCAAAGAAACAGAACACACACACACACACACACAGGGCGCAGGGGTGGAGAGAGGAGAAGTATTAATTGATTTTAAGGAATTGGCTCACAACAGACTGGTTCCAAATAGGAAAAGGATACGTCAAGGCTGTATATTGTCACCCTGTTTATTGAACTTATATGCAGAGTACATCATGAGAAACGCTGGACTGGAAGAAACACAAGCTGGAATCAAGATTGCTGGGAGAAATATCAATAACCTCAGATATGCAGATGACACCACCCTTATGTCAGAAACTGAAGAGGAACTCAAAAGCCTCTTGATGAAAGTGAAAGTGGAGAGTGAAAAAGTTGGCTTAAAGCTCAACATTCAGAAAACGAAGATCATGGCATCCGGTCCTATCACTTCATGGGAAATAGATGGGGAAACAGTGTCAGACTTTATTTTTCTGGGCTCCAAAATCACTGCAGATGATGACTGCAGCCATGAAATTAAAAGAAGACACTTACTCCTTGGAAGGAAAGTTATGACCAACCTAGATAGCATATTCAAAAGCAGAGACATTACTTTGCCAACAAAGGTTCATCTAGTCAAGGCTATGGTTTTTCCTGTGGTCATGTATGGATGTGAGAGTTGGACTGTGAAGAAGGCTGAACCCTGAAGAATTGATGCTTTTGAACTGTGGTGTTGGAGAAGACTCTTGAGAGTCCCTTGGACTGCAAGGAGATCCAACCAGTCCATTCTGAAGGAGATCAGGCCTGGGATTTCTTTGGAAGGAATGATGCTAAAGCTGAAACTCCAGTACTTTGGCCACCTCATGCGAAGAGTTGACTCATTGGAAAAGACTTTGATGCTGGGAGGGATTAGGGGCAGGAGGAGAAGGGGACGACAGAGGATGAGATGGCTGGATGACATCACTGACTCGATGGACGTGAGTCTGGGTGAACTCCGGAGTTGGTGATGACAGGGAGGACTGGCGTGCTGCGATTCATGGGGTCGCAAAGAGTCGACACGACTGAGTGACTGATCTGATCTGATCTGATTATTCCCAGGTTGGGAAAATCCTTTGGAGGAGGAAATGGCAACCTGTTCCATTATTCTTGCCAGTATAATCCCAGGAGTCTGAGGAGACAGAGGAGTCTGATGTGCTACAGTCCGGGAATCACAAAAAGTATGACATGACTCAGTGACTTAGTACACATATGCTATTATGGAGGCAGACATGTCCAAACTTTGAAGGGCAGATGTATGGCAAGAACCACCTTTGCAGTTCAATTTGAAAGACTGTCTGCTGTCAGAATTCCTTCCTGTTTGGAGTCAGTCTTTGTTCTATTAAAGCCTTCACTTGATTGAGTGAGGCTCACCCACACCATGGAGGATAAAATACTTTACTCGTCTCTGTTGAATGAGGAGAATGGTGGACAGGGGTGACAGATGTGCTCCTCACTGGAAGCCCAACAATTTACCTACAGTCCTCTAAAGACTTCTGGTCAAAACTTCAAATGCTTTTTAAATAGCACACTAATAATTTTCTTGAAAATGTTTATCTCCATTTATCTCCATTACACTTCCCAAGTGGCGCACTTGGTATAGAATCCACCTGCCTAAGCAGGGGATTCAGGTTTGATCCCTGGGGTGGGAAGATCCTGTGGAGCAGGAAATGGCAACCCACTCCAGTAGTCTTGCCTGTAAAGTCCCATGGGCAGAGAAGCATGGTGAGCTACAGTGCTTGGGGTCCCAAAGAGTGAGACACAACTTAGCAACTCAACAACAACACAGTTATAACTACTAAGTAAAATAATCAGACTCTTGCTTCTTTTCAATACATGGACTATTTTTAAACCTGCTCTCAAGCAAGGTTGTTTTTATAAGTTGCTAAGTGAGAAAATTTTAGAAATGCCAGAGTTTACATTGTATTTAAGTGCACAGGATATGAAACAGCTTGCAACATAGGACAACTGCAAGTGTTCCTGCCCATAAAACATGTTTTCTTTCCAGCTTATACAGATTAATTTTCTTTCTCAGACCTATTTTTCTGAACAAAATTATCTGGTATTCAGTGTAGAAATTCTCTGCATAAATAAGTATTTTACAGCACAAGTTTGTCTTCTGAAACAATTTTTAGAGTATCCCCATAAGTCCTACAAATAAATAATAGTCCCTTTGTGATAATCACTCTAAAATAGTAGCATATATATATGTTATATATTTATATATGTGCATAATACTATACGTATATATATATGATCTAGAGTGTGTGTGTATATATATATATATATATATATATATATTATGTTTGTCTTCTGAAACAATTTTTAGAGTATCCCCATAAGTCCTACAAATAAATAATAGTCCCTTTGTGATAATCACTCTAAAATAGTAGCATATATATATGTTATATATTTATATATGTGCATAATACTATACGTATATATATATGATCTAGAGTGTGTGTATATATATATATATATATATATACATATATATATTATGTTTGTCTTCTGAAACAATTTTTAGAGTATCCCCATAGGTCCTACAAATAAATAATAGTCCCTTTGTGATAATCACTCTAAAATAGTAGCATATATATATGTTATATATTTATATATGTGCATAATACTATACATATATATATATGATCTAGAGTGTATATATATATATACATATATACACTCTAGATGCCTTCTATACCTCCCTGTTATGGGTTGAACTGTCTCCCCAAATTTCATATGTTGAAATCCTAATCCTTAGGACCTCAGAATGCGATTGTATTGAAGATATGGACTTTAAAGAGGTAATTAAGTTTTGATGAAGTAAGTAGGGTGAGCTCTTAATCCCCCAGTTATGACTGGAGTCACTGTAAGAAAAGGAGATCTGGATACAGAGATACAGAAGGATGAATGCAGAAGTAAAGAGAACATGCATGCTGTGCTCAGTCATGTCAACTCTTTTGTGAACCCAGGCTCCTCTGTCCATGGGATTCTTTAGGCAAGAATACTGGAGTGGGTTGCCATTTCCTCCTCTAGGGGATCTTTCTAACCCAGGGATTGAACCCACGTCTCCTGAATCTCCTACATTGGCAGGTGGATTCTTTATTACTGTTTCATCTGGGAAGCCCCAAAGAGAACATAGCCATTCACAAAAGCAGAGCAACCTCAAGAGAAACCAACCCTGCTCATACCTCCATCAAGGGTTTCTAGCCCCCGGAGAGAAGGAGATTTCTGCTGCCACTGAGTCTGTAATGTTTGTTACAGCAACTCTCGCAAACAAATCCCCGTCCCCACACCCAACACAGTACAGATTCACATACACCTCAGAACTGTATATAACTAGCATCACACTTCTAAAACTCCTACATTATCTTCCTTAGGTTTACTATCATGGAACCACTGCCTCCTCTTCACAATCTCCCAGCAGGCTGTCTCCTGAAATCTGGTGTCCTTAGAAAGTGAGTGAACAATGGTAAAGTCACCACCATTACTCGATTGATAGAGTAGATTTTCAGATATGTTTTAGTGGTACTGGATCCCTGTAGGCTCAGGACAAAAAGACATATAAGTGATGGATGAGAGAATAATTTTTCCTGATAATTAGTGACAAGCAGTATAAAGACTCAAAGAAAACGAACTCTGTGACTCAGGATAAGGTCTCAAATCAATACTCTACTTTCTGGTAAAAAATGATTGCTCAAATTTGTTGGGGTACATAGATAATAGATGGATATATAGATATAGTCAGTATCTTTGCCTTTTAAGACTTTAAAGAGTGGAATACACTTTTGGTTTATAACAGACAAAGGGTATCTTCTGAACTGTTAGAAAGTACATCTTCATTTATGGAAATGTTTTCTGAAAATGTTAATTGGAATACAATTTTCTATAACTGCATGTATAAGACAGCATTCTGTGCCTAATATTTATCATATCTAATGTTTTTTAAATCAATTCAGTTCAGTCGCTCAGTCGTGTCCGACTCTTTGCGACCCCATGAGCCTAGACAAAGTAACATCTAGTCACATCAAGTATTTACTATGTTATTTTAACTTTGACTGTACCAACTCACAATTTTAAAATGACTATTAAATATTGGACACACACATTTTCCCAATACAGTTTAGATTAGAATTCCCATGCTTTCTATACAAATAAAACAGCTTCCTGCCTTTGTGTAACATACCAGCTCATGATTATAAAATGAGGTAAGTGCTTGCTGAGCCAAAGTTAAAAAGCTGTCAAATGTATTGATACTTTAGAATACTATGCAAACCATCACTTAAGGTGGGATCCAGTGAAGTGTGGAGTGAGAGGAAATTAATATTAGATACAGTTCATAACATATCTAAAGCTCACTTAATTTTACTCAGGAGCTTGTGTCCAAAGAGTCTATGAACCACCCTCCCCTGCCCCCCTAATTAGGTTTCCTAATTAGGTTTCTCATTTAATGTGTATATTCAGCATCTGTCAACAATTTCTCTTCCCTGTCAGAAGGTAATCCCATGGACTGTACATGACATCTAACATTTACCACTCTGTTGAATTCTTTTAAATGTTTATGTCCTTCTCCTAAGATGTAATGTTCAGATTTCCCCAGTGCAAACACTTTAGGCTGTCCAAGCTGGATTTACAATTGTCCCCTTCCATATCCACCTCCATTTTCACAGTTTCAGTCATCATTTGCCTATTATGTCTTCAACGGCTGTAACCTTATCTCCTGTCAAATTTCTGCCCATTATGTTCAATGATGCCATAAGACTTTTAAGACCAAGTTTTCTCTTACAGGTCAAATGCCACCTAACACTAAACTAATACACTGGTAATATCAGAAAGGATTTGGGGCTCAAATTATTGATGGCATTAAGAGACTAAAAATGGCATATAGTCTCCAATAGTGACTGAAAAGTATACAAATACACTCATGATCCCCAGTGGGGAAGATCTCCTGGAGAAGGAAATGGCCACCCACTCCAGTATTCTTCTGTCCATGGAAATCCCATGGACAGGCTACAGTCAGTGGGGTTGCAAAGGGTCAGACATGCCTGAGCAACTAACACTGCACTATTACTACTAACCTGACAAATGCCAACTGCCATAACCATTTGTATAAATATTTGAGAATCTCACTATCCTGATTAGACAATTCCTGTCACCTGCCCTGGGGAGTCACATGCCCACCCTGAGGAGCCATGCAGCCCTGGGGAGCCATGTGCTTGCCCTGGGGAGCCACGTGCCCCCCCCCCCCAGGGAGCCATGTGCCCACCCCGGGGAGCCACGTGGCTGCCCTGAAGAGCCATGCAGCCCTGGGGAGCCATGTGCCTGCCCTGAGGAGTCATGTGCCCACCTGAGGAACCATGCAGCCCTAGGGAGCCACATGCCTGCCCTGGGGAGTCACATGCCCACTGTGGGGAGCCATGTGCCCACCCTGTGTAGTCATGTGCCCTCCCTGAGGAGCCACAAGTGGCCCTAGGGAGCCCTATGCCCTATCTGAGGAGATGTGTGTCCTCCTGAGGAGTCACTTGATGGCTGGAGAGACCCTTACTGCAGGGAGTGAGGCCCACGAGGGCTGCGAGCAAAGCGAGAGGGGCTTCCAGGAGCTGGCAGCTACAAGTGAGTCCAGTGACCCCAAACTGCCCCTTGACCTCGTCTGCCTCCATGCTTTCCACCTCAGAGGCCTCTACCTGGGGAGGACTCTGGAGACATTAGGATTCAGCCTCCCATTGCAGAGTCTAGCAGCGCCAGGCAACCTGCCTCAAGCGTAAGCAGGGCGTTTGTACCCACTACCACAGCCCTGCCTGAGCCAGCCATGCCCATGGGACTGGGGCAAAGGGAGGGAAGAGTGTGATCCTTCCAGCTGTCCAGGAGGGCAGTGAGTGGTCTCAGTGGGGCAATGGCCTACCCTCTCCCTTGAGTGCAGTGGCAGGCTCCTTAAGAGTCAGGCGAGGGTATGATTGTGTCCACCTAGAGAAGGGCCATCCCCACCTCAGAGCCACTCAGAGTCCTGGCCACCAACCTCTGGGCTGCCTAGCCACCCCCGAGGTCTCAGCCCAGGGATGACCCTCTGCCCATCCAGCTCCTTCCCTGTACCCCAGCTCTGCACTCTGCAGACACCCACTGGGTGGGAGTCCCCTTTAGAAACAAATGGAGACAATCATACCAACAACAACATCAAGCCAGATTCTGGAAAAACTGAGTGAAACTCAGTCCCTAGTAAACTAATTTAACTATGTTACAATTACTGTAATAAACCTTGGAGAGGAGCAGAGTTAAGTAAGTTTGGAAAGCAATGTTTTGATTTACTATTGTGACACTCAAAAAAAAAAAAAAAAGTAGTTGGTAAATTTGTTTCTAATTTATATGGTTACCAATTCTGAAAAGCCTTCAAACACATTCTAAAGTAAATACATTGTCAATAATGGAAACCAGGTTTCTCACAGCCAGAGAAAGAAGTTGCAAGTAAGAGAGGAAATATTGATCAAAACTCTGAATAAGAGTGCTGAATAAGAGAGATACCACTATGAAATGCTGTTTATTTTAAAAGATGTAGAAAATAAATATGTGTGTGTTGGAGGGGGAGGATTAGTAAGCACAAATATCTACATTGTAATGAATGTAGATACAGGTGTTTCCTCTCTCTGTCCTCTGAGAACTATATACCCCAGTTGAAATGAGCTTAGGTACCACTCAAATTTAGTTTTTAAATACCATTGTCCAGTAAAAGGAACCATGATTCTTTGAAGAAATGGTTGGTTCTAGGCAGCAGAAATACAAAGTTAAGCCTGAGGTGCAAAAATAAGGAATTGCTAAAAAATAAGGGGTTCAGTTCAGTCACTCAGTTGTGTCCGACTCTTTGTGAATCCATGAATTGCAGCAAGCCAGGCTTCCCTGTCCATCACCAACTCTCAGAGCATACTCAAACTCATGTCCCTCGCGACAGTGAGGACATCCAACCATCTCATCCTCTGTTGTCCCCTTCTCCTTCCACCTTCAATCTTTCCCAGCATCAGGATATTTTCCAATGAGTCGGTTCTTCACATGAGGTGGCCAAAGTGTTGGAGTTTCAGCTTCAGCATCAGTCCTTCCTATTAATATTCAGGACTGATTTCCTTTAGGATGTACAGGTTGGATCTCCTCTCAGTCCAAGGGACCTTGAACAGTCTTCTCTAATACCACAGTTCAAAAGCATCAGTTCTTCAGCACACAACTTTCTTTATAGTCCAACTCTAACATCCATATATGACTCCTGGAAAAACCATAACTTTGACTAGACAGACCTTTGTTGGCAAAGTAATGTCTCTGCTTTTTAATATGCTGTCTAGGTTGGTCATAGCTTTTCTTTCAAGGAGCAAGTGTCTTTTAATTTCATGGGTGCAGTCACCATCTTCAGTGATTTTGGAGCCCCTAAAAATTAAGTCTCTCAAAAAAATAAGGGGAGTTCTCCCTAAAAGATCTAAATAACCAAATCAAGAATAATATGAGCAACAAAATAAATATGATTGTATTGAATTATAACCAAAAGAATGATTTTCAAAAACAGGTAAGTGTCTCCTGATAGTAAAATGACAATATGAATAAACAGGTACAAAGAGATAATTCTATCTTACTATAGAATTCCAATTAATAAATATAAAAATAATGAGAAAAATAGCCACCCGTTGAGCACTAGAGTAATAATTGCAATAATAAAGATCTACAGATGGTTGCTAAAATTAATCAGTAGACTTTAAGTAGAAATAGAATATTTGCATAGCCTCAAATGATCTTCTCCCAAATATGCATTAATTACTGTGGCATATTTAACATATGTCTGCAAATTCTTTGATATTTCTTCCACCAGGATGTGAAACTTAGCTCCTTTTTTCTTGAATGTAGCCTGAACTTAATGACTCACATCTAGAAAGCAAAGCATGGCAAGGGAAAAATAATGATCTTACTATATTCTCTCTTCAGTGTCATAACCCCACTCTATTTATGAGAAGAAATCAGATAAGCCTAAATAGTGGGATATTCTGCAAAATACCTTCAAATATGTCAAGGCCATGAATGCCAAGGAACCAGCAGGAAATGTAATAGATCAGAGGAGAGTAAGGAGAGGATGGCTAAATGCAGTGTGATATCAGGAGTGGGATTCTGACTCAAAGACAGACATGAGTGAGAAAACAAGTGGCGTTAGAGGCAATCTGTGATTTAGTTAAGTGAATTGTGTCAATGTCATCTGCTTACTTTTCATAACTGTACCAAGGTCACATCAAAACTAAGAAAAGGAAATAATATTAGGGGACTGAGTGAAGTTTCAATGGGATTTTTTTGGCACTATTTTTTCCATTTCTCCCATAAATTATATAAATAGTTTCAAAATGCCAAGTTTTTAAAAGTTCAATTATGACATACTCAGAGAAAGGAATATTATTCAGAAATAAAAAGAAGTAAGCTACTAAGCTACAAAAAGGAATGGAAGAAACTTAAATGCACATGACTAAGTAAAAGATGCCAATCTGAAGGCTACATACCATAAGATTCCAATTATATGGCATTCTGAAAAAAATGCAAACTATAGCTATGCTGAAGGAATCAGAACTTACCAAGGCTTTGAGGGGTGATGGATGAATAGGGGGAAGCACAGGATTTTTTGAGCAATGAAAGTATGCTGTGTGACACTATAATTATGGATCCAAGTCATTATATACATTTGTACAAACCAATATGATGTACATCACCAAGAGTGAACCCTAAGGAAAATGGTGATTATGATACATTCATATAGGTTCACCAGCTATAATAATGTATCACTCTGGTGGTGGATGTTGATAATACATCAAATGTTATACATTTGTGGGGCAGAGTGTATATGGGAAATTTCTGTACCTTCCTGTGAATTTTGCTGTGAACTTAAAACTGCTGTAAAAACAAATTCTTTAAAAACATTCTAAAAAATAACAAAAATAAAACTTTACTGAACGTAATGAACATTTTCAGTACTATAAATATGGACTGTCTTCATTTAAGCAAATGTTGTAGAAGCTTTGCTTAAATGTAAATATAGGAAGAGACCATAAAGTTCTACTTGCATCCCATTGTGGCTTGATCTTCTTTATGACAGAATAGAAAAAGATGGTTATCACAAAATTAATAGCTAACATTTAAAAATCTTGTTCCTAGGTAAACAGTACAAATAAAGTACCTACATGATATCCAGTTTTACAAAAAGAGTTCCATTTTCATTAATACATCACTTCCCTTTTGAAGCAAACCAGCAGTGAACAACATATATTCCTTCAGAAGGGAAAATACAAATTCAAAGATATTATAGATGAGAGGCAGAAGTAAAGATGGTATTCAAATAGAAAACCCAGTGACATATAGAAAGGGAAATGTCAAATATGTATACTAACTTCTATTTATGGATAGCCTATGTATGCATAATGGAAGTTACTGTGTATTAAATTACTATCAATAATATTTTTGTGTCTTCTAAAAATGTTTGCAAAATTGCATGGAAACACGTTTCTCACAGTTACTACAGTGTTTATTAAAACAATTTTTATCTAGGTTGTTAAAAAATTCCTTTCAGATATATGTGAGGGAAAAAAGGAATTTCCATTTTTTAATCACAAAGACATTAGAGTCACTGGAGAAAATAATTGAAGTGGTCTGGCCATCCACATGGATAGTTCATCAATTCAGTCCATTGTTTTGAAATAATCTTTACTGAATGAAGCCTGGTACACGCTTAGTCTGTGTACAGCCTATGTGTGTGTGCATGCTAGGTCACTTGGGTCATGTCGACTGTGCCACCCTATGGACTGCAGCCTGCCAGGCTCCTCTGTTCATGGGATTTCCCAGGCAAGAAGACTGGAGTGGGTTGCCATGCCCTCCTCTAGGGGATCTTCCCAACCCAGGATTGAACCTGTGTCTCTTATATCTGAAGGAAAGCTACATGGCTCAAAATAGCCTGGAATTAAAACTTCCCTCCGTGTCTTTCCCACCATTCTATACAGAATAAAGAACTTTCTCCCCCTAAGAAAGGAATGAACATTAAGATTGCTTACCTTCAGCTCCCATCTGGTCCCAGTCTCCAGCCTGTCTCAGGAATTCCTTGACCCAGTTGTTAGAAGCTAACTAATCAAAATAATCTTGAGGAAGAAACAGACCCCCTCAAAACAATGTATCTCCACTTATATATGTTTTCTATGTATACCTACTGTGATATTGAATGGTTTGCCGTTTTTGAGATGGCATCCAAGTACTGCATTTCAGACTCTTTTGTTGACCACGATGGCTACTCCATTTCTTCTAAGGTATTCCTGCCCACAGTAGTAGATATAATGGTCAACTGAGTTAAATTCACCCATTCCAGTTCATTTTAGTTCACTGATTCCTATAACGTCGACGTTCACTCTTGCCATCTCCTGTTTGACCACTTCCAATATACCTTGATTCATGGACCTGACATTCCAGGTTCCTATGCAATATTGTTCTTTACAGCATTGGACCTTGCTTCTATCACCAGTCACATCCACAACTGGGTATTGTTTTTGCTTTGGCTCCATCCCTTCATTCCGTCTAGTCAAGGCTATGGTTTTTCCTGTGGTTATGTATGGATGTTAGAGTTGGACTTTGAAGAAAGCTGAGCACTGAAGAATTGATGCTTTTGAACTGTGGTGTTGGAGAAGACTCTTGAGAGTCCCTTGGACTGCAAGGAGATCCAACCAGTCCATTCTGAAGGAGATCAGCCCTTGGATTTCTTTGGAAGGAATGATGCTAAAGCTGAAACTCCAGTACTTTGGCCACCTCATACAAAGAGTTGACTCTGATGCTGGGAGGGATTGGGGGCAGGAGGAGAAGGGGATGACAGAGGATGAGATGGCTGGATGGCATCACTGACTCGATGGATGTGAGTCTGAGTGAACTCCAGGAGTTGATGATGGACAGGAAGGCCTGGCATGCTGCAATTCTTGGGGTCGAAAAGAGTCAGACATGACTGAGTGACTGAACTATGAACTATGTATACCTACTCTTTTCTTGACTTATTGCAGCAACTCACTGTCTGACTTCTGCCCCTTCTCCCCTCATCAAAGGTGATCTGTTCCTGTAGAGTGTTGGTTTCCTTTCTCTGAACTTCACCTTCTCTAGTTCCCTTACCTTACAATATCTACCTGCATTGGCAGGTGGGTTCTTTTCCATTAACACCACCTGGGAAGCCCATATATAGCCTACAACTTAGACTATATTCACAAGCAAAGAGCCTGTTAATTGCTCTGGAGTGAACATAGATTTAATATATTATGATATCAGTTTTGTGTGCATTAATTGCTTAACTATATATTAGAATCAGTCATAAACAACAGACTATTTTGTATTCAACAGTGCACATAGGAAAAATGACTGATTCACAGGCTGACTTTTTCTATGTTACTCACGCATGGGCTTCCCTGGTGGCTCAGTTGGTAAAGAATCTGCCTGCAGTGCAGGAGCTGCATGAGATGCAGGTTCCATCCCTGTGTTGGGAAGATCCCCTGGAGAAGGGCATGGCAACCCACTCCAGTCTTCTTGCCTGGAGAATCCCATGGACAGAGAAGCCTGGCAGACCACAGTACATAGGGTTGCAAAGAGTTGGACATAACTGAAGCGACTTAGCACGAACAAAGGAGAAGAACTCTGTGTGGAATACTTAGCATATCTGTGCCAATATACTCAGAAAAAAATGAAACTTTCACTCATAGATAAACATAATCTGACTTATATCCTTTGGAGCAAACTTTTTTGTCTAACTGCTCAAAGGAATTCTTACAGGATGGCCATTCAATTGTGTAGGCTTAGAGATTGTCTCCTTCCAATAGTTAAACCCACTGGTTTATTTTGTGCAGTGAATAACCATATGATCATTCTAAAGTGTTTTCATGGGAATGCCTAGAAGAAGTTAAAGTGAATGGGCATTTAAAACCAAAATGATAAGGATCACAGTGTAGAGTTACAAGGAATATAAACAGACAATTCACAAAAGACTTAGTAAGTTATAAATGTATTAAAGCTATTCAGCTTTGTTTGAACATTTTGTACTTGAATATATAGGAAATATAACTTACAAATCTGCAGGAGAACAATAGTCAATGTTGATTCTCAAAATGAAATGGTGATTTCTGTTGTAAGTCTTCAATCACTGATAGAAATTATGGGGGTACAGTGTTTAATGTAAGCATTTAAAACAGTGGGAACATTATGAAAGGAATTGTGCAATGTACATGTTTGATATGTTTGAGATATATTATGTATTAATACTTAAGAAAACTGCTAAAATAGAATTTCTGATAAGAACTGGATGGGGTGTCAGAACATAGAAAGTTAAGATTAAGAATTTTAAGTTAAGCAAATATAATAACTCAAATTTAATTCCATGCTCCATCACTTACAAGATCAGGGAGCTTATAAAAATCCCTTAACCTCAACACTTCAGTTTTTCTGTGTTTTGAAAATTATAATAAAAATACCTACTTAATAGGGTTAATATGCAAATTAGGTTACCTTTGCTTGCATTCAGTAATACAGGCATATATCATTATAATCATGATGTTGAAAGCCAATTTTAAGCTCAAAGAGTTAGTGATTTAATGAAGGATAAAGTAGGAAATCACTTTATTTTAAGTAACTTCTGGCTCAAAATTAGTCTCCAAATGACTAATGTCTGATTTTCTATAATATAAACACAAAAACAGAAATACAATGGATGGATGTTCATTTGATTAATGTTTTTCATAGTGATCAACTATCAATGAAATAGTACATCCTAATCTCAGTGCATTAGTTATGGAATTTTCTTAGTTTGGCATGAGATTCTAAATCTTATATTTGAGGGAAATAGTTCTGTTTGTTTAAATGAGCAATCTAAAAATTATATGAATAATAAGGGCTCAGTGTATTTTTGAACAGATAAATGAACTCCCGAGGAGCTGCGAAGACTTGATCAGTTTCTAGGAAGAGGAGAATGAATTTAAGTTTCAAAACCACAAATCTTCCTCTTCATCCAGTTCTTTCTCTCCTTTGTACTCTTCTCTTCCTTTCATGAGAAATGCAGACATAAGACTGTTAGGCGGGGCAAAGCAGGAAGGTGGGGGGCACAGTGGGTCAGAGTCTGAGGCAGAGCCCAGGTAAGCTGGGCCAGTTTCCTCAAGGACATAAATGGAGTTGAAAGAAAAGCACACAGGGAAGTCTGCACACAGGGAGCAAGAATCTGAGCTGGGAAGGGAGTGCATGCATGTTAAGGTGGGGGCGTGGCACTTGGAGTCACATGTAGGATCAGAGCTGGAAAAAGGTCAACAGGGCGCCCATGCAGAAGGGTGACACAGTAAGGGAGAGAGCTGTGAGGAGGAAGTTCTCCCAGGAGGCAGACAGCCCAGTTACCATGGAGACAGCAGCTTTGAAAGTGGGGCCCCAAAATCAGGTAACTGTGGGAGGGAGAGGCATATACGGGGGCATCCTTGCCCAGGGTGGCAGGGCCCAGGCAGAGGGACAAGGACATCCTAATGTGGCGAGCCAAACCCAAGGGCAGTGAGGAGACTGCATTTGGGAGGAGAAACTCAGAAAGAGCAAAAACTGGAATGAACCTTGTGATTTGGCTCTTAATGAGATATTTCATTGTGAACTCATGGCCTTTGATGTATAGAGATAGATGTATAAATAAATAAGAGTATTAACATGGATGTACAGGTGTTTATATGTGTGTGTGCATACATACTTGTACACCCTCTGATACCCACTGAGATGACTTGGGCTTGGAATAAAAATCAGCCTGTCTAAGTGGGCGTAAGTTGTATTCTACTTAACATCATCTCCCAAAGCAAAAGCAAGACAGAGCTTTTTGGAGAAATTGATGATTCATGGACTAGGGCAAAGAAAACACAGAATAACATGGAATATCTTCTGTTAGAAAGAAATACATTGCTTAATAAAAAAAATGAAATATGACAAAGGATATAAAATAATAGGATCCCCTGCCAAAATCTGAAACAATTTGAGGATCAAAATACATAATGATAATAAGTAAAAGTAGTCCACTAAATAAAAGAGGAAATCACAATCCTAGACATAGTTGAGATTTTAATGCAGTGTTGGGAATTATGCAATTACAATGCAGCTCTCAGAAAAATGCTTTTTAATTGTGATGGAAGGCATAACTTTATAGTGGAGACAGACAAGTAGTACCTTATTTAATAAAGTGAGCATGTGGATTTCATCAGTAAGTTGAAATGTAGTGCCAACCTGTACGTGTAATGAGGTCACAACGACACTTGGATTGAAATTCCTCTGATATTCCTGCCAAAAATACATAGCTTGAATCTAGTCATGGTAAAACATCAGACACATGTGACTTGAGGGACATTACAAGATAAATTCCCTGTAATATTTAAAAAGAAGCCCAAGAATACTGGAGTGGGTGGCCTATCTCTTCTCCAGGGGATCTTGCAGACCCAGGAACTGAACTGAGGTCTCCTTCATTGCAGGTGGATTCTTTACCAACTGAGCTATCAGTGAAGCCCACGAGATAAATTCCCTGCAATATTTTTTTTAAAATCAAGATCATAAAAACCAAGAAAAACCTGAAGAACTCACCCAAACTGAATAAAACTGAAGAGACAAGACAACACTGTGCTCCATGACCCACAGCTGGACACTTTTGAACTAAACGTTATTCCTGAGACATAAATTCATCTGAGGATCAGATAGTATCTATGTTAATTAACTGAATTTTATTTATTTAGGATAACACTCTGTATGTCAAAAATACATATGGAAATAAAGAAGGACAATGAGACATCAGGTCAGCAAATTACTCTCACGTGGTTCAGAAGAGACTTATTTCACTGTACTTGCAATATTTTTGTAAGCTTGAAATTGTTAAGAATAAAAATTAAAGGTGTAGAGAAAAGCAGTTTACTTTTTAAGTATAACTCTTACAACTGAGTTTGAGGTAATTCAAGTGGAAACATGAACACATAAGTACGATTTCATTTATAGAAATGTTTTCAGTCTCCTTCTCTTCTGATAAGATCAGGCGAACAACCATAATATAGTCCAGTAGCTGATAAACTGATGTTGACTGTTCTTTGCTCTGATTTTCTTAAACTGACTTCATATTCAAGTCACTTTTAAAAATTTTAAACTACATCATTTATAACAGATATTTTTGTAAAAATAACTTGCTTGCATATCTTTCCACATTCAGTTTCACAAAGATACTACTATGTAAGGGGCACTACTTAAGTACAAGCATACAAATACGTATATATGAGTGCACTTATGCACATGTGTATCTCACACATCTACTGATATACACAAATGTATGTATAGTATACCAATGTACACATATGGTTTACATATGTGTATATGTGGGCATGTATGTGTATGCATGCACACATACATGTTTCCAAAAAAAGTTTGGATTGCATATATTTTTCTGAAATTTAATTTTACTTACCAGGTCACAATTTACATAATCCCATACTATTTGTCATAACATATGTATCAAATACTATTGAAATCATATTGAGGTTTTATTGCAAATTTTAGTGAAACAGACATACTGCAATCAACATCTTAGCATATTTACAAATGTGTATGTTTGTGTGTGGTTGTGTGTGCATATATATATGTATATATAGAGAGAGTTATGGTTTAGTCGCTAAGTCACATCGCACTGTTATGACCCCATGGACTGTAGCCCCCCAGGCTCCTCTGTCCATGGGATTTCCCAGGGAAGAGTACTGGAGTGGGTTGCCATCTCCTTCTCCAGGGGATCTTCCCAACTCAGGGATCAAACCTGGTTCTCCAGCCTTGCAGACAGATTCTTTACCAACTGAGCCACAAGGAAAGCCCTCTTATCTATCTATCTGTCTATATATATATATATATATATATATATATATATATATAGTTTGAAAATTATAAACATGCATAGATACATCTTGTAGAATAAATTCTAGGATATTAAATTTCTGGGGCAGGAATTTATGTGGGTGATGTGTGTGTGGGTATGTGTGTGTGTATACATATACTTATTGCCAAACTGATATTCAGGAAGTTGTATTCATGAATATTCAAACCAGAAGCACAAGGAACACAGTTTTTTTTCACATCTTCACCAGTATTGGCTGTTCAGTTCAGTTCAGTTCAATTCAGTCTCTCAGTCGTGTCTGACTCTTTGCAACCCCATGAATCATAGCACGCCAGGCCTCCCTGTTCATCACCAACTCCCGGAGTTTACCCAAACTCATGTCCATCGACTTGGTTATGCCATCCAGCCATATTATCCCCTGTCGTCCCCTTCTCCTCCTGCCCCCAATCCCTCTCAGCATCAGGGTCTTTTCCAATGAGTCAACTCTTCACATGAGGTGGCCAAAGTATTGGAGTTTCAGCTTCAGCATCAGTCCTTCCAATGAACACCCAGGACTGATCTTCTCTAGGATGGACTGGTTTGATCTCCTTGCAGTCCAAAGGACTCTCAAGACTCTTCTCCAACACCACAATTCAAAAGTATCAATTCTTTGGCACTCAGCTTTCTTCACAGTCCAACTCTCACATCCATACAGGACCACAGGAAAAACCATAGCCTTGACTAGACAGACCTTTGTTGGCAAAGTTATGTCTCTGATTTTGAATATGCTGTCTAGGTTGTTCATAAATTTCCTTCCAAAGAGTAAGCGTCTTTTAATTTCATGGCTGCAATTACCATCTGCAGTGATTTTGGAGCCCCCAAAAATAAAGTCTAACACTGTTTCTCCATCTTTTTCCCATGAAGTGATGGGACCAGATGCCATGATCTTAGTTTGCTGAATGTTGAGCTTTAAGCCAACTTTTTCACTCTCCTCTTTCACTTTCATCAAAAGGCTTTTTAGTTCCTCTTCACTTTCTGCCATAAGGGTGGTGTCATCTGCATATCTAAGGTTATGGATATTTCACCCAGCAATCTTGATTCCAGCTTGTGCTTCTTCCAGCCCAGCCTTTCTCATGATGTACTCTGCATAAAAGTTAAATAAGCAGGGTGACAATATACAGCCTTGACATACTCCTTTTCCTATTTGGAACCAGTCTGTTGTTCCATGTCCAGTTCTAACTGTTGCTTCCTGACCTGCATATAGGATTCTCAAGAGGCAGGTCAGGTGGTCTGTTATCCCCATTTCTTGAAGAATTTCCCAGTTTATTGTAATCCACACAGTCAAAGGCTTTAGCATAGTCAACAAAGCAGAAATAGATGTTTTTCTGGAACTCTTGATTTTTAAACGCTCCAGCAGATGTTGGCAATTTGATCTCTGGTTCCTCTGTCTTTTCTGAAACCAGCTTGAACATCTGGAAGTTCACGGTTCACATATTGCTGAAGCCTGGTTTGGAGAATTTTGAGCATTACTATACTAGTGTTTTAAATACTTGCCAAATTAATAGTTGAGGAACACTGCTCAGTATAGTAGTTTTCATTTTTTAATTGTTATAAGGCTGGAACTCTGAATCTTCTGTGTTGCTATTTAGTTGCTAAAATGAGTCTACCTCTTTGAGACTCCATGAACTGCAACATGCCAGGCTTCCCTGTCCTTCACTATGTCCCAGAGTTTGCTTAGGTCCCTTGAGTCAGTGATGCCATCCAACTATCTCATCCTCATTTTTACCCCCTTTTCATCTTGCCCTCAATCTTTTCCAGCATCAAGGTCTTTTCCAATGAGTCCACTGTTCGCAACAGATGGCCAAACTATTGGAGCTTCAGCTTCAGTCTTTCCAAAAAATATTCAGGGTTCATTTCCTTAATGATTAACTACTTTAATCTCCTTTCAGTCCAAGAAATTCTTAAAAGTCTTTTCTAGCACCACAGTTCTAAAGCATCAACTCTTCTGCCTTCAGCCTACTTTATGGTCCAACTCTTACATCTGTACATGACTAAAGGAAAAACCATAGCTTTGACTATATTGACCTTTGTTGGCAAAGTAATGTCTTTGCTTTTTAATATGCTGTCTAGGTTGGTCATAGCCTTTCTTCCGAGGAGAAAGCATCTTTTAATTTCATGGCTGCAGTCACTCTCCATGGTGATTTTGCAGGCTAAGAAAATGAAATCTGTCACTGTTTCCTCTTTTCACTGTCTATTTGCCATGAAGTGATGGGATCAGATACTGTGATCTTCCATTTTTGAATGTTGACTTTTAAGCCAGCTTAAAAGTCACCTTCAATAAGAGGCTCTTTAGTTCCTCCTCATTTCTGACATTAAATTGATGTCATCTCCATATCTGAGGTTGTTGATATTTCTCCGAGCAGTCTTGATTCCAGCTTGTGAATCATCCAGTCTGGCATTTCACATGATGTACTCTGCATTTAAGTTAAACAAGCAGGGTGACAATACACAGCCTTGACATACTCCTTTCCCAAATTGGAACCAGTCTGTTGTTCCATGTCTGGTTCTAACTGTTGCTTCTTGACCAACATACATATTTCTCAAAAGGCAAGTCAGGTGATCTGGTATTCCCATCTCTTTAAGAATTTTTCACAGTTTGGTGTTATCTACACAGTCAAAGGCTTTGGCGTAATCTGTAAAGCAGAAGTAAATGTTTTTCTGGAATTCTCCTGCTTTTTCTATGATCTAATGGATGTTGGCAAATTGCTCTCTGGTTCCTCTGCCTTTTCTAAAACCAGCGTGGACATCTGGAAGTTCACGGTTCATGTACTGTTGAAGCCTGGCTTGGAGAATTTTGAGTAATACTTTGCTAGCGAGTGAGTAGGGAGAAGGCAATGGCACCCCATTCCAGTAATGTTGCCCGGAAAATCCCATGGATGGAGGAGCCTGGTAGGCTGCAGTCCATGGGGTCGCTAAGAGTCAGACACGACTGAGCGACTTCACTTTCACTTTCCACTTTCATGCATTGGAGAAGGAAATGGCAACCCACTCCAGTGTTCTTGACTGGAGAATCCCAGGGATGAAGAAGCCTGGTGGGCTGCCGTCCATGGGATCACACAGAGTCGGGCACGACTGAAGTGACTGAGCAGTAGCAGCAGGGAGTGACTGAGTACAGTTGTGAAGTAGTTTGAACATTCTTTGGCATTGCCTTTTTTGGGGATTGGAATGAAAACTGACCTTTTTTTAAGTCTTGTGCCCACTGGGAATTTTCCAAATTTGGTGATATATTGAGTGCAGCACTTTCACAGCATCATCTTTTAGGATTTGAAATAGCTTAACTGGAATTCCATCACTTCCACTAGCTTTGTTTGTAGTGATGCTTCCTAAGGCCCACTTGACTTTGCATTCCAGGATATCTGGCTCTAGGTGAATGATCACACCATTGTGGTTATCTGGGTCATGAAGATCTTTCTTGCATAGTTCTTCTGGGTATTCTTGTCACCTCTTCTTAATATCTTTTGCTTCTGTTGCTGCTGCTGCTGCTAAGTCACTTCAGTCGTGTCCGAGTCTGTGCAACCCCATAGACGGCAGCCCACCAGGCTCCGCAGTCCCTGGGATTCTCCAGGCAAGAACACTGGAGTGGATTGCCATTTCCTTCTCCTGTTGGGCCCATACTATTTCTGTCCTTTATTGTGCCCATCTTTTCATGAAATGTAAAGTCACTTGTCTGAATACTTCATGACAAATAGATTGGGAAACAATACAAACGGTGACAGACGTTATTTTCTTGGGCTTTATTTTCTTTCAAAACGACTGCAAATGGTGACTGCAGCCATGAAATTAAAAGACGCTTGTTCCTTGGAAGAAAAGCTATGACCAACCTTGACAGCATATTAAAAAGCAGAGACATTACTTCACCAACAAAGGTCTGTCTAGTCAAAGCTATGATTTTTCCAGTAGTCATGTATGGATGTGAGAACTGGACTATAAAGAAAGCTGAGCACCCAAGAATTGATGCTTTTGAACTGTGGTGTTGGAGAAGACCTTTGAGTGTCCCTTGGAATGCAAATTCATCAAACCAGTCAATCCAAAAAAAAAAAAAAATCAGTCTTTAATATTCATTGGAAGGACTGAAGTTGAAGCTCCAATACTTAGGCAACCTGATGCAAAGAACTGACTCATTGGAAAAGACCCCGATGCTGGGAAAGATTGAAGGCAGGAGGAGAAAGGGATGACAGAGGTTTAGATGGTTGGATAGCTTCATGGACTCGATGGACATGAGTTTGAGCAAGCTCTGGGAGTTGGTTATGGACAGGGAAGTCTGATATGCTGCAGTCCATGGGGTCTTCAAAGGGTCAGACACAACTGAGTGACTCAACTTAACTGATTAGATTGGATGCCATGATCTTAGTTTTCTGAACGTTGAGTTTTAAGCCTGCTTTTTCACTTTGCTCTTTCACTTTCATCAAGAGGTTCTTTAGTTCTTTGCTTTCTGCCATTAGTGGGGTGTCATCTGTACATCTGAGGTTATTGATATTTCTATTGGCAATCTTGATTCCAGGTTGTGCTTCATCCAGCCTAATGTTTTTCATGATGTACTCTGCATGTGAGTTAGATAAGCAGGGTGACAATATACAGCCTTGACCTACTCCTCTACCAATTTGGAACCAGTCTGTTTTTCCATGTCCATTTCTAACTGTTGCTTCTTGATTTCATACACATTTCTCAGGAGACAGATAAGGTGGTCTGGTATTCCCATCTCTTGAAGAATTTTCCAGTTTGTTGTGATCCACACTGTCAAAGACTTTAGCATAGTCAATGAAGCAGAAATAGTAGTTTTTCTGGAATTCCCTTGCTTTTACTGTGATCCAACAGACGTTAAAATTTTTGATTACTGTATGAACAGGCAAAAGGACAATACATAATCATAATTTAATCATGTAACTACTTAAAATATTAAATTACACTGCATCCTATGAGTAACTTATTGTTTAAATCATCTTATTAATATTTCTGTCTAAATGGGAAATTGTACAGTGATAATTTTTATCCATATTGTCTCTGCCCTGAACCCTCCAAGCACTCACTGCTCAGTATTGACCCATTGCTTATTTACAAGTTTTATAAATGGAAAACCTTAATACTAAAATAATGATAGCAATAAAATACAGAAAATATATTTAACTTGAATACATGAAACAGTTAAGAAGTAGCAATAAATAGTTCTGTCGATGGACATTTAGATTGCTTCCATGTCTTTGCTATTGTGAACAGTGCTGTTATGAACACAGGGGTTCATGTGTCATTTTGGATTATTGTATGGATATATGTTCAGAAATGGGATTGCTGGATCATATGGAAGCTCTAGTTTTGGAGGTTCTAAGGAACCTCCATAGTATTCTCCATAGTGGCTGTATCAACTTACATTCCCACCAACAGGCTAGGAGGGTTCCCTTTTCACCACATCCTCTGCAGCATTTGTTATTTGTAGAGTTTCTATTGATGACTATCCTGACTGGTGTAAGGTGGTACCTCACTGTAATTCTTCATGTCTCTGATAATTAGTTTTCTACTTTTTATGCAAATGCCTCTTCTAACTATACAATGGTGGAGAGTCTTACTTAGGCAAGCTCCCTTACAGATCTTACAAATCTGACCTCCAACCTGGGCTCGGCTGAGCCATTGAACATGGGTGAAAGGTCAATGTATTACGAGGTCTTTGCTGTCTCCAGTACCTTGCACCTAACTGGAATCTTGTCACTGATGGCATTCCCTGTTTTCATCTTCATTCTTAGAGTTCACAACCTGGTGTCTCAATAGTTGTCAAGTGGGCTAGTGGGCTAAATAGTCTTGAGCTTAAAATTACAAAATACAAGTTATATTCCTTGTTCAAAAGTATTCTACCTTTGTCAAAAGTGATACCAATTCAGCAGAAAGACATAAAGTTCACACCATTTTGGGGAGCGAGAATGAGTCTAAACTGCTCTTGTGAGCAGTGGCATGTCATTGTCTAGGTTACACAGCCTTTGTGTTTGCTTTGTTAGCATTGGAAAATTAACTAATTCATGATGCCTTATGAATGTGCCATCAGATTATGTTCTAGTTGAAAGAGACTTGCAACAAAAGCTTTATTGAGTTTTTTTTTAAAAATAACATGTAAACAGAAGAAGATCCAAGGTGGATTGTTTTATAGAGTTATATTGCTTTTTAAAAAAATTAACTAATTAATTTATTTTTTACTTTACAATATTGTATTGGTTTTGCCATACATCAACATGAATCCACCATGGGTGTACACTTGTTCCCCATCCTGAACCCCCCTCCCACCTCCCTCCCTATACCATCCCTCTGGGTCATCCCAGTGCAGCAGCCCCAAGCTTCCTGTATCCTGCATTGAACCTGTATGTAATAATATGCATATCCATTTGTATTTTACTGGAGGTAAACATATACCCATCTTAGCCAAATCTTCATTGGAATTTTAAAAAATCACTCATTTCCATGTGTCTTTTTGTTAACAGGATATCCTAGGCTACTTGTTTCTTTTTCAGTGTTAGAGAGTCATTGATATGTTGGTAGCTACGTTTGCTATCATTATGCAATTGCTCTAAAAGGAGTAATTAGATCTTTTATTACTTTTTTTAAGCTTTGTTAATATGTAATTGATAATGAGGTGTAATTTTAATATATTTTATATTTTGAGTGCTGCATTGTGTTGGATTTTATATAATATGTTTGAATTTAGGTTGGAATGCTATTATGGAGTGTGAGGATCACATTTTACCCTTAGACGCCTGTGTTTATAGACTTTTTCTATGGCAGATCCTGAGTAGTTAGAAGGGGGCCACTTTGGTCTCTCTAGGAAGGTATATCCAGGATGAGAACTCTCCTCAGTCCCTGTGTGAAACAGGCATCCCATTTTGCTATTGAGGAGGTAACTTCCAGCCCCATGTGCATCGTACAGCCCACTGCTTCTAAGTGGTTCCACCCTGTCATGTCACACGTTACCCTTGGCCTCTGGAGAATCCAGTGCCCCATCAGCCCTGGCCTGGGGATTCTGACAGGGCCAGCCTCTCCACACTGTTTCTGTCTCTGCAACTCAGCAAGGCACCAGGCTGTTGTGAATTCCCAGGTCTAAGTGATAACTTTGTTGCTCTCTGGTCACTAAGTGGTGTCCAATTCTTTGTGACCCCATGGACTGTAGCTGCCAGGCTCCTCGGTTCATGGGATTTTCCAGGCAAAAATACTGGAGTGGGTAGTCATTCTCTTCTCTAGGGGGTCTTCCTGACCCAGGGATCCAGCTCCTGTCTCCCGCATTGGCAGACATATGCTTTTCCACTGAGTCACCAAGGAAGCCCTAAGTGATAACTTGGAACCCAGTTAATACTAGGAAGCAATCTGTTGGAATAATAGGAGCACTTCATTGTCTTTTTTTAGGGTTTACTTCCTGTTGTCTAATGTTTGAAATCCCTTACTTAACTTTTTGTTTGTTTTCTCCATTGTGTGTGTGTGTGTGTGTGACCAAATGGCAGGTTCTACAGCAGTTAATCCTTAATGGGTCAAAGTAGAAGTCATTTCTGACCCCCTCCCTTGCTCTCTCTCTTTCTTCACATTGTGATTAAAGGAACAAGTGGGCACTTATAAGGAGAAGGAAAGGACTGACTTTATTATAGCATTGGGATGGAAAGACAAAATAAGATAGTTGGTATCATGATATCATAGAAGAAATAAGAGGGGAAGAGTTAGTAACAATAATAACTAATTTATTTAGGCCTCAGTGTTGTGAGGTCAGGCTACGTAGCGGGTGCTAGTGGTAAAGAATCTGCCTGTCAGTGCAGGAGACATAAGAGACAATGGTTTGATGCCTGAGTCAGGAAAAGCTCGTGGAGGAGGATGTGGAAACTCACTCCAGTGTTCTTGCCTGGAGAATCCTATGGAGAGAGGAACCTGGAGGGCTAAAGTCCGTAGAATCTCAAAGAGTTGTTGCTGCTGCTAAGTCACTTCAATTGTGTCTGATTCTGTGAGACCCCATAGACAGCAGCCCACCAAGCTCCCCCGTCCCTGGGATTCTCCAGGCAAGAACACTGGAGTGGGTTGCCATTTCCTTCTCCAATGCAGGAAGGTGAAAAGTGAAAGTGAAGTCACACAGTCGTGCCTGATTGGTAGTGACCCCATGGACCGCAGTCCACCAGGCTCCTCCATCCATGAGACCTTCCAGGCAAGAGTACTGGAATGGGTTGCCATTGCCTTCTCTTCAAAGAGTTGAACACAACTGAAATGATTTAACACACATGCATACATGTGGGAGATCAGCTAATATAATGCATATGAATTTTCAAAAAGGGTATTGAGGAAAAAAGGAAGACATTTATCTACAAGACATTAGAAATTTCATATGGCACATAAAAACATAATTTTAACTATGTTGTAAATACATGTGTTTGAATTGAGGAGAAAAGACAGTTTGGTTAAATCAGGGGTACCAGAAGTGATTACAATGAATCTGTTCCACTTCCTTCCAGTAATTAGTATCTAATCCTTCTAAGTTCAGTGAGTTTCTCAGGCCAATTGCCCTGGCAGCAGCAGCCTCTGTCTCAATCTAAAATGTGAAAGGCTGTGTTGCAATAAATAGATTGTCACATTACTGCATAATGCCAACTTTATTAGCAGTTTAGCTTTTATGAAGTGTGCTAATTAGTCACAGTCTATGAGTGTATAAGCCTGCCAGTTGTTTCCGGTTCTGAGTGGTAAGCCCTCAGTGCCAAGGACATTGGCAGAGTAAGCTGTGGAATGAACCCATGGTGGTTATTATTATTAAAGTTCAGCACAGAGAGGCAGAAGTGAGTGGTATATATTTAGAAATGTGGGGCTTCCCAGGTGACTCAATGGTAAAGAATCTGCCTGCCAAAGCAGGAGATACTAGAGATGTAGATTTGATCCCTGGGGCAGGAAGATTCCCTGGAGAAGGAAATGGCAACCCACTCCACGACTCTTTCCTGGAGAATCCTGTGGACAGAGGAGCCTGGCAGGCTACAGTCCATGGGGTCACAAAGAGAGGGACATGACTGAACATGTACATATATAATATAATGTTACATAAAACATGAAAATGCATTTAGTCAGATATGGATACATGTTATTATAGATTCATGAAGAGAATGATGGACTTTTCTTGAGAAAAATGGGGTTTTGTAGCTCATAAAAACTTTTAAATTTAACTTTTAAGCCATATCTATGAGCTCTGTATTATTATTCATATTTCATGTCAGAAAACTGAATCCAAAAAGTTATGAATGACTTTTAAAGCTAGATAAGTAATAAATGGACTTCCCAGGTGGCACAGTGGTAAAGAATTCACCTGTCAATGCAGGCGATGCACTACACACAGGTTCCATCCCTGGATCAGGAAGATCTCCAGGAGGAGGAAATGGCAACCCACGCTAGTATTCTTGCCTGGAAAATCCCATGGACAGAGGAGCCTGTAGGCTACAGTCCATGGAGTTGCAAAGAATAGGACACCACTGAGTGACTGAGCATGCACATACACAACTAATAAATAATCCACCATATAAATTAAACCTTTCTTATTCTAAGTTTTCCAATCTTACCACTTAAAATATAATGCCCTTGGGGAGAAAGGAATTAAAGCAGCTGGCTTATAATCTGTTTCTTTCCACTTATGGGGAAGGGATGCTATTGGGAAAAGAAAGAAAGGTTCCATTCTGATGTCCTTGTTCGTTTTTGTTCAGCCACTCATTCATGTCTGACTCCTTGTGACCCCATGAACTACATCATGCCAGACTCCCACATCCTTTATTATCTCCTGGAGTTTGCTCAAATTCATGCCCACTGAGTCAGTGATGCCATCCAACCATCTCATTCTCTGTTGCCCCCTTCTCCTTTTGCCTGCAATCTTTCCCACCATCAGGATCTGTTTTCAGTGAATCAGCTCTTCGCATCAGGTGACCAAAATATCAAGGCTTCAGATTCAGCATCAGTGCTTCCTATGAATATTCAGGGTTGATTTCTTTTAAGATGTCCTTGTAAGCATACTGATAACTGCCCTTCTGATAAAAAAAAAAGGAATGGTGTTTGTCAGAAGAAGAAGCTTTATCTGTGGAAACCTCCTAGTAGAATATTCCTAGTTTGTAGTCAGTTATGACAAGCAATTCTAAAACCTGTGGATTTATGAGTCATGGTTCTGTAGAAAATTTCAAGTAGGATATTAGGATATATAGAACCCTGGGTATAAAAATGAGGTGTTTCATAGCTTGAATTCTATATGTGGTTTCTGACAAACCTCACTTAGAGATGGTGTCTACCACTGTGGGCTGCAGGGTATCTGATGAAGGAAGAAAGGTCACTAGAAGTCACATGGCATAACTCACCCCCACTCCCATCCCCACACTTTTTCACAACCTCTTTTTCCTTCTGTCATCGAAATTTTGGTTAAGTTTTACCCTAAGTAAGTTCTACCCTAAGTTATACCTAAGTAAGATTTCTGATTTACAGGTTGTATTTTGTGATTTAATTATTTGTTAATATCTTGCCTTGTGTGGCAGGTGGGAGTTTGCACATGTGGTTAAGATGAGGATGTTAGGATGGGGAGCTTATCCTGGATTTTTGGAGTGAGAAGGAACAATATGATCATGAGGGTCTTCATAAAAGAGAGCCAAAGAAGGAGATGTCATGAGGGAAGCAGAGTCCTTGTGATATGATTACAGACCGTGAATATGAATGGTGCCAGAAACCAAGGAATGAGGCAGCCTCTAGAGCTTGGGAAAAGGCAAAGAAACAAACTCTTCCTCATAGCGTCAGAGGAAACAGTCTTACTATCAAGGCTTTTGACCTTTAGGAGCATAAATAGTAAGTTTGTATTGGTTTAAGCCACTGCTTTTGTGACCTTTTTTATATATCAGCAATATAAATCTAACTCGGAATGAAGAAATGACAACTTACTCCAATATTCTTGCCTGAGAAAATCCCATGGACAGTGGAGCCTGGCGGGCAACAGTCCATGTGGTCACAGAGAGTCGGACATGATTGAAGCCACTGAGCAATAGGAATATAATGCAGGTGTGTGCTGCTTTTGATGATTCCATGGGTCTCAACTAAACCCACTTTTCTTCTGGCTTAAATTGGCCAGGCTAAGCGAAACTTTGGAGTTTCCTGAGCTTCCCTCTGTAGTAAACATTAAACACTACAGAATTCCAGGATGACAAAAGAAAGAACACAGGCAGGAGTTGGATGTTCACTTTCTTCATGATGTTCCTTATGGACAACTGGTAAAGATGTTGTCTAGGGATTAACATATTATTGAAGAATAAGCAATATGGTTCTTCTTGTTGCCTCAGGTGTAGTTGATATGGTAAACCTGAATAGGAACAAGCAAAAAGTCAGGGAGAACTGATATGCCATCAAGAACCTGGACAAATCTTATTCAGTGTATAATTTAGGTGTACAGCCAAGCACAGTGTGCATTCTTATGGAATGGAAATAAACTCAGAAGGAGTTAGGGACCATAGACACACATATGACATGTATCAGCTGGTTGATGAATCTAAGTAAAATAGAAGACCCAACGCAATCTGTCAACTTTCTGGGATTTACATAGACTGAATTAAATAAACATATTCTTCAAATTGTGAGAAATACTTTGTTGTCTTTCTGAGACCTGGTCAACACACAAGGAGCCCAGAAACTACTCAGGTTTTTTCAGGTTTTGAAGAAAGTGTATTTTTCAATAGGAAAAAAATTCTGCCAATGCAACAACAACAAAAATAACCCAAAAGAACTTTTCAGGACTCTTGAAGAAAAATAGCATTAAGAGATTTATGGAGCACAGTGCCCAAATCAATCCAGCAAAACCTTTGTGATCAACCTGGGTGGTTGATATAGATGTAAGTGCAGCTATAGTATCATGGGTCAGAGTTTTTGACATGAATTGAATTGGGCTATTCAGGGAATGCTGCTCTGGATTTTCACTCCAAAGTTGTTTGAGGAAGCCAATGTTAATAGTCCCAGTGAAATAGGATTGCTAGAGATTTATTGAGTGTCAAGTCAAAACTAGACTATGGGGACTTGCCAGGTGGTCCAGTGGTTAAAACTTCATCTTCCAAAGCAGAGGATGCAGGTTCTACCCTTGATTGGAGAGCTAAGATTTCACATGCCACAGGGCCAAAAACCAGAACATAAAACAAAAACAATACAGTAACCCATTCTATAAAGACTTTTAAAGAATGCTACACATCAAAAAATCTTTTTTAAAAGCTGGATTATATTAATGAATCACTGTAAATGTTACTAGTAGCTCCAGAGCATGATAAGTGATTGTTACCTGGGACCAAAAACCTGTTATCCTAACAAGTTCACATACCTTGTCCAGAGCACCTCCATGCAAGCTAGTAAGGAGTTGAAATAGTGAATTATCTCTTAGATCAGCCCACCTTAATTTTTTCTCTTGCCAGGATATGTATTTTACTTCATAACACAAAGACATGAACAGGGAAACACATCTATCACAATCCTTGTCAACTTAAGAGAAGTAGCCTGACTGAAAATTAGGATGGATGTGTCAGGGGAGATTGTAATTTCCTCGATTCTGTCTTGTTGCAGCAAAAATTTGAAGCAACAGATGGACCAGTGTT
This sequence comes from Bos indicus x Bos taurus, assembly GCF_003369695.1. Taxonomy (NCBI): domain Eukaryota; kingdom Metazoa; phylum Chordata; class Mammalia; order Artiodactyla; family Bovidae; genus Bos; species Bos indicus x Bos taurus. Next base: position 3,126,329 of record NC_040083.1, on the reverse strand, counting down.
ACAGCCCTGTGCAATTTCCTCAGACGGACCAGTGTTACAGCTCCATGTTACAGTTTGACTTAGAAAGCAAAGGAAAATACATCCTTGAGTTGTGAGGGTGGGCTGACCCAAAAGACACAAAGAGAAGAGAAGCCCCCTGGCCCAATTTTGGATCCTCTTTTTATATGTTTTTTTTTTCTCCTCCCCCTGAGCCTGCCCTATATAAATTGGGCTAGCCAGGAGGCTGTTTGTTTTACCTGAGGTCCTCACTCCTATCCTCAGACCTTCCTTTGTTCTATTTTCATTGCCATTTTGTACTCCTTTTTCCTATTCTACCTAACAGATTATTGACACACTTGTGCACAATAAAAGCTTCTAGAATCTGAGGTGACAAAAATTGTAATTGCACAACCATACATCTTTTCAACAGAACAAAGTTTTTATTTTGTCTAGTCTGATCTGATGGTTAAAGCATCAAGTTTAAACTTTTATTTATCAAGAAAGCTGAAGTCAGTGCTCAGGACACAATATTCATTGCATTGAAGTCACTAGTTTATGTTCCTAAAGACACTTGGAGGTGACTGATACCTTTATTTCTTTGAAACTCCATGAAGGCAAGTCCATTACCAAGTACCTATTTGTTGTTTGCTGTTGTATTTATCTTTTGAACATATCTATTATCTATCTGTCTACTTGTCTTTGTTCTTTACCAGATCTTTTGATAAATAGCACCTATGCTGAAATAGACATACCAATTAGGGGGTAAATTGTCTCAGTCAAAATGTTTGTTGTCATTCAGTCACTAAGTCATGCCCAACTCTCTGCGACCCCATAGACTGCAGCATGTCAGACTTCCCTATTCTTCACTGAATCCCGGAGTTTGATCAAACTCATGTCCACTGAGTTAGTGATGCCATCCAACCATCTCATCCTCTGTTGTCCCCTTCTCCTCCTTACCCAGGTGGTTCAGTGGTAAAGAACCTGCCTGCCAATGCAAGAGACTCTGGTTCGATCCATGGATTGGGAGGGTCCCCTGGAGGAGGGTGCAGCAACCCATTCCATTATTCTTGCTTGGAGAATCCCATGCACAGAGGAGCCTGGCAGGCTACAGTCCATGGAATTGCAAGAGTTGAACATGACTGAATGACTAAATCACCATCACCCTCTCCCCAAATGTTCATCTCCAAAAACCATCACATTAGCAGTTAAGGCTCTAGCACATGCATTTTTCAAAGACACAGTTCAGTCTGTGTCATAGCTCCTCAGTTTTCCAGTCAAAACCCTAAGTCCTTACTAAGCTTTCAAATTCTTACAGTTTCTAAAAGTTAATTTCTGTCCCCTAAGTTCCGC